>NC_060207.1:92296500-93006000 GCF_021130785.1 Homalodisca vitripennis
TGTTTCTAAGGAATTGAGTTCACAAAATATGTATTGTGGGTCATTTTAGGAAACAGCTTTTAAATATTTAATTATAAATCAAAAAATAAAACTCACATACACTTTGTATATGAATAACTAATGAGTTAATCAATAATCGAACTAAAAATCAAACGTATTTTAATTTTATTTAAAAAAGTTTAAACAAGATTTTGGAATTCAATCTTAAGAATTTGTTAGCAGATTTTGGTTAAATTTAAACAATCTGTTGTCATACAAAAACATTAATCACATTACATTCTGTTGATGGCTCCAATTCCACCGTTCAAGGAAATCTAAATGTCTATTTCACGAATTATTCGATTCACTTTTGTAATCACTTCTACGTTGCCAGACAAATAACAGCATACCTGTAGGTACAACGCAATGTACTTAAGTTTAATGGTTACCGCGGAGTGTGAGCTATTCATTTTGTCCTAAAAGTAGTTAGTCTTCGACTCTCTGTCTTGTTGGCTATCGATTCACTTTTGTAATCACTTCTACGTTGCCAGACAAATAACAGCATACCTGTAGGTACAACGCAATGTACTTAAGTTTAATGGTTACCGCGGAGTGTGAGCTATTCATTTTGTCCTAAAAGTAGTTAGTCTTCGACTCTCTGTCTTGTCTTGTTGGCTATCGATTCACTTTTGTAATCACTTCTACGTTGCCAGACAAATAACAGCATACCTGTAGGTACAACGCAATGTACTTAAGTTTAATGGTTACCGCGGAGTGTGAGCTATCCATTTTGTCCTGAAAGTAGTTAGTCTTCGACTCTCTGTCTTGTTGGCTATCTATCCACACTCAAAGCAATTATTTTAGTTGTTATAAACCTCTTGTTGCATTGTTGGAGGGGTCTCTGTCTAAAACCGTTTACTAACCAATTCGTGGTGTTGGACATCCGGATGGCACTAATATAAAACATTTGAACTTAGAAAATGTCTACTTAACCAAATTATATCGTACTATGACCAAAAATATAAGATCTGGTAATTATTAGATGCTTAATCTATAAAAATATTACTAAGTTTATATTTGCTAACTAGCAGTAATCACCCCGAGTAGTTTATATAAATCTATTGAAATAATGTTTGACCAAAGCTTAAAGCCTTGAAAGACCAAAAATGTCTCCTATGAAACCGTTGTCCACCTATTTATATACACACAGAAATAATTTCCTTAGAGAGAACGGTAGAGTACAAGTGGTAAATTATAGTACTAATTAATACTGCGTACCTTTTGTTTTGATACCTATGGGTCAATTAATAGTATTTATTACTAGTAAAATCGGTAAATAAATACTAAAATATTAACAATTAAAACTTCTCACAATTTTGAACCTGACTAGACGATTTAGTTAACCTTTAATTGGCAATAATAAAATATTATTTAATTATTCAATTAATTTCACGGATATTGAAAACAAATAACCAAGATAAATCATTACTTGGAATTATTTGTGGTCTTAAGTTATTTTGTAATCTTAGTTAAAGTAATATGGAATTTTGTGTTTGCCTAATTCATGTAATAGGATTCTCTCGCATTCAGATATCTAGGTGTGATAAAATGTTTTTAGTTTTTCTTTCGATATGTTGTGTCCAGCAATAACACAGTGGTGTGTAAATACAGATTTGTCTTCTTTGTTGAATTGAATGTAAGAGAAACGTTCTTTTAATCTTGTTGCACTCAAGTTTTACTTTATTCATGCATGATTTCTTTTTATTTTATGCAGAATATTTAGGTTTTTTTAATTTATTCTTCAAGTTACTTTTGGTTTTATATGTGACATTGGTGTCCATGTAGTGATAATCCAATTGATGTTTGTGTTTTTAATTGGTAACAATGTTCTCTTCAACTGTCATGTTTCTATTTACCTTTTTTAGAACATTTATTCAATTAAATCTGTTTTATATCTATTAAAACCAGTAAAATTGTTACATACTGAAGTTCTTTTTAAGATCTTTTCTATAACAGAGGAGTATTTAATCTGTAAATCAATTAATGGAAGACTGCTCGTTTTTTGCTGATGGACGATTTCATTAGTTTGTTATAAAACGGCCAGTGTGGGTAATTTTATTGTATATATCAAAATTTAATCCCTTTGAAATTATATTTTTTTGATTAACAATATGTCTAAAAAGGGAAGTGAGTTGTTGGATTCAACGTAATGAGTAAATTTAATGTTAAATTAATGAGTTGTTAATGAGTAAAATTAATTAAAATGATTTATAAAGTTATCAAGGTTTTCATTTTTTTTACACAGTAGATACAATAACATGACGAATCCAAATTCTAGAAAAATATGTTGAAACTCTTTAACTAAAATTTCGAAGAAACAGATACATATTTGCAAGAAAGCAAGACAATGGATTTTTCTTTGATATTCCATGCGTTCCTTCCGTTCAATAAAGTTTTTGAAATAATTTTGATTCATACATAGAATAATGAGAAGCACTCTTCAACTTTTTTTCAGGTTAACTGTATAGATTGAAGCCAATCTTGTATTAAAATAATTGCAGTCTTCTGGGGCACATTAGACTATAGAGAAGTAACTTCAAAAGATACTAAGTCTTTGTCATCTTCAACTTCAAAGTTTTTACTAAAGTTTTAGTTCTTTATTACCAGTGCAGGAAATTGTAGTAGTAGCTCTTTAAGTCTGTTTTGCAACCATTTAGATAGTAATATGTTAGAAGGTTCATTGGTGAAACTATGGACCTCATGTATTTTCCAGGTTTGTGAATTTTTAGTAAACTGTATAATCGAGGTTGAATGGGGTTTGATATTACAAGCTCGTGATATATTTTATTATTGATTATTTTTGTACATTATTTATAGACTCCTAAGTTCATTTGATAAATTTTAAAAGTGGGTTTTTAATGAAAGTGTTTAAGGCCATTTATTTAACATACGGTTTACTCTGCCTTAATAATCATCCTGGTCCAAGATCACGATTGAATTTCATTTATCTGATTTTAAATAAAAATATTTTTCTGTTGTAAAGTGTGTAAAGCATCTTTATATTTTTATCTGCTCCTGATTTAAAATTATCATACGCTTTATAGTATAACATAATTAGTGCTTTCACTAATATTACTACAGATTTAGGATTCCTCTACTGTTTCCAGCTTTAGGCTGTTTAGGAAATTTTTCAAGCTCTACTACAATATTTTGTTATAATTGGAATATTATAGAATGTTGCAGAAAGATTCATGGTTTCATTGGTACTAAATGAAAACTGTTTCACTCTCTGTTTTCAGGTTTCCAAACTATTTCTCTTGATACTTGAAGTCCAATTATCCTGAAATGTATAGGAGGTACAGTAATAATATCCTCAGTGACATTCTTACAATGTCACGAGTGTTTACTACGATATTTATAAATGTATAAATATGACTTACTTGTTATTCCGTAGGGAATCGCGTACAAAGCCTCGGTTATCTCATAGTTGTTGTAGTATAAACAATTCAGCAGTACTCAATAACGAGAATTTGCCCTACAAATATTGGACGTGTGTCTTCTGATACAATAGATGGTTGAAGATATTAAGTGTGTTTATGGACAATCTGATTATGAGTCACAACCTTTCTTTTTACAGACTCACATTATTGTTAGTTAAATATTTTCAATTTTACTGAGTAAAAAGTTCTGGATATAAAAAGAAACCTATAAAATGCAGACTCGTATAGGTGGGAATGCGTTTGAGAAGTTCTATCTGAAAAGTTTTGATCTTATTGTCAACCTATTGGCTAAAGTGCCACCTATATCAACAGAAACCCTTTTGAATCTTTTGTTCCTTTAGTTTTCTCTACAAATTTCTAGAATGTGGGACATTATATTTTATTAAAGTATTGCATTTAAACTTTAAAACTATATTCTACTATTATATATCAGTATAAAACTTTAAGGAATGCTACAATTAGAATGAAGGGCATCCTTAAAACAGATTATATATGTACATACATACATAATGTATGCGTATATAATTTGTGTATATTTTAGAGTACTATGCATACTAATAATATACTTAAATCATATATACTAATATTATAATATTGTATAAAGGTGAGCAATATCACAAAGTTTGAAGTGCAGTACACACTACAATGAAAAGCTTAACTTAAAAACTAGTTTAACGTATCAATTTATTTTTCACACTTTACCATATACATTTTAAAGAGGAGATTCTGGGCTAGAATTTAGAGCCAAGAAATAAAATCCATCTTTTCTCATTTTTTGAAACAATAAATATAACCATATATGGTTCAAGACGAAACATGTCTATAATTTAAATTTTATTTGTTTCAGATGGGCCTGGTTTTTCGTGTTATTATCCACAAGGCAGGGTTCATAAAACGAATTTCATAATCTTGTTCAATTTTCTTTGAACACTAAATTTTTAGTAGTCCATGATAATTCCACAGAAGAAGAAAGTCAATGACTTTTGAGCCAACCCTCACGGAAACAGCTTCAGCAGTGGGATTGTAGTTGTTACATAAATTCTGCTCAAGTAGACTTTAAATGTGATTTGTGTGTACTGACACTATATCTCAACTGTACTGTTTCTACGCTACAGTACATTTACTTATGTATATCGAAAGTGATTTTCCTATTAAAACTCACGTAAACAGACGTTTTGCGACGCCTTTTTTTGTAATACAACTATATTCAAAATTTGTTTTTCACTTAATTTTATGCATTTGACACTGACTGTCTCAAGAATTACTTAACCTACAGTTCTGGAAGCTGTTTTATTCAATTAATGAGGTCCAAACCGTAAAATAATATTGAATTTCCAATTAATCTTAGTAGAATTTCAGAATAACCTCGTTTCACATTGTGAGTTGAAATGCGAGTGAAATCTTTCGCTCGCTATAACTCGCTAACGAAGCATTTCCCGATCCCAGTATACATTAACTTTCTTCATAAATTTTACATTAAGAATGAGCTCCCATACTTTCTGCATATTGTCGTGAATTATCATGTTTTTTTTTAGGATCCTGCCTTAATTCGTTATTTGGTTATGAAGAGAAGCACTTACCATCGTTGTATATTCCAAGCCGCAGAGAGAGATACTCCATTTATCTAATACATTGAGCACATTTAATTCAATAATATAATAAAAAACATTTAAACACGTAAATTACCTCAAGATCTTTAAACAAATTTAATGATAGGAATAGGTTTTTTTTGTAACCGTCATATATTACGTCGTAATTTCATAGATTTTAAAATATGTATATTATGCTTTACGTCATAAAATTGTCTGTAATAGTTAGTGAGAAAAAAATCTTCTGAATCTCAGATATAGTACCATAAGGGAAAATACCAGAACCAGTGCAATACCTAACTGTTTAAGCACGTGTAAATCCTTAACACATGACTATATCGTTCATAGTTTCAAATATATATCATACCCATTAACATACATAATACAGAATTTACATATAGTCTTTTGTGTAAAATTATCTTAATATAAACAACTTATATAACACTTTAAGTGTATTTTTCATAATTCTAGTATACTGATAAATGCAGTGAAGTAGCGAGACAAAGGCTTTTACATCAACACAGTTAAAATGCATTTAGTGGTTTTGACACTACATTAATATCTCAAAGTGGTATATTGTAGGAAAATAATTTTTTTTATCATAAAAGTAAGTTTAAGAAACCCTTTTTACTATGTATTACTTATTCTTATAATTATCATTAAGTTAAAAAGCTTATCATAATATTGAATGAAATAATTTACAACATTATTGATACTTAACTTGTGACTGAGTGAAAGGAAAGCTGTGCGGTGCACGGAGGGTGGATTGTGGTGAGAAACAGAGGATTAAAGTGGTGGATTCCTGTTACCACGAACACTGAACAATACCATAGCCACAATTATGCAAGAATTACACCTAACAATGTGGTTCAAGTACCACATCCAACTGTTAAATACACTTGATGTTTAGAGCACGTTTACTGAAATTACTGACAAGTTCTTAACAATACCATTAACTGACCTGGTCCTTGTCTTTCTTAACCTTACATATTAGTAATAATGTTATATTAATGTTTTATAATATGGATCTAAACTGAGAAATTTCATCTATGTATCACTTTTTAAGTCACCTTTAAGCCGTTGGTCCCCAGGTTAAGTGTTAGAGAGGGCTTCTTAGCCCTAACTTCGCCTGGTAAAATAAGACATTCTTTACTTTTTTAAGAAGATTTTTAAAATTTGCTTCCATGTTTTTGATGTTCTCGTATGCAATCATTGTACTGCTACGAATTCTAAGGTCAGGCCTTCTTACAGAGAGAGATTTCTAACAGTTTCTATACGTGGCTTTGATAAAGTGTAATCTTAATATATTAAAAATGTAATGAAAATTTAAATGTTTTATAATAAATAATTATGAACTGTTCAAATATTAAACTAATATACACATGGTTGGTTACTTAATACTAATCGTAATTCACTTACACATTACAAGTAACACGTTATTTGAAATTTGTACTCAATGGAAAACATCTAGAAGCGTTTTTAAAGTAATGAATATGGCAAGTCATATTTAAAATCTTATTCATAGACACGTTGACGTGTAAGACCCTGTACGGATAAGCTTCCTAAACGTCTTGTGTAAACGTGCGACAAGAGACATGGAGACGCTAATCTGTAGCGACGTGTTCGGGAATTTGAGTAGTCATACATTTGTATATCTCTCACTCCATGTTTTCTGGATGACAACTAGTTCATTTGTATCTACTATATTTTCAATTAAATTTTACTAAACAACAATTCTAATTTAATTTTAAAAATACCTTAATGTAAGTGATAAATTTAATGTGTATATTTTACTGGAATTTTCACTTATTTTTTTATTCGTATAGCATATTCCCAGCCAGAAAATAACAAGAAGGGAAATATATCTTAAAAGGATCTAAAGACTAACTGCATGTACTTAAGACTTGATCAATTTTACTAATATAATATGTTAGTAATTGAGAACAGTTTTAATATTCAATTTCAAAGTATATTCAAAGTTCTATATTCAATTTATGAATAGAAATTAGGATAAAAAATCAAAAACCTTTGGGAAAATACTGGTTAAGATAAATCAAACTATAAAACATAATGCAGATATAAAGTTTTCTTTATAATTTACTCTTAATGCTGTGTACTTTAAGGAAGATTGTCAAATATACCTGAAGTTGAAATTTTGAATAAAGAATGTGGATATTAAAATGAGCTCTGTATGCTTGACTATAGTGTAGTATATTTAGTAATTGGCAGAGCGTTAGTGAGACCTATCACTCAAGGAGCAAGAAAAACTTCAATTTTGTATATCTGTTCACTCGATGTCTCTAAAAGGAACAGAACTATGGACTTTAAAGTTTCCGTTAGTTTTTATCTGTATGGGCAACACTGAGTTATGTGAAGGTGCATGTCACTCCGCGGGATTTGGCCGAGCGTCATGGGGACCTTTCACTCAGAGGCTGACACAATTTCTGTTTTTACTCCGGGGGTATGAAAAAATTTCACATAATATTGTAACATATAATGTATTGTAAATCATATATTATGATGACAAGATTATAAAGTGAAAAGTTGATATTCAAAGTCGGTGAAGAGATTTGATTTCAGAGCATTCCAGCCAACGTAGTCAGGAACTTTTATTATTTAAACACTGTTATGAGATATAACTTATTGCAACAATTTGAATTTTTAGTGTGAAAAGATATCTCGAAAGAGATTTCATATATAGACTTCAACTTCATTACTACTAGGCGAAGAATTAGTTCTATTATGGTGCATGTCCAACCATGGGATTCGGCTGAGCGTCATGCACGTCTAGCGCTCAGAGGCTGACATAATTTCTTTTTTTTACTCCGGAGGTGTGTAAAAATTTCTTTTTCGTATGATTGTATGTCTCTTAGTCCCCAGGACATTTCGACCATGGAATAAGCTATAGATTTTAAATTTTGCAAGCAGCCTCAGCGAAGGCTGTTACGCGTGGTGTGGAGTACTCTGATCTTGTTTTAAATCTAGTGTATCCGATGACTGATCGGTTTTAAACTGCATATTTTTCTGAATGAGGTATCTAATTGTTGTCTGATAATATGTGTTTATCGCTTTAAATGGTCTGTCATGTGGCATCACCTATTACATATTTCACTCATTTTTCACCTGGTTCATTTATTCCCGAAAATCATATTTTGTTTCCTGTTGGTCTTCAACTTTATAAAGTTGTTATAACAAGAAACCTTTTTTATTTTATTTTTTTAAGTTGACAAGACAGTAATAATTGTGCACAAGTTTTTATTTATTAATGGAATAATTTTCTCTTACATTTCTTATGGTTGAATATGGGGTCCTTATGTTTTATCCTAGTTGGATTAATCATTTTAGTCAATGAAGTATTTACTCACATTACTGTCATTATCGGATTCTTGTTATATTTAAAGCTTAGACGCCTTATTAACCTATCAATATTGTACAAATTCAGATATTTAATATATAGTTTCAAAGTTTTGTAGAAGTAATTTCATGTAAACCCGTCAATTTCTTATTACTTAGTTGAGCTCATTTAATAAAGAAATTTTATTCAAATTGTAAAGAACTCAATTTTTATTCAATCGTATCTTCAGTTTTTAGTTATTCATTTATACAAGTGTCAGCATCTGTTAATAAAAGTTGTCACTGTATAGTTTTGAATATTTTAAGAACATTTTAATGGTAAAATCATCACAGCAGTTTAACCACTCATAATTTATTCTCCCTATCTATTAGACTTAAAAGAGGAAGGCTATTGAAAGTTATTGAATGGTGAGTGGTGTCACTATTATTGGTTGTAAATATAGTGTTATTTCATTGATACTCATACTAGCACTTCTCCCGTAAAAGCCATAAATTAGAGTAAGGTCAAGAGAAAGAATAGCATGAATCCATCACTTTTGCAGTAGGCTTAAGTGTAAACCGTTTAAAATGCATATATTAGATTAATTCCATTGATTTTCAAATAGAAACTGAGAAAAAAACCACTCGAAAGGAATTCAATAATATATACTTTCTAGAATTATTTGTTTCATATTTCATGTGGTCAGTAATGGTGGACCCAGAAAGCTTCAGTAACTTCCTACCATTGATGAACAAGCATTTCTTTACAGATCTCAAATCATTGTTATGACCCTGTACCGGGTCTCTGACTTCATATAAAAAGATGTACGTTGGAATAATCCGTGAAGAAAACAAAAGATCTTTGTTGCAATGTTTTTACAAAGACAGGTTTAATGAAAGGAGAAGACTGTGTCTCAGGAGGCTGGTATATCGTTACCCAGACACAATTTAAAGTCCCCATTCTGTCATCTTGACTTCCTTTGAGGTCGACCATGATCCTCAAAAGAATGTAGTTGTTTTTTCCGAGTACTACATAAATGAATCTTCTTTTTCCAGCCTTTATATAAGTTACTGAGTAATCGTTTAGATAAATTTTAAGAAAAATCACTTGGCAATTCATTCAAAACACAGTCCTTTAATTTTAAGGGTTGCTATAAATTTATATTCTGAGAGTAGTTACCCTTTTTGCTTCCGTTTTCTATCAGACATTAAATAAAAGAATGGCCTATCTCAAGTTTAGTTCTTTTAGACGAGTGGAAGTTGTATATCTAATTAATTAGCTATTATTATATCGATCCTTTATATCCAATTATAGCCTATGTTAAGTAAAATTAAATTATTACAGTAAAATTTTAATATAAAATAGCAAACTCGGTTTTAGTGTAAAAACATAAACTTTATTCTCAACGCGTATATAAGTAACTAAAAGGGAAGCAATTATTTTAAGAGTTTAACAGTTATAATGCATGGATACTGAAAACTGACAACAGTTATTACTACTATAAAAATGTTTCTTTACCATATACATACTAATAATAATGGTTTTTTAAAGTATGGAATCACACAAGTGGATATAATTTAAAAGAGAAAGGTTTTTATCTTATTGTCAACCTATTGGCTAAGGTATAAGCTGTCCGAACTTTAGATCCTTCCGTATCTTCTTTAGTTTTTTTTCCAACACAAAAATATAATATTTTTGTAAACTAATATAGTTATTATGGTAGTAAACTATTGTAAGTGTAATTAATTGAATTAAACTCAATGATTTTTATTTCGCTATAACGTACTTTAAAGACTAAGTACTTGTATAATGTTAACGTTGAATGAGGAATTGAAAATTAGTCTTACAATAAAGTAGACTCATGAATATAAAGATATCGAATGTATTGAAAATGGTGAAATAAATTTGTTGACTGAAGATGGGCCATGATTTCCAACATTTTAAATACGTGAACTCTATATTTTATAATATTTTAGCTTCGAACTTATAATTTGGACGTAACTTTTAATTTAGTACAATAACAGATGTAGTTCAATGTGGCGTAGGTACACATCTAACAAAAGTTACAATTACTTAGTTTTGGTTTTGAAATAACATTAAGATTTTGACACTTATATTACAATCAATGGTAAAATACATTGTACAATGACCTAATACTTGCAAAATAATAATATTCAGTGAATCATTATGGGATCTCAAAAGCATGATTAATAACACCTTTTTATTTCATAATTATTATATAATTACTTTTAAATTGTTATAACTCTAGAAAATCAAATCGTTTACAACATTACTGATACTTGACTTGTGACTGTGTGAAACGGAAGCTTTGCGGTGCACGGAGGGTGGATTGTGGTGAGAAACAGACGATTAAAGTGGTGGATTCCTCTTGCCACGAACACTGAACAATACCACAGTCACAATTATGCAATAACTACACCTACAATTTTAATTTCATTTATGTGAAATGGAAAATATTATTTTTTAACATAAAATATCTAATTTACATAAATCGTGGAACTAAAGAAGTCTAATTAAAGACGCATTTGCATACTTTCAAAACGTTAAATATTTAACAAACACTGTTTATGTCACACTAGAATTAAACCTTATGTTATTATAATATTTGCACTAGTATTATAAAAAATTACTTTACTCTAATGAAGACATTGTCCTTAAATGTTATTATATTACACGGAAAACTACTATAGCAGTTAACTTGTAGTTGTTCATAAATCCTACTCTGGTAGACTATAAGTCTGATCTGTGGTTACAGCATCTAGGTATATCGCTATTGTACTGTGTCGGCAACAGTCTTAAAGTAAAATAATTAATAGTTAGATATTCTTTTTTTTAGAAAAAGACACTTGGGTCTTTTAAAATGTTTTATTTTACGTAATGGAAAATATATTAAACGAAAAAGAAACTTTGATACTAAATATTTTCCACATTCTTAATGATTTTGAGTTATGCGTATCATCATAACTTTTTCCAACTAAAATGTAAATAATAATTTATGCGAATCCACTTCATAGATTGAATGATTTATTATGCTTGCATTGAGCCCTTAAATCAAATGGAAAGGGATTCGGAAACTGGAGGATAACGCTCTTTTATTCATAGTTTCATAAAGCGTACTTAAAAAGTGCATATTTTCTATTTTTCATGTATTACCACAACTTTATAGTAATGTTCAATTCTAAAAATAGAGAGATGTGGATTAAAAATCTTCATATTCACACCATATCCGTTTCATTTCACAAATCTGTGAGATAATATTAAGCTATTACGCTCTCTGAAGTTGTATGAACCTAACGTCTTCAGGTAGTATCGCACATCTTGAGGTTGCATAAATATGAATTTTGGTGGATAATGTGTTAGAGTGTAGTTTTTTAAATTTATGACTAGTAAATCATTTAAATAATCTACGTAACCATTCATCTTTAAAATATTTTAATACTCTCAGTATTTGACTTGACGTCTTTGTGAAATGAGCTAGAAGGCACGAGTGGGAAATAATATAGAGTATAAGTTTTTCCTCAATACATTAATAGCCAATTCTGTTAAGAATAAAAAGCCCATTAACTGCTCAAAACCCCGTTTTACCGACATGGCATATATATATAAAAACTAAGATAGGTTAATCATACTTTTGTAAGTTACGTATAATACACGCATTATATTCCACACGAGAATAGATTCAAAGAGTTATGAGTGTATAGCCAACCCTCGCTGTTACCACTATAGCAGTCGACTTGTGGTTGTTACATAAATCCCACTCTAGTAGACTGTAAGTGTGATCTGTGTCTAGAGTCTCTATATTGCTGTTGTGCTGTTTGTACACTTATATTTTACGGTAAAAATAAGCTCGCGTTGAAAAATTCTTTTAGCGAGATGCTTGCGCTTACGTATTAAGAGTTCTATTGAGTATTTTGTCTTTATTTCAACACGCTCTATTTATTTTCTCCTACAGGAGCTAAACATAAAATGTATATTAAGGATATGTGAAGTTTAAACGAAAAGTTTAATCAACAGAGCAAAAGTATTTATAAAATGTGTTTACCAAATGTAAATGATATCAAAATATGTTTAATACTGACTACAAACTGTAGAAACATATCTAATTAAGTCAGTAAAGGTCTCAATCAGATTAGATTATATCATTTCTTTCAGTATTTATATATTAAGTACTGTGAAACAGCAATCAGGAGTATACACGTGTTAGAAAGTTAAGATTCCCGAAATTGTAGCTGTAGAATAATATCTTAATACCACTTGTTGCACGTTCAAATAATACTTTATTAGCTTGTGATGGCTTCTTCCACTGGAATGTCTTTTTGCAGCAATAGAATATATATGAGGATTCGTGATATACAAGTATCTGGCTACTCGGATTCCTCTACACGTCCCTATAGATTGATGTCTCCACACCTCTTGATGCACGTTTATACAAGACTTTCAAGAAATGAGCTTTTGATGGTTTCGTAAACTGGAATGTCATTTTGCAGCAAGAGAATACATAAGAGAATTCATTAAATACCAGTATCTGGATACTTAAATTCCAAAACATACATCTGTAGAATAACATGATGAATATGGCAGACTTCCTCGTGCGCTTGCTGCCTTATGAAAATACCTGCCGTCACTTAGTATAAACCAGCTGTGAACGTTTTAACTACTCAGCATCGTTTTATAATAAATTTGCAGTATATATTGCAAAGTTTTACTCATAGAAGATCACTCACCAGATTAAGAACCCTCTTTAAGTTTCCCTGTACATTAAACTGTGCAAATAATCTTCTTAATCTTAAAGTAATGTTGCATTGATTTGTTTATGATAGGTTCACCAATTTTGGTCAAAAAGCTTTAGAAACCTAAAATAATTGGTTTGAATTCTTTAGTCTATAGGTTGAATAGGTGTAATTGTCTTACTCATTATGTATTTCGAAAGATGGGCTTGTTTTTCTAATAATATTTTGTACGAATTATAAAGGCAGTCATGATTTTTAAGCCGCGTTATTAAACAAAAACTAATCTCTATTAGTTTTTCCTGATTGTGACCGGTATTGTAATAGCTTAATATTTAAATAAACAGTAGTAAATACTTAATGTGAACATAATTAACTTTTTTAAAGCGGGCACGTAATGTATTATAACGATCTACACGGTATCACATTGTTCATAATTATGAAATAACTAAAGAGCTATCTCAAGTACTAACATATAAATTAAAAAAAAAACACATGGTATTACTAATATGCTATTAATATCAAATGGAATTCTTATATTACTATTGCTGTTAAGTTATTGCTCACTTTTACATTGAGTATACCATTCTATTCCCTACATCTTATCAAAATTAACTACTAAAGAACCTAACATTTTATCTTTCAGAAGAATATTTGACATCCCAGATAGACTGTACGTTTTGGAGTCTTTATTTATCTTACAATATATCTCAGACCACTTGAAAATAAAACTTGCACAGATATTTAGTATCAATAAATGTTACAATGTGTTCCAAATTTCTGTTACCTTTAAATGCTCATCTATATACTTATTCGATATCAAACATTTAAACGTCAATATTTCAATAACACAGTAAGATCGAGTTTTGTAGCTGAATAGTACTGTTATAAAACTTAAAACGTTCTTTAATATTAATATTAGAATGCCTTATAATACGTTGCTAAGAGTTACAAAGAACAACTAAATCATAAAATATATTAAATTATAAATTGTACTGTTATTAAAAGTGACCACTCTAAATCAAACAAAACAATTGTTTTCAAAAACGTATATTTAAACTTGAACTACCATATTGCAATTCCGGGAACTCAGAAACCATTAACTATACCATTTACATTGTATTATCCTTAGTATACACATTGACTATTTTTAAATAGTAGAGCAATTCGTAAAAATTTGAACACAAACACGGAGTCAACCATTATCCTTACTGACCGCTAAAGAAGTTTAGTCATATAATGAATGAATGTCTTATAATAATTTTCATTGTACATAATGATTCCATAGCTGAATACTTTGAGACTGCATAATAGAGTATTATTTCTGTAAGCCGAAAAAGTGAGAAGTTTCGAAGTAAGAGAGAGGCTTACACTGATCAGGTCCCGCCTCACGTATCTCACCACGTGTCACCTCACGCCCTCGCAGGCTATTAACTGACAGCCACCTTGCTGTCGTAATGCTCTTATCCCGGATATCCCATCCATGCCTGGTATATTACCAACACGTGCTATATATAGATACGTGTGTTATTGGATACAGTATTAAAATTCAAGTCTACATGCGTATTATTTATTTAAAGTATATTTCTCCACTTCCAAGAGAGTTTTGCAATTGTTGTACACATGTCTTCTAGAACTGTGAAGCATAAAGTTTCCCAAAAGTTCAGATAAAGACTTACGTAATAAGATTTAAATTTAAGTCGTATTACATTCATGTACGCAATGTAAACTGTAAAGTGACTATCCAAGAAGACAACTCTCGCATGACTGTGCTCAGTAACCTGAAACCTTGATTTACCGGAGTTTTGTTGCCATGAACCTTTGCTCTAGGTTCCCCCTCTCTTAGCATTAGTATTGTACGAGGAAAATGAACACGTTATAATGCATTTTTCATTTCAGTCCCTCCATACAAACTGATTTATCATTGTTTTTATTTCAAAATTTAAGACTTTTTTCACCATTAATCAGTAATTACAAAAATTAAAACAGAGATATCTTTTCCATTAGTTACTTTATGGGTTTAGTGGCTTATTCATTCCAAAACTGCTAGTTAAAGACTGAATCTGTAGCTTACCACAGGTTGCTTTTTTACAAGGTGACAAAACTTAAAGGTGAAATATTATTTTATCCAACGAATTTCTGAAAGGGTAAGTAGACAAAGTCCACAAAATGATCTTTTTCCTTACCCCAAACTTGTATATGATTTTTAAATTCTTACTTTATACAACACTTTTTGATAGTTGGTGATAGTTCTAGTGAGTCGTTTACAAATTTTGAAAATTAGGCTGTGTTCATCAAAAGGATGTGTCAAAATTTAAATTCGTTTGTATTGCCTTCAACAAGATATTCCATAATAATACATCTCCTCGTTTCTATAAACTCGTGTTCATTGGCTAAACTACTGTAGAATTGTATTTCTTATTAAAACTGTAAAACTAAACGAGTTGTCGTTAATATATTAAAGAGTACTGTCATTCTACTCGCTCAGTTTGCCATTTCACATTTTAGAATGTACATAAAATATGGATGACATGGATCATCAGAAAATGGAATAGATAGCAGAGATAGAATTGTGGACTAATAGCTGTTGGTACTGCTTGTTTCAGTTATTGTCTGGAATACAGTCAGCATAATAACGTAACTATTGAGTGATATTTCATCCAACTGTCCTCAAGCGTTCTTGTAACATGTGAAATTGCCAATATTTTGTGGTAAACTACAACACGTAATATAAGTTTAATCAACTAAAACGGCCTTTCACGGAAAACATACCAAGTGCTAAAAACATGATAAAACCACGTTCATAAAGTCTTATTTCCGTTTCTTGTAAATTCAGTTTATCCTGTTGAACAGACGAGGGTTTTATTTGTGTAGAAGGGTATATATTAGCACGTAAAAAGTCCTGAAAATGGCATTAGAGATACACTAACACAAATAAACATCTATTCTTATATTGTATGATTAGTATGTGGTAGGCGTTAGACTTATGCAAATGAGGAATTAAAAATGGAAAAATTTCAAAACAACCGTATTTGTCGCTGATATTTCAGTGAAATCTAGGACATTTATTATAGTGGATTATACAAGACTCAAGATAATACGCCTGAACCTATGAATCCTTCCAAAGATGTTGTGCATGGATGTTGTCCAATGTTGTCCAAAGATGATGTTCTTGTTGGTGAAGAAACGGTAATCTAAAAGGGGTGCAACCGAGGTTTTAAACATTTTCAAAAGAGTGAGACGTAACAATAAACATTTTATACGTCGCAGCACAGCTTTATGTGAATGTGTTTTTATAGTTTTGACTAGCTATAATAATTTTATCATGTATGTCGACTTTTAGAACAAAATAATTGTCCATATCAAAATATATATACAATCATCTGCTGAGTGATATGAGCAGAGGTGTGGGTGTAATTCACGGTCCCAAATCTAACCTTCTTACTTTTTAAGTGTAGCGACTTTATATTAATGTGTGCCACTCAGCATAAAAAATGAAATGTTTCAGTTGGAAAAGGTTTTGTCTACACAAAGATTTAATTAATTAATGATTCAGATACTTATTTTGAGAACTTTGACCATTAATAAATATTTCTCCTGTTACACTTAATTTTGGAATTTTTATAGAAGAAAACTATATTTAAATGTAGATATAAAAACAAGATTAATAATTACTTCAATTGCAATAAATAATTAACACTTTAGATTGAGGTAATTTAATTTTAAATCTTCATTATGTGTAAAACTTGTTGAAACTCATTTATTCTTAGCGTTGAAACAAGCTTTATTAGGTTCTAATCTAATCACCACATTTCATTTGTCACATATTTTCGTATGAGTTTACAAACTAAACAAAAACCGTAATGAGTATGTTTTGTCCCGTAATTGTACTTACGATTCATTGTCTAGTTAAACGAATTACATGTCATACTTTTTTAAAAATCAAATATAAATGTTATTTATTTATGTAAAATATAGTACTTATAAATGTAAAACATTCTATAGCGACCGTTTATGTAAACTAAACATTCCAGTTGACTCATGAAATGCAACTGGTTTATTGAAAACCTTCCACAAAGATATTTTACTTGTTATTTAACATTGTTCCTTTTCAGCTACATATAATTTTAAATATGTTAATAACATTTCATTTAAATGAAGGTTTCACGACAAACATGGCCCTGCAAGAACTGCAGTTTATTAAATTGTTTCTTTATATTTTATATCTTATATACAAGCAATTAATAACCTACTTATGCAGCTCTTCAACAATTATTTTATTTGCAAGTAATGTATGTCAATTTTACACAAAATCTTAACACATTTATAAAAACATATTATTATCCGGCTGTCAAGTTTATAATAAAATGTCCTTCTAATAACAAGTAATTAACAACTTTTTATGCTAGTTTAAATTAGGCTATAAGTTTAAATATTGAACATTTCCATGCGGTGGTCATAATTTAAATTATTAATGTTCCATTAATTAGCATGTCTTACAATTTCTGTTAATGGCTTGAATTATGTTTTTTCCTGTTATGTAAAATACTAATTACCATCTAAACTCAGGTTAAAGATTAAATACGATTATTGATGTTTAACATTGTAATTGTAATTGTTACTTCCTGACTCAGTAAACAATAAATAAAACTGTTTAGCACAATCGATTGTTACAATCGGTTTTAACAGAGCGACCACGATGTACGGCTTGATTGCAAACCCAGCTGACCTGTCTCTCGTACTGCATTGACGTCAAAGGGAATGCACCACGTACTAATGAGAGACTACATTGTTGTAGGCTGTCACAAACTACAATGCAACCATCGCGTTATGCTCATTGTGCCCATTACGGTTTGTAAATTAATGTTATTAAATATGCACCATAACATTGTTCAAGTTAATTGGTGATGTTTAGTAAAGTCGATAAAAGATTACGTTACGGGTCGTTGTACATATAAATGTGTGATGATGACGTACAGGGAAGTCGTATGTGAATATATAAAAAATCAAAATGCTATTCTGTCTTAAGTAGCTATTTAAGTTAGTCTATGGTTGAACCTAATAATCTTGCTTTTGACAGATTGGTTGAGAAATATAAATAAAAATAACCAAGGTCGGTTCTTAAATGCGTGACCATTGAAGGAACCTGTTTAGAAAAGTAAAATACAACCACGCCCCTTCCATTAGCTGAGCCTATATCGTTGTTCAAAGATTTTTTCGATGAGATTTATTTCTAAACGGTCATCTTATTCTCAAAAACTGTTTTTGAGTCTCAAATTTGTCACAGAAAATGAAATTATACTGAAAAGCTTGCAATAAATTGCACGTGATTTGGATGATTCGATAATCAAGATCACGATAATTAGGACTATGTGTACATTAAATTACCGGTGCACACTATTATAATACTAGACAATAAATCCTTGACGGAGAATATCAGCCGGCAGCTAATGCACCTAGAGAAAATAGAGGAGAATGAAACACGAGCGTTGTTATACATGTACTGTATACGCGTATGTGCGCAATGATATGTACATCTACGTACTCTTTGGTTCTAGGAGTAACAAGTATTGGAATAAATAAGAAAAAACACTATTCTTGTATGGAATACTACACTTTCCATTCAAAATTAAACAAATAATATTATTTTTTTGTATTGAAACAGAATCTATTAACATTTAAAATAGCTGATTATGTAAGAGAACTAAATGCTACCATTTTGGGAGAAAGTTTCGCAAAGCTGATGTGACACTACCTGGAAAAATATACAACTTTGGTACAGTGAAGAAAAACTTTCTAAAACATAGCCTACATGTCGTTCAAAACAAAACCTTGCGAAACTGTTTTCTTACTAAACACCTTTAATAATTTAATATCATTCAGCCTGTAGCGTTCATAAAGTATACATCTCGTTTACATAATATAAAACATGTTGTATCTATAACCATTATGTAACCATAATAATAAGAGATTAGGTGTCCAAATGCGTTGATGGATTGGACAACAACGATCAGGTATGGGTCGTTATAATAACGTTCTTTATAGGGAATGAGAAAGTGTACTATTTAACATAAAACGTTATCACATAATCTTTATGTATAAAAGGCAAAGCGCTAACTCACTCAACACTCATTCCCAAATTTGTGATATCCCAGAAAGCTTAAAATTTGCTCATACGTACCTCCTCAGTAAAATAGAAAAGCTAAAACATTTTAATAAATATCAATCATTAACTGGAGTTTAAATGGCATTTCTAGGAAGAACTATATATTTTTTCCTTATCGATGTCTCACAACAATAAAAGTAGACACATACGTGTCTTATGCTCTCAAAAGCCTTATAGGGGCTTAATATTCAAATTGGGCAATTATGAAATTGGGTTTAATATCTAGAAGAATTATATATTTCTTTTTAAACTTCCTGATGTCCTACTATGTTTAAATTCTACACGCATACATCTCCATGTTTCCAACAGTAAAATAACAGATTCCATAACATTAATCATTTATAGAGGCTGAAATAGGGGTACAACACTTAGAAGAGCTATATTTTTGTTTTCAACATTTCGCTATCCTGACACACATGTGTACTAGGCCTGAACAGACTACCGGCACTATCTGAGACCAATTATTTATATATTTTATTGGTCGTTGAAACAAGGCAAATTTTACTATGGCATGTTAAATGTAATTGAATCTGCCAAGAAATTCTCACGCACAAAATGTGAAATAAGACCCGATAGCAGTTGTGTTGACCTGCTTAAACTGTTTACAATAAACAATAAAAAATATGGATCATACATATTAGATTACTTCCGGTTCAAAACAGTTACAGGGCACCATTATATTACTATACATCGTAAGTATTTTCACTTATATTAGTTCGATGGATTTTGTATTTCCACACTCTGTCCTAAAGTATTTGAAGTGTTATTAAAATCGTTAGAGCTGTTTATTATATTATGGAAAGTTGTAGTGAAATGTGTATATTTCGTAGGTATTCATACAAATATTTCAATTTAAATCTTCAGGATCCCAAAAGCACTGAGTTTAGACTTAAAGATTGGCCTCTGAAAATGTATTAAATAAAAAACACAATGAAATTATTCTGAAGTAGGCGAGGAGTAGACATTTCTTCCAATGACCATTACTAATTTTCAATCGTGTTTAATAGTCATTAACATGGACAGGTCTATGATGTACCTGTTTCTTTTTAATGGGAATCGCGTGCAAAGCCCCAAGAATCAGCTGCCAGTATATTATATAAGCGTAAAAGTATTATTTGATAAAACATAATACTCGGATGTAATAAAGTATCAGGAATGAGAAAACTGATTTACTAGCTAAAGCGAGAGTGTAAGGACTAATGAATCTTTGTCACACATATAACAATGAGCCGAGGAGGAACAATGTCTTACTATGTGAGTGTGAAAAATCTCAGAACCAACACAGTCTTTTATATATATATTTTTTCCAGGCTCTTCTGTAAGCTGGGGAACAATTAAAATGGTATTGTAAGCTTTGTTCACTAGTATGGTACTTATGGTATTTATGTGGGACAATAATAAGAAATAGTTACAAGTATTCAAATAGAACCGAGATTTGTTACTACATTTTTTCCACTGATTTAGAATTATGATTTGGATACTAAGCAACAACAAAAAAACTCTAAATCATGAAGAACAATATTTCAATATAAGTGTACTTTGTTCATTAATCAACCAAAGGCACATGGTCAACCAAATTACTACGAGTGATGTCATAATGTTACTAATAGCTCACTGAGATGCTATGTCAGTAATATTTTATGATTCAACATATATTTTCTTAATTGCTGGTCATAATTCGCTGTTCGTATATACAAATACAATACTTCATTCTTAAATATGTGCGATTTATTTTACTATCTAGTATCATCTAGTAATATTACTATACACTGTAATAACTTTATACTTACGCCTGGCGTACAATAATCAATGCTGTATAATCAATTTACCTGTAACAAAAGGTTAAATTTTAATAAAACATACTACGTTTAGTAATTAAATGAGATTCAACACATGCCCTTATGAAGCCTGACGTATAAGTTTTAAGACACCGCAACGATACAGCTATTATGTCTTCTCTGATGTATTGAAATGTTTGCTTTGTGAAACTTTAGATCTATTCAACTCTGAATATGCGCAGCAATTAAATTTTAAGTTTTTATTGGAAAAAAGCCAACACAACAATGTTTTCCTTTTTCCAGTTTTTTCACAGTTCAAATTGGTTTTGACTTACAGATCAGGTTTATATCATTACAAAAAAGTCTAGGTTTTTTTCTTGTTTGTATACTCTTTATGTAAAGCTAAACTATATTTTTGCTAGGGATCTTTAAATTACAGATAGCTATAAATATATACTAGATTTCGTAAATAGGAAAAAAATCATATCTATATATTCCTAATGAAGAAAATATATAGAATATTATATCAAAACCGCTCGGCTGTATAGTTCTGTATAGCACCAATATAAGTACTGTGTCATAATCATTACCGGTTCAGTATCTTATATAGGTGTTTATTCCAACAAGATATAGGCAATGAAATAAATTTGTTTGTCTTTTAAAATGGATTATTGCTTTTTTGATGTGACAACATCGAATTGCTATTCTGTTCTGATAGGAAGTGTTTTTAGAAAATTAAGATGCTGTGAATATTATACTTATCTTAAATGTCACTTAAGTTATGTAATACTTTTATATAGTTGACTAATGATCACTTTCAAGGCCAGAGCTCATGTTTCGAGATTATCGCTAGACTTCTAGGGTATAAATATTTGTTTGGGTAAAATAATTTCAATATTACTGGATAGTCAGATGAAGTTTTGTAAAGAAGAAAGTGAAAGCTATATGGAACCAAGGCAGATGCTGAATACATAGTGATTTTTTTAATAAAATATTAAAATTAAATTATGGCTTATAGAGTTATTTAATTGGTTTTAAACATTAAGATTTTCATAAAACTCCAGTAAAAGAAAATGTAGCGTGTTTTTCCTCTCTTACAATTATAGGTAAGTGATAGACGAAATAACATATCGACCTCTATAAAATAACTGCTACGAGATGTAGACCTCGTGTAAGGAACATATGGTGTCTTGAAAGCGAACGGGTAAATCTAATGTTTAGGGGACATTAGCTCAACATGTCCAATAACATTAGAGAGGTGCCGTGTGAGATGTGACGCCGAGGCGCCCGCGCTGCACGTGAGGGGGAAGCTGATCGCGCTATAAACCACCCTGTTGCTCGCTATTTGTCGTTCTTGAGCTTTACTATTTTCACAGTTTCATCGACAGGTTCAGTAAGTGATCTGTAACTGCAATACACGGAATAAAGTTAATGGATTTATACATCCCTTCCGGCAACCCTAAAAGTACAACTACTCAACAGTTCGCTTTGGAACATGAGTAGCCTACAGATCAAAGTATTACTCAGTCTTAAAAATATGTTACTATAGATGTGATTCATACTTACATTATATTAATAGAAGGCATGGTGATGAGAAAGTTAATTAATAATAATAATATAGTTACAACAATACTTCAGCGTAAATAAATTTACTAGACAGACGTTAAAAGTTATTTTAATTTATGACAGATTGAGTTTAAATATTACTTTAATCAGTGTCATACATTATCGAATGTAATAAAACATTTCCAATTTGTTTTGACATCTAAGCTTACTTCTTGATTTGTTTCTTAATACACAAGCATTTAAAAACTGTTTTGATTACATATTTAACGTGTTTACTTCAACAAACCTTCTACATTTAGGAAAACTTAAGGATATATATATATATATATATATATATATATATATATATATATAAAACATATTAATATCTTCACTGCAGCTCTATACTGAGTAAGACAAACTAGCTGAAACCTCATTCTGCGCTGTAAGGCGTTTGCCGCAGTTACCGTGTTACACTATTGTACTATAACTGTTAATAATATTGTTATAACTGTATAGCTATAATACATGTAGTTAACACCCTCATTGCTGCTGTATTCTGAACGAGATCAACTACACTTCCTACTATTCTGCTCGGTAAGATGTCAACATGATAAGTGATAAAGAAATTTGTGGAAAATTGCTGCCAGCACACCGCGATGCCGGGTGTGTATTAGCTGAGCGCCAATAAATAGACGTTCAACTAGCGTAACAGTATTAAATAAAGTCGATTGTAAATTAATATTTCTATTAATTATAATATTATATATCATTATTAAAACATTATCACACATTGCACATTATTTTTATTACTTATGGTTTATATAACCACTTATGAGTTCTCTCGTGAAATTCAGCTGAGAAACATATGGACAAGACACAGTGTCGGAGAAAAGATGTTGTCTCACACCTGTTCTAATCACTACTTACAAGAAGCGTAAGGGTAGGCATCGTAGTCACTGTTTATGTAATAACATAATACAGTCTGCAAATATCTCGGAAAAGAGACCACGAATTCCCTCATGAACTTCTTCTGAGAAATGTGGGGACGTCACAATTGTAGAAGATAAGGTGTTATGTCACCTGTTCTAATCACTACTTACAAGAAGCGTAAGGGTAGGCATCGTAGTCACTGTTTATGTAATAACATAATACAGTCTGCAAATATCTCGGAAAAGAGACCACGAATTCCCTCATGAACTTCTTCTGAGAAATGTGGGGACGTCACAATTGTAGAAGATAAGGTGTTATGTCACCAGTTCTAATCGCTACCAACAAGAAGGGAGAGAAAGGGGGCTGTAATCCTGCTTCTATGATAACATAAAAGAAATGTAATTATCTCGAGACAGAGATTATTGATTTTCTCATGAACGTATCCTGAGAAATGTGTGGAAAAGTCGTGTAAATGTAGGAAGGAAGATATTATCTCACCTGTTTTAATCGTAACTTACTATAAGGGAGAGGGAGGTTGTCCTAGTCACCGCTTCTGTGATAACATAACATAGTTTGAAATTATCAGAGAGAGAGAGAGAGATCACACATTTCTTCATGAACGTCTCCTTAGAAATATGTAGAAAAGGCAAAAGTATGGGAAATAAGAGTTTATATCATCGGTTACTAAAGAGGGTAGGCATTATAGTCACTACTTCTGTGATAGCATAATACAGCTTACAAATATTTCGGGACAGACACCACGAAGTCTCTCATGAATTTCTTCTTAGTAATGTGTGAAAAATTCATACATGTGAGATAGAAGATGTTATGTCACATGTTCTAATCGATACTTACTAGAAGGGAGAAGGAGGATGTTATAATCCTGTTTCTGTGATAGCATACCACAGTTTTTAATTATCACTAGATAGAGATCACAAATTTCCTTATGTACTTCTCCTGCGAAATGTGTGGACACGTAACGAGTGTGGGAGAGAAGATGTTATCTCACCAGTTCTAATCCCCACTTACTAGAAGGGAGGGGGAGGGTGTTGTAATCCTGATTCTGTGATAACATAACATTGTTTGCAATTATCACTAGACAGAGATCTTAAATTTCCTTATGTACTTCTCCTGAGAAATGTGTGGAAAAGAAAAAGTGTGGGAGAGAAGATGTAATCTTAACAGATCTAATCGCCACGTACTAGAATGGAGAGGGAGGGTGTTGTAATCCTGTATCTGTGATAACTTAACATTGTTTGTAATTATCACTAGACAGAGATCACAAATTGTATTATGTACTTCTCCTGAGAAATGTGTGGACAAGTAACAAGTGTGGGAGAGAAGATGTTATCTCACCAGGTCTAATCGCCACTTACTATAAGGGGAAGGGTGGGTGTTGTAATCCTGATTCTGTGATAACATAACATTGTTTGCAATTATCACTAGACAGAGATCTTAAATTTCCTTATGTACTTCTCCTGAGAAATGTGTGGAAAAGAAAAAGTGTGGGAGAGAAGATGTAATCTTAACAGATCTAATCGCCACGTACTAGAATGGAGAGGGAGGGTGTTGTAATCCTGTTTCTGTGATAACTTAACATTGTTTGCAATTATCACTAGACAGAGATCACAAATTGTATTATGTACTTCTCCTGAGAAATGTGTGGACAAGTAACAAGTGTGGGAGAGAAGATGTTATCTCACCAGGTCTAATCGCCACTTACTACAAGGGGAAGGGTGGGTGTTGTAATCACTACTTCTGTGATAACATCTCGCCGAGGCTTCAGTGCCGTTATTGGGAGATAGAAAGCGCTACACATAAGTAGTAAAGATAATACTTGCTGGGCTCAATTAACTATGGTATAGCTCATAATAACCCTTTCTTCATAGCTAGCTGATGCACCGTGGTTCATAAGAGATAGCATCAAACACTATTTGAAATACAATATATACCAAATAAATAAACTAACACATAATTCACAAATGTTAAACAGTTAATTTTTGTGTGTATTGAATATTTATATATTGCCTATTACACCATTTGTATTGGTTTTTTAATGTAGTTTTGTAATAATAAAGTATTAACAATTAATATTGAAACTTTGTAGTTTTTTAAAAACACCTATTTAAGTAATATAAGAGTACTAAATTACTTAGAAAGCGCCAGCGCTCAACAAAATTCAAAGAAGTGACATTCACTATCTTCCAGCTTATTTTTGCCTAAGTAGAGATGAAGCTTCATAAAAAGTTTTCAATTCTACAGATTAATATTTTCGATATTTTGGAAGAGAAACAGATAGAAATAAAATATAACATTTCAAGTGATAGGCTTTACTAACAGCCAATTTTTCTTATATGATAGTTAACGTGTTCAATGGTTATAGTTTCTCTTTCATGCAGCTAATACTGTAGGACTTTAGCATCTACTCGCTGTATTTCACTTATCTGTAAAGTAGCTAAGATTGAACCCTTAGACTTTCTCTTCAATAATGTACGCTCCAAATTTGATTACATATGTTTTTAAAACCTTCGTCAACCTTAAATCGAGTACTTAAATGTTACTGTGTGTGGCAAAACAGACAGTCACATGAAGCTTTCTTCTAATAATATGAGGTTTTGTATTTATGTATGTACTTTTGAGTGTTTTCCAAGTAAAACAAAACAGGTGAGGAAGCGTCAAATATCCAATAAAACAATATCTATCTTGTACATTATTGCCTGTATGAATCATCAAGATCTCTATAAAGGACGTTCTATTACATCAGTTAGAGTTATTACATCCGCTTCCCACACGGGAACACGTACGCCAAACTGCCTACATATGTTCAACGCTGTAAATATACAAAATATGTATTATTTATTTATTACACAATACATTAAAATATATATCTCTAGTGCATGTATATAAGAAAGTAAAAGATAGTAATAAAGTAGTATGGCTAACTTACTCTTTCTTTAGGTGGCAAGTTTTCATTCCAGGTCTGTGAATCATTACCAGACCAGCCTAGATGATGCACTCTCAATGTGAGGCAACATACGTAAAGTTATTTTTTCGGCTTGTAAATGTGTTTATTTAGTTTCAGTTCCAAGACTTACGCGGTTAGTGTTATAACCTAAACCAAAACATTACGATTCCTACCGCGTCTTACACTTGCTTACTAAGTTAATTGTATAGGTCGAAAGAAGTAAATTATGTAAGCAATGTTCCAACATGATGACGTTGAAGAAGACTTTGATGTTATTTATGTTTTGTTATTTTTAATTGGATCCATGTATTATTTTCCAGTAAAAAATGATCCAATAATGGCATATTTTTATTAGTATAATTATACAGTGGGAGTATGTTCTCATGAGATTCCAATACATCAGTATATTTCCATGAATCTTTATAAAAAGTATTTAGCAGTGAACCCTTACTTTGTTTTAGGAATATCTTTAAACATTACTGAAAATACTATACAATAATTTAATTTTAGTTCACGGATTATCCTGTCGGTTTTTTAAAGATTTAAGATTACAATTAGTTAACAAATTAACTGAGATTCTGCCCTTACCCTGCCTGTTTGAACACATTGTAATAAATAGAAATCTAATAAATATTTTAAACTCATAAAAATAGGTATGTAGTTCTGCTAAATAAAGGGGATAGTGTTTAGTTCCTTCCATATCATCTTTAAAAAGATACTAATTCATAAAAAAATGGAATACTATTTAACTTCATCATGCGTGTATTTAGTCTAAAGAATTTGAAAATACCTTTTTTCAAGCCGGAATGAACAATGCATGCCGACTACAAAACTGTAAATCATAACATTTACCCTATTCTATACAGACATACACCAACAGAGGTACCTTAAAGAGGTGTATAAATTTGGGCTTTTTTAGGTTGTTCAATAATTTCACTCGTTCACGCTTTGTAATGGGGGTGCTAAACATTTCTATAAACCTCTTATCTGCTGTTTATGGAAGAGAAAAGAAAAATAAAACAAATCTATGTGTCCTTATGAAAAACTTCCTATATTCTTGGCTGAATTATTGTGAAGCCTATCTCTCGAAGCTGTAACAATTTTATTTCTGAATGTTTATCCGCAAGGTAGAATAAGAACCAACTGACTTATAGACATTTCGTCTTTAACTTAATTTTACTTACAATTTTATATCTACATAATAAACATCAAGTTCGATAGATTATAACTGATTTATAAAAACCTTATGAATAGAACAGTTGCTTGTTTTATATAAAAACTATTGCACCAGGACAATGTTTTGATATATTTAAGAAATCATATATTACTTATATTTAAAGTTTATTGTATTTAAATAATCTTCTGTTTTGTCTAACTAAGCATTAGAGACATGTAATTTTAAATAACGTTAGGTATTTTACTAAGGCATTAGTTGGATTTCACCACTGTCAACACGCTTAGGAGGAACATTACTTCTAAAGTACATTACTCAATTAATTATAAGCGATAGAAATGTAGTAGAGTTATTATCAAAAACAACACAAAATTTTAGTCGACGAACACCATTAATGTTTCATGCGGTATACAACTCTCAAACAGCAGCAAGCAAGTATATTTCCATATTTCTGAAATAAAATTCATCTGTAAATTGTGTGAAATATGAAATTGCCGCAGAAGATTATGGTAGCCGCAGTGATTACAGGAAGCACTCAGCAGCTGATGCGACATCAAAGTGAGAATTGCTGATGGCTCACTAATGAAAGATATCAGCCGTTCATACCGCTTGTTGCCATCACCATTACTCAGCTTAGACTTTTATGTGCTTAATTCTGGAAATATTTTAAAAACATTTTCATTTGGATAAATATACAATTAATACAATGTTGAAAAATAGGGTTGAAAGAGTAGTAAAACGTGCAGTTTTAGAAAAAAGCCTCAATTATGGTTTATTAAGAGTAGTTTTGATTTTAATTGTGTTAAAATATTGAAATATTAACGAATATTTTAACGGTTTTTAAAATTATTAGATCTCATTACTTATTGGGTTACTGGTTCAATACGTTACTAATACGTATGCTTAATACGATATGTCTAAAATGCTAATTCCTGTCTATAAGAAATGAATAATTTGGGGCATATCAAGAATACTTAATGGGCCCAAAAAGATCACGTTATATTTATTTGGGTTTTGTACTATTACAAACAAATTATGAATATTTTACACGGTGAAAACAGCAGTACCAGTTTTTAAGTAGATCAACGGGTTTTTTTGCAGTTTCTTTCGCAAACATTCACCCTATAATTACTTACTCAGAGATTATCTCAAATAACATATAAACACATTCGCAGTAATTATTTTAATGTACTAGTTCCAGACATAACCGTCAGAAATTCATGACAGTAACAAATCAAGAAAATATCTAATTATTGTCAAAACACACCATAATTCTGCCTTACATGATTCTTTGCACACGCAATAAGTAATATTTGTAAATAAAGAAAGTTTTTAGATTGTCACACTTATGTGAATCAGGTTTAAAATTTAAGTGCTTTTAAAAAACATATCTCAATTTTAGTTCCTACTTTCATTTTTTTAAACTTTAGTACCAGGGTTCTGTAAATGGAAATGTTTAACTAGAAAAATATATGAAATACTAATGAACAAATTAGAAATAGGTAAAGCTATCCCTAAATAGAGTACTGAGATAAAGTTGCTTTCTACGATATTATAAACACTTAACTTCATACAAAAATACAATAGCTTGACTACGAAATCCCCTCAATAAAACTTAAATAAAGAAAACTCATAAAAGTTTAGCTATAATAACTTGGGATATGTAATTATTGAGATTATCTGTATAAAAACAGGATGTACTTTTGAGTTACCAATAGCATGATATCATTTACTGATATCATTTTTGGAAAGGTCATCACGCAACCTTCATAAGAAATACAAAAATGTAATGTGTATTTCTTGGTCTTTAGATATATGTAGCTATTTGTCATTAGAAACTGTTCAACTGTACTGTTTCGTTGCATGGTTTAATAAGTTTGGATATAACAATATTAAACTACGATTAAACATGATAAATATGTTTGGTAAAATTTGCATCTCAAAAATAACACCATTATCACAAAAAGAACAAAATTATCACATGTATGTAACGTATCAGTAAAATACGTTAGGCGTTTGTTCAAATTTTCTTTTTCAAAATTATCTTAATTTCGTAGCACTAGATATCCTACAAGATCAACGCTTTCTCCACCGACCGCGACGTTGATTTTGTCTCCTTCTGAGCATTTTATATAACTATGCAACAATATTCGAACATAGTAAGATATAATGTGGATTATCATAATTTTAGAATTACATTTAACAGATTGAATTTTTTCACTATGCTTAAGTAGGATATTGATAATAGATAGAATGTTCTTTAATGGTAGTAGTCCAATTTTACGATTACTAAGGTCACGTATGACTAACTGTACAATAATACCGTAAGGTCTTGAACTGTTGGGGAGGAGAAGGTTGGAGGGATGCTCTATTCTGATGCATTATAAAATAGTGAACCAATAACAAGACTTAATGGAACTTCAGTAATACCTACATATAACACTAATTATCGAGTCTTTCATGTTTGTTTTCAGTATAAACATGTAATGTATTCAGTTCTCGAGCATAAGAGATTTGTTACGTGTTTAAACACAGGACTATTTCTATGTTGAAGACGTAGAGTAGTTATGCCATTAAATGCAAAATGAAATATATTACTCTAATAATACAGATTTCAACATACCGTACTTCAATATAAGATACAAGTAATAATATTGCCAATTTTCAATAGCTACATGTTTTGATTCGCTTTAACCAAGAACACCTCTGTAAATCGATAAGAGTTGGTTTTTTTAGCTTTTTAAAAATAAACCGGAACAACGTAGTACAGTTGTCAAACAGTCGGAAAGATCGATGAACAGCCCTTATACCAAGAGGAACCCATGTACCATGTGCCCAGGCGGATAGACCTCTTAACTCCAAAATCTGTACAGTTTTTCTATACACGAATATAAGGCTATATAACAAGTTCGGAGTTTCCTTCTATTAGAGTTTTGACACAGACAGAGAGACATACGGACTTCCTTTTTGCCTTTCTATCCCCAAATTTAAGAGTTCTTCCCTAAACCAAGAATAATGAATATATGTACCATGTTTCAAATGCCTAGGACTTTTATCCCAAAGATTGCCGCATAGACGGACATACGGACGGATAATGACACAATTTTAAGAAGCCTCTCTCAAATCCTCAATAAAGACGTCACTATTTGATCAGTTGAACTTGCTCAGTTGAAAGCACAGTATGATTCATATTTAAGATAATATTTATAGTATTTTTTATGTTCATACATACATTTCCACTGCATGGAAAAGGTAATAAAAACTACTTGTTATTTTTTAGGTGGAAGACAAAAATTGGAAACTACAGTTAAAGATTCTAGTACATATATTAGTATTAATCCACCGATTCAACGTTGGGAGGTTCTGGTCTAGGGAGGTGTACCGTGAGTGAAGGGCGGATGGAAGGGATAGAGGACTGTTAGATCGGACAATACCACAGACACAATGGCGTACCAATTACACGGCGTAATGGACTTCCAGTAATACCTGCGTATATCATTCACTACCAAATCTTTCGTTCGTCAGGATCTTTAAACATGGGATAAGTGTTTAGTTGCATTTCTCATCAGCCTTTAGTGAGAATACGTATCTAACTGGAAAAATCATCTTCTGATCAGTTCTTACTTTCATATTATTATGAACCATACAGACTCTTCATAAAATTGTGTCATTGGTTGTCCATATGTTTGTTCGTGCGTGGGTATCTCTCGTGGTGGAAATAAGAACTCTATTGATTTTAGGGTTCAAAAGTGAAAGTCAGGAATGATATTAGTCTAGGAAAATGGTACAGTTAATTCATTACAGACTGTCGTATTGTTATGTTGAGTCCTTTAATACTTTACTATTATAATAATCTTTACCGTGTTTCTGTATAAAATGTTTATACATTAAACATTTTTATCAACTACCAAGAATTAAAAATTTTGAATTGGAGAAATCGGCAAAATATTATTGTACTCTAAGTGTGAGAAGAAGAAACGCATGCACCACTGAGATCTCTGATGATACTTGTGAAATCTCAATCCCTCCTTACATTCTGTAGCAATAAGAATGAGAGTCACCCAGTATTTCTAACCCTATTTATAACATAACATATTGTTATATAATGAAATTTTTAGTTATGAAGTGGGTTTTGTATACAACCCATCTAATGTTGCATACGCTCTGACTGACTGTCTTTATTCAATGACACTTTATCACGGTGTTAAAGGATGAATGGGAGGCCCAATACAAGTGTATTAGAGAGCATCTAGAAGATCTCTGCCGCTTAGATTCCTGAACACGTAGCCGCCGATTAACATCTCCATATCTGTCTTCACCGTTTATACAAAACGTGTTGTATACGAACCCGATCATTTCAGTGGAGTTATATAAAAACTTACATATTTATCGATTCATTTAAATTCTAATTTTCAGCTTTTGTTCCGTATGGAATAAAAATAAAGGAATTTATGTATTGCAACAAACTTGACCAATAATCAATATTAAGTTGCCTACCAATTATTAGACGTACTCGCTGGGTTTCTACGCAATATACAAATTTTCTTTTGACAGAAGCCTAATCTTTAATAAATAATCAAGTAATTTTTCAACTGATTTGTGCCCATCTCGCAGGAAATTGGAAATATTTAATCTAGTTACAGTCAAGTAGTTCTTCATCTACGCCAAGAAGATGATATTATATATTAATATTAATATATATAAATATATTAATATTTATATATATTAATAAATATATATTAATATTTCATATTAAGAAATATATAATACGTCAAGAATTAGAAACACGAGTATCTAAACGGGATGGTTAATGTCGAAGTGTATAAATGGTGTGGGATAAGCAAAACACCTTCTTGAATGCCTAACTAAATAATTTTTGTTTTTTGTAATTCTTAACACAAAATGATAACTCTTAAACGATGAATAAAAGAATTGTTCTCAAGGTATTAATATGTGAAATAATAATATAAATATAAACTCAACAAATGTAATAACAAGTATATTTTCACCACTGTGTCAGTAATAAAATGTAATTTTAACAAATGAGAACATTTCGTAAAGTATCTGTGATATATTTTATTTTGCCAAGGTCATCTTATTTATAATCAAACGTAAAAAGTCAGTAAATCCCAACCTCCTTTCCTTTTCACTTTCAGTCAAAAATTGGAGATGTTCTATGGCCTGATTTTATTACCCTACAGTAAAATATTAAAAAACGGCTATTGCTAAAACTACTGAAATTCCATGGATAAAAATAGAAAAACAAATACTTTAATGCATGTCCGCAGGACAAGGTGCAACATAACAATGGAACAGACGAGAGCAGAGGGGTCCCGCGATATTAGTACGGTCAGCGTCCAGGGTATTGTTGATCCTTTGTCCCACAGCCACCGGACCTCTGCCGCCCGGACTATTGTAATGTGGACACTAACAATCTGGAACTGTGACCCACTGTTGTGACAGCGGTTCTTTTGTTCTTCGTCATTGTTCTAGATGTGTTTGCAGCCGCTAAAACATTAGCTGGCAACCTGATGTGATGATATAGACAATACTCCATCCCAGCAAATAGTACAATAAAAAAATACATTGTTTGAAAGGTTCTGGTAATTTTTTGCGTGTTTCTCTTTATGTCAAGAGAAATAAAATAGGCCTATTTCAGTATTTCTGTAGTAAAAATCCATTGTAAAATGTATCAGTTAAATACATTGGTATACATAAAGAGGTATGATAGTTGGTCTCATGGGGGCTTGATTCTTTGTGTAAAAATAAAAAAAAGATTTCTCCATAGTTAAAACGCCTTTAGTTACTAAACCACATATGACAGAAGATAATCACGTCAGAGACAGCATATTATATTGTAAATATAAATCCATGTTCTTAGAAATATTCCTATACCATCTTAATAAATCTTTTAGAGTTTTATTAAAAAAATAGTATAAACAATATTGAAATGGGGTTTCTACCCACAGAAGAAGTATATGTTTATCCAACTTCCTAATGTTTTAAGGTGAAATGTAACATACGAACGCCTCATGATTTACAAAGGAAATAACAGGAATAATTAACTACACACACGTGTCTCATGCTATCAACAGAAAAATCAAAAATTTTTAATGACTATGAGCTATCCGTACCGGTTAAAATCGGGTTGGAATACCTAAGAGAACTGACATCCGCCTGTTAAAACATCCGGCTGCCTAGAAAGATCAAATTTGTTACACATTTTTATTATGATTTCGACATACTACTAGTATGCGAAATACCTTAACCGAAAGTAGATTATGATCTCCGGAAATAGTAGTTTTTTTTTCGTAGTAGACTTTTTATAACAACGCAATATATTATTTCTTAATCGGGACAGCAATGCAAACACTATGATACTGGAAGCAGATTTCTGTGACCGGAAGTGATCACTATTTTACCGAAGTAAACTTCTCAGACCAAAATCCTTAACTGGCAAATGCTACTATATATAAGCTTTTTACCAAACAATATGTTTTATAATTATGTTTTTATCACAACGCTAATGCTACTATGAAACCAAAATATCTTGGACAGTAGTTAAACTACAATGACATGAAGTAGTCACTATTTACCAGAGTATAATTTTCTATAACATTGACTAGTCTCTATCATTTTTTATAAGGAATTGTGAATCACAGCTTTTGCTTTAACTTTTTTTAGAAACCAGATCTCAATTTAATTCGATGTAATTCATATTTCTGGAGATTCCGATCCATTAAAAGTTGTTTATACTTACTTAAAATTTAAGGTAGAATACAATGTTAGTGATAACGTCTGATAAATATATCGAAATGTCATAGAAATTTTACATCTTTTACTAAATATTCATATTTTTATCAATAAACTAAATAATGTTTTTCTGGGTGTGCGTGAGTAATAAAAACTTTTCATTTCCGTATTTGAGTCACATTTAATTTGTATTATTACCTACAAAAAAATTAGGTCATGGCCACCTTGTATATATTATCTTATTTGGGGCAATAATGCAATCGCTACCATAGCAACGGGATTAGTTACAATAACTCAAAATAGACTCTTGTTGACTAAAGTAGACTTTTAAGAACAAGTATGTGTATATTTTCTAAAACAAGCAAAGTTTAGTATGGCATATGTATAATATATTTTTATCAGAACCAGAAATGCATTTTCATTCGCTAAACTTGAAATAAGAGCCTGGAAATGTTGTTTACCTTTTGAACCTTTTAGGAATGAACACTACAATAATATATCCCATGATAATGTCTTCTTGAGAATTCAACATTGTTATAGGGCTCTATCGTACTAATTCATAATTGTCCCCACTAAGAACTGAACTATTGACTTAAATTAAGTATTTCTCCAATCTGGTGTTACTGTAAGTTTTGGAAAAATACATTCAAATATTATTAAATGTTGCAGAGAATTTGTAAATTTAACTTTTACTCATAAACATTGTTTCAAATTTCGAACTCAGGCCCTCAACACATTCTTATTTATGTTTAAGTTTAAGTTATTCTGATATAGATCAGAATATTGCAATATATTGCCAATGAGTACCTGTTATACAATATGAAATCGCGTCCATAACCATGAGTAACTGTTAGTTTGCTTATAAACGTCTTAAGTGTAATTCATGTCTATAAAATTCACGCCAATAGTTCAAGTTAAATTTGATTATTAAATTAACGTTTATTTGAATAATTTTCTCCCTTAACCTTAGTGTAAGAAGAAATGTAAATAGTTATGCAGAATCACGTTACGTAACCTGAGAATGAGTAGACTATGAATAACTAGAATGACTAGAAGTATTTGTAGTCTAACAACATAAAGAAGAAACAATTTTTGTATATAATAATATCATTTACCATTACCTGAATACAATAATATAAGGAAATCTTATACAGAGGAGGAGATGGGAAATTACAATTATGGAGTAAAATTAATGTTAATCGACTTAATTTACCTATTTTGTTTTACATCTTCTGAATGGAGGGTACCAATTGTATTGATTATATTATCAGAACAGCATTATCCAACGCCAATAGTTTTTTTTCAACACGTTTCCAATATATTAGCGAATATCTAAGTATGAGAATAACAATTGAAATAATTTGCTACACAAAGGATATTATTCTGATTAAATTCCAGTTCTAAATAACAGCTGACCAATATTACAGCTATTTTTCAATGTATCAAAGCTGAATTGTTCAATAGTTTGAGGACAAAGAATGGATCAATAGCACCTGAGCTGGGATGTGGGTCGAGCGGCGCATATAGCAATACCAACTACAGCCTGCACTCGGCTACAGTGTACCCGATAAATTCTCAATACGAGATTTGAGCATTATAAAACCTTTTAGTTTGTTTCATTTTTATCTGCAACTGTTATATCCTATCTATTGAGGCTGATTTGGTTCAAATATTGTCACGTTTTAATATTAGTTCAATATGCAGTCATGTTAATATTAATCATAGTTTGCACCTTGGAAAATAGAACAAAACGTTCTTTGTGAGACAGTAGCATGTAGTTTCTTTGTTATTAAAGTGTGTGCCAATGCTAGTATTGGAAGAGTCATTTTTCGCAATTCTAAAATTAAAACATACATTCATAATGGTTAAGTGAGACATCAAAAGTATTTGATAATGATTGTAAAGGCAAGCTGTCACACGCGATATTGAGTCTAAAAGCTATCAAATAACATTTTCAAAGTAAGTCTCCTAAAATTACTTAAAAATCAACCTAAAAGTGATTGATATTCTAACATAATCATATTTGCAGGATTCAATGAAATGATAAACATATTTCCATGAAGGTTAATACTAGTAAAAAAAGAATTTTACTAAAAACTAAATAATATGTTGTGTAAAGGGCATTTTCTATATAAAGTAGAATCTGAGAGAGAGGCACATAATATTACAAATTTTAGTTATTTTAATATGGCAATTTCTCTTATTATCTTATTCACATTTCCTAGCCTGCACGCCTAGTTATCTATGTTAAATAATACCAGAGCTAAAGATATGTCAATATTCCAGATCTCAGATGTAAGTATAAAAGTATATGACCTTTAATGAAAAAGTATGTTATACTTTTCATCTTATAAATTAAAAATGTACAAAAAAATTATCAAATTAATATTTTAAAAGTCTTTTTAAACAAAGGTTATAGTTCAGGTTTAAATAAACCATAAAAAGTTTTAGTTTTGATTAATTATATATGCACCGAAATTTATTTGTTATATCTTAACGGTAAATAAAAATAAAACTACATGCTATCAGACAAATCTCAGTTTAAGCTAAACATTTAACATATTTACATTAGTCACATGCTTGATGCGCTCTAATAGTGTCTAGAGTATGATGGGTTTTCTGGATTTTCAGTTACTCCATATTGCTCTCTGTTTGTATGAAAGTTGACTTTGTCGGATGCTGCATATATTAATATGTACCAAATGTTATTGTTTCGAAATAAACAAAAACATTTATAGGATCGCTATCCATGAACTGTCCTTTAACGTCAGTTAAAATATTCGAGGTTTTCGCTTTGACAGTAAAGACGTTTTAGTAATTCATGATAATCTTGGTCCTGGTTGAGCAGCTCCCTATTGATTTCTGAGCAGCTCAGCTTTCAAGATTTGTTATTTTTCAAATTCAAACTCACAGCAGAGTTTTGAAGTATTTAAATGGTACCACCAAACAAAATTCATTGAATATTTTTCGGATAGACCAATTTGTATGAATTAGTTTGGGGAAAAAATCAATTCTACATTTAAGGAAATAATATAATTTTGTGGCAAATTGTGATGTCTGATCTCCAACAATATAGAACAGAGAATATACAATTATTGCTCGTACGATATTTACTATTATTACTTAGCAGCGAACAGTCTATTCTGTTTTCGACACTAACATTTGCTGATAGTTGATTGTTACAACTTTTTGACGTGACAACGTCTTAAATTAGGTTGCGGCTCGGAGTCACTCATGAAAAAGTGTAACGCCCGGTAACGTTACGATGCCCGTCCAGTGGGTCCGCCGCACGGGATCCGCACGGGATAAAGCAGATAACTGTGGGTCCGCCGCACGGGATAAAGCAGATAACTATGTTTATTCGTGAAAATGTGGAGTGCTTAGATTCGTCATTTACAACAACTACAACAATAAAGGTAAATAATTGTACACTGATATTTCATTATCGTAAACTATGATTGATTGATTAATTGTTAGATTGACACAAAAGTTGAGAAACTGAGTTTATAGGTTATGTCATACTATTGACAAATGTTGATAGTGTTAAGTAAATTATTAATTTAAATCACTCTGCAATCAATCGTAATTCAGTCGATTGAGAAGAAACAGCGCGTATTGCTAGTCAAACATTTAAAATAACAAATTATAACCTCTAACCTGTCATAACAGTGCGACCAAACAAACGAACTAAACCGACCAATCACCACGCGCGGAGTTAGAATTTAACTGTGTTTAGCAAGAATTTCAAATTCCAATTTTAGTAAATGTTTTATTCAACTTTACCATTTACAATAACAAATTTTAATTAATTTCAAATTATGTACAATGTTTTAGTAAACAAAATATATTTCTATAGTTAAAATTTGTGCAATTCTTATTTTCATTCAATTCCTTGTTCCTATTGTGCAATTTAATAATATTCATATCAATAAATATTCTACCGAGAAAAAGACGTTGTCACGTAAAATCTTCGCCCGTAAAACCGACTTTACAGGCAACCATAATTTTTTTTGTTGTTAGAAGCTATTAAAATAATTGCCAATACTATAATTATTTTTCGTTTCATGTTTAGAAAAATAAACCTGGTAATCATTGAATTTTATACGACATACAAGATCACGAGTAACTTGTCCAACTTCCAAGATAGAAAATCAAGAATTATTAGCATAGGTGGGTGCGGTTACAACACGTTAGTGTTGTTGGTTGTAATGAAATAATACCTACTAGATAAATCTTCTCGGGACAAAAGCTGAGGACATCAATGAGCAGTCAAATAAAATTGGATAGTAGAATGTGGGTCTTTTTAGCAGTGATGATTCAAACGTACAGATCAAGTTGTAATAACATGTAAAGGGCGAGCTTAGAGCATTGGGCTCATCAATATAATAGGTATATTGCTAAAAAAAAAAACGGGAAAACAAATGTCCATGATTGGTTGATGAAGTGTGTGTGTCTCTTATACTTTTTATATATTATAAAAATAAATATCAATTAATAAATGTAATGATATAAAATGAGAAAATGTTTTTGTTATAGAAGTAAAAAACTAAGTAATTTAGTTTAGACTAATCATAAACGTTAAATTTATTTTTACTTTAAGCAGAATGTTATACGATTATAATGGATTGCATGAAAGGGTAATATTTATAAAATGCGCAATTTAGAATAATTTATGTAAATGATTTCATCCTACAACCAATTCAATTCAAAAGTTCCTCTGATGTTTCTTTGTTACTGAATAAAAGATTGGTGATAGTGTTACCCAGGAGTGCAGACTCTCTGAGTGCGCTTTGAAATATTTATTTTTAAAAGGTGCAGAGATGATGTTGAAGTGGAAAGAACGCGTTTGCAAGATAACACAATTACAGCTACTTAATCCGGCAGTAAAGAGCACATTACAGCCCTAATTGGTGCCAGTTGTAGATAACTAAGCGCTGATGAACGAGCCCTTGGCACCGACACGGCCGCTGTCTGGACCCTAAGCCTTTAACTGACTTGCTCCTCCTGGAAAGCTTTAAGTTGATGATGGTTATTTAGCTATCAATTCTGTTTGATCCTTTTAAAGACCTATTGCTGATACTGGTTCACTTCTCTCTGTATTGAAGTCCGTAGGCTGTAATACCTAACAAAAGTTTGAAACATCGAGCTCAGACAATAATTCTAGGCTACTTCTGAAACACAGCGTTAACCTTAATTATTACACAGTGATTTCTTCGACGTTTGTTTCCAATCATTTTGTACTTATGTTTCATTAGTAATTCGTATAAATTTAAATGGGGAAAATAGTTTGTTTTGACTTATTTCATTTCTAATGGTCTTTTAAAGGGGTGGTGCAAAAGGATTATGGATTATCTTTTTTTGAAAATTGTGTCTTTTTAACATTTTTTAACTTTTCTGACCAAACTATATAAGCGTATGTAATTAGAAACGGAATTTTTTTGCCGAAAATACTCCTTATTTATATTTAAGTTCCTGCGAGATGAATTCTAAAGCCAGTTTGCAACTATAACAGATAGGACAGATATATACTTTTATATACCAGATTATTGTGTAAATTGTAAAAAATGTATTGCCTTATAAGGAACCATAACCCAACAATTCTTTATTTCTGTTGTTCCAAGATCTTCTGTTCACTAACTGGACACTAATTATGTTACTTCCATAACAAATGAAAAAAATGAATTTGTTTTACTGTAATTAAGATCATGTTTTATAAAAACTGATAATTTCAAACTTTATGAGAGACACAGATTATATTATAAAATTTATCACTTTCATTAACTAACTATAATAATGAATGATATTCATATGAAATACAAAATTATTTACATTATTTAAAAAAAAATTATTAATTATTACATAAAAATGTCTGCCCTACTGTATTATCTTATCATTTACCATTTTAAAAGTTTGTCATATTTTCATTCCTCAAAGGAAAAAGCAAATATGCCCAGGATAGCCAATAGGGTGAATTTTATTTTTGATTCAATCTAGAAAGCTTTTGTATGCAACAATACATATTATATTTTATTAATTATATCTTATTGATTTTTTGCAGAACGTTACTTCATTTCCATTTTCAATCTAAAAATGTTACGAATGTGTGTTTTTTTTCTCAGAGTTACATAACTCCCTTTACATGGAGAGCGGTGCCTAGGAGTTACTACCCGTCGGGCGTACGTGACCTAGTTCAGTGTACCTAGATTTCATGCTCGTATAATCCAGGGAGAGATACCCAATCTACATTGTATAAGCAACAAACTAGTTTTCTCAAATCAATAGTAGACATTCCTCTAAGAAAGAAATATTGAATGTCACCTGCGATAGTTTTTATACAGATCAAAATAGATGTTATAGAATGCGTTAAAAATACACATTTTTCACAAATAATATTTATTTTTAACTTTCAAATTAAAAAAATAACCATCAAAAAAGTTCTAAGGACCTTTATAAGCGCTAGTCAACGAGATAATGGCTGTCTATGTAGCAAAAATGGTGATTTTCATACCGTTTAGTTTGTTGGCTGGTAGTGATATACAGTAAGTATTATTTACAAGTGTGACGGTTGGATATAATATCTAAATCTTAATAACGAAAAAATTTGAACTGTAAAATTTATTGTTTGGTATTATTGATGCTTTTAAATGCCAATCAACAGTTTTATTCCTAGTGAACGCTTAATTTCTTCCATCAAAATGAAACGGTCGTTTAGACCAAATAATTTCTTTCACGAATAACTACTTACGTTATGTGTTCATATTTTGTAAATTCCACTCTTTGCTTCTTATATAGAATAACGAAGTAAGAGCTGAGTAAAACAAACTAACTTCTTTAAATATTTCATTTTCTACTGTATGATATAGCTATCATCTCTAAAAGTAAACGTACGTGACCCAATAAAGTGACTAAATCATGTACTTAATTATGCCTGCCAAGGTCACTGAGGAAAAACATTGTATCAACTCGCATCACTTAAGAGTATGTTGATTTATTTTTATTTGTTAAAGTACAATCAAATTGGCAATAAAACAATATTGTAATCTAAATTTGTTTACTTTAATTTGTTAATTTATTTGTTGTATGTTTTACTATTAGGATTAAATAATAACATATTTTCTCGATTCTTACTACTCTTGCAAAAATTCAACGCGAAATTTTGTATTGTATGAGTATATCAACGAAATGGACTATTTATATTCATAACAAAAATCCTTCAGGATTATTTTAACTGGGTTAATATGCTGTTCATAGTGGTAAAAACCGTACCCTCAATTTTGGGTGGCTAATAATACAATTATCCATCTAAAATGAAGACTGAACCTGATTTCATTGCTACCTTGAAAATATATGATGACGGTTTTTCATTTCTAACATAAACTTCTCTATAATATAAATCATGATACTGGGCAGGGTCCGCTCATTTTGTTAATAACGTCACTTAGTTTCCATAATGAAATGAAAAATGCCTTTATTAAATGTGCGGAGTTAGAGCTGTCAAACCATCTCTACCTAATCTCATATCTTTCTTATGAAATGAATGTTGGGTTTCTTAGAAACAAAACTCTACGTTTCTCTCTCTATGTCCTTCTAGTTTTGGTTGTGCTCCAGGCTGGATAACCTTTCGTTTGACTTTTCTATGTAGAAAATAGAAGTCAATACACTTTTTTAAATGGAACTTTATCCCATCGATAGTTTCTATAGTTTTAAACCTATTCCATTTGTAGTGTTAGCATACATGAAATTGAGACACAAGAGTTTTCTATAAAATAATTAACAAATACATTTTTAAAGAATATAATCAAATACTTTGAAATAGAAACTTTATTTTAAGACTTTAAAATGAGAGATATACTAATTATCATATTTGTTTAATCCATTTAATTTCTTCAAGGATATCATCAGTAAATATAATAATAAATTGTGTAAAAAAATGGTAGATACGACTTGTTACAGACCACCTTTCGTCAAATTGGATTTTGTTTCAAATAACCAATGAAAGAATAATATTTAATCCTGAAATGCAATATCATTTTGTATATTTTATTCCATTGAATGTGGAGTATAACATTTAATTTACCGTACAGGCAATTTAGAAGAATGAAGATAAAAATTTAACTATTGGGTTACAAAATATTTTTCAGGCTTTAGAATGAAATAATTACTTTTTTGGGAAAAAGTTACAGTAACATATGATTCTGGCAGCAGGGCAACCAAAGAAATGAGTATATCCGATTCAGTTACATTCATATTAGTTTTAAGTAAGTACAGAGTATGCTAGAAAAGACAACTTAAAGCTCAACACGTTTAATATAAATATGTCCCCATTATAATGATGAAAAATGAGATGCACGGTCTCCCATCTTGCTCGTAATTAAAACTGTTGAAACACAGAAGTTTTCATGTCAACACAAATACCCTTTAGCACATTTCACAAAGATGTTCATTTCCTTTGAGCGTACTCTTTGCTAGATGCAGCAAATGTGTGACGGATAAATTACCAAGTTAAGGAGGTACAATTGGATTTTGTTTCTATTATTACAAAAATGTATTATTTTAATTAAATACATTTTTCTAATCTTTTTCCTGAATACAAGAAAAAAGAAATATAATCATTTTTTATAACTGCTAGAGCATTTCAATCAAAAATTATTTAAGCTAATTCGATTGAAATTCAGATTTTTTGACATCTTTGTAATCAGGCTTAAATAAAACAGCTGAAGATCGCATATAAAATGTATAATATAGAAAAATGTATTTAAATGTAAATTAATGATAAAAAATATTGCTTACGGAAATCATATTATGTTACAAATAAGTCGTTACTCTCATCAGAATTCTTTAGTCGTCTTTCAGATACCATAAACTTATTTTTAGGCGCTTTTCTGTGACCTTGAAAATAAAATGTAATAGTACATTACATGCTTACATTTTCTTGTGGAGTTACCAAACATTTCCTGTATTTTGTGTGTATGAATGGTAACTTAAATAGCGATTATTATAGCACTTGTTATATTAAAAAGTCAATGAACTCCAAATGTGCAAAATATCAATATTGTAATGTATTTCAGGTTTACAAATTTAACCTTGCTGTAATTTAACAAATTTATTCTTAAATGTGGTTATTTACCACAAGTATTATTTTTACTACTCGCATATTCTATTGCACTTGAGTGAGTGCTACGGATGTTATAGGCTTATTATTTAGTAAAAGTGTTTAGAATTTACTCATTTCAAATGTGCATATTATATTTTGAATGGTTAACCAACTGATACATATTATATTATAAAAAGGGAGCTATCGTTAAATTTAAAATAAGAGATGAAAATTTAATATGTGTTTGTTTATATTCACGGTTAACATATTTTTATTTAAATTGAGTTCTATGAGTGTTTATTTTGTATAATCCGAAAGCTATGAGAGCCAGTTAGGCTTGTATAATCACACATCCCAGTTTTTCTCGTAATTTGTAAAGAAATTCCCGCTGCGAAATCAATCGTCACTCACGCTACTTTGGCGGGTGGTTGAATGAGAGGTATATAAAAACGATTAGAAATAAGTATAAGCTAACCATAAACAAACCCTTAATTAAAATTATAACTTGCAGTTTCTTTACCTAATTAACTTGCTATTATTTTTCTAGTAATGTAGCTACTATTTATTTGTCTAGTGGTCGGTTATAAGTGTATAATGCTACAACAAAATTTAATTTCTAAAAATTATTATCGTTACATACTTTCCTGTATTTCAAATCCTCTTGTTTCTACCTCCACAGAACCCGACTGAGAAGCCCGACTGACCATCGGTTTCGTAGAGAAAATTCCTCTAATTCCAATTTGAAGAAATAACAGGCCTATACAGTTAAAATGGGCTCTAAGTTCTTAAAATAATAAATTGTATCAACGAATTAGTGCATCAACTTTATAGTTTGTTTACCCTCATAAATGAAAGTCATGTTGTCACTTTATAGTAATATAAACACTATCTTAATATTGCATGTTAGTAGACATGAAACATGTTCTAACTTAAATCGAAAATGATTCAGTTTATTTTTAGTGCATAGGTATTAATTGTGCCAATAAATCTGTAAATTATTTCTTATTCATTTAGCAGAAAAACTGAGAAAATATTAAATTATGGAAAAACTTAGTGTATACAAAAGTTTTGAGAACGACTGAAAGGTTTTTAAATGTACGGATTTTGCTTGAAATCACTTTGTAATTACAATAAATAAATCCCTTGCAGTATGAAGTAACTAGACGGGGAAACCAATTAATTTCTTAAGTCTGTTCCGAGTTTAATAGGGGAAAGTTTGCGGTAACTCAGTCACTGTTTCAAGTTTGCTCGATTACGCCCTGAGTGGCGAGACATACTTTGCGGAGGTTTGAAATAATTCCAAATCATTATGAACGTAGATCACTGAACTTGAGTTTAGGTAGGTTTTTAGAATTACTTCAAGTGTATTTCATACGTTGTCATATAACCACTAAATTATTTATTCAAGTACAAATTATCACTGTTATAAATATTTATGCCCTCAAAATGTGTATATGTTTTCCACCAACTGTTGCGGTTGGTGATCATAATTTATTCACCTGACAAACAAAGAAAATCTAAAATAGTTATAGACCTATATTATTTTGTTCAACAATGTACAGTGTCATATCAATCCAGCCGTAAACTCAGTGTTCTTATCTACCAATTGCAAACTTACTCCACTATAGCGGCACCACATCAGTGTATATTCAAGTGCAGAAGCTCTCCGAATAGTGAGTGCTACAAGGAAATCATCGTTAAGTGCCAGTACACCGACCAATAAATCCACCCCAAACTTCAGGTACAATATATTACAAATCCATTTATGAAACGTCAAATAAACTTTATTATATGTAAGGTCTTTGAGTACCCAAATATTGTAGTACTTGAAAATATAAAAATATATGTGTTCTTTCAGTGCCATGCTCAACTCTAAATGACGTAGTTTAAACTATTGATATTGGTTTTGTTTTAGGGCGGTGATTTCGAGTAAAATATTGTACTTCAGCCTCAAGTGGCATACGTGGTTATAAACTTAAAAGATTCTACCAATACCATGGTATAAATTTTCAAGCTATTAATTGAAAATTAAATATTAAATTTTGGCCAAATTGCTTCATTTCCATCCTGGTAAAATACTAACCTTAACATGAGGTAAATTTAACCGGAAAAAAGTCATAAAACCTAAATCTCAAAACGAAAGATTATTATATTTAGTAAATATACTTATTTTAAAATGAAGGTTTGAATAAATTTTAATAGTGTGACTTTCTATAAGACCTTAGAATTACACCTATCTTGGTTAAACAGTTAATTAGGACAATTTAAATAAGTGACTTCTGAGATTTACTAAAACTCTCATAGGCGGTTTACATTATTTATTAAATAACTTAGTTTATTGTTACACAATATATAACTATTTGTAATATACATTTAACCCATTAAATTATAAGTACATTATTTAGCGACTCATTAAATTAATAACTAATTGTGAAAGACGTTTGAAGAAAATAAATTAGACAAATATAGGAAAGACTACGCTTTCCCAAGGTGTATTTTACTTAATACATAAATGTATCAACTGTATGCCATAGAATTTAAGATTGACATTATTTGTAGCTATAAGCAAACTGTTTATCTCCTGGGTCCTTTCATTGATTTATTATATTTGAAAGTATTAATGAAATCTTACACGCGATATAAAAACATATATCACTATTGTCATTATATAATAGACACTAATACCAATCAAACGTGTGAATTAAGAAACAACGATGATCGTGTTCTGGGGTCCTCCAGACCGACCGGCTAATATTTCAATACCAACTATATATGAGCCAAATTCTAATATAATGTGAATAGGTATTAATTTTTTCTTATACTTGATCATTAATAAGTAATTATGATCTCTTATATGAGAACTCTGTATGACGCTTTCGAAGCTAAACTCTAGCTCAATTTAAGAAAATCCCTACAGAAATCTCATGTAACCCTACATCCATATCCCTTTGTGATTTCTTGTTAAAATTATTATAGGTTGTGACTGTATATTACACCGGACTGACCATAAAAGATAATTGCCGGCTGTATTAAACGACTTTGCGTTTTACTACAATGTTTAAATTTCTAAAATCCGTTGCCTTGAGTCATAGGGGTATATGGGATGCGTCTCATTTTAAATATAATACTACACATAACACGCTATTTTGTACGTGTATTAAAAAGAAACCCATCAACGGGGTGCAATTTGAGCATCTATTATGAAAACACTAATGTTGTTAAACTGAATGAACATTTATTTTACAAAAATTTCCTTTTGTTTCACCGTTTGCTTCACTTTTTAGTAAAAGAAAATTCATCCACACGAGTTTAAATATCATTATTTTTTTATAACTTTTAATTATTTTTGTTTCAATTTTAAACGTAAGGATATTTAAATGTGAATTAGTCATCATTTTTGCCGGCTTCAGGTATAGGACTCTTACGTTTCACTGTTAGTTTTATTCCCTAAAGATCCTATCATTCCCTAAGAATTTCCCTAAGATTCCCTAAGATGATACGAACCTAAAAGTTATACTAACTATGTAGTTATGTACTCCATAGAAGTATACTCAGTTTGGTTTTCCTAGGACCTGTCATCAAGATGGTTTATCAATTTATTCACCCTGTATAGTTGTTACTTAAGATATTATTTCTCTTAGACACGGATAAACTGTTCCACCTATAACTTAACAGCACTTTGTATAACTGGTTTATAATACCACACGTACCATTCTCATGGACAGAAATGTACATTTGAAAAATGTACATTTTCAATATTAAGGTTTCATTTCCTTCAAAGAAATTAGAGATAAACAAGAAAAGTGGTTCGAAATATTCAAAGAGGGTGACTTTGACGCTTGGAAAACAAACAAACAAGCGCATCCCTTCCAGCTTTATGATTTGAAACGTTGAAAGTTTGACAGCTGAAAGGATCCTAACGCTATTAACTCTGGCCTATCTACTTGGTGACATGCCTACTTGATTGTGTAAAGTGTAAACATGTCTAAATCATTTGCTCTTGCACTAATTAAAATAAATATCTTAAGAAGCACAGTAGTAAGTTGAATCTTACCTTAAAAATTATATTGATGTTTATCAAAAGAGCATTGCAAAAATGTATAGTGCAGCCTTACTCTGTTCTCGTGTTACGGACGGATCGAAGCAATAAACAAAATACTTAAAATTTGTTTCTAAACTATCCCCATTTTTTTAAAATCGTTATTTATTATTTCAACTTCTCACTGGATTCGCTGTTATAACCGTGCTCATCTATTGCATATTAAGATATAATGATATTCGAAAGTATTTTTATTTTTCTCATTTATTACACTATACAAATTTGATTTCTATTTTCTGCAGTTTTAAGTATCTTAGAGGGTTAGTATGTTAATTGAAACGGTAATTTATAATGATACCGTTTAAAACACGGATTTTCTTGGCAAATACACTCAACAAAAAAGATATATAGGTTGTAAAATGTTTTACTTTTATAAATTTACCTTTAAAACTTAAAATTGTTATTGGCTGAGTGTTAGCGAAGCTTGTTACTCGAGAGGTTGGAAAATTGTATTTCTCTCTGTCTATCTGTTTGTCTTTCTGTCTATCCGTCTGACAACCCACACGATATCTCTAAAAGGATTCATTACAGAGATGATGTTTTTGTATTACGTAGAAAAGAATCTCGAGAAAGCCTTCATCTGCTAACATTTTATTATGCATCAAACTTGACGTCTACATGGACAAGAATGAATGCTATGGTGGTTTACATGTATGTAGTTCCTGTATGTTCAACCATGGAATTTAGCTGAGCTTTATTGAAGCATACCACTGTTATTGGAGGTTGACAGAATTTCTCTTTCGTATGCTAGGAGATGCAAAAATTTCTTTTCTATATGATACTCCGTACGTCTGTCTATTTAACGGTGGGGATCTCAACAATGAATGAGCTAGAGATTTGAAAGTTACTGAGCGAAGCCTGTTACGCGACATATCGTGTATGGTAAGTATATTGATATTATGAATAGAGCATTTTAAAAATATATGTTGCAGCCTTACTCTGTTTTCGTATTCGGACGGTTTTCATACTACTCAGTATTATGAAAACAGAAAAATTTTAAGAAATAGGCAAGTAAATAAGGGGGTTTTGTCTAATCGACCTTTCAATCACTATTAAAAAAGTGCAACTATAAAAAATAAAGTTTAAATGGTACAGAGCAGCACACGTTATTTAACTTATCAAATATAGCATTTGGTGGCTCTTACACTGACACCACTATTCATTGTGTGTATAAGTTTTTACTTCTTTATTATCTCTCTATTATAATATTCTGTTAAATATTTTATTACTGAATTGCTTTCTATTAAAAAAGGTTAATTATAGTATTTAGAAGTATTGTGAAGTGAAAATCCAAATTTACATATTATATACCAGAGTACACGATTTTCTGTAATTTTGTTTTGTTTTGTTTTGACGACGAAATATTTTATTTTTGTGGTAGTAATTTTAATTGTTGAATATTTAGATTCCTACTTGAATTTATATTTGTTTATTTACATTTTTGGAAAAGATAATTGAGTTCTGTTTTATAAATATGACTTAACAAAGTATTATTGAAATTAAATCAACTTAAATATTCCCAACAGAATCTTTAATGTTATTCTGTTAAATCTTTACGTCTTCAATTTAATCAAAGGCGATCATAGGAATGAATTTATAATAAGTACGCTTCAATCAACGCAAACGTAAGGTGAAACATTTTGAAATATTAAAGGAAACCAATATTACACATCCGATATAAAACAACCAATTCCCTCACACGGATTGGGAGAGACTAACCCGATACGGTTCCCTTCGGCTCTGATAGTCTGCCAATTAGAACCCTGTGGCAAAGTCCTTATAAAACCATTAAAATCTTTGCTCTATTAGATAATTCCACGCAAAATACTCGTGCACGTGTAACGTACATCTGGTATTATAAGTGTCAAGACTAGCAAGTCCAATAATTGATTGCACAACACAACCGATATAAATTAATTATTTTATTCATAAATTAGTGAATAGTTAGAACTGACTAAAAGCCTTGCATTTTTGAATTGGTATATTTCAATAACTATTTGGCATTGCTTTTCTTGAAATCTGACAACTCTCTACTAATTGTCTTAAAATATAAAACTGTTTAAGTAATTAACTAAATAGGTAAATATTGAACTTGTAGATTCCTCAGCGTTTAGTAGTATTAGTGAGCAATGATCATTTTGACTGTGACAAAAGTGCTTTTAAATCGATAGCACAAAAATATTTTTATCAATTCACAATTTTAATCACACATAAAAAGATATTTTTGTCACATGGTTATGTAATCTTAAGAAAAACTATAGTTCCCATCATTCATAGTAAAAACAATATACTTTAATCAAAAGAGAGGACAAAAATTTATAAACTAGATAAAGTAAATTTTGAAGTTAGAACTAGGCCCACAAGTTACTGGTAAAAATTAAATTTCAGAAGACCTTATAGATTCGACACATTGTCCTTTAGACTTAAGTTCCGGAAATATTTATGTTTTCCAATAACCATCACTTACGCAAAAATGTAAGCCACTGGTGTGCTTTTTAAAAAGAAAGTGCCTATGAAGTCTGTTGTGCAACCAAGAATTACCTATAAAGCAGAGAATAACAGCAAATAACCATATACATAGTATACAAGGTTCACTTTACTGCTTTCTTTTTCATTACCAACGAACATTTACTTAATAAAAAACCTTAATACAAGATATGTAACCGTAATTCATAATTTTAAGTATTAGTTACTACTTAGTAACTAAGTCGTTTTAGGCTAAATAACAAGCACAGGCATTTTTAATTGTTGTGGGATGGTAAAAATAATATTATTCTCTACTTCGTATTTTCAAGATTATATTCCACATTCCAAAATGCGTTCTTTAAAAATTTTATATTTAAAAAGGTTGATAGTAAGCGTTATACAATATTTTATCTGGGAAATCATTGCATCACGTTTAATTCACACTACCTAGTGTTTTTATTATATGTTACATAACATCCAGTATGTAAGATTTGTAATAACTACCATATTTGATAATTTAATTACGAATAGATAGTTTTCTTAACTGAAAAAGTTTTACTGCTATATAACAAATCTTATTGTCAATACATGTCAAAACATCCGCGTACTCAAAGAAAAATAACGAATTCTCTCACTTTATTATTGAAACTTTAAATAAGGTACAAAATTAAAATTTTACAATATTTTCTTTCAATTTTCAAAATCGTGCCTTAAAAATTTGCAGATAATTCGTGGACACTTTGTTTAGTATTTTTGTACCTCTATGTAATAAAATTATCTTCATAGTAATTGTGATAGTTCAACTTTTCCTGGAGTTCCTTGATAGAGATCCAGTAACTGCCATGAGGATTAATTACCGGATTACGGACTTACAGAAGTTACAGTCTTCTGGACACCTAGTTGAAGTTATCTGTCCAAGTCTAATATATCTATAATTTAATACTGTAATAAATATACACCTTGACATTATAGTGAAAACATTTGCTTGGAAGTATGTTCTCCAATATATTTTATAATTCTAATAACATTTACCTACCCAATATAACTCCAAATCTAAAAATTTATATGTTATAAGCTTTCTTTGTATCTTATAAACTAACAGTAAAATTCAAAGTAGCCTTCAACCCAGAAATAAGTTAACAAAAGCAAAATAAATTTCCTTTATGAATTCTATCATTTATATATATATATATATATATATATATATATATATATATATATATATATAATAATTATTTTAAACACATTTATAAAAACTTAAATAATACTATTCATTGAAGTGGGTTCTATGCACTGCACAATTTTAAGTATTGGCCTAAGCTATTAAATTAAGTAGGATTTTACAATGTGTGTCGAAGCACAGAGAATAATATAAAAATATTATAAACTAAATAGGCTCAAGATAGTTTTATTTGGTACACAGATTGGCACTTAAATCGATATTGTGCATGAAAATATGTATACCCATCATAGTTTAATAAGCCAACTAGTATAGTTAGACAACTAAGTTAGTTAAAAAATTCAAGCCTTAAACCATAAAAATACAAATAGAAAGAAAACCGGTTTAAAATATTATATAACTTTATTATTCAAACATGTATTCTACTGTATACTATATCACAGTGACAGGACTCAGAATATTACATTTACTGGCCTATAGTAAACCACGTTAAAGCATTAAAAACTATTTTAAAATCTGGAATTATAAGTGAATAGACTATTTGAATATATATCAAGAAAGACGTTGGTTAGGAATAAGGAATATTTATGTTGAAAACGTAAATGAACTTGATAATTTACTTACTCCTATAAAAGTATATTTTATTTAATGTATTACTTTGCCTTCAACTGATTGAACCGGGCAAAGTTATAAACATTGGAAAATTAGAGCGCGATACTCTTTATATGTATTAATTAAAGCAGAACGAAAAAATACAATGTATTGAATTACATAGTTACCAACGTATTATTTTTATATTTATTTATCAAAATGTTGACCTTGTTAAATGTTAAGGAACTATCGCCAGTAATAAAATTGTATCATGTTTTCAGAACTATGTGTTCCATTATAAATCATTATTCATATACACAATAAAATTATCTTAAATACCTAGAAATACTCTGTAAATAGAAAACGTCCTAAGAAAACGTTCATCCTTGTTGACTGTGTAAACCGGCTATAGTATTAACATTTTTATTGTGAAATGTGACTTTACAGGTACACTTTTCCTCCAAATTTTGCTTCCTTGTAAAACATGTACTGTTTAACTTTAACCAGACGTAAAACTGTCATTTCGAATCCATCATTCAACGTTTGAAGACAAAGGAATGTATGTCTCCTCTTAATACTTCTTCGCCCTAGGTGCTATTTATCTGACCCTCGCCATTTTCCAGTGCAATGCAGAAGGAGGAAAGCCTACTTCACCTGAGGTTGTAATGATGAGAAGGATGTGGGAATCCATGTGAGAGGGGTGCGCGTCGACAGCACAACACTCGCGCACTCTACACAGCCTCGCACGGTACTGGCAGTGGTGATCTCTGCCGCCCCCAGCGCCTGCGCCACCCCACACCACCCCCACCTCCACCGAGCGCGTACTACTTACACTATGGATACATTAAAAAAGTTTCATTGTGTCGCTCCATTATTGCGTGTCCTGTTACTTTATAAACAAAGTTCTCGCCTTACTTGGAGTGTAGCAGACCGCGTTCCGCGCCCACCCCCCGCCCACTAACACTTCTAAATTTTATCACGTAGCTATGGGTTTATTCACTTTCACCACAAAGCCCGAGGCAAGTTAAACGTGGAATTTAACTTCTTGCCTTACCTCTGCAAATAATTTTCTACATTTAAAGTATGATACCAAAATAATTGTTTTGTAAATTGTTTCCAATTAGGAAGTTTTGTAAAACTCCTATATAGCAGTCGTTTTTAAAACAGCATGTATTTTTAACTTAGTGATTTTATTATATATTTGATATTTCCAAACGTAATAATGTCTTAGTAATTTCAGATAGAATGTACTCTCCCATATTAACAATAACATGTTAGTGAGTGCTCTATTTCATGTTCAACATCTAAAAATATTGCGTTTAAATGACAGCTCTCGTAATAAAATGCGTGATTAGCGGATGTTACAACATTTTTTTTTAAGAAATGGAAGATAAATTTACTAAAATATTTCTATTTACCAATGTAAGCATATGTTTGACACTGCAACAAAAATTTATTTTTAGTATTAAAAATGCATCGTGCCAATCCCATCACATATTTAAAATTTCAAAATCAAAATTATTGTAATGAATGAAACAAAAAATATAGATTCCATACGTATTGTATGGACGTATCGCGTAAACTTAGTGTTACTAAACCATTTCAATGAATTTTGCAGCTATAGAAACGTGTCTAGTACGAAATGGAAAATGACGTTATATAATGATTTAATAAAACTATAAATAACTGTAATTATGTTTATTTGTACTTTCATAAAGCAACTATGGTTTTATATGGACCAATTTAATATGTACTTTATGTTTATCATTTAAAACGAATGTCCGTAGGTAATTAATTGTTTTAATAGTCCATGTTTATTTACTGTTAGTTACATCTGATACAAACACTTTTTTCTAAACATGCAGATTTGCCAGTTTATGGCTCAACTGGCCTGGCTAGAATGTGTATGGGAGAATAAAACATAACATTACATAGGTATTTACTTAAGATAAAAAACTGACAAACCCCTTATTGCACTTAGTCCTAAAAGAACCTCTGCACTTAATCCCGGAGAAGTTTCAGGCTGGATAAGGTTGGAACAAGGGCCACCGCTTGTCAAGATCCAATGAGCAGGGAAAGCGGAATGTATACTCGTATCTCAGTCGTGTCACATTGGAAAGAAGGGGAAGGCTAGCTCTGTTCCAGAATCTTCGAGCTAAAGCGGGTAGGGACTTATATTTGGACTGATAACAGCCTTTAACACAAAAGGAGTTCCATCCACTCCAACAGCCACCCTCAGCGATAGACAAGACCGATCCATCCACCCTTTGACCCCAATATCACGACATTTGTGGTCAGGTATATATCAATTATGGACATTGTTTGATTTTTCCAGATGGGAGAAACATTGATTTTTGCTGTACTCAGTATAAGGTATAAGCCAGCCAGAAGTAAACCCTCCGTCTCAAGCTACCTGTACCCTTAAAACCTTTAATATATATGAGTCGTCCCAATTCCAAAACCGGCTAGTTGTGTCAAATGTAATTTTTGGCAAAATGAGAAAAACGGATATTTTAATACTCTGTACAATATTATATTATGTGAATACTTTAAAATGATGATAAGTGTCCAAAGATTTCAAAAATGCAAGTTATTAGTCAATAAATTGTAATATAATCAAGATATTGTCAATTTCAATTTGCAACAAGGCAGTTTTGTAACAGTTTTTATTAATTAGCTAGTTTTGGAAATGGCCCCGCTTAGCAACTAGCTAGTTTTGGCAAAGTAAGAGCAAACTAGCCACTTTTGGAATTGAAAATAATGCGTACATTAATAGGGACAGGAAAATTTCTGAACAAAGGCCAATTTTATTATTTTTTATGACTTTATTATACAATACAAGTTAACACGGTCTATACAAACTTGTCAAATTGAAATGACATTTTTAAAATGAATTTTAAAAAGCTAAAAATAAAAATGAAATGGTCATTTTTCTTACAACAATCAAGACGAATGCCTATAAATCTCATTATTTTATCTAAAACAAAAAATTCTTGGGCAATTAGAACTATTGAAGATAAATTAAAGCCATTCTGACCATAAAACACAATAGACCTAGGTTATACAAAAAACTTTTACAATATTTTCATACAAAAAATTAAGTCCATCAAAGTCCATGTGTTAAAATTCTTGGCTGTACACATCAAACTCTTGCATTCATTTCATCCATTGGCTCATCATTTTTCTTCCTCATTTTCTAATTACAGGAGTAACTTCATTTGATGAAAAAAACCTGCTGGAAATACTTTAGCTCTTCATTTTTCGACCACTCCTTACCATAGTGTTTAGTTAGCAATTTCGAAATACTCGTCACTTTATCTTTTTTCACTGGGATTCCTACAGGCAGAACCATTGGTTCAATTGCTGGAGATATTAAGCCCTGGTTTATTAATAGGACCGAGGCTTCATAAGGTCACTTCTATAAAACATTTCCCCACGAACCAAAGCATTGTTTGTTTTACTACGTGAAATTATAAATCTTTTCGTTTTAGAGAAAGGAAATATGCCAGGGACGTTGTGTTTGCTTAAAGACTTTAGTGCAGCTGGCTTTCCAGTTGTAGCAGAAAAAAATCTTTTCCTAACTGGAAAAACTGTTGCTACTTCATGGAAAGCATTGATGTAGTCGAAAGGGCTAATAATGCATTCCAGTTTTCGAAATTTCTTTTCCAGGCGGCCGAAAATCCTATCTGCAGGTAAAAATGAATGGCCCGTAACCGGAAAAAATTCGGTTATTTTCTTTATGTTGCGTGGAAGATCTTGAACCAAGGGTTTTGCATAACATTCAATTAAGATAGAGTTTTTATTTTGGCCAGCTGCACCATCTGCATAGAGTTCTATTTCTTTAATATTTTCTAAGTTTGTATTAGTCAACCGATGATACAAATGCAGACGCAATTTGATTTGAGCCACGATTATCTTCGGATTCATCCAAGTATACACAAAAGTGTTTTGCTTGTTTTGAGAATCTGTTGAGGAACCTTCGCAAATCGTGAAGTTATACTGATACAGTTGTTTCGAGTAATAGTTACTCTGATCTGGCAGTTTTGGCAAGGGTAGTTTCTTCTGACAGGCGAAGGAAAGTTTTTTCACTCCCATCCTTAGTGGTTCTAAGGGTTTTCATAAAAATTACTAGCTTATGCACCCTAAGCTCAGTCATCAAGTTAATTTTATCGTTACCTTGTGCACTTTTTATCTGATCTTTCAACTGCAAACAAGTGGAACAGACGTCTGTAGCAGGAGTCTTAAAACTTATATTGTACTCTCCGTTAAAAATTTTCCTGAAATATTCATATTTAACCTTACGATCATCAGGTGCACTAGCATTGTAGGCTAACCATAACTTCTTCACGGTCAGGTCACTTGATAGGTAATTTTCTATTACAACCTTTTTCCCTGCAGTAATGAGATTCAAGGGGTTCTAAGGACTCAATGAATGTTTTAACCTAGCCATGGTCTGTCCAGAATACTTAGTTGTAATCGATCCCCACCTCGCCTTTCCCTAGGGCTTTCAGAAGTTAACAGATTGCGCCTGCTAATAAGCTGCACTCGATGTTTCGATATTCCTAGTATGTCTAAAAACTGTTTTTGGCAAACCTGCACGTCATGGTGTCCACTTTCCACTCTAAATCTAGGGACAAAATATCTGTTTGTACATACCCGTTTGACAAAAATGTTCGGCAGGACCAGGATTATTGTTACCTTTACGATGACTAGGCCCAGGCCTGGTTTGGCGTTTCATTGCTAATGTATTTCAACAGGAATGCATCCTGTGTTATTTTATCACAAGAAGCATAGAAGGCCTGATGAAACTTTCGTACGTCTTGCATGTTCAAAGTGTCACATTTAAAACACAGATTTCTTCTTTTCATCATGATTGCACCTTTTAAGAGTAGGCAGTTTCTTAGAGACATGTCTTTGTCTCTTCTTAACATTTTTCTTCCACTTAGTATGATCTCTTACCTTTTTACGGCTTTCCTTCACCACATACACTTTTAATCACTCCATCCCTTCTTACTTCATCTTCCAAAATTATTGTACTCATTTTCACAAATTAAAATTAAATCAAAACTGTTACCAAGCAAGGAATAACTACAAACCAAACTGCACACTTTTCAATGATCTCAAGCCAAGATAAATAACACAGGCACAGAGTGAAGTCAGTGTAGCCAACTGAAGAAATTAATGAACTTTTGAAAAAAACATTGGTGTTACTATAAAAAAGTGTAATAGATATTGTTGTATTAAGAATTTTTGAAAAGCTTACCAGATGAGTCAGTGCACATTTTCTGCTACAACTAGCTAGTTTTGTAAACTGACCCTTTATAAAGGTGCCATATTGAAAGCCAGGAACTAGCCAGTTTTGAAACTGCTTATGGCATTTGCAACTGGGCAGTTTTGGGAAAAGTTTTCAAATGCAATTAGACCGGTTTGAATCTGTATCCAGTTTTCACATTGAATTTTAAAAGGGAATTACCCTACTTTTGCCACTTGAAAACTATTTGGACATGCGCAATTCAGTCTAATGAACATGTTTCAATAACAATCAAATCTTTTTAAATTTTGTCAATTAGCCGGTTTTGGAATTGGAATCCTCTATAATATATATATATATATATATATATATATATATAAAACATATACGGTAACATATATTATAAGAAGAGGACTTCGTATAGTCCTCGAATATTTCGACGAATGTCGTTCTCAAAATAGGTAAAAATATGTATACAAGCAAAGAATAAATAAAATATATTTTGATCCTTTTCGAGAACGACATTCATCGAAATATTCAAGGATTATATGACTTATTTTCTTTTCTTATTGTAAGAAGCCTCTGCACATTTATTTTCTGTATATATATGTTTACTTTATATATATTAAGATATTGTTTATATTCAAATATATATATGTATGTGTGTGTATATATATATATATATATATATATATATATATATATACACATCAGATATACTATTGACTGACTGAACACGTTTTTGAAAAACTGTTTAGCTTTAGACCGTGGAACTGAGTTCTATTATTAAGAAAGACTTTTGGAAAATCCAGGTATTTTTTAACATATATGATGATGTTTTGCATTATGCCTACCTCAAATTGGCAAAGGGACTCGGTGACTGCTGTTTGTTTTCACTCAAGCGCTTCCCAGATCAATTTGTACTAAATCACATGATTATACCGCGAAAAGTTGTGCTATCGGGGATGTAATCGACGAGACTGGCTAATATAATATAAATACGTAAAAGCCAAATACAATACACCGACTGATCATGTTTACTGAAAATCCATGAGGCTTTAGACCAAGTTGTGTTCAACCATACTCGTATCTTTGACCGATGCTATAGTTTTGGCTTTACTCGTAAACATGGGACTTCATATTAACAGTATCTTTATATTTAATAATTTCTCACATTTACTTTTAGACATAGGAGAAGGGAGGTTACAGAAGTTGAAAAATATCACTATAAATATTTTGTACAGATATACTGTTTTACAAGACCTATAGATGTTAATAGAATAGATTTATCTTGATGTATGCAACTTGATTTCTAAAAAAAGGTTTTGGCTCAGCAAACAATTGACCCTAACTCCTAAAACGATTCTGCAATAATTTATACGATAATATTGTAGAACAGCTCCCAACTGAGGTTATGAAGAACCAATCTATCGGTTCTCTACGGTATTAAGTTTCTATAAATTAGTAACCTACCTGAAATTTCACATCACAATCTGTGTTTGAATTCTGGATCGCAAATAACGTTACTACAAAACGTAATAAACTATAAAGTGGTGTAAGACTGCAAGTTAAAACTTTTTGCCTAAATATTATAGAGGCTACCATATTCATTGGTTGTGGAAAATGTAAAGCAGTTCGCCTACCTCATATTCTTATCATTCCTTCAGATTATCAGTTTCAATTTAAAAAAACTACAGTTAACAGTTAAACTGTCTTTCTATTGTAGTAAATAAAGCTCAAGGTCAATCGTTAAAAATGGCTGGTCAGTTGTACGTGACATACTTTTGAGTAAACTCTCCTGACATTCCGGTGACTGGAAAGCAAATGTGACACCAAACATTCAGTACATATGGAAGTTTTAAGACGATGAATTTACAAATGACTTATTAATGACTGAATATTGTATTAAAATGTAAAATACACAATAATAATTGGTACATAAGAAAATAAGTTAAATAAGTTTAAATTTTTACTCCTTAGCATATCACGGGAAGTCAAATAGCCCATTATAATTATGCACTAAATTATAATTAATTGATTTAGTTTTACACCATAACACCTATGTAAAGCCCAATCAGAAATCTTGGGAATAGCTCCCATCAGAACGACAAAAGCGACTAACAGCCAGTCGGAGAACACAAAAGCGACTAAGTGGAGCCGTGAGATAGTCAACCAGCACAATGTCGACTTGATATTCGATTATCACTTTCCTTAATGAACTATTTCAGCCACAATTTTTATCAGATGTTCAATATATCAATCATTAGATCGTTTTTAAGAAGTATTTATTAACATGATACAGGTTTATTAATATACTACATGTATAGTGGAGAAATCCTCCTTTTTCTGGCAAGTCAGGGTCTTTTCATTTATAGTTAACTTTAAATTTACTAATTTTATTGTACTGTAAACACTAGCATTTCCACATTGGTTCACTTCTGCCTACAGTATGTTTGTGGCTCAGAACATTCCGTAGTTTCCATAGTTAGATAATCGGTGTTGAAAACAAAATTAAATTAATCTCAGTTTAAATACTTATAGCGTTTTAATTAACGTATACAGGATAAAATGAACTATAAGATTCAAATGAAGTAAATATATAGTGTTCAATATATCATATCATTTATCATATAATATACAGTATATATATATATATATATATATATATATATATATATATATATTTATATATATATATGATATGATATGATATGAATGAGGCGCAGTCAAACATTTATTTTTGTATTAATTAATTCAATATACCTTTTTTTGGGATCTTACTTCATATATTTTTTTCAAGTTCATAGCTATTCAATATAACATTTCCAAAAGGCAGAATGAAGGATGTGATTACACAGGACTACATTTCCTGTATTTCTTTAAAAGGCCCAAATAGATTGGTTGAAGAAAAAATTAGACCCGTATACTAGAGCTATATTTTCAAGTATTTCAGGTAACAGGTTTTTTTTTATTTTTTATATCCTTATAAAGTTGTAGTTTTGGATCGAATATCACATTTTCAATGGCCTTTTATATTTCGTAAATGTTTTATATTTTAATTTTTTTTTAATATAATACATTATATTACAAACTCTTTTAAGTTTGTAATATATCTAAAAAAAGAAGAAATGTTATCAGTTTTATCATAGTTAATAAAAACAAAACTTTTTTATTTCTTAATGTCCAGGTATTTCCCTTTTATTAGGACTTAAAAAGTGTTTTAGTAATATGTTTTTAAATATATTTTTAAGCCCGGATTTATTTACTTATAATTTATTATCTCTTTTTAACAGTTTAGGAGAGAATTATGACGTATAAATGTCTTACATCATTATAAGTGACATTTATCTGATTTAAAATATATCAGCATATTTTCCTGTATGTTGTAAGCTTTTTTACTATAAGAATTTATAACTCGTTAGCCTAATTGGGCCCGGTTCTAAGTCAAAGGATAAGAAAAAGAAATTACATCTTAAGTAAAGACTTATCTGCTCGTTTCAACACGTGTGTTTCAGTCTGGAATATCGGAAGAACATGTCAGCGCAGCGACTCGACAGTAAAATGAAATTACTAAACCATTTTACTCTTCCAATCTTCTATCGCCTACTGTGCAGGGAAACAGTTCTCTTTAGAACTAAAAATAGAATCTTTTATTCTATTTCCAACCAGAAATAGTACTATCTGATTTGTATAACCAGATAGATACTCAGTATACTACTGAATGATTATAATTTTAAAGAACAAAAATTATACAGAAATTTTTTTTTTAATTAATTAATATAATAATTTTATGGTTCGAATTACCATTCAGATTGGTCTTTTTTGTGAATGAATACATTTTACAAACAGTAAACCTATACATCACTCATAAAAATTTGAACCAAATAGGTCAAATTTAGTTTTTTAAGTCTTAAATATGATTTTCAGTAATTACATTGTAAAACTCACTCTCCAATATAAAATATTCTTTTAAGAGTAATTCATTTAAACTTTAGATTTTTCAGACAGGTGTTAATCACTGATGGAATTTTATTAAAAGCAAAATACAATGCTCGCATATTTCACTTTTCTCTTAGACAAATCTAAATGGTGTTTTAGAGTTTGAAGGGATTTTATAAATCAAGCACGAAACTCCGGTCTTTTTCTGGATTTTGGAATCAGTCCTAACTTACTTCAACATATAAAATTGATTTTAAAACGAACAATGGGAAAAGTAATTATATCTAGATCACGAAACGCACTTCTAAAAGATATTTATCATATATTACAGTGAAAATCGACTTGAAGGTATATATTTCCATATTCATAGAACGTATACCAAAGTCATAAAATTTACCAAGTTAACAGACAACAAAGACTTAAATAAAAATTTTAAATGTTAATAAACTATTTTTATTTTATTGTTCCTTATTGATATTTTAGCAATACATTTTTACTTGAAACTTTAATTACTTTATTAAAGCTTGATACAAAGCAATGTTAAAAACTGTCCGAAGGCTGGCACAAACAAATGTTATACCCAGTCGAAGCAGTTTGATTACTTTTTATTAACCTGAATTACTTTAATTAAAATAAATATACTGTATTATTTTTCGTAAATTCCATTAGAATGAATTAAAATTCCATATGAAAGACTTCTTTGGAACACTTTTTTAGTAAAAATATACATTACGCTAAACTGAAATTTTAAAATTTAAATAATTATAGATTTTTACATGAACATTTGATTATTAGGATATTTATTTTGTTCACTATTAGGAATGAGTTAAAAGATGAACTTCAAATCAAACTATCAGTTACAGGGTAAACCTTGAAGTTTGAAGAATGAAAACACATTTCATTCTGTGACTAAATAAAAAGGTTTAAAATAGACATCGGTCAAAATTCTGATTATCATATCTGTAGGTTTTTTGAAGTATATGACTGTATACATAGAGGCAATCTAACTCGCTGTGCCTGCTTGTTCCCTGGCTTTAAGTTTTGCAAAGTTGTTATATACATTTACATGATGTAAAAACACTCCTTCCATGATACATACATCCCAGCAAATTCTTGTAAGGTGTAGTGCATTCTAAGTAAAGTTCTTGAAAGCTCCTTCGATATTAAAGTAGAATATGAAATTTACAACCTACATTTACAAATAAGATTAATAACTGTTTACAGTTTAAATAATGTATTAAGTATTGTTATTGTTATAAAACGTAAAAGTAAGAACTCTTAACAGTGCAGTTTTAATTAATTAAAGATTTTGTTAATGTATACCATATTGTACAGACCTATAACTCCAGATATCATAAAAAGTTATATCATTCATTTGATATAATTCAGACACGTAGTTATAGTACAAACATGGCTTCGACAAAGATGTGAAATATTATACTAGCAAGGTACCTGAGAGTTAACTGCCCAGCTTTTCAAACTGTATTTATAATTTAAATACAGAATGTTATGTAAAACCTTATATAACGTTTACTTTATTGGTTTTTAAATAAAATATCAATGGTTTAGTTTATCGTGATGAACACAATGCGTAACTTTATGTTAATACCGTAATGTAATGGTAGGCTACAGTATTTGAATGCAGTGTGTCAAATTTAGGTCTGCTACAATTGATATCTCATAAACAATAACATGTACAGTAAAGTTTTAAGCTCTCATCAGTTTTTGTATGTTGGAGTTGGAGTTTAATGTTTTTGTTTAACACTCTTTATTTCCTTTCAAACTTTGAAAACAAAACAACATGTTTATACAATCTTTCTCCTTTGCAGGATGTTCCATAAAACATTTTAAAGTTGGTCGCCATGTTGGAAAAATGGTCGGTCAAATTTAAAAATCTAAATTGTGTAGTCTTGAATTTAAAATTCTGAGTAAATTTAGTTAAATTTGAGATACCAATACTGACACAGTTAAATAGACAAATTGTATATTGAACAACGTTATTCTGTGTTTTTTAATGTCTGATAATCTTAGAAATCCCACTTTTATCTCGTGTGTCTTCCACTGATTCTTAATCTGACCAGTGACCAACGTTAGCTGATCGATGCGTTATCTATGGATGCATATCATTCAAGTAAAAATATGCAAGTTGTATGTACCTACAATTTATTTTACTATTATTTTTATATCCAATTAAATTTACTTTCATGATGTTAAGTTATAATTTCATGTAATCAGAACTGTTATATAAGTTAGTATAAGCTATTAAAAAAGATCAAACTAATCATAAAAAACTCAATTTTAGAAAAACACGTTTAGTGTTGGAAAAGAACAAACACAATTGAATTGTTCACAGTAGAAGGGGTAAGCGACCAGGTTACAGCCCTTTAGGGCTATAATGTGAGTTTCATCTACTTCAAGTGGCGACAAATCTGTTTCCGACCCTCGGCCTGCCTCGCGGGCCTTTAATAACGTATACGTCAAACGTCAGGTAGCAAGTAAAATCTCTACTTAAATGATTGTACGAAAACATAATAGTTTTGTTGATTTGTTATGTTTAAAGAAATAATAGATATTTTATATCTTGCCATCACATTATAACCAACAGTACTTATATAGCACTTATAAAGTATGACATTAGAGCAACATGTAGAACAATCTGAGAAGATTTGATATCTCAATAGTCCTTCCGGCTCATTCAGGAGATGTAGGTAGATTTTGTCACAGCTGAAATATTATCAATCATTTCCTGCCAAATAACATTGACGTCACGGGCGTATATTTTTTAAATGGTAGTTGGACTTTAAATTTGGAGAGCAATTAATTTAGGATCATTTGGGAATGATTTGGGATTGACAGAGTAAAACTAACTTCATAAATAGCGACCAGACCAAATACTAAAAAAATAGAATGGAATTTATTTTTGATATTTTTTAAAGTTTTTTTTTACTTTTTTAGATAAATTGAACTTATTTTTATTTGAGGTGTGTAATTGAATAGCCCCAACGATTTCAGCATTACCGCTTTCAGTAACAAACCCATGTAAAGATACCCTAAAGTCGAAATCCTTAACTTTCATCGTGAAATCATTTATGACGTAATAAGACCAGGGAGTCCTATGGCGTATGCAATATAATAAAGTAAAAAGTTTAAATTCAATTTAAAATTGCTTTATTAATAGCAAATTATTCCTAAAATAATAATAGCTAAATGAATTCTTTCAATTTCATCCAAGTGATATGATGAACACAACATTAAGTACCTTTTTGTTAGTACAACAGAGCAAGTTAAAAGAGACTTTTGTACTGAATAAAATTAATGGAATTAGTATATACTATACAATGATTTAGCAAATAACACATTGTTTGTACTAATATCAAAGTACAACAAAAATATTAAACAGTAGAAAGCTGCAAAATAGTCATGAGCTTTTAATGTATATTCTGTTCGGTTTTATGGTTATACTCACGTCTGAATCGAAATTGCGAGTGGCTCTTCTATATCAGGTTTCGCGATTGTAGGAGTACTTCTGGTTCGAATCAATTATATTTCCGACGCCAAATTTGAGTTTTAAAAATTCCTGATAAAAATATATATATCCTATGTGTAATTTTTTTAATAGCAGTGAGGTTTTTTGATTCAAGACGTATAACAGAAAATTAGTGAAATGTTCAAACTACGAGATTTTATACATAGCTGAACATAATGTTATACATTAAAACCAATAGAAATTACACTGCAATATGAATAGTTCGATACCCTGTCGAACTGGTACTGTACCTTATTTTGTTTAATACAATCCTTGCACAGGCCAGTGGTCCATAAGGACGGGCAGAACAAGACTAAAAATAGAACACCATCTACCTTAATAAAATAATAAACATTATTATTTCAGTTAAACACTACCATGACTCAAAATAAATGGTACATTTCGTCATCCTCTTCAACTGGTATAAACTTTTATAATGGCTATGTATTTTTGTTTCGTTTGTTTGGCTGGAAAAGCAGAATGGTTTCATTTTGCAAAAGTTCTACTGAACAGCCTTTTTGAATTAATAGTAAAGGATTTTAAGAAATTAAAATTAAAAATAAAAAACCTATGAAAATTATTACAAAATAAAATTAGTAGTTTCCATAAACGTTAATTTGTAACATCATGCTGCATCCAGTTTACGATGCGATCTGGCAACGATGTTTCCAGTTTTTTCTATTTTAATTACAATGCTTCATTCAAGTATTGCGTTATTATTGTACGAGCGAAAAAAGAGCACTAAGAGATTTCATTGTGATTACTCAATGCTATCCGAAAATCCACGTTTTAGAGCATGAAACATTTTTCTAAATCAGGTGATTAGATGTAAGTAGACACATAGTACTTGGTGTCTAAGGTTTTCTTGTATACATAGAAGGTATTACGAAAGCACAAAACTCTACATTAATTTTGTTCAAAACTAACTAGAAATGTTTAACATCCAGGATAACATCTTGATACACCACCAGTCCATAAATAACACAGTGCTATTTTAATAAACGGAATTATGCTATCATCATTTTTCATTATTGCATTACTATATATTTTTGACTGTCTAGATTATTTCTAGGTAATAATAACCTCTCATATGTATCCAAATGTATAGTATTTTATAATACCACAATAGTTTTTAATCCATAATATAATATTAATCCATGGCAATAATATATAAACATTTGGTGCAAAAAGGTTACAGGTTAGTTTCGTAGAGAAGTAATATTTTGTAGTGCATAGAGCTGAGAAACACTATAAAGAAGGTACGGAAATGTTATCTCAGTAATACGACCCTTGGGAAATTGTTTTCTTGTAGCTCCGAGACGACGTGCCGTTGTCTCACGTTCACACCGTGGCATCGTCCTTCGTGTCGTCCTGGGGGTATGTTAAAATACAACTTTTACTGTCTTGTTTCCCAGAGCATACTATAACGTATTGAATAGGTGCTTTTAGTTAAAGAATTTTAGAAAACAGAGCGGTTGTGAATAAAATCTTATTGTTGGTATACACACATAAAAAAGTAATCCAATTCAAAATAAATGTTTCGTCAACTGTAAGGGGGTTACGACTACACATAACAATTTATGATCGATAGCCACATAAAGCAACTATGAAATATCTGTAAAAAAATATAAATAAATTAACTAATTTACGCTCTATTTATAAAATCAATGTTGGGCCCAGGGCCATACTCGTCTATCCAAGCAGTTTTATTTTTCATAACTGTTAATAAGTTTTAATATTTTTTCAGCATCATTAATTAAAATAGTAAGTGTCGGGAAAAGTCAAATAAAACCAAATAACTATATTATTATGCTATGCGCTCTTAGCCACAACCACACGGGAGGACAAATTATGATTCCCCAAATACTCTGTAGGTATGAAATAAAACAACTAACTAAGTAATTGCGCTCGACGAAAGGATGATGTTATAGGCATGTGCATTGTTCTTATGAAAAAGTTGCCGGGTTAATAACTAACCACCTCAATATTGTCTGACCACTAAACACAAGTCATTTTATGAACTGGGAAACGCTATATTATATATTATTAAAATCAACGCATTATTAATAAAAATCCAGTGATCTCAGTAGTCTTACTGGAATAACTAAAAGCTCTCTGCCTTATACGTAACACCTACATGCTGTGCGAATCTCGAGGTAGGCCTAAACCAATATTTACTTATTCAAGTTGTTCCCATCTCGTCACCTAAACTTACACAATTTTATTTATACCTGGTTCACACTGCAGTATTTATTGTTTGTGAAATGCTAGTTTAAATTGGATATTTGTGCTCTTTCGCAATAACTACTGTATGTCATTATTTGTTATCTGTGTAGGACAATGTCTTTATGACAATAATTTAACCTTACCCTCTTTTGCAAAATATAAATCTAAAATTGTGGTTTAATACATTCAGTATTTAATTATATTAACCCAAATGTATCAACATCATTATTCTACACTATAAAATCTGACAATTACTGTACGGGTGGTATATTTATTAAGGTTCATAATTAGAAGTACTTCTATATAATTTATATTCACACTGTTCATTTGTTTAAAACGGCATAGGCGTTATTCAAATAAATCAATAAATTAAATATACAGAATAATTAAATATATCATTAATACTATTTTATAAATATTTGTAGCCGTGTTATATAAATATGTTGTCCATATAGTGTCTAACCTAGTCACAAGTCTTTAGGCTGACTTCCATTACGATAAAATCATCCAACTGCCAGTCGGAGAACACAAAAGAGACTAAGTGGGGCCGCGAGACAATCAACCGGAACAATGACGACTTGACATTCGATTATCGCTTTTCTTAATGAACTGAGTTCAACCTACTATTTTCAACACATGTAAAGTTTCTAAATCGAGATATTGACATATTTAAAGAAGGGTTTCTATATAACATAGCAATGGTAAGAAGGATAGATTCAATTTAATTTTGAGTTTAACTCCAGTTCATCTTCCTTTTATTTCAGCGTCTGACATCTAAAAGTCTGGCAAGGAACGTCGACGACGAAGAAGTTAAAACCGAGTTTTCTACGCATAACGTAGCTATGGTAGGAAGGTTCGATTCAATTCAATTGAGCTCTAGTTCAGGAGTTTTGAGTTTTCAGGTTGCTTTAAATAATGTATCTATGGTGTGATGGCTTAGTAATTGAACGTAAATTTTGAGTTTAGCCGACTGTCTTTTCACCACAATTGTGCACCTGATGAAACAATGAGAACTATGGTAAAATGGAACTAAGCTAGACCCAACATTCGCATTGAATCCACTTTTCCTACAAGCTACGTATTAGAATGTTAACATTTGCAAACGATACTTGATTAATTTCGGTAAACCGAGAATAATTTGTTGAAATAGAAGGAATTCTGCCATTAGGATTACCAATTCTAAGTAATCATAGATATTGATTGAGAAAGTTTGTAAGATTTTGGATAGTGATTTTATACAGTTGACGAATCAGAATATTAAGGAACAATGGTGAATGCACAAAGGGATTTTATATTTGATTGATGTTGGGATTTTTTTGTAAATTAGGATTTAAATGGATGCACAGCTAAATGTGAAATATTGATCAAATCATGTATATTTATTTTCTTTAGCGGCTCTCAAAATCTAGATGAAAGCCCGTCACGAAAGCTGAAGATTTGAATCAATAATATTATCAAATAATGTGATGTGACCAAGAACACGTCAGAGTATCAAAACAACTTTCCTATCCTCCTATTATAAAATGTTCAATTAAAGATTAATTTGTATTAGAATTCTTTTCAGTCAGTATATAACATTTTTACAAATAGATCATATTTTTTTCATAACGCGTACATTTATTATTTCAATATGAATACCTACTCATATTTTGGTAAATTGTTTAACTTTCGAAAATCTTATTCCCATTCTGAAAGAAAACCTTGTATTAAGAAAAATAAATATTGAAAAACATGTGTTATGTTTATGTAAAACATGTTTATGTTTTAAGTTAAACGAAGATTTTTTTAGATATTTTGAATCATTCTGACTTCTCAGCACAAAACCGCTTTTTATTCTTAGTTGTCGAAACTGATACTAAATATTTAAACCTCTCAATTGTATAAAACAAAAAATAAATGTATGCAATGTAATATACTACATTACATGGGTACAGAATGTTCGACCCTAACTTTCTTGTAGTTCAAAATAATAGGTACAGAAGTGATCAAACCTTTTTTAAATAAAGAATTTTCAATTTCATATAAACTATTACAGTTTATAGTTACAAGTGTTCAATTAACTTCCAGTCCAGCAAGTGAAGTTCAAACATGCGTGTTTCACTCTAGAATATCGGAAGAACACGTCAGCCTTAGCGACTCCGGTAGTGAAATTAAATTACTGAACCATTTTACCCATCCCATCTTCTTTCCCCTAATGTGCAAGAAAATAAACACCAAATAACTACAAATTATAGGTTTAAGTTAATGTGTTACCTGAAAATGGAACTACCCGAGTTGTATATTATTTAATTATTGAATATATTGTAAAAAAATTATATTTAGTGTAACTAATAAGAAACTAGAAAATATTAGACATATTAATATTTGACCCTTAACTCATCTGACCGTACTTCTAAATCCGTATAAACTCCCTGAACTTATTGTTGATATATGAATAAAGTAAACCGGCGATTACTTACGCTTAACATCATTGTTTGCCGCCAAGTGCTAAATCTAATGCCGATTTTTTTCTCATAAGTCGAGAGAACCATTTTATTTTGATTTTAGCCCCGTTAATTTTCATGCTAACGGCTTTTACCTGTAATCAACTTAAAAGATTTAAGATGAGGCTTTTTAGATAAACTTTAATTCTTTCCGCTAAATAATTTTGAATGTTTAAATTTTAGCTATCTTGAAAATTAACTTTAACTTCAAAGAGCTATTACTCAAGTTATATACAACCCATAAAATAAAATCTCTTGCAATCTCTTTTTTATTTAATAATCTAAAGTAAAAAAAAGTAAAAAGTAAAGAATGTCTTATTTTACCAGGCGAAGTTAGGGCTAAGAAGCCCTCTCTAACACTTAACCTGGGGACCAACGGCTTAAAGGTGACTTCCGAACCACCACCAATGGCCGGGCAGGTGGGCTGTTTGCAAGGACAGGATCGCTAAGCGGTCACCCATACAAGCAGCAGCCACGCTCGACGTTGCTTGATCTGGTTATCTTGCGATAACCGCCGTACCCGCTACACTGCGCCATTGGCTAACAAAATCACCTGTATGTTTGCTTATAACAGTTTTTCTATAAACATGTAGTTTTTTTTAGATATTTTCAAAACAAGCGTTTTGGGGTAAAAACGATCACATTTAGGCGCCAATATTTCAAAAAGTATAAACTGTACAAAACATTCTTATAGCAAAGTTTTGCTTAATATTTGTCCCTATCTCGAATTACGAGGTTATTTTTCATAAAAGATTTCAACACTTAACTTTACAATAACTTTTGCTTCTTGGGCTACTCCACAGTTGCAATCCAAATTTCACCCAAATACATGCAATCCAAAAAATGTACATAAAAAAGCTACAGCGATTATTTTATTTTTTTCACCGTTCAAATATTTGGTACCTGACCCCTCACTCTACAGATGGTAGTTTGAGTGCTTACTTTATAGCTTTGGATCACAATGATACATTAGTGTAAGACGCCGATAGTATGAAGCTAAATATAATCAAACCATATATATATATATATATATATATATATATATATATATATATATATATATATATATATATATATATGGTTGACCAATGATTTAATAATTACGATTCAATTAATCAAGAAATGAAAAGTTTTGTTCTATACTATATCCTTACGCAGTGATTTAATTCACACCAAATATTTTACGCGGTGGTTATATATTGGTACAAAATATATTGCTTAAATTAATGTACAAAGAATCATTTAGGTATCTGAAAACTAAAATAGCAGTAAATGATTACATACCCAATTTCTAGGAAGACACATTTGGTGTACATAAAGGGCTAACACAATTGAATTGTCAACAGTAGATGGAGTAAGCGACCAGGTTAGACCCTTTAGGGCTATAATGTGAGTTTCATCTACTTCAAGTGGCGACAAATCTGTTTCCGACCCTCGGCCTGCCTTACGGGTTCTCAATAACGTGAAAGTCAACTGTCAAGTGTTTACTTTACCTCACTGTTTAAATCTAAATCATACAATGATTGGAAACAATATTAATTTTCAACAAATAAATCCATATTTAATACTTAAATATAATGTCATATTTAAATAACTTTCTCATTCTCTAATTTGCTAATATTTTGTTAGTCTTACAGTGTTATAAAGAATCTAAAAATTTAAAGTTTATTATAAAACATATCAATAAATATATGCCTAGTTCCTTTTTTGGATTGTTTTTAAAGTAGAAATGTAGTTTAGTAGGATTGTATTTTTATCAAATTGTTTCAATTAAGAAGTGGTAATGTTTTATGTATTAAGTGAACTGTTACAACAATATAGACTAAAATTTGATTTTGTTTAATGTATAATAGAATTTTTTTTATTCCTTATTATTGTTGTCATAGTCATGTTGGGTATTTTGTATATACTTATTAATGTTTTTCTTCATTGTAATAATTTTAACAACGCCACTAATAATTTTTAATAACGCCACTACCGTGTGTCAAAAAGCCTGAGGGTAACTTCCACATAGAAATGCTAAAGAGGTACCTATCCTGGCACATAGTTGCACTTTTATCCAATTGTTGTAACATTAACTTGTTAACATAATTTTTTTTAGTTTTTAAAATATGTTTTTTAGTTTTTTTGTTATTAATTGGATTGAGTGTAAAGCTGTATGTTATGGAATAAAATTCTTTCTTTTTTCCTTTTGGCTTGAGGATTTCTATAAAAAAAATTCCCTGAAAGCTGTCACAATTTTATCAATTAGTATGTTTTTGTGAGGTAATTGGTTAGTCAATAATCCGATTGTTTTTTATATATATATATATATATATATATATATATATATATATATATATATATATATATATATATATATATATAGTAATCAAAATATAAATCAATGATATTTTGGTTTAAAGGCTTTTATATCATTTTATTATTCCAATGCTGTATTCTACGAATAGCTCATTATTGTTTGTAATGTACTTATTTACTTGGAAAGCATAATTAGAATCGAAGTATTTTGAAGGGTGCGTTTAAGAGAAATTGTTATATAAAACTGAATAAAATTATTTGTGGAAAGTCCCATGGTAATTTAACATATAACTTATAATACCGGTTTATAGTAGTACGAATTGATTGGATGACTACAAGTAGTAAATGAGCAAAAATTATTTGGACGGTCTAGAATTAGTCACAATCTACTAAATAAATATTAAATAAATTATTAAATATTATTAAATAAATAAATAATAATTTATTCAACAATCTAGTGATGCAAGTATTAAATTATTTATTTGTAATTTACTGCAGTATACTTTTATTGATATTTTGACAAAAAAGATCAAAATAAATGTTAGGTCAACCGGCTATCAAACCTATAAAACGAACTTTTATTTTTTATTACAAACATATAAGTAAATTCAAGATTAGTGCAGAGTAACGTATTGAAACCAGTTAATGAAAAATACAAACTATACAAATAGCTGGAAGAGAAATACTATTTTGTAGTGAACAGAAACGAGAAACGCTATAAGAAAGGTACAAGGACGTTATCTTAGTAATACGATCCTTGGAAAATTGTTTTCTTGTAGCTCCGAGACAACGTGCCGCTTTGCCGCTGTCTCACGTTCACGCCACGTCGCGTCACCTTCTCTGTCGTTGTTCTTACCCTCTCTGAGAAATGATATAAAACAACTTGTAATGTCTCTTGTTCAGACTAAACATCACTTATGATTCAATAAATATTTTAATATAATGTACGTTTTATTTTATAAAAATCAGTTTACACCTTTATTTTGTATACTTATAAATAGTTATAAAGTACATTATATTAACCTTTGTTTTAATTGACTGTGTTGCACCACATTTTTAAACTCCTTCACATTTGTTCAATTCCTGATTATATTCAAGTTACTCTTCTTTGATGTTGGCTGTTTCTACTGTTTGTTTATTGTTTTCGCATGTATACTTGTGCATAATTTTGTTAATCTTACTAAACTTTTGGTATGTACTTGTAACCGAGTTTTTTTTTATTTATTTATAGTGTGTTTAGAAACTGTAGGAAAACCGAGCTATATCCTATTTTATTTGCCACCATTTCAGAGTCCTTAAATGTTTCAAATATCAAACTAATATAGATTAATCACAAACCATTGACAACTTCCTTCAAGTACGTAATATGGCTGTTCACTGATAAACACCCTTATTTTTCGTTTAGAAAACAAGTGAAGGAGTCCTGAAATTTATTTTTAATTTACTCAATTCCTGCACCGCTTCTAACATTCCACCTTCCGAATCGTAATGAAAAAGCTGTGACAGCACTTCGGTCTCAGAAATCACTCTTTTGTACAGTGTTAATCTACAGCACTTGCTCCCGTGAATGCTTTTAGCGGAGCTCATTCAGATGTACGTTCGGCTTGAATTAATCCCAAATTGATTTCAGATTACTCCAGGATCTCTGATTTACTTCATCTTATTGCTTTTTTCATTCATTCATTCATTCCGACTTTGATCGAAAGCGAAGTCGAGTTCATTGACTCTCACTATCAGTTCAACTCTGGAGCCAAGTTTCATAAGGAGCAGCCCGATTGTTATATCCGTAATACGGAATACATCAGTATTCTGCCATTAATTTTGTAAAGGATACATCTTGTACTGCGATAATTTTTCAATGCCAATTTTCTAAAAGTACCTAGTATCTTATTGAACCAAGTAATAACAAAAAACTGCGTTTATACAATGTAAGGTTTAGACTGATTTTCACACACAAAATAATGGACGCAGTCACGTGTGGACTTAAATTGTCATATATTATTTATTTAGTAAGTTTGGATTTTATTTATAACTTGCTTAATACAGCTAGTTTTTAACGCAATCAGAAAGAACATTTCATTGGAATATCACTCTAACTTAGTGACAAATATACCTCATTTATTAGGGTACATAATCAACATATGCGTCTCCTCCATTACAACATATAAAATTTCAAAAATAAAATTATAGTAAATAATATAAAATGAACATTATAAATAAATATTGGTAATATTTAACACACCGTTGTGCTCATATCGTAAAAGATGTTATAATTTTTTTTTAGGATATACTAGGTATTGCTAATTTTACGTAAATTTACAACTTACATTTTAAAATTAAAAAATGTTTGTGACGTTGAATTAAACACGTTACACTAAATTCTAAGTATTAACAAGATTTAGCAGATAAAAATAAAAATGTTGTTATATTAAGGGTTACTCTTAATTTTTTATTTATGAGTTTAGTTTATACTAGTTATACTGGTCTAATTATGTTTTTTCCAAAAGTGACATCTAACCTGTTATGGATGCTACTTTTTAGTATCCATACTTTTAATAAACAGTTTACTGTAGGTTTATGCAATACAGGTATAGAGTGATTCAATAAACACGATACTTTTAGCAATTTTCTAATTATTTAAACTAAATTACTTTAAGGATATTTTGTTATTTACCTTTCTACAATATTGAAGTTTTTAAAATGTGTGTCATTAATGATGGTAAAAAAACCTAATATTTCTGCTTATTGAAAAGTTGTGAGGCTTTTAAAATTCAAGATTGACAAAACTTTTAAAATGAACACTTCCCTTTAATATTGCATATTTTTCACAGATTTTACCGGTATGCAATTATAGGCGCTTAAGTATGTTGTATATTGCCAGGTTGTTTTGTTTCAATTACTTCGTTGTTCCAGAAATATTTGTTATAGTGTCGAACAGTATTAAAATTACATTTTAGTATATATCACAACACTGTTACTATTAATCGGGTCGAGTGAGCTCCTGTGTGTCATCAAATAATTACGCTTACGCTGTACACACAAACTGATTACAACAGAAGTTGGTTACGTTTTCGTGGAAATAGTGGCAAACCAGATCATGATACCAATTAACAATTGTGTGTAAGTTGGAGTTAGTTAATTATACCTCGAGTTATACAGAATTGACAAACTGTATTCCAGTTATGGATAATTACTACCCTGATTTCCAGTATCCTGTAAATTGAATTCTAATTATTCTTAAAAATCCAAATATAATATTACGATACAATATTTATATATATATATATATATTATATATATATATCAAATGCAAACCAATACTCAATTTTTGTTTATATTGTTTGCTTGTATGTCTAAATAAAGGTGTGCTTTAATTTTAACCAGGAGTTTATATATGTACATATATATATATATATATATATATATATATGTATGTGTGTGTGTGTGTGTGTGTGTGTGTGTGTGTGTGTGTGTGTGTGTGTGTGTGTGTGTGTGTGTACATATATAAACTCCTGGTTAAAATTAAAGCACGCCTTTATTTAGACATACAAGCAAACATTATAAACAAAAATTTAGTATTGGTTTGCATTCAGTTGTTTATTGTAGCTTTCTAGAACAGATAAAACATATAAGAGATATGGAAATTGCAAACCTAAACCTTTGAATTATACTTTGTACAAAAACAAATAAGTTTTATTACAAAGTTATATTAAATTCAATGGCAGTGTAAAATGATAGATAACAATCTTTAGATGTACAAGAACTTTACATTCTTTAGATTTATTTATTATCTTTGCAGCATTGAAAATTTACACATTTAATGAGTATGATAAATTATTTTCTTTAGACCACAATTGTGTGTATAAATATATACATTATATCAGTAACAAAAGTTTTACGCATTCATTAAAAGATTACGTGATTAACTTAATTCTATACCCGTGATTGGTTTAGGAGTATTAGCTTTATAAAAATACCGATGTAATTTGACCGAAACATAATGTCAAATGCATGAGAAATTCTCAAATTAACATGAAAAAATTAAATTATTTCATTTTAATACCTTGTTAAATCTATCCTGGAATCAATAATGATATTGAAGTAATGGTTGGCCAGATCACTTATGACAATGTTGACCACTCTCAGCCAGGACTAGCCTTTAGTCTTAATTCCTTGTGTCAACAAGAGGAAGCTCTAAGCCAATATTTGCCCCAAAGTCACTGTTATTTTACACTCTACTGGAGATTGGTTGTGTTCTAACATCGGATTTGCTTGATGGATTACACAAGAAATACTGATTATGTAGCCTGACCCTGCTGTGAAAATAGACAACTCTATTATCGTAAAGGTGCCTAACAAATCCGCATTATTTACATATCTTAATGATTATATTAATACTTGATAATGAATAAAACAAGAGCTATTGGTTCTGGGATATATGTAAGGAAATGGGATATCTACGAGTAGGTGTTTAACTTGTATTGGAATAGTGAACATTTTAACACTTACTTTGATGGATAGCGTTTTATTTGTTGTATCTCGTGCAATCTAAAAACCAATTGAATTTTAATTATCTTCATTATTACTAAATAGCATACAGTTTAAATATTAAAATTGTAATTAGCTAAACAATATTTTTGTTAAATTGTTAAATAGAAGATTTGTATATTTTAGATCCTTTTATTTTTTTGGACCCGTTCTATGAATAATTAAATGACCTTGATCTGTTCAGCTCCATAATAATATAATATAAGATATTCCAAAATTACAAGTAAATAAAAGGTTCATTTTTTCATTAAGCATACTTTCAAAGTCATTTATTGATATTTCCGATAATGTTTAATAATATTGCTGATTCGTCATAATAAAGAAATGATTGGGTTCGGAATATCCTAATTTGCTACGGACGAAAACAAGCATTTACGGAAGTCAAGTAATTAAAATGGAAGAAGTAGGGTACCAGAGATATTGACAGTTTACAAACGGTTTTTTTTCTTAGGAATATCTCTAACTACACAACTTCAACAACAGCCAGATCAGCAAGATAGAAAATATCGCTAGACTCGTTCAGTTAGCTCGGATTGAAGACTCCATGATAAAGAGTTTCCACCGCACTAATAACGATCATATAAATCATCATACTTTTGTATCACGACGTTGGCTACTATCATTGTAAAATAGATTGTTTTATTTCTCAAATACGATTACGAATATTAATAAGAAAATATTTTCCTTTCAAAGTTTGACAAAATAAAATAACTCATTATATTTAAAGCTTAACATGTACAATTCACAAATTTTAATTGTCAGGCTAACAAAAAGAAGATAGCAAATAAAGATAATTACTATAAATATCTACATAATAAGTTAAGTGTGCAAGATAAAATGCATATGCTATTTAGCCTTATATTAATATAAAGAGTTTCCAAATTACGAGTCTCAAAGGTAGTGTTTGTCTAATCCTACGAGATATAATTAACAAAAAAACTCAGTGATTAGATATTTAATTTTTACAGAAATATGTACACATATCGTTCTCAATAAACAATATTTATCTAACTTTACAAATTAATAGATAATAAATCGTGTCTTTAAATGTATAAATATACGTTCATACATATATGCAAGAATACACACAAACACATAAATTACAAAAATGTACAGTTTTAATTAATTCATTTACAATATTTTATTTATAGTAAGTTTAGTATATTTACACCAAATATTGTATTTTTGCCTCCACGCGGCTCATGGCATCCCCTCCCTCCACCCAAATATTTGCCTCTGATTTGGATCACCCAGATTCCGTCAAAGCTCACAACATGCAATGCCTAGTCTGTGAGTGACACAGCCCCTCGTAGTGTGCTCTTATCCCTAAATCAAACTATTATTTATCTGCATTTCGAGGGTTATTTCCATTTCTACGGTAAAGATGTTTGAAAACATTATAATAAAACTAATATATCTTAACTAAACATAATTTATCCCCTTCAACTATCATTCTTTTCATGTTTTCCGTTTATAACTGCCACAAGCTAAATATACCAATATACAGCTTTACCAATATATATAAGCTTTTACGTTCGTATGCGGGATATTGGTATATAGCCTATACGCAGATCTATGGATTTTTACAAGAAAATTCCTTTAAAAATACGTTACTTCAGAAAATGTTATATGGATCTTTGGAAGATCTACAATAGGTATACAGATTGCAACAGGTAACAGGTACTTTTTAAATATATTGTACTACCATAAATATACAAGGCTCCAAACAGTCGCTTAGTCAAGAAAGCGAGCAAGTCAGTTGACTGGAGCTGCTAGGGACTTTCATTTTCCGTATTAAAAATTATCTTAAGGGTGGAAATCACAAAAGACAGGTACTCCCAGAGGCCGAGAGTCTTGAACAGGTCACGAGTGTCCGAGAGGCCAGGACTTGACGGAGGCAAGCTTCTAGGTACATTTTGTAGAATTACATTTTTGGAAAATACCTCTTGGGTATCACTGTCACATTACCACGATAAACACTATCCTTGAATGTATCAAACATTTTTTTCTTTGAAAATAATGCTTTTGGCACGTATTATTTATTTACGGAGAACGATGTTTAAGTAATATGTTAAGTAATTTATTACTTTTTTCTAATGAAATATTTTCCATAATATCCTATTTTACATGGTCAAGAAATGCGAGGAAAATATAAATGAGGGGATAATATATAACACGTCCATGTTATGTAGACATACTTCACCCTTCCACAACTATTCCAATATGACAAGCGCTGTGGTATTATTGGAATTAAAATGCGCACCGCCTGTACATACAAAACACCTTTATCTAGCGTGATTATCTTAGTGGACCTAAGTTAACATTTACTCTATTCTCTGTGAATTACCACCATGCTATTGCTGGGATATTCCTTGTTACGCCTAGGCGTACATGTTTGTTTATAGCATGAACTGTGTTGATTTCAAACATTGCTTTCAACTATATATTGGTATAATATAATTTTTGTATTCCATTTATCATACTGTATTATTAAGAAAGATACTAAATCAACTTTAGCCAAAGATTTACCCATAACGTTACGTGCAGAGGACAAATTACTGAAAATTCAGTCCTATACGACGAGTAAGCAAGATATTAGGTAACCAAGCATGTTACGTACGGGTATTGAGCAGTAACTATTCTAATACCACTTGTTTTACTGAATGAGTATATGTGTACTTGGTTATATTATTTATTTTTCCCCTCTTTATAAATTAATGGCATGTTCACTTTTTCTGATCTACTATATTAGGATTGTATGTACAATTTTATGATACAGTATGTACACTAAACGACGACAGCAGCTTCAGCAACAATATGGATATTTTCAACTGCTCCATTATTAGAACAGTGAGCGAATATTAGTTAATCTGGCATTGGCATGTTTAATCAATATATGTTTAAGTATGTATTTGATATCTTAACTACACTCAACATAATTAGTCTATGTTCTATGTTTTCGTTAAATAAATACTCTAATGAATTTTATTATTGATTACTAGCACTATTTTCTACAATGTTTCTAGTTCAATAATACTTATCGTTCTATTACTAATTAATACTCCGAGACTTTCGCAATCTAACCAACTAAAAAGTTATTTAAATAATTATTCATTTGCTAGAGTTTATATAATATCTTATTTAAACTATAAAGTTACTCGCTCCTGCCCAAAACTATCTGATCACCCTCCAAGGTTTCCTCTTTTCCTCAAAATAACTTCCGGCATTCCAAATATCATGTTTTATAATTGTATTTTTTGCGGGCAACTATAAATCTTTTGTTTTTTTGGTCTATAAAAAAGAAATATGAAGGAATAGATTGACAAAATTATCTTAATAATATGGAATTAAAAAGAGTACTCAGGCTTTATTATGTTGCAACCTTAAACACTTTTTAAATTAATTTTTAAAATTTTATTCACGTAATTTAAATTTTATACGTGATGTTTTTACAAAATTATTAGTTTTTGTTTAGTAAGATATTAGATTACCAGTAAAATTGCAATAGTTGCACACCACTACGTTGTTTTCGCATTTAAGTATATAAACAGCTCTTTACTAACTATTAGTTACAATAATTATCTGGTATGAATCCACTTCCGGCCTCACGATCCGAATAACTAGAAAAGGCACTTCATAATCATCGTTTTCTTAATCTTAACTAGTTCATTAAGAAAAGCGATAATCGAATGTCAAATCGACATTGTTCTGGTTGATTGGCCCGCGGCCCCACTTAGACGCTTTTGTGTTTCTCGGGAAGCTTTTACGTCGAGCTAATAAGGTAATTCCAAGACTTAATAGAGACAGTCCGAATATCTTAAATATAATCACTGAAATACATTTAATTCATATACTATTTGCATTACTGTTGAGGTATGAAAGTTTATAAATTGCCTATTCCAATTAGGAAGTTAAAATTTACAAATAACTTTGATAATATCACCAATGTAATCTTGCTTTTGGGTAACATCCGAATTTATTTATCCGTTTGCATTCTTTACACTCAAATGAAATTTCGTCAATTCATGAAATACTTCTGTTTACTAAAATACTTATTAGCCTTTAACTTCCACTTTGGTGTCAGGGATTAGAAAATAATGCACTATCAGGATTAGTGAAAAAGATTTGTTATATTAATTTGATATTAATTGATATAGCATTGACTTCTACCCATCACTATGTTTCATGTATGTACTAAACCAACAAACAATCTAAAAACTCTATTATACTAAAATTGGCGACAGTTATTTTAGTGGTAATTTGGGTTCAGAATAGTTACATAGAAAAAAATTCAAGTAGTGTTTAGATTATTAAGTTTTTAAATAGTGTGTTTGAGCCATATTAGATTAATTTTAAATATTGTATGTTACTATTAATGTTTAATTGCAAAAGTTTTTTTGAAATTACACCAATCTAATTTTAAATTAATTCTATATTAGTCCAATAAACCAGACGTATAAAATTCATAAAATTCTATATACGTTACTTATGTGGACTATTTCAATTGTTGAGGTCACATATCTTATTAAGGTGTGAATTCATCACTCAAATTATGTATTCATATGCATTCAGCCTCTTTATTGGAGCAGTCCAGGTTTAGAGTGTAAAGTGCAACGTTATGACTATCTGAATCGATCGGGATTTCTCGCAAAAAGTATTACATACGCCTCGTACATCTGGAGTCATAGTGTCATCAGGTGTGGTGATGATTGTTAGAGCACTGGAAACTTTTCAACCTTGTGCATGGATCGGATGTTGGATGCTTGTAAAGATTTTCTCTCCATAAACAATACAAAAGTAGGACTGGAGACATAGTATAGTAAAGTTATATTTTTTGCTACTCATTGCAGAAAATGAGAATTAATCTAACGAGCTGTGTGCGTCACACGGAAAGTTGAAAATATCATATGAATATCGATCATCTAAAAAATATTTATTCTTCTTCTGAGTTTTTCCATGCGTTTCTCCTAATGATAGAAGACGTCTAGAGGAGACACATGGAAGAACTAAAATGCCCCTTGATTTTCTTAATTTTATGCCTTATAAGGTCATATTTCTTCTTAAATATTTAAAAACGAACCTTAATTACTTTTTTAAAGTATTCAATTAATAAAGCATAAAATTAACTACTAGGTAGCAAGTGTTTGCGTATTAGAACTATTTGAAAATATAATATCTACAAGCATTCCTAAAATTTGTTTGGTGTATGTCCAATAAGCCAACTAAAAAATTATGTTTTAAAGAATATATTAATATATAATATCTATTGTAAGGTTTTGTAGTTTGGTTTAGTTTAAGATTAAGGTTGTGACATTATTTTGAGCAAGGGTTGCTGTGAGAGGATTTAATAATAGGTTAGATTGGCAGTACAAATACCCTCAAATGAACCAACACATTTATTTGTGACAACATTTCATTAAATTGATTAATTGATTGCGTCAATCGACATATTAAGCACAAACCTTAATACCTTAATACTTGAAAACATGTTTGATATTAAATTATTCATTACAATTTAATTTAAATTTAATTCATTATAACATTTACTAGTAATTTTGTAGTGTTGCAATAATAATGAGTTCATGGACTAACATGAGAAACTTTCTTTAAAATAGCTAAACATTTTACATGAATTTATATTTTCGAAATTGTGAACATTTAAATAGATATGGAATTGAAAATGATTAATGAACCCTAAAATATACTAAGTTCTTAAAATTACTTACATTTTATTTCACATCACACTTATTACGCCTAGAGATATTTTTCCGCACACGAACACAAACACTCCCGAACTTCACTTTTACGAAATTCCCGTCCTCGACTTCCACCTCTCCTCCTTGTTCTTCAGTTTTGATGTTCTTCTCCCGCCAGCTCATTGACCACGCCTCTGCCAAATCTCTCCATCATAATTGGTGAGTAACAATTTTCCATATCAGCATGGCTGTCCCTTACATTGTCGCACGGTTTTTACAAATAAGCATTTCCTGTTTGTTCACCATCGGCGTCTGGGCGGATGTGCGTATCTACTTGCATCCGGAGGATGTTTGTCTCGAATTGCAATACGAGACTTCCTTTCCAGCAAAATATCTGTACATCTATTCTATGAATTTTATTTTACTAATATAATACATATGTCTTACATTCCCCTGGCTTAATGACGATTCTACCTACGAATCGTACTTTATAGTCTAATTAAGGTTATCCATTGGGTAGTCACGTTCATGTACTGTAGGCTTCAGAAATTTTTATTTTGATGTTATTAATGTGGATGAAGTAGAGGGCTATAAAAAGAAGTAGTGTTATTATAGAAGTCCAGGCTAATAAAATGTACAAATGGAGTTCCATGTTGTTTTACTATGTTTTTGTCGTCGTGTTTTAGCTGGAAGTGGTGTTGTCTTTGTAGATTGTGAACAAAGCAGGTGAATGCGCAGGTAGCTCGGAGAGTAGGTAGTGTTGTTGTGTTGAGAATGCTGTGTAGACATCTTCCTTGTTGTCTGCCAAGTCATGTTATTTGGTGTCATGTCGCAATGTCACAACACCATTCGAAGAAATCTCCGACGAACGTGAGCGATCTTCTGTTTCTATCTGGTTGCTGTCTTTGGATGAATGGGAGGTGTTTCTGCTACCATTTGTTGATGTATGGAGGGTTTGTAATGTGGAAAGGTTGTTCTGTATCTTGCAATAGGTTTGGGAGTTGTTGAGGTTTTTAGGGCAGAAATTTAAAGAGGGTTCGTTTTTAGGTAAATTTTGCTGTGTTTTGAAAGGAATTTTTTATGTAATAGGGATGGAACTGATATAAGGTAGTGTCTGAGGCATTGGAGTAAAGTACGCTTCTGTGAAGATTTGTACTAGAGGCTTATTGGGTTTCTTCTGTGTTGTGGGTTGATGTGCTGGCAAAGGTGGTCGAAAGAGGCATGGCAAGTGCTGTCAGTAGTAGTAGTAGGAAGTGCTGTAAGGACTTCATCTGTCTCATGGGTGGTCGGGACGGTTTAGAGTGCTGTAGACTGGTGTCTTGTAGATTGGTGTCTTGTAGACTGGTTTCTCAGGGTTGTGGTTGGTTTTTCTGGTGTCATAATTCTAAAACTTATTATCTACAGGTTACATGTACATGTTAGTTTAATATTTTAATTAATGCATATTTATGCTAAGGGTTTTATTTACAGAAATATTTTGATGAACCTTTCGATGTGTGTCGTCGTATTTCCTTACCTCTATGTAATAATGTTTTTACTAAGCATCTTAATCTCTAGTGTTCTTAATAAGGTTCGATGTTATGTTAATTTATTATATTACAAAAACGATACTAACGCACCTTTGTTTGTGAGGCATATGTAATATCCCTTCTTTGTGCTTATTGTCCATAGTTATCATCATGATTATAATAATATGTTGCCAAAAGAAGGCTGTATAGTTTGTTAATGAGCAATATTGCCGTGTTAATACATGCTATTTAGATATATGTTACTTTCCTTCAATGTTAGATTAGCTTTGTAATAATTAAAACATGTTATATAAGTCCATTTACATGTCCATATATTGAAGTATTTGTTTATCCTAGGATTATATAATATAGAACATGTATGTCTCTTTCTTTGAGATGCATCTCAGGAAAATTGAGTCCTTGTAGGGTATATTATGTTAACACTGCTATCTACTGTATATAAGGTATAAAGCACTCACTCAATCACTTATTACTAATTTTACAACTTTCTGGTATCCCAGAATGTTGAAATTTGTCACACGTATTCCTCATGATATAATAGAAAAACTAAGCATTTTTATAAAGACCAAACACCACGTGACGAAATCGAGTTTCAAACCCTATAACTATTATATTTTGTTTCTCAACTTCTTGATGTCCTAATAAAATGAAATTTGGCACGCACGTGCCTTATCACTTACATAGCACAATCAATCAAAATTAAATATCAAACATCCAGAAGGGTGAAATGGTGTTGAATCCCTTCATAACCTTCAATTTTAACTCTTCGAAGTTCTACAACGATTAAATATTACAAGAACGTGCCGTATGCCCTCAAAAGAGAAATCAAGATTCTTTACTATAAGAGAAGATCAACTATAAGTAGGGGTTGTAGTGGGTTTGTAACCTTTATAACAACTATATTAATTTGTTTTTACAACTTTTCCATTTCCTACAAAAAATGAATTAAAAAAAAACTCGTTTGTGATAATCTAAATATACAAAACCTTTATTGGACGACACATAAGGGCAGTTGAAGGGGATTTGACCCCTGATAGTCGTTTTTTATTTTAATTTTAAACACCCAGTTACCATAGAAAGGCGAAATTTTAGACACAAGTGTATTATGCCCTCTAGAGACTAACGATACCTGAAATACCTTAAAGAAGAATATAATTGAAGTACTCATTTGTTTATCAAAATAGACTTTTAAGACAAACGTACAGTATTACATGATTTTTAATCAGTGCAACAATAAAAACGCTACTCTACGAGGCCGGACGTAGACGCTATTTGTAATAAGAAGGCTTTTCAGCCCTATGAAGATAAATATTTCCTGGTCGTGCAAGGACGTATCCTTGCAGGGAGGGAGGTCCAAGCATGGGATCTAAGAGGTTCAGTCCCAACTTTTTAATTTTGTTCAATTACTTTTTAGAAAACGATTATTTTTCAATAATTTATTATTACTGAAATGTAATTCTTTATGATCGTTCTCAACATTGTAACGGATCAAGAACTTTTTGAGGAACAGAATGGGGAATGAGCGATTGCCTGCATTCGCTTTACTTTATAGTAGAATACAATGGCAATAGGTGTGTGTGTGTGTGTGTGTGTGTGTGTGTGTGTGTGTGTGTGTGTGTGTGTGTGTGTGTGTGTGTGTGTGTGTGTGTGTGTGTGTGAGAGAGAGTGTGTGTGTCTTGATCGGGGCAACAATGCAAATATTACTAAGGTACCGGATATAACTTAGACTGGGAAAAGATTATAAGGTTAAAAGATTATAAGATTAAAAGATTATTCAGTAGACACTTTTTTAACTAAAGTAGGCTTCTAATACTGAGTATGTGTACATTTATTTGATCGTGGAACTAAATAAAGTCTACTATGGCTTGTGTGTAATATAACTTATCCGTATTATAAATTATTCTTTATACGCTAAGTCTAAAATAATAGTATTTGTTTCTTTCGAACCTTTTAACGATGGACACTAGAATAATACGTACTGTACCATAATAACGTATACCTCTGATTCAAATTGATTGTAGGGATCCGTAATACTACATCATATGAGAGTTTACTAAGACTACAACAGACTTAGTATTCCTCCAATCTTGCTTTAAATGTTTTTGATGTTATTACTGGAATTGTTGGACATTTTCATTCAATTATTATGGAATATCGCAGAGATACGTATTTGTGTACATTTATGGTAGTCTAAAAAACTATTTAATCAACTCTTCAACTTCAAACTATTACAGTTTTGCTCTCTAAACGTAAATTTTAGTTATTATGAAATTTATCAGGAGACTAGAATATCTTTCAATGACTATTAATAATTTACAATAGTGCGTACATTAACAATGCCATTATTACAGGATATGCCTATGACGTATCCTCTACTTTATAGGAAATCACCTGGCTTGTCAAGAGTAGCTGCTAGTATAAGAAATTTTAACGTCACTTATATTGTTAAACCACTGAATACCGTTACAAAGAACCAAAGTGATATATTATCGTAAAAAATTATGACATTCGATAAAACAATACAACGCTTAAAACTTTCTCTTTTATACTTGACTTTAACCGTGTTTTCTGCTTCAAAGCTATATTCCAGTCCAGCTTTGACGTCCTAGGGAATGTCAGACGCCGAGACTCAAACTAATTTCACATCCAGTCAACCGTAGTAGCGCGATTGACTGAATATATTTCATTGGTATTTATCAAGGTTAATTTCCTTTATACTTGTAACTGAATTGTGTACATTGTTAAAAGTGATTACTACATTAGAAACTGTTAACATTATTTGAAAGATATTAATTGTATAAAATACGCGCTTGTGTCATATATGGTTAAATATGTTTTTGCTTGTTTTTGAGTTATCTTCGTGAAGTTCAATAATGTTAAACCAACCATAAAGAGTATTTAGTTGCATCACCATTGTCGTAAGCTGGTAACTTAATTGAACATTTATTTCGTATTGGCTCAAAATATTTTATCAAACGTTTGTATTAGTTTTGGTAACATAGATATTTTTCAGTACAGTTACATTATTTACACCTTTGAATTTACATTTTATGCAAACCAAAAACCATTAACTTACACAATGACAACGTACATTGACTTTTTGTGCAATGGTTTAATTCTTAAATCTTCGGTTCTAAAGATTGCGTGCAAAGCCACGGGTAACAGCAAGTATGTTATACAATTTAAAGGTTAGCAGATGTTACAGCCACTTCAGTTAAATTGAAAGTGTAAGCAGCTGTTTATTGTCAGTTAATTTGGATTATTAAACATAACCATTACCATTTTTTCCAAACTATAACATATTCCGGAACACCTTGCAATATTTATCTTCATATCGGATATTAACGAATATTTTACTACAAGAATTGGCAGAATTCGTCCAACTGTTCCCAAGATTAGCGTATGTAAATATCTTTACTATTTCAGTAAAATGTAAAATGTAAAATTAAACGTTATTTTGTTCTTAAAAAATAAGGATTAATTGCACGTCTCTGTGTATGTTATTAGTTCATTTTCCTTTTTTGGTGCAAACTGAGAAATATGCGAATGTTAATTTCACCTTCTGTTCACCTTCCTCTTACGTGCAGCATCTGAAATCTGGGAAATGTTGTAGTCTATGTACATCTTATGTCGAGACGATGCAAAGAGTTCTATTTGAGCTTCTTCGTTCTTCGTCGCCGACTTTTTATGTATCTCTTTACACGAACAAGACTCCAGATTTTAGGGGATAGCATCAGATTACAGATGCTGCATGTAAGAGGAAGGTGAACTGGAGCTAAACTCACCATTCGCATTGGATCATCCCTTCCTACCAAATCTGCGTTATGTGCTGAAAAATACGTTGCCATGCGAGAGAAAAGACATGGTTATTTTACGTCTACAGTATTTAGACAGGTGCATTTTAGTTAAAATATTAGTGATTGTTTACACTCTGCTGAAGAGATCGTTTTATTTGTTGCGAATTCAAAATCAAAGGAATTATCCATCCCGTATACAAACTTTTAAAATTTTGTTTCATTTGAGATTTCAGTTGAGATTAAAACTCGAAACTGCAATTCTTACTCATTGAGGCAGTCTTTAGTCATTTTTAACTTTCCTAGATTTAATTATATAAGTTGAACTAACTAACGTGTAATACTGTTTTCACTCACCATAGCCGGGCGGAAACTTGTACTGTTATATCTTTTATAAAAAAGTTACATTTGGAGGTTTCAAAAGTAACGCATTACTTCTTTAGTACCAGACATACGCTTTTCCCTTAAGATGCATGTAAAATATTTTCAATATATTTAAAAGTACAAATAAAATTAATGACCTTACTTATAATCATTGATGTATAGATTATTAAATCAAAGCTCTTTTATAAATGGACACTAAACCCTATAAAGTTCTAAACATCCATTACTGAAACAATTATGCAAAGTGCTTTAGTAAAAATAACAGATTTTCAGTGGACATAACCAAGGAAAACGGTAAGCAAAGTAAAGTAATGTCATGTCAGTAATATATCTCGAGGTAAATTGTATTCTTGTAGCTCCGAGGCAACAAAGCCGCTTTTCTGCTTTCTTCTCTTCTTGTTCTTTACATGGCACAGTCCGAAATATGATGCAAAATTTTTAAATATATTGCTGAGTTGAAAATGTATTAAAAAATAAAGGCAGACGGTTTTTGGCCCAATATCTTTTTAGTAATGAAATTGAAATTTCAGATTTACAAGCTCTATTGATTATCATATTATCCCTCATGGATTATATCATTTATGGATTACACAAATATATATTCCTTACATACTACCATTATTGTTTTAAATATTTTAATTTAACACACACATGCAATAAATGTTTACAGAGGTTGACACAGTTTTATATTCAACAAGTACCATTTGAAAATTCAATCTTATCATCACTTGTGACGAAAGTAAAAATGAAAAAATGATGTAAAATATATTGGAACAATACAAAGATTAAAACGTTCTCTTTAATATCTGACTTTAACTGTGTTTGCCGTCACAAAGCGATATTGCAAGCCGACATTGACGCTCGGCAGGATATCGAAAGCGGAGTCATAAACTGATTTTACGTCCAGTCAACCATACGTGCGAGATTGACTGTATATATTTGATTGGATTGACTTTCCTTTATGTAATAAAAAGGCTTAAAGATAATGTTTTAATGATAAATAATTTAAGTATTTACCAATAATAATATATAGGAATTCTTAATTACAAACATTGTTCCATTATTTACTTTCATTTCCTTTCCACTTTCATACTTTTAATATTGACTAACACCATGTTATCTCATTGTATTTCGTATTTTACTCTATTCCATAAAACAGAGATTTATTTGATACATAAATTGTTTTATTTTCAATCATCAACTTCGTAACTCGGAAACATATTCAAAGTAATATGGTCAAAGTATTCAGAATACCTTTCCTAACATTAAGTGAACTGATATAAAGATTGAATTGATTGAATTGATTTTTATTTCCCAAATATATGTACAATGTTACAATACAATCTGTACAATTAATTTCTAAATTTTTACAATACCGAACAAAGTTTGAAATGTGAACAAAGAATAAGAAATAATCATCATAGAATAAACAACATAAAATAAACATCATAAAAATAACATCATGTATAAAACATTGTCCTCGGGAAATGAGCCTGCATGGGCTATGATGCCTGCGCGCAGACTCGAGTTGTTCACGCCTGAAGAAATAACGGACTGGATATAATAATAATAAAAAAAATGAATATAAATATAGTACAAAATAATACACCATTACACACCACACACATACATACACACACACATACATATATACATATACATATGCATGCACATACACATGCGAATATGCAATGAATATATTAAAAGGAAAAAAAACAGCGTAATTTTGATTTGTACCTGTTTTAAAGCATTAAATATTATTAATTTTAAAACATATACATATTAGCAACAATGGTAATTAAGCAGGGTCACCGCAGATTATAATAGGTTAGTGATAATGAATGATGATGGGATAGGAGTGGTGGCTGTTTACATGTCAAACTGTCCGCCCGTAGTTCGTAGACAGCACTGCCTCGGCCTCCTCAATAGACAATGATAATAACCACTGGTTAACTTTCCTTTTAAAAATAATTGTAGAAATTTCACTGAAAAAACTAAAATTTGGAAACTGTTTACTCATATTTATAAAAAGCACGTGAGCTAGATAGTATGAGTTGGTGTTAGAATAAGATTTAGTTAATTGCAATGGTAGAATTCCTGTTGATCTAGAATAACGTGTGTTATGGGTGTGTTGAGTTTTTACAAATAAATCATCTAAATTTTTATACATGTGTATTAAAAGAGATTTTATAAAAAGTTGTCTTATTGTAAACATTTTAGTTTCTTGAAATAAAATGGATGTTGAAAACCTATGACATTTTTTAAAAGCTACTTTCAAAATTGATTTCTGAACCGTAAAAAGAGGATCAAGATTTGATTTATAAGCTGCCCCCCAAGAAATTATCCCAAATGCAAAAAGAGATTGCACGTATGCATAATATACCATTTTCATTTCTTGAACAGCAAGAACATCCCTAAGGTTCTTAAAGGCAAAGATATACTTTCGGGTCTTTTGTTTGAGATATTCAATATGATCTGACCATTTCAAACGGAAATCTAAAATAACGCCAAGATATTTATACGAGTTTATTTTTTCGATTGCTTCGCAAATACAGGTACTGTTACTGTGATTTCCACAATTATGTATGATCAGATTTCCTAAGACATAATCCGACTGAGGATTCAAAGAAATTGGCATAAATTTTGTTTTAGTTATATTTAGGGAAAGGACATTCTGATCAAACCACTTTTTTAATAACATTAAATCACTTAATGCTTCTCGTCTCACATCCGCCCAAATATTTCCTTTCAGAAAAATAAGTGTGTCGTCGGCAAATAATGTTATTTTTCCGTTTAAATTTAGCTTGGCAATATTATTTATATATAATAAGAACAGAATTGGCCCAAGTGTACTCCCTTGAACTACACCGTAGTCTACATTAATTGCATCGCTACTAACATTACAAATTGAGACATATTGTTTTCTATTGGTAAAATAACTTTGAAACCAAGTAATTGCCATGCCCCTAACACCTAATTGTTCTAATTTATTCATTAACTTATTTCTATCAACAGAGTCAAAGGCTTTTTTGAGGTCTAAAAAGATTAGCATTGATTTTTTGTTTTCTGAGATTGCATTATTTAATTCTTTATTTAAATCAAACAATGCATCCGAAATACTCCTGTCGTCCCTAAACCCATACTGAGACTGAGAAAGTACATTATTTACCTGGAGAAAGTGTACGAGCTGTTCCTTAACTACCTTCTCCAGTACCTTAGCAAAGACACTCAAGAGGGATATCGGACGGACGTTGTTTTTGTCGGTAAAGCTGTTTGACTTGTGCAAAGGGTACACTTTAGCCAACTTAAAATTGTCAGGGAATATTCCCTGGGTTATACTTAAATTGATCAAGTATAGCAGTGGTTTCATAAAAGTGCTTAAATTGTCCTTGAGGACCCGTGCAGAAACGCCATCATGACCCGGGGCAGAGCCTCCACGTAAATTTGTCACGTGCCGTATTATGTCCAGTTCTGTCTCCGTACGTATCGTAAATGTCGCATCCAGTCTATAGTCGCTATCGCTCACCACTTTGAGTCAATATATACACCACCAGATTTAGTGTCTGTGTAAGGTAGTCGTGTACAGAAGACATTTCATACACAATGGAATATTGTATGATTCTAATAAGACTTAAATTAAAGAACGTTTATTTCAAGCGTTAACAAACCATATTCAAAAGGGAAAATATGTTAGTAACCTGTACATACATTTCTTTTTACTTATAACTGGTTTTTGTCCAAGCTCATTTATAATAAACACAATATATGGTTAATTACTTTGGGATAGAAAAGTATGATACCGGATTTGTCTCCCCAAAAAACTGTGGGACTTTCGGTGCAACTAAAATATTTTAGATTTAAATCCCTCGCAAGTGACCCCTTATTTTTGAAGAGCATAAACAAAACTGTAAGAATTGTGAAAACCAGAGATCGCTATCTCTTCACCATCCAAAATAATAGCCAGAGTTATCAGAACAATATTTTTAATAACTATTTAAATATTTAATTTTTAATAAATAAACCCGTTGTCCAGTGAAATAAAATGTTCAAACTAGGTCCTCTTACTATTTGACAAGCGTAGGGTGAACTCCTCTCTCATGTTTTGAAAAGTCAGAAGTGGTATTTGGTTGCAGGTTGTTCCTCAACAACTCTGTTTTCTAAATCTTCTACGTTTTCTACTGGTGTTTTGTAAATTATAGGATTTAATGTGACCGCTTAGAAAAAAGTCCATGGGTATTCTATTATTTCACGCCTACCAATCCACTGACCAATTAATTGAGTTATCAGGAAATATCATACAGCACGGTGAAAATATGGTGGTGCACCATCTTGCTAGAGGTGAACGATATCTTCATCAAATCCATGTTCAGTTTCCTTAATAAAGGTAGTAATTAAACACACTAACTAAATTCTCTTTAATTGTACCAAAGGACTGTGATTTTTGCTGACCCAATTGACAACTAGTGTTATAAACGCTGTAACGTGTAACGATGACAAATATTATGAAACATATACTGCTTTCAAATCATTCATCTTCAATATCCAAAGAACCTGCTATTCCGTGGTGAGTTTTGAGACTGTGTCTTGGTAAAGTCATGTAAACTAACGACATCCCACTTTCTATATTCAGAACTTCAGGAATAGCTATGAATAGTTTATATTGAGATCGTGAGTGGTACCTTGGTTTTCAGGAGTTCACGAGAACTGTGTAGAAATAATACAAAAACCCCTATATTACTACCAGATGTATATACTAAGAATACCTTTCCATGTAAGTATTAGCTGTCGTAATAAATACAGTAGAAATTATAATCAATCTTTAACAAAACCAAATAATGAAAAACTCACAATATGTTTTAAAGATATTGATACTTTTCTATAAAAATATTAGGTAATGGTTTTGAGTTATCAAAAGATATTCAACGTTAGTAAATAAAAATTAATTCCATTACTACTTGTAAAGCAGTTTATATACGAGAAATCGATCAAATATGAAAATTACACATTTAATTTATTATAGAAGTTGTATTACTTCAGCTTGTACTACACCATGAGAAATGTGCAAATATATATGTAACATTATTAGAAATATCTGTATCATCAGTAGCGAAACTTTACATAGTAAATAGGCGATAAGGCTATTTATATTTGATACAACTCAAAGCGGTGTACTAATCATGTGTTAAATTGTGTAAACAATCCGTTAGTTACACAATGTTACAGGATAATATTGGAGAACAATAATGTCTTGTTGCACCCACAACCTTGGTACTATAACCGAAGGTAACGGGATGTCATCTCAGTTATACATCCCTTAGGAAATTGTTTGTTGTAACTCCGAGATAACCGTTGTCTCACCTTCATACAGCGTAACCAAATTAAATACGCATTTAAACGGTCTATTAACACATATTACTTTTTTCAACAGTTTTCTAATATTACACATAATTCATTTTGAAATATGTCAATTAATTATTTTAATAAAAACCGTACAAAAATAAATGGTTAAAATGAATATAATAGTCTAAGTGGTTAAGCTGATTTGATTAATTGATTATTTTGGAAATATTTATTCTATATTTGCATAATACTGCAAGCAACATTGCAACAATATTACTGAAAAAGTTTATGTGGCTCTTTATTATCATATGTATGTCAAAGTTATTTGACTACCTAGTTTTTTAGATAAATGTGCCATTAAAGCTTCTTTGGAAGACCATGAAGTCATAAAATTGATGTAGGACTGTGTGGGAATCTATGGTAAAAGTTTTACCTGAGACTACTCTTGATCTTGAAAATGAGGTATACAAATAATAATTATACACTTAAACCCGGGTTCACTGAATTGAATTTCTGATACACTGGACTGAGCCTTATTTTTATGAATTAATGTACTTTTAGCTTTAGTGAATTCACTGTTATAATTTATGTCTATACTTCAAAACTATTTACAGATCCATCTCTGAAATTTATAAGTTGTCCATAGCCATACAAGAATAGAATTATCTATGTTATGTAGTGTTACCATTGCATACACTACATCAGTAAGAAATTATATTATTAATTTACTGAGTTAAACAACTGATTCGGCTTGTTACACTGTTATTTTGAACTATACTGTCCACAGTAAAATATCTCATTGAAAAAGAGTTATATTTAATGGAAAAACGTATATTAGTGCATAGTTTCCTCGTGTATACCACTTCATAACGCATGTCTATTTATGCTGAAATGCAATTTTATGTTTGATGTATGAGATTTGTATGTAGAATCCTATTCATAAATTAAATAAATTTTTATTTGAAACCTCACTACTTTTTTATCTATCCTGTAAATATTACACTACATACATCACAACGTTTATCAAAACTACTAAATCACTGTCCTTGTATAGATATACAGTGGATATCTAGCTGTTAGATTACTTTCTATTTATAATTTTTAGTGAACCACAAACTATTATCCATTTAATTATTTCTAGCTAAGAGTATTAAAAGTAGTGCTTTTAGTTATTGTTCTCTCTATATTTCATTTTATTTTTAAGAAATTAAAAAAATGAAGTGAACATTATTCAGCCAACACGATTTTCCTAGATCTTAGAAATAACTACGTAGTATATAATGTCTAATTTTGACACGAAGCGTAAAGTGGTGTTATTTCTCGTAATTAAAAATAATGTAATTTACAATTTCATTAAAATTATATGTTAGGCTGGGCGACCTGAGCTTTCTCTGAAGATGAGGTGAATGAAATATAGTATACAAAAATAAACCTTGGCGTGACTAGGATTCTAAAATAGATTACTGTCAGCACAACGCAGTGTCATAACCACTAGACGATTACGACTATCTGGTCTTTTATGAATCAAGTGTATTATCTGTTTTTGAGGTGAAACTTAATGTGGGATATTATTTATCTAAACTGACTTATACCACATGTTACGTAAGGATAGATCGATTGTCAACAGATTTAAGTTAAGTATTTTGCTTAGTTAAATTGATTAACTACTATCGTAGGATTACGTTTCCATTAAAGCCCAAAAATAAATTTTAGTTTAAGAATCGATACAGTGGTTTTATAGTTTCAACAAATAGAGTTTCGCGATGGCCAATATTCGTATTTCTGCAAAATATTTCACTCGTCTAATTTTCTGTATAAAGACAAAATTACAAATTTCTTTTGTATATTAAGTAATTTTTAAATATAAATGGTGACTAGCCAAAGTTTAGAAAAGGAACAGTCATTTCTCAGTTAGTATGTATGCGAGAGTAAAACCAAAGTTGTTTTACAATTTTTAGATTGTTAAAATAATGTTTTTTCGTCTATTTGTATCTCGGGAGGTTTTCAGATAGCGACCGTATTTGTGTTTAGTAATATACAGAAACATTATGGTAATAGTGGTGAACACTTCATGCTATGTGATTCCACTCAGTCTTAATACTAACCCAATACTGTTCTTACACAATACTTGGATGAGTTCGTTAGAAAATGACAAGGAGCAAAAGATTTCATGACAGCTATCATTATAATTTGTGTAAAATGAATTTTTATCTAATATCACAATATAAATACAAATTTATACTTTTCTGAATTGTTTGGAAATTGTAAGCGATAATTATTCTTACCAAATTTTCAATTACTCTTAAGGTTTCAAAATTGAGTGGTTATATTTTACATATTATAAAACGGACCCAAACATATTTTTAAAATGCTGAGGTAATTTTTAACAATATTTGTTTCAAATTGTTTTTTAATTGTTATTCATTTTAAGTTACTATCTTTGGAAACATAATTTCTTATTGGTTGCAACTAAATTGTAAATTTCATGTATTTGCAAAAAAATGTAAAAACTTACAAATTGTTTTTTCTAGTAAGATTTATAAGTATTTAAACAATTACGATTATGGTAATAACGTGAATACTATCAGTGCTGTACAAATGAAGCATCTAAACTAGTAATACATCTTCAGTATGACATTTTAAAATAACAATTACAAGTGAAATCTAATATTTTTCCTCTGACGGAAGGGGTATTTTAAGAAGTAGTTTTGTTCACATCATATCTCGGTAATTTAGATTTCAGTAGGAATGTAATTAAATATTTTAATTGTTTATTTTGTGAAATGTGTTTAATGCACTGGGTAAATGTTTCAGAGAAAGTGGTAAAAGAAAATGTAATACTCTAACGAAATTATCGTATACATTATTTTATGTTGGAATACTTATACGTATCTGAAATATTGAGTTTCTGTGACTGAACTCCGTCAGAACGACAAAATCGACTAACAGCCAGACAGGGCACACAAAAGCGACTAACAGCCAGACGGGACACACAAAAGCGACTAAGTGGTTCCACATGACAATCAGCCAGGACAATGTCGACTTGACATTCGATTATCGCTTTTCTTAATGAACTGTTTAAGTTTCGAACATAGATTTAACAAAGAATAACAGATTTACAAAATTATCTCTTTCTTTTCTAAACTCAAAGGTTGTAATTCCTCGACATTTACTTTTTAATGAGTAGAATATGAAGTTTTTATGAACCTAACATAAAAATTGATAAATTTATTGTATTTTCACAGTAAGGTTATAAAAACCTCATAAAAACGTGCACACATTATAAGTAAATGTGGAGGAATAACACTGATTTTCAAATATATATGTTTGGGTATATAGATAGCATTTGGGCTTTTGATTTACTGATAATACTAAACTATCACGTTACCTCGACTGTTCTGAAAGTTTTTATATCGGGTTTTGTTGTGGTTAAGCCTTGATTGCATGAATTTGTTTGTGGGTGATTGGGTTGAGATTGAGAGTGGTGGTATGCAAAACCAAAAATGTTTATGATGATACAATTTGAGGTATTTTTGAGCTTAATAAGCACTGCAAACTTTACTTAAACTTGTGAGGAACAAAATCTGTGGGTGGCTTAAAATGTCCATGAGTCGGCTTGTGTAGGGTATTATAGGAAACTTTGCTTGAAGACTGAAAAGATTTTTCAATTAAGTTTTGGATAACACTCATTATTCAGAAATGATGGATCGCAGAGATACCGAATTTTACAGAAACGTGTATCTCAATGTTTGATATTTGGAAAGAAACCCAACTGGAAGATTTAGCTTATTACAATAGGGATTTTGAACCTACTATCTCGTTTGGCATGATCCCTTAGTTCAAGAAAATGTACTTTAAACCAATTAAATTTAAAAAAATTTATTGATTTTTTTACATTTACCTAATAACAGTGATGAAGTTTACACGTGCAATAAACAAATCAGCACAAACATAGTACATAGTAGTGATACATAATCATAATTTTGAAACTACAAGTACGTGTGATTAAGGGTTTGGTGGTTTTGGTTTGTTAGTGAAAAAACTTTAAAATTAAACTTTACCTGCTATACGTAGTTCATAGCCAGTTAAACGGTAAATATCGCACCTCCTTTTTTGATTAGGCTGACTGGGTCAACTGAGAAGGAACAGATGGGATTGTCTGAACATGGATCCGTGTAAGGTAAATATCAGAGTAAATATTAGATTGCTGTCAGGAAACTCAGCTTTTACGGTAGATTAATCAGAAAATATAATGAGGAAATGTGACCCTGCGTGACAAGGCAAGATGTCTTCCATTACGTTATTTGTGGAGGGCGCGTATATTCATAAGAAAAATAAGATATGAATCAGATACTGAATACCCCGACAGACGCTACATAAAACTAAAATGTCGAACTAGCATGGTTGAGTGAGAGATATGTAACGAAAGAACTGTCTGCGTATCGATGGTCCCAATTAAGGAGTAAATGTGTGTGGTTAAGATAGTCCAGTTGTAATCCAAGGAATATACAAATTAATAGCTTTATTTTCTGTTAACACGCAATATTGCAGGCCAGCTTTAATGCTTAAGATACCACTTTCATTTTCGAAAAACATCTCGTTTTACATCCAGACAACCATAGTAACGCGAGTGGCTTTATATCTTGAATGCGTGTATTTAAAACATGTTTGATGGTGTTTTCGCCTTTTGTATTTTACTAGCTGTTTCCCGTGGCTTTGCACGCTTTTCGTAAGCTTTGCCCGTGTATGTGAACTTCTGGTTTAACTGAATTATATTTACAACGCCGATGTAGAGTTTGCCTTGTTGCCACGATCAAGAAAATATGTTTATGTTAATAGCCATTGTGCACGTACGTGTACTTTATTATAAAGTGGTCTAACACTCAAACTTTAAGTTCAATCAGAAATGTATCTTAAAGACAAATATACATAATAACTTAGCGCCTTCAAATAGTGTTCGGCTATGTAATATACGTAACTGTCTCGTAATTGTAGTTTATAGTGTGCAGGCGCTTTGAAACCTTTTATCTTTTGCAGCGCCGGTTGGTGGTGAGTTACATCAATGGGCATAGCTTATAAACAATAGCTTCTCCGTGGAAAAATACGTATACATACAAATTTTCATAATGGTCTGTCTAATATTTTGTGATTCCATAAAGGACAAACACACAAACATTCATAGATTGGTATTTATTTATTAAGGTTGCTTTCTTTTGTTGAGATAAGTTAAATGTTTTAATGAGAAATGTATAGAATTATATTGAAAAAGACAAATTTATATTATTAATTATGATAAGATAGTTTGTTTGTTAGTTGGTTTCCGTTAGTGAAGCCTATCATTCAAGGCGCTGGAACATTTTGCTTCTGACCACATGTCCGTCCGCGTGATATCTGAAAAACTAATCAAATTAAATACTGCTGGCGAGCATGTTTAATGTTGTTAGCATAGAGTAAATATCGGTAAAAATATTTCAACTCGAAGAAGATGTCATCTTTAGACTTCAAATTATGTATTAAACTATATTTCTATAAAGACGACACCAAAGTAGATGATAAAGCACGTCCGTCAAGGGAATTCGACAAAGCGCTATTGAAGCTAAGCACTGGGGGGAATATACCGAGGCAAACTAAGTCTTATGCTTGAAATTTTACATAAAACGCAAATCTTACATCGTATTTAATGAGAATGCTCGGCCGTTCATAAAATTTAACTCATTGTCATTGAATATTTACATAGTTCGTGGTGATATCTCTGGAACCATTTAAGCACAGACTTGAAATATCATATTAAACTTTGAATTTCTTGAAGATACGGAGTTTTGCTGATCGTTACTGACTCTGCCACTCATAAGCCTGACAACATTCCCCTTTTGTCTTTGTCTGTCGCGTGATATCTCAGGAACAAATTCACCTATAGCCTTGAACCTTTACATGATCAATTATTTCTACATAGACATCGATTTTGGTAGTAGTACTTGTCTCTCCAGGCAATGACCCACAGTTTCATCCTTGTCCTGTAGTATAAGGAAAAACTTCCAATCTTCATCTATCGTTATTTAAGTGGAAAAGTTTTGTTAAATTAGGTACTTCAAAGACATGTATTCCAAACAAAATGTTATTACATTGAATAAGTAAAATCAGTTTCACTTTTCACTGGAAAACTAGAACGAGTACAACAATGCATGGTAGTATGCATACCAATACCTTTATGTTACATATTATGGGATTAATTATATATTATGAACTAAAATCTTAATCATACTTTAAACGTGACATTTATGGATCGTTATTTCTCGAATAAGTTTTGTCATCACTTCCTGTCTTGAGGAAAATCACATTCCTTCTCTTTCATAAGATTAATTTGTTTATCTTATAGTAACGTATTATATTATAAATCCAAAAAGTACCTTTTTCATGGGTAAACTATTCAACTGACTGTACTGAAGGTTTACATGGACATTCTTATTGTCCCTGGTATGAATATAGGTCTATTCGTATTCCGAAAATATCTCTGGGCTACGCTCCACTGGTATTTAAATTAGTGAAAAATGCCATCTTGGTCTCTTAAAGTGTATTATATTAACTAAATGGACCTGTCTAATATAATTAACTGTTCTGTGGAAACATTATTTATGACGTATTTTCTTGATCACGGCAACAAGGCGTCGGAAATATAATACACTCGAAATAGCAGTGGTCATAAACGTGCAAAGCAGCGCAGGTATAAGAGATAACATAGTCTAACATTTGCTATACATTTAAAGGCTGATATAAAAGCTATCTAAGTTGTCTTTTGATAAATCGTGCCCATGCAGGTACAAAACATACGAAATTGCACGCGAAGCCGCGTCTAACTGAGAGTGTTATTCAATAACAAAAATGAAACTAGTGTTCGAATGAATTATTTTAGACAGCCTGCTACTTCTATCAGCACACCTACTCCGGGATCATATTCAGGAGATTTTGATATACTAAAAATTGAAAGGGTTTAAATGCTAATTTAATACCGAAATATACTTTTACTTAGGAATCTTATACAACTGATATAAAACGTTATTTTATGAAATTACCATAATTTATGTAACATCAGAGATGAGGTGCAAATTATGCACAATATTTACAACATTATATATATATATATATATATATATATATATATATATATATATATATATATATATATATATATATATATATATTTGTTATTTCATAAATTATAACGTTCCTTGTTAATACTTGAACTGCAAATACTCATCAAGAAAGGCGTTATTTTGTTCCGACTGAAGTTGAAATTAGGCTGCAAATTAAACCATATCGCTTTGTTATACTGGTGTTTGATCTAGTATTACATTTGAATATGTTGATCTAATTACATATGAGATATTTAACACTAGCCACAGCTGTATTGAGGTTATTGCAATAATACCCTTCGAATAACAGTAAAATTAACACCACATCCCATGTTACTGTAAAATTGCACTTTATCACATACATAGGCATTATTATACGCTATATACATGTCAGTTATATTGACATTTCAGTACTTTTATTGTTTTACTATAAAAAGCATTTGATAGATTCCAGAGCGTTACAAAAATATTTTCATGCAAACCTTTTTTTAGATATATTACAATAGTTGGTGACAGATTTAATTACACTGTATCTACAAGGTAGGTTTTACTATTAGTATGGAGAAATAGTGTTTTGCAATTACAATTAAGCAAGTGTTTTATTATGAATATATAGATTAATTACATTATCAAAATTAATGCATATTTTTTATATCTATATTGCAGCATAATGTTAAATACTTAATCATATTATACGATTTGTGTAACATATTTTAGTACAATAAAAACTATTTTTTAAGATCTTACAAAAATATACAGTTGAGTAGTTAAAATTTAAACTGGTGTGTCTGATCTGTACCTAAGTTATTAAACATTTGTAGAAATACTTGTTTTATGTAAGGATATCGTTTTTCATGTTTAACCAAAATTATTAACTTTAAGTTAACTATTAACTTAAAATAAAAAGAGTATGTCAATAGCTCTTTTCATTTTGGGGCCTATTTAAGGAACCCATATTACAAAAAAAATACTCAGATAATAAAGTTGACTGAGTTAACAGAATCTATAGTCACTTAAGCTAAGGAGGATCCTATACTAATTCAACGCAGAAGCTGTAAAGTTTTTGCGAGGCTTGCAGTGTGTCCGGACACATTTGCATGTGAATGTCGCCCCTTGTTTCTGGATGTATTTGCATTGTGATGGGGAGCTGGCCTGCTAACCAGAGGAAGCAATTCTTGTAGAAGCCGGTTTTGCTGTAAACCTAGGATCAAGTACAATTTTAAGTATGGTCTGAAAGTGTTACTTTTTTCAGAAATAAACATGGGTTGTGTAAATAATTACTATTATTTATACCGGTGGGTATGGATGCGGAGGGAATTATTCTGAGATGAAATTTTAAACATTTTCTCTAACTACTAAACAATTTTTATGTGTAACTAACAAACAATTTTACCTAACAACATAATGCATGCAATAATATTATTACATTGTAAATTGTTACATTTCTGTTAATATTATGTAATACACAACGTACAAACCAAGCCCGTATCATATCACATAAATTTACATTATTAGATGAGACATCGGCGTGTAATAGAATTTGCTGTTTATCTATTATGAAGTTGTTTAAAAAAGGATATATTGATCCAGCTATGGATTTACGTAAATTATTTTGTTACAATTTTAATTTTTTTTTTTTAATCATGTTAGTTCAATAGTTGTAAAGTTTATAGATACTGTAATTTATTGAGTAAATTTGTTATCCATCATAGCATCTGCAATATAGCACTCGCGTAATATCTTTTTTAGATATATGCTAACATAATGTTGTCAAGGTAAGTTTATATATGAAACTACTCCCAAGCTATTAACCATGGCTTAGCACACAATTTTTTAAAACGATGTCCGAATGGACACTGACTTAATACGGTTGTTATTATTATGTAATATGATGGAGTCTACAGTATTTTTCAAACGTATATAGGTAGGTATACATCAGATACGTATTATTTCAGACTTCAACTTCTAATATTTATCATCTACTTTGAGTCTAAAATATTTGGGATATTTGGAGTGCCTTAGTTGAATTTGTCTTTTTATCCCAATAAACAAAATTTAAATGCAATTTCATAACACTGAGAAGCTCATTTCGGTCAAAAAATATCTACTTCTAGCTCTTTATATTTTCTTGCCTAATTTGTTTACGATCCTACATTTGCGATTGCCTTATTGCCTTGACCAAGAAAAAGCGAAGCCACATTAAAAATACTCTATAAATATATCATGGAAGCAAATTACTTTTATGCACCTTGTGTGCAAATTTTCACAGTTTTGTTCAATACGGTGGGTTTTATAAACAGCGTTCAAAGGTTCCCAATGGATTAGTTGTTTGAATCGTAATTGGCGCACCACGCATCCAAATTTTAATTTTCTAGAATTAAAATTTGTAAAAGTTCTCAAACATTTTTGATACACAACAGCTGACAGTGTCAAGGCTGTTTAGTGCAAGTTAAATTTGGATTATGAAACATAAATACTATAATTTTTTTCTAAATTGTACAGTATTTCGGGATAATTTTATGAACACTTCTTTATATATTCCTTCCTCGGAATGCAATCAATATATTACAAAAATGTAAGATAAATTGGTGCAACGGTTGTCACGATTAACGCATAGCGACACATTTTGCTGTTCGTTTTTATTTTAAACATGTATGCATACACTAATTGAATTGAACTAATGGCATTAGACTTATTTAACTGTTATACACATTTTTATTCCCAAAATGTACTTGCTCTCCGAATTTAGAACCGGGTGAGAGAGTCCGAGTGTAGAGAACCAAGTCGTTTTTGTAATAAATTAATCCGTATTGAAATTTTATATATATATATATATATATATATATATATATATATATATACAAAACTATATTTTATACACCCCAAAATTAACACTTACAGAGTAAAATTGTGTAATACTAATTATTAATTGCACTTACTAGGCAATAAGTAGGTTCGAAATTTTAATTTTATTAATTAATTGGTTACCGTCAGAAATCTGATACATGTTGTTTGGCTCTACAACAAACCCAACTCAAAATATTCTAGACCTTTAGAAAACAAAGTCTCTTATAAAGGCACAACCAGAGGCAAACAATTTCCCTTGGGATGTACTCTTCACAACCAGAAACCTCTCTTTTAATTTTCCATCTCGAATATATGTTACCTTTACTCTCTTTCAATACAGTACACAATATTTAATGTGGTTACACAATGTTATGTGGTTTCTTTTAATGCACTTTCTGAAAAGATTAACTGTAATATAAATAAGCAATGTTATCTAGGTAATGTAATAAACAAGCTATTATTTATTCGAGATAGCTGGTGAGATTTTGGTTTGCTGTAAGAAGGATAAATTATTAAGTTTATCCTCGGAGGAGGGGAATATCATAGCACATGTTAAATATTTATATTTTGTATTTAGCTGTATGTTATGTTTTAGGGTGCCTCTTTAATGCCTGTCATGATAATTTTTACACCTGGACGCAAAATTTTAGTTTGCCTATCATATCAACTTGATCTTATGGTATATCACATTAATTTTTACAGAAGAGTTTATATAACTGCAGTGTTTATTAGTTATAGATCTTATATTTTATTTACGATGACAGATTATGTAAACGTGTAATATGCTTTGGGACATATGTTATATATATACTAACTTATTTTATTTGTTTCCCTAGGGTCATAACTTTTTGTACAAAACAATTTTTATTAATCAAGGTAACTACCTATATAATATAAAGGTTTTACCTATCAACAAAACCGATTACATCCGCTGTTATACAAATTTTGCTATCAAATAATTACTAGAGAAGAGTTTTATTAAAATTAATATAACAAAATAGACAATTAATTTGTTGACCCAACTCAATATTATATACCAATATATCCGATATCGTAATGGCAAAAATAGTTTTTCGTAATGAGTGGCAAGTCTCTGTACCACTTTTATGTCCGTTCAAAAATGAGAAATTTAATTTTCAAGCAATCTCATACCTAAATTAGCTGTACGATGATATTATTGTAAAATATGTTCAATTTAATCCATTCAATAATGGATGCTTGATTTTCTCAGGTGAAATTGCTATCTAGAAAAAAACACAATTCTGTCCTACTGCAACAGGCTGAGAGCTCATGTGTTAGAGGGCGAGATGAATAGCGAAACGAGGCGAGAGAAGTTTCCGCATATTCCTAAGGTGAACAATAACATAATGGAACTGTGAGTACTGTTAACTATACCCAATACTGAATATCGTGTTTCCCATCATGTGTGTATTAGTCGCGGAGAAAACAAATCATTGACCGGCATATATATACATCAAAGGTTTCTCAAGGTCTGTAGCAGTCATTTTATAATGTAGGTGTCTCTGATGTTGAAACTAAATCAATTTTTGGTTTTGAACTGATTCGTCATCAATTTGTTTCGATCTCTTTAGACGAAAATGGTTTCAGATTCCAGGAGTTACGTCTGCAACATCATCAACTTCATGAAGCTGCATTAAGAGGATGGTGAACTGGAGCTAAACTTAATATTCATATTAAATCGATCCCTATTACTATGGCTACTTTGTGTAACACAAAATCAAACCTGCGCTTAACCCAACCTCTTTTTAAATCTTCATTGTCAAGCACATAATTTCGTTCAACTGAGAAATATAGAGTTAACACTATTCTCTTGTCGGAATGCCTATGGTGATTAAAAACTGTTTAGAAATATAAAAAAGTAGTAAAATAAGAATGTAGATTGTGTTACAAGATGTACAAGTCAGTAGGAGAAGAGAGTAAAAGAAAGCGACGTGGCGTGAAAGTGAGACAGCAGTAAAGCGACCCGTAGTTTCGGAGCTACAAGAAACAATTTCGAAAGGGATGTATCCTGAGATACCATCCCCGTACTTTTCTTGCAGTGTTTTGTATTTTCGTGCACTACAAAATAGGTGTTCGATAAAACTGTTGCATGACATTACTGAATTATAACTATTTTATCTATTATGTGTTCTGAACAATATTTTTATACATATTACTAATACTAACTATAATTGCACAGAATATACATAGCAATAATTAATTTTCTGCGTGTATATATATTATTGGATATGTATTGATAATACTCAATACTAAAATATTTTGTTTAGGAATTTAGAAATTATGACACATTTGATACAAAGCAAATTACCAAACATATAGGACCTTTACCTTACTGGTTTTATTAATTGTTGTTATTAATCAATGCAATTAGCTTACAACTGAAGAACAACTGTTTTTGTGCAAATTGGAATTAGTATTTCCAAGCCCTCTAACAAGAATTTGGTTATCCGTTCTTAAAATTCTTGAATTTATTAGTTGGTTGAGAAGTGGGTTAAAACATTGAAAATATGTTGAGTTATCTTAACAAGCGTTTCCCCAATGTATTTTACCATCGTAGTTAAAGGAGTATATCGTTATGCATCTATCTTTTAGATTAGGTCATAAGTATAATAATGAAGTAAGTCTTTAAGTAATAAGTATATGAACCAATAGTGAGATTGTAGTTTAATTAAAACTTGTGTATTGCTTACAGACAACTTCCTTTAACATCCTAGGTTAACATCCTGATTAGTAGGATTTATAAGTAATTTTGATCGTCTTAAAACCTTGTCGTTGTCCAACCGTCTGTGTGATAACCCTCGATAAAAAGGTCCTTAAAAGTTGAAATTTGGTGTAAAGGTTCCTCTTGCATTAATGAGAAACTTATTGATTTTATACTCAATAGGACGAAGGACAATGTGACTGCATTCCTCCGTCCTGTACACGTCTGTTCTATAACTCTTGACGTTAAACAGAAAATACGCGTAGTTCAACTCGATGTGAAACGTAAAACTTAGATATTAGTTTTAGCACCGGCTGTTAGAGACTAAATAGTACGAGTGTTAAATATTGTTACTTTGGGATCCTAAATTTCAGGCGAAGAGAAGTACAGCTTTTAAATGAACATTGTAGATGTATTTTTCAAAACTGTAATGAGAAACATGAACGATTATTTTATTCCTACATTGATAAAGTTACAACTGAATAAAAAATAAAGAGTGTGCTAAGGGCGAAAATTTAATCACCCTCGCTGGTTCTTCGTTCGTACGCCATATACGTTTCATGGATGACAAAGGCTATCTTTATCCGCAAATAACAATTTTGTCACGTAATACTTGGCAATTGTTACTTTAACAGTTCTTTACTGCCTGACATTCTATTGTATAATCATTAAATTTTTAATTCGAATAATTGTATATTATATATTATGTGTTAGAATAACTGTTATGACCTAAAATTTAATAAAAGAAAATAGAATGTACATATTGGATTTGGAAACGGTATAAGAATAAACCAGCTATAGATGAAACAATCTTGAAAAAGTCTTTTACATCTTACATCATATATTTATAGATGATCTTAGCTATTTGAAGATCAGTTTATCCAAAACTGTTGCTATGCCCACCCTTACGTGGCTGATTTGTTAGTTGCTTATTTGCTACATTCAAAACTATTTTCCGTTAGGGAAATTAAAAACTTATGTTAAGAATAAGGATGTCCAAGCGAAATTTTAGACATATACTTCCCTAAATAAATAACCCAGACCAATTACTTGATTAATTATTTCCATGCAACTACAATATCGAGTTATTTACTTGTAAGATATAACACCATAAAATATGCAAAGTTGTGATAGTTTGAAAATGTTTTAAAATCCCTATTATTTTTAGGGATTTCATGATTTGTTTTTACATTAAAAAGTTAAATCCTGTAGGGATTCAATATATTGTAATGAAGACTATCAATATTTAGCGAAAATCCTCTGTATTGAAAGGTACACATGAGTTTTCTTTCTTTTTACAAAGGCAACTTAATAATAGACTGCACCACTTGAAAATCACAACCGTTAATAAAATTCAGGTAGATACTAATGCCTTTTAAGATTAAATCAAATACAATGTAATGAAACAATCGAATTTAGTTTTATGAGAATTATAAAATATCCATACTTATACTCGCATGTATGTGGTTGGTAAAAGCGCCTGCATATATTTAGATGTAATATATTGTCTTATGTGTCAGACTTGTTAACAATTTATTTTTTGTAGGAAATGCCTTGCAGTCAATTTTTCGGTGATTCAATGGATAAACAATTTAAGTTTGTAATCTACAACAATTGCAAAGTAATCGCTCAAAATACAAAAAATAAGAAAAAGTAAAATTAATCTAAAGAGCATAATAAGTATTTGGTTCTGATTATTGACCTCCCCACTTTTTTTAATTGTTTTATCGTATGTAGTATATAATACATTAATTCTGATTCTTAGTAGTTTGAATGATAACAAAAATTATTACGTGTACAATATTTGGTTTTACTAAAACTTTTACAAACAAGTACAAAAAACACAGTATAAAAATGAACAAACAAATAAATTAAGAAACACCTACAGTAATAACAAACTTTCTAAAATGTAAATACAAGTTTTGATATTTAGACATTTGGCAAAATCGGATTTGTTGTTAATTTTCAAATAAAATATAATTTTGAATTTTGTAACATTTACTAGATAAGAATCTAAGGATTCAATTAGAAAAAAATAATTTTGCGAATGTTAAGTCCATACGGTGTTTTGATTTTAATATAAGTTGATATACTTATTCAGGATTCCTTAAATTCAAATCGTTTCGAGAGGTATTTTTCACAATGTTTAATATTGCTTATAGATTTTAGTTCATAGCAATGTGTATATATATATATATATATATATATATATATATATATATATATATATATAACTTAAAAAAGTAATGGTCATAAATGAATGAAGTTTTCAGTAAAATACGCAGTAATAATTCGGGAATATTAAAAACATCTGGAAAATGATTTTTTTAAATTTTTATTCACCTGACACACTTAATATTAAAGCCAAAAATTAAAATATTAGTTTTAAATTTATAAATGAGATTAGTAGTGACTAGCTATGCCATTATTATTGGTCTTATCAAAGGCAAGACCGTTTGATATATAATACATTTTATTTTTATATCATCGTGATATCATTGTATGGTTAGATCAGATAAAGAGACTAAAAGTAACCCATTTAAGTGCCTTATGGTGGGATTTAAATCATTAAAGGTAGGAAAAGTTTTTTCTGAGAAAAATTACTTTATTACATCCAAGCCAGATTGAATATTTGTAATTTAAAATGTTTTTACTTTTTTTAAACATTTTGGTAAATTTTTATTTATTAAAACTTAAATGTCATTCAATAGGTTTATTACACAGATAATAATGTTATTTTTAAATATCAATAAATTTGCGTAAAGTCTAGATATATTAAACTCGAAATAAACACCATTCCATAATACTCATGATTTATCCTAGAATATAGATTATTTCCATAGTACAAATATCTGCCAATTGGTGAAAATCATCCTTTGTACAGATGATCCTTAACTAATAATAATACACTTTAAAACAAACAAGGACTATTTGTTTAAAGAAAAGAAGATGCACAATATCACATTAATCTTAGATTAAATCATAAATCCACGCCTTTCCAGATAGGAAAGAAATATTGAGATGTAGAGTACATTTGTACACCCAATGAAAATTCAGTGAGCGAAGCTCTCTTTCTCAGTGACTGGTGTCACAAAAGTCATGATTTATTCCAGCAGTAAGGAGGTATTGCATTATTTATTAATTCCTTTGAGTCGGTTACCTTTATTTACAATCATAATAAGACGATTTGAATTCAGATTTAAGTTGGTTTTGTTTCGACGCTGTCTAAGAAGGTTGACGATTTCTGTTTGTTTGAAGAAACTGATTACTTCTCAAGTACATCTTTACTTTTCATAAAGGTGACTTTTAGAGATAACGTTTCATCTGCTCTTTTATACGATTTAACATTGAGTTAAGTCGCATTGAAGGAAGATTGAAATGAAATGAAATATGCCTTTATTTAAGAGGCGGAGTTAGGGCTATTTAGCCCTCTCTACCACTCAACCTCACATAATATACAGATATATGTACAGTGAATGATCTTAACTAATAACAAATTTTAAATTAAAATAAATGCTTAAAAATTAACCAAAATATATACATACTATTTAATAATTTAAAATAAAATTTATCAGCTTAATATGTAGAAAAATTCAAACAAAGTTAAATTAAAATTTAAATTAACAGATTACTTTTTAAAGAATTTCTCGTTATTACTACATTCATTCTCTCAAACACACAGCCCGACCACAAGCACGCCACGAGCACCGCCACCCGTCACCCCCACAGACCGGCCAGCAACAAGTCCTTGACCTTTGCCCCAAAACGAGCTCGGCCCTGTATAATACGTATATCATCAGGAAGAGAGTTCCAGAGGCGACATGCCTGAACAGTGAACGACTTACTGAAGATTCAGTAGTGGGGTGAAGAAAGCGCTATGATAAAAGGGCCGTGCGTTCCATCTCTATTCAATTACACAATAACTGTGTATATCTTATGGACCGAGAAAATATTTTCATCATGCTTGGACTGATAAAATGGTATTGCGCCATTACGATAAGTGCAGCGACCAATAAAGTGGAGATCAGCTGATTGCTCTTCAGGCAACGACTGTTCTTCCCTGAAGAAGCGGCTAGTGATCGATGAGGTGCACGTGAATGAGATGTCTCTGTTGTAGACGTTCACGAAACCCTTGAAAACTCCAACTTAAGCCATTAAGCGTGTGATATTCACTCAAAAAGAGTGTGATTATTGCCTAAAAATGTCAAAATATTGTGTTTATATGTCTACTAGCAGCTTTATTTATGAAATCGATGTTTGATATGACTAGTTCTAATAGGAAATTACTTGTATAAATTGCTGGTTACTAATCAAAAATATTAGGTGGAATAGTATTACGTTACTCGTTATGGTTGATCTACTGAAAAGTTATTGTCTGGACAGGAAACCGATTTTTCATGCAGATACGTTTGCGGTTTAGTAGAATATTATTGTTAATTATTTTTTCGTATTCTTTAAGAATTTAAGGAAAGACAGGCCTCCTTTGAATCCTTATTATGCCCGTCTTCATGAGCCATAAACAGTAGAACATCAATGATACTGATAAAAAGTGCAACGATCACAGACAGGATTTGAAGCTGTCTGTAACTGAAATCCAAAGTCCGATATCTTAGACCGTTTGGCCATTCATAGTTGGATTTTTTTAAATTTATTCTGTATTTCTTTTAATATATTTTTATTCAATTTCCAACCGATCACTAACCCAGCCTTATTGACTAAGGACCTGAAAATTTAATTTATCTCTTTCAGATCTGTAAGTCTATCTATCCATCTATCTATGTGGATAGTCTCTCTAAGATAACTGGAGAACGAAATGACTTTATAACTTGAAATGTTGCATTAGACTTACAAATATTATAAAGGCAACATGGAGTTCGATGATAGTGCCCGTCATGTCATGGGATATGACTAAGCGTTAGCAAAAATCATTGATCCTATATTATATATGATGGCAACGATAAATTGCAGTATAAATTAATTTACAAACGAAGGACGTTAATGAGACATTTAAACATCTGATATAGTGGAACGTGTAGCATAAATATCTGTATGATATCTCTAAAAATCTCGTATATTATCAGTAAACTTATACTATGAATGACATTTCATTTATATATAAACAAGCATCAGTTCTATGATGGCGCATGACCCATCCATGTAATTTAGATAAGCGTCATTGAAGTCTGTTCAGTAGACTGACACGATGTTTATTTTTTCTGCAGAATGTAGAATTTCTTTTCTGCATGATTAACTTTTTGTCTGTCCACCCAAAGGACATCTCAAGAATGAAATGAGCTAGGTCTATATATTTGAAATTTTCATTTTACCTCAACGAAGCCTGTTACGTAAGATGTAGTCTGGCGTACTACTGCTTTTTCTAAACATATTAGTAGTTTCCTTAAAAACAATGGATATAAAATTCTTTTTCTTACACACTCAAGATCAAAATTAATACATTTTAACATATTTTATAACATCTGTTAAATCTTTAAAATAGTTTATTGTATTAAATTTGAAAATATTCTATATTCGGTTTTTACGTAGAATTCAATTTCGTCACTACTATTCCCCTGTAGAGACTGTACCTGTTATTGTGTTTTGTAAAAAATGTATGGAAACTCAGCCTTGATGACAACTAAAAATCCAGAATAGTGTACAATATAACGCTGGAATTTAGGTGGATATTAGTTGGATAAGAGCTTTAATCATATTGCCTTATTGATTATGGTCTATTAACTCGATGGGTTACAAGTAATATACCAGAGAAGGTAAACAAGGGCCACTGCATTTAATGGCTATCAATATCTCCGTAATATCCGGCATATAAACTATTATACTCGTATAATTAAAAAATGATTTTGTGTTAACATCTCATTTTTCGGCTTCTTATAAATATGCTCATTACCTTTAAATCAATCTACTAGCGTCTCTGCAATAACATAATAGGTAATTCAATGTTATTTTATGTCATTTAATTGCTTTATTGACCTAATTATTAGTGTAACTCTTAATTATTAAAGTTTATTAAATATTGTTTTATTATGAAAACCTAAAATTTCATTTTAATGCATTGTAGACATATATTATTTAATAAAATGATATAGTGAAATATTTTGTATTGGACTTTTAAAATATATTTAATATAAGATGCATCTAATATAGAATGTATGCTCTCACAAATATGTTAACAGTTCTTACGTTTACACATTGTTCTCAGTAGGTTCCCATGTAAGCACTCACAGTTAAATTAAATTAAAGTGATTTAGAGTTTCAGAGTAAGCGCAATCAAACGTGATTAGAGATACAGACGTAGGAGGGACATAGTTCAGCCAATTTCAATAGGTCATTCATTACTTAGATCTTAGAATGGGTGACATTTCTATTGCTGACATTAGGAATGTCACTAAAGTAATTGTGAAATTGTTGTACACAGTTAGAGAATAAAAAGCTTTAACCTATTAAATTATATCAAATCAGCAGTTTACTGCCGGGCCTAATCTTAATAACATAGTAATAACACCGTTCTTAACTGTTATACAGAACCAATGCGACAATCAACGAGATTTGTCCTCAACAAGCTGTTGTGTAAAATACTACCTTATATTTTAATTGCGGTTTTTATGAAACCAGATTTTAAGAAAATGGTTATGAATCTTCAGAGAAGCGAAGTCATAGAATTTTGATAACCAAAAAACAATAGTTTTCCCCTTGTCTACTGACGTAAACCCTAAGAAAATTTATTCATATTAACAATATAACGTTTTAGAGTGAGAACACTCATTTTGAGTACTTAAGATTTTAATACAGCTTGTTTCTGTGTTACTTTGAATAACTGTGACGGCAGTTGGCCTACTACAATATAACTAATTAGTTAACAACGTAAAATGTCGATATAACTAATAACTAGTATTAAGGTAATTTTCAGCAACTGTCTCAATAATGAACGTGCACTTTCACCACACAAACTCAGAGAGCACGGGCCACCTGCAAGCCAAGATAGCCGTGATCGTCTAGTGGTTAGGACATTGCGTTGTGGCCGCAATAACCCAGGTTCGAATCCTGGTCACGGCACGGCATAATTTTGTTTGTTTGAAATTATTTTTTTCAATGTGAAAATCGACACTTTTTATGAGAAACAATCACACACGTTACAATGCAAATAGGTTTTTTTGTAAGTGATATTTCCAAACATGTAGTATTTGTAGACGAAATGGTTTTTTTTTTAAAGCTAGATACTTAATTTGGCTTAAGGAAAAAATTAAATATTCCTTAAAATCAGTTATCTCAAGAGAGTTATGTCTTTCTAAACAAATATGACCACAGCGTCTTAATCTTTGGTAGGAAATTGCGTGCGAAGCCACATGTAAGTGATGTAATTAATTAATGCTATCCAACAACCGTCCATGAATGTAAAAACATTTAGAGACAACGCTGATGTTTTTATGATATAGTTGTGGTTTTTATTACTGTTTACAATTTTAATCCTTTAAATTTTTATCTGCTAAATCAAATAGTTCGTTCCATTTATTTGAATTAATAATTGATTTTGATTATTAACAAAGCGTGCACTTGAATATTTATTAGACCCGCATTTTATAATTTGTATACCTTATGAAAGGACAAAAATCTTTGGTTATTGAACATCTATGATTTTATTGAAATCCTTTTTCATACATGATCCATATTATGTCTTTCTGTTAAATGAAATTAAAGAAGTTATTTAAACGGTAATATTATGTTTTTAGTAGCATTCATTACGCGAGAAACGTTTATGATCTTGTGCAAAATAATGTTGTGCATAAATTACAATGTTTGTACGGGTAGTTAAATAATATAGTATACAACATTTAAGATACTGTAAAATTTATAAACTAATGAAATAATTGTTTGGATATATAGTGTACTCGTATTATTTGTGATTGAAAAACATAGTTTATTTTTAAGGAGATACAAAAATGTCATGAAATTGTTATAAATCGTATAACCACACTTTTTACATTTTGGTCTTCTAATGAAATCAACTTGAAATTTTTTTGTTATTTAAAAATGTTTTTTAGTTTAACCAATATAATATCATTAATGATACATATACGTGAGGCATGTCTTACATAAAGCGCTTAAAGTTTGGATAGCTAGATTTGGATATTACTAGCTATGCAATGTGCTATATACTATTAACTCGCCTTCGGCGACCATAACACTATCATAGAGACAGCTGCCTCAGTCTTCATCAGGTGATCTTCGGTGAGAGTAAAGTACGAAACATTGGTTTTAATTAACTACTGCTATGAAACCTAATTTAACGAACAAAATGGGAATGCATTATGGGGCAAGATATCTCGACTTCATTTCTACGTATACAAGAATGTGTTTTATGGTGGTGCTTCTCCAATCATGGAATATGGCGTCAAAAAATGACTCAGTAAGCTGACACAGTTTAACTTTTGCCTTCCGGAGGAGATGTAAACTTTTCTTGATGTTTGTCATTCCATCTGCCCTCAGAGCATTTTGGGGATGAAATTAGTTACAGATTTGCTATTTTGTATGCAACCTCAGCGAAGCCTGCTGCGTTACGCGTGGTGTGGCGTATTCCCTGCACATGTCGATGTACTCGTGCTAATTTATCTCAGTTTTAGAGAGATTTTAATGGGAAACTATAACATTTATACATATTAGAATTAACTCTAAAATATTATCACTGATGATCTGAGCAAATCGAGCTCAAATGATTTTTAATCACTATACAAATATATTACAAGTATATTATTAAAAAACGAAAAAACCGGAAACCCGTAGAGTATAGGTTGCTTTGTGATACCTACAAGAGAGTGTGAGAAGCAGGAAAGGTAAGCGCGCGGCGTGAAAGTGAGACAGCAGTAAAGCGACCCGTTGTCTCGGTGCTACAAGAAAACAATTTCCCAAGGGATGTATTACTGAGATAACGTCACCTCTTACATTTCTTGTAGTGTTTTTATGTTGCATGCACTAAAACATTACTGATGTATAAAGCTTTTATTTGAGATTAGGCGCTTTATGTTTTCCTTTATGACTGAATAGTACCAATAACGTGTAGTCAAAAACACTTGGTATTAACAGTTCAACTACATATTTTAATAAACAAACATTTATATTGTATGTTTACAATTCAAAATTCCGACATTGTCATCAGCATAAACATTTCTTGATCTAATTCTCAACTATTTAAGCCTTAAAATCTATTATCTCCTATGAGACAATGAATTGTACAACCATGAAGCAATTGTAAATATTTGTAATTAGTTTTTATCCCTACAGAATCTCTCAAATAACCATCTTACGATTTACATTTACATAATCTCTTGAACTACTTAAGCTCTTCTTAATGACACGATGTTTATAAACTGTCCACGTAACAAAATAAGCTTTTATTCCATGCAAGTTCCCTTGCCATTGCAGTTAGAGGAATAAACTATTAAGCATCTCTCTCACAAACAAGGGAATATTTTTTCAATATTAATTTGCAGCATATGCGTACTATTTCCATCGTCTCGACATTATTGATCACTGATCGAAACAAACCATTATGAACTTTTACGCTGAAACAAGTTATTTACACTTTCCTTTACTAAAAGATTATTCCGTATAATTTTGCATTGTTAACAGAAGAGATTTTTCTCTAAACTATAATTGGTACTAAGAAATTTATATTTTACAATACGTGATACAGTCGCCAAGTGTACTAAGTTTTTAAACAACTTTATAAAATGTTTTTCTTAAAATAGTTTTATTATGTAAAGTAGACACTTTAGTTATAAATATACATGACTATTATATAATTTTTCAATATTAATAACTACTTCATTTACACGTTTTTCTTGTGGTACTTGACTAGTTCAAAATGTTTTTTTAGATTTTTTTTTATCTATTTTATCTATTTTTATCTTTAGTTCTGGGGATCTCAAATTTATAAACGATATAGTAGCTGGTATCTTGAATAACTATAATGATAAATCGTTTATGACATTCCGAAAGTCGTAACCAATATGCAGAGTTGAATAAAGAGACTGTCTTTCCATAAGGCCCTAGGTTTTACTTTGGGATAGTTTATACATCGAGTCGAAACTACACTGGGACAGCAAAAAACCGACGTTTGTACTGAGCTGCAATATGGATGTCGGGAGTGGCGCATCACTAACGGCAAATGTGAGATTGGGTGGATCAACATGTCTAGTCTACTGCAGAGGATGACCATTGGAGAGGGTGGAGCTCTCTTGGTGGTAAAGGGAGCGAGAGGAGAGAGAGAGAGAGAGAGAGAGAGAGAGAGAGAGAGAGAGAGAGAGAGAGAGAGAGAGAGAGAAACATGTAATATAAATTTATACATATTATAATAAATTATTATTAACTGTTAAAAGATTGAAATTATATGCACATGGTTGGTTGCTTAATACTGGAGAGAGAGAGCTCCATTTTTCCTGCGTAGAAAGGATGCCGACGTTTTAGAAGCCGACAGTTTTGGATCACTTCAGCCGGATGTCGACTTCAGATTCCAGGAGTCAAGTGTGTCACAGTGTCAGACTTCAGAAGCTGCTCTGATTAGAAGGTTAAATTCATTGGAATTCAATGGAACCTCTCTCAAAAATTATACTGTTTGCCTAGTTTTATTCATTCAACTCATTATACTTATATCACTGTGTTTTATTACTTTCTGTTTTATCATTTTTATATGGTTCTTACACGTATTCTATTTATTTTTATTATTTATTTTTACAAAGCAAGATTTGCAGAAACATTAATGTTAAGTTGATTATGAGGTATTTTTTTGTCTAATTTTAATATTATATACACATATATGCAACAATTATAACTTGACGATATAAAAGTTCTCGATTTATGTAGGTTATTTAAAAGCATTTAATTATAAGAGGAAAGTAAACGGATGGCCAAAGTGTACATTAGCAGTTATAAATATTGGCTCTGGGAATCATTCATTACTGGCCAATGACATGATGATACCACAGACTCGGTTGTAAGGTTGTATTTTACGAGACACAAACTATATGTAACTGTCATAATTTTAAATGTACAATTAACTGAATGTGGTTTTGAAGGCACTAAAAGATAAACAAGAAAACCCCTATGAAAGTATATAATTATGAAAATCTCGAACAAATATTGTTGATATTGAGTGTTTATACTTTTGAGTCATATTTCAGAAGTAAAGATAATCATATTGCGAAAAGAATACCAATATCTGTTTACCAATCCCAGACTGAGCCTACTACCATCAGACGTAATTCCCTCGGACAATATTAGAAAGTTGTAAGCCAATATTTGTCTACAAGCCAGTGTTATTGTATTCTCCACTGGAGATTACTTTGTCTCCAGCATCGGGTTTCCTTAAGTGTTCTTACAAGATGTGGTAATTCGGGACAATAGCCTGTACAATTCCACAACAGTAACTAAACTTAATCAACTAAAAAAAAAAAATACTACATTGATAATATATTGATGATGACATTAGGTAATTTAAGTTACTCTATAAATAATGATTACTTTTGTTACAATAAGACGCAAAAATAAACCTTCTTACGGATGAAGATATGTAATAAAAGCTATATTTCGCACTTTCTCCAAAAAATTTGAAGAATGTACCCCTTGTAAAATACAGACTACTGTTCAAGAAAATTTGATTGAGAGTGCAGGACATACAATAATGTTGTTATAATGTACTAATGCGATTAAACATTACAGACTAGTGCTTACCGTCTAACCATGTTATTCCCCAGTGTATAGTCTTAGAGATTAAATAGAAAACCGTTAACATAGTAGTTTTTGAGTTTCTTGCCCAAAAATCACATTTTCTCCTTTACAAATTTGGCCAAGAAATTTTAAAGAATTACACTTTTGCATCTTTTTATGTCATCCTAAAATAAAAAGCGAAATATTTCCCAAATATATATTCCACTTAATTCTAAAAAAATAAAACCGTTTAATAGAACATTAAGTTCTATGAAACAACAACAGTTCAGATGTCACCAATAACATTTTATTTCAGTTTTTCGGATATTCTCAATTATACATAAACAACAATTTGGCCTACTTAGTTTTCTTCGAAAGTATAACATGATTTCAGACATTTGCCATCGTTATAGGATGGAAAAGGTAGAACACAACGTTTCGAGTATTTCAATCCATCCTCGTCAGGTGAGGGAGGTATTAATATACAAAAATAACGAACAGAAAGAAGTAAATAAAGGAAAGAAAAAGATTCAAACATACCCAAAATCTACTTGGGGTGTGATGTATCATTGTTATTATCGTACTTTTGATTTGTCATCGGGACTTGTACCTGTGCAGTGACAGCGCCTGAACTGTACTCCAAGCAGTTTTTGGGTATGTTTTATCTTTTCTTTCCAAACTTTACTTCTTTCTGTTCGTAATTTTTGTGTGTTATTAATACCTCCTCCACCTAACAAAGAGGATAGATTCAAATCCTCGAAACGTTTTGTTATACATTTTATAACTTATATCGATGGCAAACGTCCGACATTGTGTTATATTTTCAAACCTTCCATCGTCAATAACCAACTTTAAACAAAGAAAGGTTTCTTTGTTTCTTTCGTTTTTTTTTTTTTTTTTTTTTGTAAAAAAGACGTGACAATTGACATCATAAAATTAAGAGGAAACATAAATTATGGCGAACTTATGTGATTAAAATTAAGTAGGATATTGTGATTTTAACATAATAAAAGTATTAATATATCGCCATAAGGAATTTTAAAGGGTCATGACAGAGCTTAGATGTACAAGTATTATTGCGATTTCCTTGTAAAAAATTCAACTCAAAATAATTGTAGCTCATCTCTAGGAACCTATCCTAGGACTTGTAGGTATGTTATATTGATTACGAATCAAGAACACAATATCTAATAAGGAATTGTTTGTAAAATTTAAATTCTTTCAGTCAAAAGGTTATATCCATTTCCAAAACATTTTTCAACATCCAAGGAATATTTTTCTCACTAAATGTACGAAAAGCCATAACATAATAATGAAAATGCCTTACTCTCCTACTGTCGCGTTGTCGTAATCGCTTTTACTGAAGCTAATTCACTCATCCTAATGGCGCAATACCATTTGCCCAGAGCAACCGAAATGAAATGTTCTTTTCGAATCATCAGATATACGCATATATGGTTTGTACTGTTGGATCTCACTTATCTATCTATCTATCTGTCTATATATCTATACATACATATATATATATATATATATATATATAAATATATATATATATATATATATATATATATATATATATATATATATATACATTCATTAAATTGGTATAAATGGCAATAGCCGAATTTAATTTAAATAAACATTGAATCACAAAAAGTACTTGCTTCGCCGGAACTCGAATCCGGATCTCACACTTGATTCAATTTTTTGTATTTGGCCGTATCTGTCACATATGCGTTGATAGATATTATATCTAACTAGCCGTAAATAACAACACAGAGTTGTTCATTGCCATTATTGCAACTTTTTTTTAATCTTATCGATTAATAAAGTTTTAGAAGTTTTAAAGCCATTTGTAATATGTTTCAGTGTAACACGATGTATTTCACCTTAAAATAGTGTATTTAAAATAAATAACTGATCTATCTTTCTGTCAAAAAACTGTAATTGGCTTTTCTTAACAAATATAATTCGTCAATCTTCTTAAACAGAGAAAGAGAAGGATATCTAACTTCAAGGTGAATTTAATGCAATCTTATTATGATTGTAAATAAAGGTAACCGACTCAAAGGAATTAATAAATAATGCAATACCTCCTTACTGCTGGAATAAATCATGACTTTTGTGACACCGCTGAGGAAAGAAAGCTTTGCTTACTGAATTTTCATTGGTGGTAGACTGTACTTTACTTATATTTTTTCAATTTTTTTTGGAATTTGTGGAATTTTAACTTTATTCATAATGTTACAAAGTATAATGTTTTTGTATAGTAAAAGGCTTGTTGGCATTGTACTTTCGAGTTTTGACTAGATGGAATTAAAGAATGTTTTTCTTTGTAATTGTAATTCTTCATTCAAACCAAAATTAGCTTTCATCTTTCATAATATTAACCAACTATAAGGGAAATTGAATAAGTTTTATCTCTAAAGTAATGTGACTTTAATTCTTAGAATGCGCTTAAAAATCCCAGAAAACGGTGTATTATTTTAATGGTCATTTACTTAAGTTTAAGAAAGAATTGCATTTTGTTTTTAATTGTTGCGTGTTTCAATAAACATAAATCCAAAAAAGGCCAGAGGACTGTTTCGTAGACCTGGTGTAACTATTTTAAGACTTAAAAGTCAGATAAAATTACTCATAATCTTCCAAGAAAAAACGCTTGACAATGAACAAAGGAACTTTGTAGTACGGCTGATTTATGGACAGTAAACACTTTTAAGATAATAATGACAACATAAATTGTAGTGAGAACTTTCAATATAGCTATATTCATTTTATCAAGTATGTCTTTGACTAAATTTTACAGTCTAAACACTTATGAATGGTAATACGTTGAATTCCGTACGCTGTAACAAATTGAAAGAAACGGATGAATATTATTTTATTTTTTGAACATTAATTTAACATATCCAAAAATGTTTGTAGTTTTAAATAAAACTATATATATATATATATATATATATATATATATTTGTGTGTGTGTGTGTGTGTGTGTGTGTGCGTGTTACGTGCGTGCGTGCGTGATATATATATATATATATATGTGTGTGTGTGTGTGTGTGTGTGTGTGTGTGCGTGTGTGTGTGTGTGTGTGTGTGTGTGTGTGTGTGTGTGTGTGTGTGTGTGTGTGTGTGTGTGTGTGTGTGTGTGTGTGTGTGTGTGTGTGTGTGTGTGTGTGTGTGTGTGTGTGTGTGTGTGTGTGTGTGTGTGTGTGTGTGTGTGTGTGTGTGTGTGTCTGGTATAGAGGGACGAAGGAGGTTTTAGAGGTTAGAGTTTTCTGCAATTATCAAAACTGATTTCAAGGATGTCGATATCAGGATAAGGTGCTTGGTGACATCCTTATGACTCTACTACGAAGTTAAGGGCCTATTTTGCCGAGAAAGAATGATCACAGTTCAAAATATGTTTCCGAATGTTTATAATGTTCTCAGGGGACTGACTTGTCATATCCCACTCAGTTTGTGGAGGCAACGTCAGCAGGGAACATGGACGTACTTTCACCACACCAATAACAAAAGCACGGTACGAAGACAAGACCAGATAGCCGTGATCGTCTAGTGGTTAGGACATTGCGTTGTGGCCGCAATAACCCAGGTTCGAATCCTGGTCACGGCAGGTCAAAATTTTGCTCTTATCTTGTATTTTGTATTTAAAAGCTGTGTACTACTCATTGCAGTATAACTATGGAAAACCATTTTATATTGACGCAAAATAAGATTTTTTCTAACAGCAATAACTTAAATTTTATTATAAATGATTGGTACAATGTAGTTTTATAATTTATATTATTAACAATTATTCTTCGAGACTCTGCAGTAAGAGGAACATGAACTGGATCTAAACTCAACATGTATTGAATGAATTCCTACCTTTCCTTATGTGTAGAGTAATGATTAATTATAAGAAGATGAGTATTTTACAGTATAATCCAAATGCTAATCTCGGAACCAATACAAAATTTAAAAAAAATAAATATCTTAATAAAAAACAACTATTTAATAGAATAATTTAATGTGCAGTAAACAATTATTAGGCACATCTGCATTTATTTTCAAAATAATTTCCTTTAAAAAACCCCTTTAATATTGCTAAGATTTTATTACGTTTTAAAAAACCATTATTTATTATCTTTAAAAATTTAAGTAGAAATGTGTACTAGTCATGAACAGAGTGATATGGTTAAGTTTAAAAGTAAAATAGAAGTGTGAGTAGTACACTTATAATAAATTTTATTGCAACAGTATTCAGTATAGAAATATAAAATAACTTTGCTACTTATAGTTTAGCTAAGTTGTCTTATAAATGTTACAAAATTAGTACATCTACATTTGTATTGTAAGGTTTGATGCTAATTTAGATTTTAAAAATAAACGAATAATAATAGGATGGACATAGTCCAAAGCATTTAGTGGGAAGTGTGATCAACATACTTTATTTGACTCGTACTCCATTCACCTTCCGCTTAGAGCTTTGAAAAAAACCGAAGTCGTTTCACCTGAAGCTATTTGCAATAACCTCTAAAATCTGAGATCTACGCTTACCTGAAGAGGTAGTAAAGATCGAAACAGCAATTACATTCTACACCAAAATATGAATTATGAAATCACTTCGGTTGTTACGAAGCTCACAGCTGAAGGTGAATGGTGTATAAATGACATCACCTATGTTGATCAGCCTTCCCTCTAAAAACCTTGGACCATGTCCAACCTATTACTAGAAATCGGAATATTCTCCTGTGCTTAGAGATCTTTCTCGTCGTAGTGCACCTGAGAATATGTAGAGACTATAATCAGTGTGGGATGTTTCTACTGGCTGCATTGTACGATTGCAAGGCTTGCAGACAGACATCACTTGTCCCTGAGATGATCTGTGTGACTTCATATCTAATCATCCAACGTGACTAGACGTGGACATATATAAATACGAAGATGGACAACTCAGAATAGAGGGTAACGGCAATGATGGACGAACAGAATAACCTGCGTTACATATTGGTTAATCTATTACTTAAATAATTACGATAGGCAGTTCCCGACCATCTGTACAGCTACTAAAGTACAGAATAGAATTAATTTTCGCCGACTGGCTATAGATAAGGATCGGCCTCATTGAGTTTCGCGCTCATCAATTCATTTTAACCATTATTCAGAATCTAGAATATATCCACAAAAATATAATTGTTACTTTCATAATTGTTGGTAAAATATAGATGCTGTTTTGAACTTTTGGATCTATTCAAGTTCAAGCAGGCGTAGACCTCAGATTTCGGAGGTCGATCCTACGACCTTTTTATATGACTTTGGTTGTTAGAAAATCAAAGCGGAAGGAGTAGTATAAATTACATGAACTATACGATTAATATTAATAATACAAATAAATATGCCATGGCATGTTTTCCTAAATATTTGTTTATGTAGTATTAACAATAATTGGTATACTGTGGAATCAGAAAAATTTATAATAATTACTTTACCCTCAATTCCTAAAAATCCCGAAATTATTTGTATTTCATACAAGGTTAGAGTTCGTATGTTTATATATGTACCACATTTCATTCCAGAAATCTCCTGCAATGTTTTAATTGCCATCCCGGTTATGTAGAAGACCCATTTCAAATAATTGCTAATTCTTACAAAATCTCACGGAGTGACATGCACTGACCTCAGTGTATAGAAATTGAGCGTTATGCAAAGCTTTTAGTGTATAGGTTAGTTCTTTATCAAAATAAAATGTGGATAGACATAGAGATAGATAGGAATTAAACTCCTCCAGGTCTTTGAGTGATAGAAAATATTAAATTAAAAGATCTCAATTACAGATACAAACGCAATGTGATCATAAAACATGAGAGAGATTGTATTAGTGATGAGACAACAAAAATCGTTGTTTGAATAAATTTAAAACACGCCTTATTGCCAATACGAAGCTAGCAAGGGGTTCTGCCATTCTATAGGGGCTGGAGACAATTTCCGCTACATCTACAATAATACAATCTGTATACCCAATATCCGCAATCACAATTGACTCGGGCAGAGGGAGACAGTAATGTACGGCGCCGCGGTGGTGGCTCCCGGAGGTGTTTGGTAAGCTATTGATGATATTACTGAACATTATGTAACAGTACTTATGAAAATTCAGTAAGTATTTGTTAAATAATTCAAAATAAAAGATTAATATTTTTGGGATTCTAGGTGTGTGAAATACTGATTGCAACTATAAGGTTGTAATAGAACTTGGCAGTTTTAAAGGGATTTATTTTATTTTGTTATACAAAAAATTGGTTAGTGGCGTATTATTTAATAAAAAAAAACTAGCACTTACCCACAGCTTGTGTTCAATTTGTTTAGGCTTTGTACGTGTATAAGCACTTCTGTTTCCGGTGAATTTATCTCCGACATCAATATAGAGTTTGCCTTGTTAGCCCGATCAAAGAAACGTGTAAAATTTGTATATTTATAGTCATTATAATTTAATCCGGTCTTAGTGTTTTTTGCCCTCTTTCGTCAATTCAGAAAAAAGTATATATATATATATATATATATATATATATATATATATATATATATATATATATATATTAATACAAATGTCTCAAAAGCCTACTTTGGTCAAAAGAGAACTAAGATGGATTTTATAATAGTCTTTAAATTTATAGTAAATATTAGTCAGTTACTTTCCCTTTGGTAGGCGCAGTACAGTACTGACCAAGATCTGCATACTCGATATTTGCTAATATGTACAGTTAAAAGTATATTTTAACAAATTATTTTATTTTCTTACTCTGTGCTCAAGAGCGGTTACAGAAAAAATTAAATATGATGTGTTGTCACTAGCTAACGCTATTCTTTGAAAGCTATGAATGGAAATAAATTGAAAATAATGGTGAGTAAAATTAAACATACGATTTAGCTGTAATAAAACACTGTTTACAATGAACATTTAATTATAATTGTCAGGTTTTTTAAATTAATAATAATATTAGTTTGCTGCTTTAGAGACCATATTGCGATTTTACGTAAATCTAGAGAGCAGTGTGAAGCTCAGCCTTGAAAATGTTTCAACATAAGAATAGGCTTATGTGTTAACCAGGAACCCTAAGTATTTCAGTACTATCGGTGTAGTATTTTTACGTCATTGCGTAACACACGAACACACAGACAGACATCATTATATTGTTATATAACATTGTTTCTTATATAACGTCTCATTTGTTTATTTTACCCTTATTAGAATATGCCTTAGAGCACTGTCCTCTACTTGTAATATAATTTTACGTCATTGCGTAACACACGAACACACAGACAGGCATCATTATATTGTTATATAACATTGTTTCTTATATAACGTTTCATTTGTCATTAATGTACCCTTATTAGAATATGCCTTAGAGCACTGTCCTCTACTTGTAATATAATTTTAAATTTTGTGGCAGTACTTCGTTTATTACTAGTAAAGAAACTATAATTAAGATCATATTGCATTTCTCCATTTGTGGTAATAGTGACATTTTTTTATCAGTTACAAATTAAAAATTTATCTTAGTAATACAATTTAAATACATTCTTCAGCATGAAATGAATATAGAAATATTTCACTTAGAAGTATAGAGTTTAGCATATATTTGTTGTTGCCATGACTTGGCTGCTATGTTAATACACAACATAGGAAGAGTACGTTACAGCACGTGTCATGTGGCTAGGCTTCACTGAGGCTGCATGCAACATTGCTACATGTGTAGCTAAATGTGTTACTATTTTCCTTGTTCCAAGTTTTTACTATTTTCAGTTTATAATACAATTATTTATTAATGCAATTTTCTCATTGTTATCATAAGATGAGATCAATGTACCAATATTTACTAATGCTTTACCAAATCCTATAACTTGACGTGCACAATCATCGAACTCAATGTTTCCGATATAGAAATAAAGCCTCATATAAGATCTCAAGTATAAAGGTCAGTTTGTACTCGAGTATAATGCTAAAAAGATAGACAGGAATAAACATATTTCAGCCCTCGAGTTATAAGCTTTGCTCACGCTTAGCCAATAATTTTATATTTTATAGCAAATGTTAAAACTCCCGGTATAAAAATATTTAGAAGCTGTGTAAGATATGATTAAATATGAATGGATGAATCAGTTCAGTTATCACTTAAGTTAGTTACGCTATATATGTCAACAATACAAGCTATTATCTGTTTCTCCATTTATATTATCTCTTGATAAGAACCAATATGATCCGTTCTTGATAACACATTAGTCTATTGCTTTTATCAACATTGCATGTTAAAGATATGCCATTACGATAACGGAAGTTAATTATTCCAATCATGTTCATCCAACGTATGTGTAAAATAATATATTATTTCTAAAATAATTAAAACTTCTAAAAAGTTGTGAAGTTGTGTTTGTTTGTAGTGTACAACAAAACTAAATTTTACAAGAATTGCTTCCTTGGGTTAGAGAGCAAACTCGCCAGTCACAATGCAAATACATCCAGAAACAAGCGGAGCGACATTCACATGCAAATGTGTCCGAATACACTGCAAGCTTCGCAAAAACTTTATGGCCTTTGTGTTGAATTATACAAGATCTCTCTTAGGTTAAATGACTGTTGATGATGTCAACTTATTCGGCTTTAATACCTAACGATGAAGTTGGATTTTTTGGTTGGATTTAAGGTTACGTATATATATTTGGTGGATTAGTATTGCTAAGTATCATATTCCTATATCAATTTTATTTCCTTTAATGGTACTCAAATCATGTTACTAAAACGTTAAACAAATGTATTTCCATGCCTGAGCACTACGTGAAATAAATAGTGGAAACTTAACTAGGTATTAAACGCTGCCTACTATTTATCAAAGTGTAGTTAAATCTCTTCCCACTTCCGCTAATTCAATTTTAGATTTAGCAAAAACGTTGTTATAAGACTATAGATTCAATATACAAGCATGCTCTTATGAAACATCAATACTATTAAGATTACTTTATGCCCTGCATGCACTAACTTTTAAATCGTACGTTTATGCGGGGATGTGTACTTTGTACTTTATCACACGATTAAACGAGGCCATTGGGTTTACTGACCACAAGTTTTCCATTGCAGTTGGCAAGGCTGATACCTACATCACTTGACTACTTGGTTCCGTAAAAGTCCCAAGAATTTAAATTAATGAATTATGAAACCCTCTACAAGCACTCGGCTCCAAAGAGCTCTCAGATTATTGCAGATCTCTGACACTTTAGAGTTTTCCGGTTTCTGAGAGATCTTTAAGTCTAGGAGCCGCAGCATCTAGGAGTCCCAAGCCTCCAAAAGCATTGGCAACTCCCTACCAACCTTTGGCAGATTTTGGCCATATGTTGGCCCCAGCCACTAGCAGCTCGGTCTTTAGCAGTTCTCGGCCTCAGACAGCACCAGTCCTCCAGTAGATCCCACCATTTCACAGGTCTAGTCCCTCCTGGCCTCAGGCACCTGTTTTCATAAAGCCTCTGGCAGTGACCTTCCTCTTGTAGCATTGCTCTGCACTCTTTAAAAACATTTAATCCATAGAACGTCTAAACCAATTTTGGTAAAATTTATTTCTCACATGGATTTTAGAGTAAAACTTTTTGAGTAATGGTTTGGATCTAAGAGATCCATCTATTTTTATTTAATTGCGCTAAAAACTATTTTATAATAAACTTCTGTCAATTTTGTTAGATATAAATCCAACTGCAAGGCGTCTATAGCATTTGTTTATAAGCTATTTTAATTGGGGAGCTCAAATTCTGTTTTTATGTCCTCTTAGATATTATTTGTTCTAAAAAAGTTATTTTAATTTAGCTTCAAATCCATCCAAACTTAAATATGTTCAGGTCATAGTACGACCTTACCATTTCTTTGTAGAACTAAGTCTTACATTGTCTTTATTAAGTTCCAATATGAGTTTGCAGTGAAATTATTATACATAGGTAGAAATTAGTTCACATTTAAGCATTGTATAGGTTGATTATAAAGTTCTCCAGATCTGGTCGTGCGAGTCTGGATACTTCGCTCACAATCAACATCGATGGTATTAAATTATATAATGAAATTGGTATATTTCAAAATAATAATAATTGTATTGTTATTCCATCCCGCAACGTAATATTCAACTCTAAATATTGCGTATCTTCCGAAAACAAAGTATCTTACAGGTGCAACCCTAGGCAAACAATTTCCTGGAGAGGTATTATTCCCTACCGGAGACCTCTTTTAATTTTCCATCTCGTATTCCTGCTACCTTCCTTTTTCTTACAATTCAGAAAAAATATTCATTGTGGTTGTTTATTATAAACTCTTATATTATACACAAGCTCTTTGTTCAAATCAAATTATATATTCACATACACAAAACAATAACATAACAGTACACTTTCATAATTTAAATGAAAATTTCTCCATATATACCATAGACCATAGTGAAATTGTCCATAAATGTCTTTCTTGAATTAAATTTCTAAAGTATTGTTTTACATTGAAATTTACAAAAGGTTGATTTAAGTTTATACAAAATACATGATTATGAAAACATATGTGTATATATATATATATATATATATATATATATATATATATATATATATATATATATATATATATATACATACATATATGTTTTCATAATCATATATATATATATGTGTATATATACATATATTTATATTAATATATATATATATATATATATATATATATATATATATTATATATATATGTATACATACATACCGATATTAATTCAGTTTAGTCACCGCTTAATATTCACATTTATTATTAAATGGGTGAATACAGTTCAACAACACCACCAAACCCAATTAAAAACTTTTCACAGAAAACTTTCAAATCCACACACTAAACCAAATTATTAAAATTAATAATTATTATGTAAAATATATTTCGAAATTATTTCTTGTTAGCAGGCTTCTACGTAATTTATTGGTAACGCGAACTTATCAGTGCCTTTGCAACAGCATCATCCAGGTTGAGGGAACCACTGACCCACCTTACGCTTGTACTCGGCTACCCTCTGCCTCCAGTATGTGCTGTGGTAGATTTTTATAAAGCACATGAGCTTTGTAAAAAAAGTTAACATTTTTCTATTAAAACATTTGGTATTTAATATCGAAACTGTTTTCTATGTCTGGTAATATAGTTTTAATGAAGAGCTATAAAGATAAAATCTTTGTATTTTTGTATATGCAGTAAAAGAGATTGCCTTACCCTTAAAACAGGAAACTCATAACGTAAACGATTAAAAGGACATCTGCGGTTTTATCCTTATTATACTTCTCTGTGTTGCTGCAAGCTGTTCCAGTACAGCAGACGACACTTCTCCCCATGTGAGAATACCTTAATGCAGGACCGACTGCACGTGGGCAAAATAAACTGACCTACAGCGATCCCCACTCAATACCCAGCTAAACTGATTAAACGCAAAAAAGATTTTTCTTTACATACTGGATATGAGGTACCAAATTCAACTTATTATCAAAACTTATTCCCAGATGTTTTATGGGTCCACATGACCAATGATGCCAATCCGTAGGACTCGGTGTAGGATCACCTCATGAGTGCAGTTTGAGGCATATCTGACCCGGATTACAATCAATTATAGAAACAAATGGTAGATATTTCGTTTATTTTAAGTTATTAGTCAGACTATTATGATCACACCAATTTTAATTTTGACAATTCTAAGGAAGCTTGTTCATTTTTCTCCTCCCACGTGTAGCCAGATTACACCACAGCCGTGTCATCAGCAAACAAAAAAACTTATTAACTATGTCAATGTTGGTTGTATTATTTATGTATACCAAGAACAACGATGGTTCAAGGGTACTTCCCTGTACCACACCGTAGTCCACATTTGTTTGGTTACTCTTAAATCCATTAATTGAAACAAACTGCTGGCGATTAATGGAATAGCTGACAAACCAAAAAGCGTAACGTGTTTTTACTCCGACATATTCTAATTTTGATAACAGTGTTTGCCTATCTGAAGAGTCCAAAGCTTAGGCAAGATCAACAATGGTGACTATGACCAATTTGATGTACTTTTACTATTCCTAAAGCCATATTGATTGTTTGAAAGGAAATTCCCGCTCTCTAAATAATCCATCAATTGGACTTTGATACATTTCTCTAATAGCTTTGATACAACAGCAAGCAAAGAGATCGGCCTGAAGTTATTGATTACTGATTTACGCAATTCTCCTGTTCTGGTACTAAGGTTAAAGATGTGATAAAGGGGTTCCGACAGTGCTTGAATATTATCTTTAATTAATTTTGTATGAATGGTATCCCATTCTGGCTCCTAGACCAGCCATTATATTAAAAATTTCCTGCCGAGAAACCGAGCGGAAATCAAAGACAGCACTCGCGGCATGGTACTGTCGTTCACCATGTGCAGAGCTCGTGTCACTGAGGTGCACAGCTCCCGCCAGCAGCGGCCCCACACAGACAAAGAGATTATTAGAAGAATCGCAGATATTCTCCATAGAGGTCATTGTATTAGAGCTTTCTGGAACACAGAATGCCTCAACCGGAAATCGCTCCTTATCAGATGTCCTACTAGTCACATCATTAACCACCGACCAGAGCTTTTCATATTACCGGCAGATTCAGCATTTTTCTAATTGCAATAAAAAATTTAGCTCGCTTTATGGTTGAATGTGAAGTGTTACGGTACCGAATAAATTTATGTAACAGTTGTATATTAATTGTTTGCTTTTTACCGATTTACTTAGTTTAACTCTACATCAAATAGAACCAACCAAACCAATAGTTATCCAGAGTTTTTATTTTTCATTTTTCGCGTTTATCTTTAGTCTTTACAAATTTTGATTAACTCCGCGCAAAATTTCAATAAATGTATCAACACAAACGCTCTTTAAAACAGGTTCCCAATTCGTGTCTAAAAGTTCTATGCCAATATTTGCCCCATTATATCTGTTATAAACGATTCAGACATTGAGTAGGGCCTACTGTGTGTATTTTTGTATACATATCTGTTAATCCTATTTTTTTTATCACTAAGAGGATCTTATTCTCATTACTATATATGGAGTAGGCCAGCGTAATCCATTATACATTTCATGTTAAAAAATGTTAAAATATATGTATGTATAGGTGTATAGTTCCTATAATTAAAATACCATAAACTAAAATAAACTATTTAGGTATCAACGTATTTTAAATATTGCATAAACAAACTATATTTATAATCAATAATACAAAATAGTCGTTGCATTGTTTTAACGTATTGTGTGTTTTATATATTTTTAGTGTTATAACCTAATACGGTATTACAAACTATGTAATGTTCACGGAAGAAATTGTTCTACTAAAATTGCTACACTTACGCTAAGGAGGTTAGCTTGACTGTTACAATGTAAGTATATCCAGAAACAAGGGACAACATTCATACGCAAATGTGTCCGAACACACTAGCAGCCTCATAAAAACTTTACGGTTTTCTTTGTGTTGAATGTTTGTGAGAAGGGAATGCTTTCTTTATTCTAACCTCGACCAGGCATAACGGTGAGGGGGGTTTGTCACATTACGTTTGCCATATGTTTAAGAATTCGTAAGCCCTACCCACTAAAATATCCTGTGCACTTAAAATCTCCTCTCCTTCGTAACCCGATGACGTTACAGGTATTTTCTTGACGCAGCCCACACTTACAAGTCATGTCTACGAACATGCTTAAGTAGTATGAGCTGCTACCCTTAACTTCCCTTGTTAGCATGCCTATGGTAATTTTATTCACCGTTTTAAAACATGTGACGGTGAAACTTTGCATTGTTTACCTGGGTTTTATAATTTCTTTGATTGTATTATATGCTCACATCAACTACCCCCTTCCCAACTTTAATTTCGAAACGCAGTGCTGAACTAGTTACCTTATGTGTTAATGTGTTGCTTCTGAAATCATGAGGTAAACATTAGATACCATTAAGCTTTATTGTGTTTCATAAGTGAATACGACTTTCTCAGTGACTGTGGCAGGGGGCAATTACTGGACGCTGAAGTAATCATTAGTTCGATGTGGTAATTAAAAGGGAGAATGGGATTTTCACTTACTATGCAGTATCTTTAAATGGTTTACACGGGTAGTATTTTAACAATGTATTTGAACAGGTCATTAAGGTTGGCTCTTAAAAGAACAATTTTGATGTAAATAACGATGAGTTTGTGAAGAATTTTATGACCTTTTTCTTCTTTGCTCTGTATGGGGATCACAACTTGGACCTGCCAAGGTGGCAAAATGACGTGGAATAAACGTCCATAACGTCCTATTGCGTGGAATGTAATCCACCCAACTCCTTCATGTCGGCTGCTATAACAGTGTCAGCGTTATGCTTACAAACACTAATTTTAGCCTTTTCTATTATACTAATCAACGACAATCTAGATGGGATATGTTAGAAATATGTTTGGCTAAAAATTGCTCTCTATCCAAAATAAGGTTTTTCCAAACATCCCTTTTGAAATCCGTATCGAGGCTTTTTACAAAGAGAGAATGAATAACAGCTTAGCAGACTTCTTTCTAGTATACAACATTTATTTCTGGAAAAGCTGGAGTGTCTTAACATCTTAGTGAATATTTATGGTGACGACATTGTTGAAGGTTTAGAGCTTTTAGGCTAAACTCAGCAAATGTGGGTGCTGAAGATTTCACAACAAATATCGTTACTGTCTAACGATTACTAGTTGTTCTAACATAACAGAGTTCCGGTGAGAGAGTTGATATAGTGCGAATTTAGAGATTAGCTCTATATAATTTTCCGATTAGTGCTTAGGCCGAGATCGAACAATGTAATTTATATTGACAATATGGAGTTCACGTCCATATAATGCAATCCAGCAAGACCCAACAAGCAGAGTGCTTGGTAATACTACTTAGTGCTATCCATGATATTTAAAACAAATCTTTGTAACACGATTAGTTTTTAGTTTTCTCGTGTAGAATTATTATAACATCACGGTCTCCTAGGCTACAAAAGAGTTCCATCTACCTACCCAGCAGAAATCCATTGTAATCTATATGAGATGGACAATTGAGTGCTCTACGACGTTTTAGACATGTCCCTAGAATAGCGTAGAAACTAAATTTTCAAACCATAACAAAGCTATAGTGGGGAGGGTTGATTCACTTTTCGCAGTATATATACAGAACCAGTATAAGTTCAACTGGAAAATATAAAACTGCCAGAAGTAAACCTTTATAGGGTTTCTATACAAATTACATACTGTATTTGGCTACATAACGATATAACGCTTGATATAAAACTGTTTATATATAGGGATTCACTAAGGACAAGAACCTGAGAAAACTAATATTCTTGCAATAAATACATTTTGAATTAGTTTCGCAAGAACATTCAGGATAGGTAATGTTGGGATATGACGCCTCTTGCTTGAAACATACTTACTACGTACAATATGTAAAACATAGTAATATACTTAATAATTAACAAACATAAGTCCCAACAAATGCCTGTTATTAAAGTTTTATAAATTAACCAAAAACTTATAAATTTCATTGTTTTGTGCATAGCAATATCACCGATACTTTACCAAAATTTCCGGGAGCCGCGCCGTACATTACTGTCTCCCTCTGCCCGAGTCAATTGTGATTGCGGATATTGGGTATACAGATTGTATTATTGTAGATGTAGCGGAAATTGTCTCCAGCCCCGATAGAATGGCAGAACCCTTTGCTAGCTTCGTATTGGCAATAAGGCGTGTTTAAAATTTATTCAAACAACGATTTTTTTGTCATATTACAAATATAATCTCTCATATTTGTATTTGAAATGAAGTGCGTAGTGTATATATTAAACTGATTTACTTTTAACAATATTAATACATTTCCCCTGATGGTTGTTGTGATTATTTAAAAACAATTTTAGCATGCAATTAAAATCCGATTATGATTTTTATCCGACCAATGTGTTTTAATAAATAAATACCAAAGTCTCATTTTTCGTTAGCACTAATTAAGATGTGTGGTTTTTAAAATTTTTGCAAATTATAAACAATGACATTAGAAAAAAATAACAAAATCGAACAAAATTTAGCGTTGCCGTGACCAGGATTCGAACCTGGGTTATTGCGGCCACAACGCAATGTCCTAACCACTAGACGATCACGGCTATTTCGCCTTCTTTGCAGACAGTGATCTAGTTATTAATGTAGTGAAAAAGGCACACGTCGATGGTGCTTGTACAAATCGACACATATTCATGATTTAGTAGCCTATAACATTCTTACAATGTCATATACTATTCAGTCTACTGCTATCGTCCCAGCTGGGAGGAATATAATAGCTAATAGGTTTATTTCTACAATAATTATTATTAATTTACGAGCTACTTATTGTGAAGGAGCTTCCTTTGCTTTGTAACAAGACTTTAAAAATGTTTGTTCTTGAATCCTAAGAGACAAACTAATACGAATGTTTAGTTTAGCTGTATTCTTTGAATACCGAGGTTGAGATATAATCGGTTTCTTCACGATATATCTTACAAAATATATTTATTCTGCTTTTTTGGTCTAATTATAAGACCAGTGTAAATATATTTAATATCACTCTGCTAAAACCAAAGTAACTAAAACCTCAATAATACAATGTACTCAGTGTTGTGTACATAGAAATTAAGCCTCATAAAAATGGTCAAGTCTATGATCACTGTCAAAATATCTTTTGGCAGACTGACGGAAATAAAATTTTTCAGTTCACTAACGCTCAGCCAATAAATTATAATCCGTTAGTATTAACAGAGCGTAGATATTCAGCAGGAATCTAACTCACTCATATGTCAAACTGAGAAAATCACTGTTAATTTTAGAACTTTTTTATGTGCTTTTCCGAATGGCCACTAAGATTTTTTCTGAATACATTGCTAATTTTTTAATAATTTTTATGAGATGCAATATGTTCTGTCGTAGCCCTTGGGCTACAACGGAAGCGTCTTAAAAACACCGGTAACATACAGCTGGGCGCTGCCAATATTTATTTATTTATTTTGGGTGTGATGCGGTGTGCACCGCAAAACTTAGATGTTAATCATGATGTTATAAAGAAGACAATAGCTGCAGCCTTACCTAGTTCAAAAGGACCGTGGAATAGTAGGAATAGACATTAAATAAAGACACAGTATATAAGTATCAGAAATTATGTACTAAAGAGATTAGTCTATGGGACTATAAAGAGCCAGTTTATGAACTAGAGATTTGCTCATAAATGCCTATTATCGTATTTTACAATTGCTAAACCTGATTATTGATCACAATTGCAATTTATTTTAACTGAAGTCTGCATTTACAATAATTTATAGCTTTTCAAGCACAGTTTTCAGGGATTTGGATTGTGGCATTTTATGTAAGTAAATATCCTTCTTAGTCTTTGTTAATATTTTGTAATTCAAATTTCAAGGTGGACTAAGCTGCTGGATTTCAAAATATCGTAATTTAAATTATTTTAAATAAAATTGAAAAAGGGAAAACATACTGATTTCATGAAAAACAGATTATTCGTTTTCTGACTAATTAAACAGCACTTTCATCCAAAATTAAACTTAAACCTTGAGTTAAAACGTTTTAGAATTCCATCGTTGTGCAGTTTTACGAAGCTCTCAAGTGATTTTTAAAAGCAAACATTAACTAGATTACTTTTAGTCGTTATTAACAAAACTTCCATACATTTTTCAAGGGAAAACTCGTAAAAGTTTGTCAAATATAATAAAAATATATTCTTTGTGTAATAAATATACTAAATAATGTCCTGAATATGATGTTATTAGTTTGCTAAATAGTTTTATTCTTAAACTCGATAGTTTGAAAGTGATTATTGGGACATCTAAATTATAAATACAAAAATATTTTTATAATTGTTGTATAACTACTGCTTGTTAACTTACTTACTAATATTTGTATTTCATAAGAATGTAAATATGGCAATCTACACTTACAAACGCTCCATCACACTACGATCGCCAAAAGTCCAATATAAAGTCAGTTTCTGCAGCTGTCACTCCATTCTCAGCAGTAATTGCTTTGTGTCCTCATCCAGTGTTCATCAGAACTTCAATTTCCAAGTAATAACTACCTATTGATTTCTTCGATAAATATTTTCCCCTAGTACTTTCAAAATGTAGTCGTATATTTACCAAGTTCAAACTATGATTGAAAATACAGGTTAATTATGTTTAAAATATTTAGTAGTCAATCATATTTAATATATTTTAGTATTACTATGATTGAGGTATTTATTTGAAGTTTAAATAATATTCGCTTTTACAAGCGAATTACAACAACAATAACTTAAACATGTTAGTTCAATATAATCCACAAATAGAAAAAGTCAAGCAATTCTCGTTTCATTCCAAAAGAAGAGTTAAACGTCGTCCCCCGGTACCATTCAGAGCGATGACAGAAAGCAGTGTGAAAATTAGGCCTAATTGGCCAGTTTAACAAGTATAAACTGTGCCTGTACTCTCTTAATAGTGTATAGTGAAGCTTTAAATTCTATAACGTAAAATATATTCTTACTCAGGAAATACAACGATCTTTTTGGTCATCACACACTTTACATGTTACATCGTTTTCCAAGTATTGCACTTTACATTTAGAAGTCACAAGTCCAAAAACACTAGGGTTTGACCTGCACCAGCACGCCAGATGTTAACCGAGCCGTGACGATTGGCAGCGTAAGTTCTCTCTGTAATGAAGCACATTCAACTCAGCACCGTAGAGAAGGGTGATCCTTGTCTTTGTGCCCCGGCTATTGTCGTGTACCCCGGCCCGTCCCCAGCCCTGAGATTTGACAGGTCCTCGCCACTCGAGCCACTCGCCACTCACTCCTCTCCACTCACGACATGCGTGGCTCGTGAGCGCCACACTGGAGTCACCCGACTGGTTATGACAAGTGCATTGTCAACTATGAGATCGTTAAATGTCATTCAATACTCGTTGTCATTATTGGTCTTACTGCTATTGCTTTTGGGCTTTTGATCAGTAACTGCCTCAGGGTGATACTGAGGGTGTGCGAGAAGGAGGACGAGTTGTAGAGAAAGTACGCTACCAAATACTTGATGAAACTAGAATGGTTTATGAATTCTTTGATTAGGTCAATGAGAAGGAAATAAAAACAATCCTTATAGTCAGCAATATAAAAACAATGGAACAAAAATCCAATCAATTTTTTACATTGGTTAGGTAACATATCCAACGTATCTTCCACAACATCCTATAGCACATACTCTTGCTTTTATGCCATTCAAGGGAGGGTTATGCTGCTAACGTAACATATGCTTTAACTTATGTTGCTTTTCTCGAGAGATTTTACACATAGATAGCTAGATAACTCAGATGAGCGTATAATAAGCAAGTTATTCGGTCACGTTAGAGATATCTGTATGGGCCATTATTTAATACGATATGTATTGTTTTAACTCAACATACACATCACGTTTGGAATTCAAACTAGTAAAATTTCGGTATAAAGAACAACTAGTTATAAAAACTAATTTAGTTGCTACAGCTTTTAGAATTATCATGATGATAAATTATTTTAAAAACTATCCCAATAATAACGTTAAATACATTTTTAGAAAAGAAATTAAAAAGTAATTAATAATTAAAACAAATATTTGTCTGTTATTAATATGTTTAGTATACATTTTTCACAATGTTTAACATTTGCAAAATCTGAATTGGTTATTTTTCACTGCGACTTTTTAAACATGTCCTTTTCCTCTCCAATAATAGTTGCAATAAAATTATTGTACCGAATAACTGTAATGATTACAACAAAATAATTGTATGTCGTATCTTCAAAAAAATGTTTATCAGATCTCTGTTTCATAGACTAAATTTGATGTAGAACACAACTTTCAATGTCAGCGTTGTTTACTTTAAAAGTGCTCTACGGCTTACATGGCATATCTTCCAATACTAGACTGTGCTTAACTAAGAGTTTGTATTGTAGGTTGATTATATACATAAAATACAAGAAATAAAACTCATTTATATCTTTACATTTTTAAATTTACTAGAAATACTCAAACTAATCCGCATCCTACTGGAAGACATTCCACATCACGAAACATTGACATCCCTTTCGTAATTGTAATCTGTAATCTAAGTAATAATGGGTCTTTCTTTAAAGAAAATAATTAGGTTACCACTAATACTAACATAATCAGTAAGGTAAGTAAAAGAATTGTAGCTATTTTCATGTTAGATAAACTAATTAGCAGGTTGTACAATTATTACATGTTAAAAACACATGGTATACAGTCGTGACAAATTGTGTAGTGGAACCTTTATTAAACGCTGTGGTGAATGTTAAAAAAATTACGTCAAAAAAATAATACTGGTCTAAGCATTTTGTTTTAAGAAAAAAACTGTAACACGTTTGGTTTAACTCATTACGCAATGAAGTATAATCTTGATCAATTTGTTTGTAAATTAACCACCATCAGTTGTATGATTGACCAAATTAGTTTTTTTGGTTCATTTATATATGTTTTAGTATTATTATCTTAAATTTGAGATGTCAAATATGACTGTTTATGTTCATTCACTAGAAAAACGTACTCGTAACCCTCATATTATGAACATGGTGATGTGATAGTATGGTGTTTGAAGCTGTGACATAATAAATAGAGCAGAGAGTATATTTATACAAGTGGTGGTGGTCAGTTTACTTTACGTAAAGTTTACTGTTTTGAAAGTGAACTAGGCAATGTTATGGTAACTAATTAATGTAAAGCGTATGAAGCTATTCAAAAGTATAGTAGCTTAGTACAAATAACATTTTTTTTATAACAGTGTTTATAGTATTAACTTTTCGACGAGTTATACAAAATAATGTAAACCCCACTGTTTTTATAGAATTTTCCTTTATTGCAACATTCTAAAAGTTATATTCTTTACTGTGATTTTCCACTTCTGTTCTAAAAATATATTGACGATATTTTAAGGAAGCTCCACAATAGCGAAGTTCTTTGCCATCTTTAACTATTGTACACACAGTGTTGCTCTAGTGATAGTGGTTTTCAAATAGACATTACTGTTAGTATAAAGTATTAAATATTAAAAAATTACTTCAGCCAGTTATAAAATAATAATTTTATGGATATCAACTTACATCTTTTGTGATTAACTTAGTGTTTTTATGTCTGATGTTAATGAAACAGTTTATCAGATCTCTGTTTCATAGACTAAATTTCTGTTGCGAAACACCACGACGGATTTAAAACAATTAACTAAATATTTCAAATTTAAGTACGAACGAATCTGGAGTAATGATTGCATTGATCATTATTAATAAACCGAAATTTTTCACTTATCAAATACTGTACTACCAGTTCACCCGCGGCTACGCTCGCAATTTCCTGCTGAACATCGTAATAAATGTAAAGTCGGATAGTTTGGGACTCTGAAGTCCTGAAGGAGAACGAAGCAGTTTGTCTAGGTATTAATGAAACAAATAGAATTCATATCAAATAGAATCTCTGCAAGATTCTATGATATTTGATAGAATGGTTCCGATGATTTAAATTTTAGACCCATGCGTATAAATAATAAAGTTGAAGTTAATAATCTTGTTAGTGAAGGCATTTATTATATAACATAATAGTTATATAATGTTTTAAAAGGATTTTAAATGAATAGATATTATTCCAGTTATACATTGAAGAGGACCAGAGTTTAAGTAAAATTGCGACTGGTCATTCAGGTTTACTGCGCGTATGACCACTCTGGTTCGAGTAAGTTAGCCTCTATTTGAGTCGCTACAAATGTTTGCCTTCTAGACCCGATCATGAAAATATAGTGAAACCGTGAACTTCCGGTACCGTAATCCTTAGTATAAGGGATAGTGTGAAAATCAACTTCCAGATGTGACCATCTTTACTAGACCAATAGTGGTGCTAAATATCTACACTGTAAGTTAAAAGGTGCTTGGTAAATGAGCGCACACACATCTACACGTTAAGACTTTTCCAGCTATTGTGAAGTGCAAAAAATGTGTTTTACTATTTTAATTCACTAAAATGAAATACATACCTACATTACAGGATACCCAGCTCGCTGTTTTTGCTTGTCCTTCAACATTAGAACTTCAAAGGAATGAATATCTGTAAACTTGATATAGTAAATTGTATGTCCTTGTTTCCCAATCATTATACAATACACCATCCTATTTTTTCAGTCTAATGATAATATACATTTTCTTATAGATAATCAGTATCGTATTTTTCTTCAGTTATAAACGGATTCGCTATATTATCCTGCCATAAAAAAATTTAACTTTGCGTCCTGGTCATTGCTTTGGGATTCCATGATCATGGGTTCACTGTGCTAGTTTGTTTCGTTAAATTTTACTCACAGTTTCCTCATTGAATCGTATTAGTACCAGGTCTCACTTTTTTAGATCCTTGATACACTGTAAATATGGTGTTTCACAATATCAAAAGAAATTAATTTCGAAACTAACTATGTATGATTGTGTATCAAACATCCAAAAACCCAAACATACAATTATCCAAACATCTAAACATAATTCTTTACAAATTCTCGCATACATAATATAATACCATAGCAATTAATAATGTAGATAAACTTCCATTATTTCAACTACATTTCTTTTACGTCATCCTTAAAGCAACTCGTATTCAGTTTAGCAATAATATAAGCAACAATTCAATTGATTTTTATCGTTTACGAATACATTGCTGTGATAATAGTTTCCTTTTTCTACTCCCTCTACTTATATAACTCATTAATTTGAAAACATCTTATTTAAATCTCTAAGTTTGGTTTAAAAAATATTGAATTGTGTTACTGAAAATTACCAACCATGTTATGAACACTATTTTTACAGGTATTTTTAATAGACGTTTAACGGTTACCGTTTGCTGGTAAGACAGGCTTTAAAAGTAAAGAAGGCAAATACACATTAGTTTTTAAAAGATAGACCTAAAAATGTTATGTTTTGTTTTTTCTACGCCGACTTCACATTCAAGTCTTGGCCGTTGATTATAGGTTAATACACAGGCTGGTATGCGTGTCATTATGTCTGCTGCAGCGATAAGAGACACCAGTTCAGGACTTTAAACTGAATAGTAGATGACTTAATTCCTCGCAGTATATTAGAATATTATAATACGTAGCGGGGATTTCGCAGCACCTGTCTTTTTTAGCTCTGCAGCCGGTTTGTTTCAATAATTAATCTTCTTTTTCGGGCCTTCCTTTAATGCTTTATGTGTTGGTTGACTGCATTAGATTGGCATTAATTGCGAGATATGTATATATATATCTTCTCATCCTTCAAGCACTCTCACGACACGACTGAACGTTTGCCTGTAAGTTAGTTTTGTCTCAGTTCATGAATCCATCAGTCAAGTGACCATTACGATATTGTACATGTACTTTGTTAGAGATGTTAGTTTTAATCTTTATAGATGATTCTGGGGTGTGACAATGTGCGGACCATCTTGCACAACTAATTGGTCATGAAATTTGGTCACAAAAAGTATCTAAAGGTATACAGTATTTGTTTTGCATTAGAACACGTCGAAGAAATAAGATAATTGAAAATAATTTTCAGAGGATTTCAGCGTCTTCCTAAGATTACCAAGAATTAACTTTCATCTTTCTCTTCCATAAACCCTCCGGGTGATACATGTTTTTTACCCATGGTGATGGGTATATTGTGATTAAATGTGCGCATGTTAATAAAACATTTTTTAAACAACAAAACTGTATTGTAATATATTGTGTTGCATATCATTTTATTCTGTACATTCTAAGGAATCAGAAAATAATACTATAAGTGAACTTACGGTAATATGATGATCCATTGTACTCTGCTGAATGTTAAAATTATTTACTTTTGCAAAAAAGTTTTTTCAAATTCTCACAACCAGTATTATTATGTACAAATAAAAATTAAAAAATCTGAAATAGCCATTCTGCTCAATTTTTTATGTACATTCAAAAAAAAAACTACACATGTATGGCTCAAGTCATAAAAAAAACTCAATCTATATATACAATAATGAAACTATGTACACCTCTTTTTCTGAGCAAACTTCACTCGGAATCACTGTTGGGCCTCATCCTCTTCCTCCCAGGCTTTAGGGGCCTTGGGTAGTGATCTAAATATGGAAAACACTCCTTGTGAATACCACAATTACATTGAGGGACACCAATATCTGCTTCTTTTGGAGGTTGTTGGACCACAAAACAGCACAAAGGCGCAGGCGACTTCCCCTCAAGATGAGCAATTTGTGGCCTGTATCACCACCTGGCCCTGGCTGGATTCTTTGGGGAGTATTGTCTTGACTGTTTACCAGATCATGGACTATTTCATACTAAAAAATCATACCTTGAAACTGGTCTATCAGTATTATTTGAATACAAAATAAATGCATTGAACAGAGCGATGTCAATGAAGTTCATGAAGAGTTTTTTCCAGTATTTAGGAGTAGTTCTAGTACAAGAATAATGATATATTGACTTGTCACTGACATCAATAGCTCCCATAGATTGATTGTATTTATGTATTACTAAAGGCTTCATACATCTCAATCCTTTTTTGCTTGTGACCATCTGATCTTCTGCATGGGGCAGGCCGATGTTAGGACTAAAACTGGCTTCCGAGATTTTTTCTGCTGGTACTTGACCAAAAGTAACTTCTTTTTTTCTAAAATAAATACTCTCTCTTTCTCCAAGCTTTGCTGATAGGATAGATTTAGGTAAACCTTTAGAATTTTTGTTAATTGTCCCTGTAACAAAAGTGTTTCGAAAAGACTCAAAACTTCGACAAGTGGAATTTTGGTATAAAAAATTATCGAGGAAAATGTGATAGCCTTTGTCTAATAATTCAGGACTTTTCAAGAAGTTGAATCACATCCTTTTGGGTAAAAAGGGCCACAGTTATCTTCCAAATAATCTGAGCCACTGTACAATTCAATGTGATAGATGTCATTTGAACGGCTATCACATAGTTCAAACTTTTTTATTCCATATCTGGAATGTCTTTTATTGGGAAGATACTGAATATACGCGCATCTATTTTTCATCCCAACAATAGGACTCATCTATACTTAAATTCTGAAAGGGAACAAAATACTTTTTTTATATTTTCATTGAGGCTTTCCAATAAAAACCTTATTTTGACCCAGGGATCGTAACCTGGCTGTCCTCTCGTTACGGTCTCTTGTGATGTTAGGTGATAGCATCGAATTAATTAGTTGGAATCTATTGCAGCTCATTATTTTTGAGAAAAAAGGGACATTTTGTTCAAATCTTGTATCTCAGTAAGTTTTAAAATTTTTTTTACCAAATAGGCCCATGTTTATTAGGATTCCAAAATATTTTCTTAGTTCATCCAGTGTCAGGTCAATCCATTTCTGTAGCCTAGATGCATTTTCTCATCTCATTTGAAGTTCTTTTAGCCTGGATAGTCTTATTGGTATATTTGTTCGTTTCCCTGACAATACTATTCAATACTGCACTAGTGAAAAAACAGTTGAGTACGTTTTGAGTTTCTAGGAGGAAGGTTTCTGGTACCAGGATTTCTAACCTTGAACTCTGATTCAATATCAATGGCATCTCTTCTGGTGTATAAGTTCTCAACCACATGGGATTGGAAAATTCTTGAATAGGCCTATTTGGATTAGGTGTATCATCTTCATCACTATCACTATTATTTACAGTATGATGAGAAATATCTACTTCAGAAGATTCTAAGTCTTCAAAGTTTGGAACATATTCCTCACCGCTGCCAGAAGAATAATCCTCTAATGATACATCTGAATCAAGTTCCGGCACATCTATATCACTAGTATCTTCCAAATCACTTATTTCATCATCTAAAACATCTCTGATTTGATCTGAGCCTAAATTGTTATCCATTGTCACTAAAAAAAGCACAATTCAAAACAATAACACAGCAGACACCATTACTGCAGACACCACCAACAACAGAAAAACAACTGGTTGAAAAACATCGATATATCGACCGTTAAAACAATCTATTAGATTCCATAGAGGATATAAAAGAAACTTCAGAATTCGATGGTTACAGCACTATATGAAACATTAGATTTCAACGAGAATTGTTGAAGGAATTAGCGTTTAAAAAAGCGCTTACATAATAGTAGCGCTCGCGACGATATCACCCTGGCGGACGATATAATCGTTGTCGCGTCCGATACTATTACCACCGCGAGGGATAAACCAACCTAAAATATTAAAAATAAACATGTTTTATTTTTTCAAACATTAATTCGTAACACAAAAAATATTGTTTAAAATATTACCTTGATTAATTTATGTGTTTTATCTGCATTAAAATTATTAAATATGAAATTAAAATTAACGATACATTCAAAAATTGTTTTTAAAGTACAAATTATCATTTAATTCTTTGTTCTTTGAACTTGTTTTAATTAGGTTAAGGTTAACGTATCTAACCCAATCTGTAACCCAAAAGAGTGCATCATGAAAATAATATTAATAATAATAAATTGTTAATACAGTAAGAAAAGTAATGTTGTCATTAAAATGAACAGTTCATATTTGATCTTATAACTTATATAATAAGAGCCGTTACTCATTTACTCCACTCATGTAAAAGATAAAATAATACAGATATTATTATATCAATCAATATTATTATATCAATCAAATGATGCAAGTTTTTACAAAATGTTTGTCAATTGTGTTCTAATGTGATTAAAAATATTTGTTCCATTTCGGTTCATAATTGTTTCTGGTATACTATATTCAAATTAACTGTACATCTCTTTCCTAAAAATGTTTAAAAGTTTTTAACTAGTATTGTTTAATAATAACGGAAAACACTTTTATATTTAATAATTTGTGGCTAGTCACACGGCTTATTTCAAATTGCCTTTCATTTAATATTGAGTCGGAAATGAGATATTTCAGGATCTTTACAATTCTAGGATCAATAAACGCCTTATGTGACACTTCCACTGAACTCTTTGTTAACCCTCCATCTGGCACCCTCTCTAACCCTTTCAACACCTGACTCACAATGTTAATGCGTCTTTAATTACCACCCTCGCTTCGATCCACACACTGGGGGTGGGTAATTACTTCGGTTCATTTTGCACTCTCAGCTTTCCTCGCGGCAGTGGCCGTAAATGACTGTGATATATTCTACTTTATATTGCTTCGTAACTTACATATAAACCTACCTGAAATCTCAAGAAAAACTAATTTGTCAGTACACTACTACATTTACAACTCAATTTCAAAATAGTGTCAGAATAAACTTAATAAACACCTAAAAACGATTCATTAATTTTTGTCTACCAATATTTACTAGCATAGTTAACACAAACCAAATTTTTGAAATATAATTTCACAGTATGAGGACAGGTAGATTTGAAATGCTATCATTTCGAAATGTCAAACTGAAAGTCCATCGTTATTTTTTATGTTAATTTTTGCAATATCGAGTCTTATAACACTGACGTTTGTAATGATCAGCCATGGACAAATTAAAATGTTATCAGTATATAGGGGCTTAAAAAATGTGTACTTGTTTATGGTTTGGTTAATTGGCTATAAAACATATTATAACACTTTTACGGGTTCAATATTATCGTATATTTGAGATATTTGCAGTGACAATCTGGAGTGCGTATTTCTGTTTTGTTGTACGATAATAATAACTGACATATAGCTATCCTGTTTCGTAACATTGAATAATATTGAATGGTCACCATATTCTACGAGACATAGAACATGTGTAGGATAATGCCTTAAAATTCGTTAGAAACACCATTTGTATTTTACCGTAAACTATTCAAAGTAAAATTTTTATTTTCGTAGACCGCTTATTACAAATTGTTATCAGTGACAAGAGCAAACGAACTCAGCCACTGTTTATCCATAATTAGTGTCTATGTACCGTAATTATAAGCCATGCACGGCACACATTCTCATATTATATTACATAAGCGAATGGATTGCACAATTGCAAACTTATATTTATTTTTTTCTATTATGATGGTTTTAGGTTCTGAGTACTATTATTGTTAAAAACGAGATAAAACTTCCGGATAATCAATTAACGTATGAATCTAAAGTTTTTGAATAATTATCACTACATTTTAAAATATATATGCCATTTTTCCAAATTTGAGGAAACTAATTTGGCGTGAGGTGGGAGAACAAAGTTAATAATATATTAAAATCTAATAATATGCCACAAAAACAAATATATTTAATATTGGTTTAAATAATTTTATTGTACACTTATAACCAAAACGTGTTAAAAAAAGATAACGACATTTTTAACTGTAAACGTACAGTTAAATAATTACATTGGCTACAGTAAAGAAAACTTAGAAAAGATTTAGACAATGTAATAATGCCGACTACAGTTGAATAAAATTTTTCAATTAAAAGAGATTTATGGAATAAATACTGTAGTTTTATTGAGCTCGCAAGTCCGAACCTTTCTCGTCTTAAATAAAAAGCTACAATATATACTTTAAGGTGGTGTAATAGATGGATTAGGAAAATGTTTGTTAAAAGTTGAATTCAAAGGACTTTCAGATAACATCCATGGATACAGGAAAAGTAGAATAATTATTTTAATCACTCCTTGTGAATTTACAAGGATTCATAGTAGGAAATTTAGGCCATTTTGTATCAGGCTCAAATAAAAATGTCTGAAGGTAATAATTTTAAATGTTTACAGTATGTACATGTATACAGTTTATTCATTCATGATTTATGGAAATTATTTTATTTAGTTTTATAATAATGATTAAATACAGTTTCTTCTCAACAAAATTTCTTTCTTTCATGACTAAAATGATGTCACTTTCTGAAACTATAATTCATATAAGTTTCTAATTAAAATACCTTCAATTTCACGTGTTGTTAAAAAACATTGTATACTTTATTTGTAAATAGGAAAGTTATCTTAAAGGGAAATGAATTTAACATTGAAACACATTTGCTAGGCTAAGAAGATATTGCATTATATCTTAATGCCCTTATGAGGCCAAATAAAAGTTTTTGAATATATGTATATTCGAATTAATTTTTTTCTTGAGTTGTAACGAAATAAACTTATTTTTTGTTAAATGTTTATTTGTTAGATAACAATACTTACCGGTAGAAATGCAATACCTAGTAGATTACACTATTGAAATCGGATAGATTTATTAATTCCTTGACTAAAAATAAGTGCAGACTTGTATTTTTTGTGGTACATTCCACAATAATAATTCCAGAATATTTTCTCTTATTATTATAAATAATAAGAGAATATTATTATAAATAGTCTTAATATTATTATAAATAGCCAGTTTTCAAATATTAACATCTCTTTTTATTTTCAACACCCATTTTCACTCATGTGTTAGTTGGTTCTAAAAGTTCACTTTAAGTTCGATTTATTGTGGTATAGTGAATGTTATTCTATAGTACTGTATTAGCCGTTAATTCTCTAATTTCCACTTATTATTGTACACATTTTCTTACAGACTTTAAAATGGCCACTCAATTTGGACTGTGGTATATTCTAATCAAAATATTCACTTAATGAACTCTAAAATATCCATGTACAGACTTTCAGTTAAAGGATTTGAACTCAACAGGCCACTCGTTTATCACGAATAAGAATATCAAGGACAGAAAGCTCCAGAAACATGGTGAAGTACGGTAATTGATGCAAATTGTCAGACAAATTAAGAGACTAGGAGCATAACTACAAGACGGACACAAGCAGCCGATTGTACAAGGGTCTCTCCTGGGGGTTGAAGGTGAGTAGGTAGTACGCGAGGAGACAAAAAATGCAAATTACTTGGAAATGACTGAGGGGGCTTCTTTGTTAGAAAGGCTTTGTGGAATTCAATTGTAACTGTATAATTATAGAGAACTCGAGTGGTAAGGCATTGTGTGTGGAGAGTTGGGCTCTCACCCCAAGTGTGTCCCCCCCTACCCCCTCACATTCCCCTCAGCGCTACACCCCTTACTCGCCGAGCACTTCACTACGTCTACCCATGAATGGAAACGTATGGAGTTGCGTGATAAAGTGTAGTACCGGTACGCGGTGGAAGTTATTTTACGTTTTATATTGGAGTGGAACGATCCACCCACAAACATGGGTAACATGCGGATGTTACGCATAAGTTATCCTACAACTTGGAAATTACATGATTGTTCAACCCTCAAAGTTGAATGACACAGTTCCTAAAATAGACAATAAAAGTTATCATTCACCTGCCTATACTAGTAGTTAATACTGTACTTTCATTTTCTATATGTATTAATTTGCTGAAAATTGCACAGTTTATAATTTTCCAAGTTTAATAACTTGATAAAAGGCATATTGAAAAGAATGAATTTTTGGTTATGAGAACCGTTAGATAATATTTTAGAGGCTCGATTAAGAAGGACCACTTCACACTAGGCAGTGAAGACGCCGAACACACTGATTTTAACAAGAGTTCACTAGGTTACACATAATGAGTTTATGAACAGTGCATATTCAAATAAAGTGTAGAAAATAAACAGTTACCTTTGTTTTCATGAGAGGTACCTAACCGTAGTCTGCTGTTGTTGAGGGCCCGGTTGTGATCAGTAAGTGTGGAAATAGGCTGCTGTCTTGTAGGCAGGCGTGAAGACGGAAGATGTGAAGGAAACAGGATTTTTCCGGACATTTGCCATCGTTCAGTGAAACAAGAAAACAGTAACACTACGTTTCGAGATCTGCAATCTGATCTCTTCTTCAGGTAAAGAACTAACCTAATACATAATTACAAACTAAGTTAAAATAAACAAATCTTACTAAAGCGTTGTGGCACGCCTAAGTCAGGAATCACAACCTACATGTTGTTGTCAACTTCACTAACACTAAAAGACATGCACTTAATACAAAACTATACAAAACACTAATCATTAAAAGTAAACTACGGAATACAGGTCACAATGCGTCTTCACTCGTCTACTGACCACCTACGACTGACCAGAGGGACTAGCCAATGGCAATCGTGACGGCTGGCTAAAACAAGATGGCGGACATACAAGGGAAGGGGAACAGGAATGGGCCCTTTCGTTATTATTGGTTCATGCGAGATGAACTTCTTAAAACCATATTGTGACTTCCGCATTGGTTTATTACAAATATCCGATCCGTTTGATACTTTTGGTTTTCTCTTTAGTTCATTTTTTAGAATTGGCAACCAAAGCGGCCTAATCTCGACTGATGGTTGACTGATTGGTTGGTCTGCCAATTTAATGTATGTTGCCTCAATTAATTTCCTTTTGAAGAAATGTGGTTCCGATGTATTATGTGGGCTTCATCCCAATTCATATGATGGTCTTCGGACCAAACAATGGTGTGCAAATTTTGACTTTTCTGTGAAACCCTTTCTCGTGTTTTCTTTGTGTTCTTTTATCCTTACGTTTAGTGGTCTTTTTGTCTCGCCTATGGTATTCCCTATTGCAGCTACATTTTATACTGTAAACACAGTTTTTGGAATCCTGTGTGCCATTTTTTGGTTTTGTATTTTTGTTTTTACGAGACTTTGTCTAAGAGTGTTGTGTGTTTTAAACGCGGTTCTAATGTTGTACTTTCTACCTACTCTTCTAATTTTCTCCGATAATCCCGGCACATAAGGGATTGACATAAACGCAAATTTTTCAAAAATCTGTTTTTCTGACTCAGGAATGATTCTTCTGGTTCGTTTGCACTTATTAATTACTAATTGAGGGTATCCATTGCTTCTGAGATCCGATTCAATTTTCTTAAATTCTTCTTTTAGTCCATTCTTTATCTGAGCACAAGCTCTTTGCTCTATCAAACAACGAGTAGGCTACTCCTTCTTTGACAGATTTTTGATGGTTGGATTGATAATTTAAATATTTTCCTGTGTGTGTTATCTTTCGAAAACAGGATCTTTCGGCACACAGGATTCCAAAAACTCGTGTTTACAGTATAAAATGTAGCTGCAATAGGGAATACATAGGCGAGACAAAAAGACCACTAAACGTAAGGATAAAAGAACACAAAGAAAACACGAGAAAGGGTTTCACCAGAAAAGTCAAAATTTGCACACCATTGTTGGTCCGAAGACCATCATATGAATTGGGATGAAGCCCACATAATACATCGGGAACCACATTTCTTCAAAAGGAAAATTAATTGAGGCCAACATACATTTAAATTGGCAGACCAACCAATCAGTCAACCATCAGTCGAGATTAGGCCGCTTTGGTTGCCAATTCTAAAAAATGAAACTAAAGAGAAAACCAAAAGTATCAAACGGATCGGATATTTGTAATAAAACCAATGCGGAGTCACAATATGGTTTTAAGAAGTTCATCTCGCATGAACCAATAATAACGAAAGGGCCATTCCTGTTCCCCTTCCCTTGTATGTCCGCCATCTTGTTTTAGCCAGCCGTCACGATTGCCATTGGCTAGTCCCTCTGGTCAGTCGTAGGTGGTCAGTAGACGAGTGAAGACGCATTGTGACCTGTATTCCGTAGTTTACTTTTAATGATTAGTGTTTTGTATAGTTTTGTATTAAGTGCATGTCTTTAGTGTTAGTGAAGTTGACAACAACATGTAGGTTGTGATTCCTGACTTAGGCGTGCCACAACGCTTTAGTAAGATTTTGTTTATTTTAACTTAGTTTGTAAATTATTGTATTAGGTTAGTTCTTTACCTGAAGAAGAGATCAGATTGCAGATCTCGAAACGTAGTGTTACTGTTTTCTTGTTTCACTGAAACGATGGCAAATGTCCGGAAAAATCCTGTTTCCTTCACAATCCTTCCATCGTCAAAAATAACCTTTAAACAAAGAACGGAAGATGTCCTTCACGGATTCACTCACGCACAATACGACCGCAAACGAATAGTTCATAACACTGTGGCCAGTCCTGTAGAGCACGGTAGACGCGGGTGTCCGGGAGCAGAGACGTTCTGAGTAGAGATTGCCAATCCAGAGCACTGACTTTAATGTTAATGTAAATGTACAACAAATAGAGATAAACTAATATTTTAAGTGAGAGAGTAACACATGGGGGAGAGAGTAAGTATGGTCAGCAGTGGCTAGAGTGTACATAAGTGCCCCAGGCGGGACCGAGAGTATAATGAGCAAGCGTGCCGTCGCTTGCAAGTAGGCCAACCGTTGTGATTGGTTGGTCAGTGTACAGTAAACAGCTGATTCGGGAAACAATGGTTCATTGGTCTGTCACTGTACGTGAATATTTTAATCCAGTAAGGAATGGTATTTTAGGCACTAGGCCGCAGAAAGAGATATAGAATTAATGTAGTATATACAGTTTAGTAAATAAAGGCAAATATAGAGTATAAATTGCTTAAAAAATATATACATTAATTATTATTCAAATAAAAGTAGCCTTTTCATATTAGGCAATAAAAAACAAGTTATTTAATGCAATAATACTTAACACATGTAACGTAATATTTTCTTTGGTGAGGCAGACGTAACTAGTAAAGTTTCTAGTACATGAAGTATCGAGGCAAGTAGAACATTAATAATTATAAATATATACACTCAAAAATAATTAAATTCTGAAAGTGGATCAAAGTGATTGCGCTCAGCTGAGCCATGGCCACCTCGGTTAACGATATAAGTAATCGAATCCTTCTTATTTATTAGTTTTAAGCGCAACAACGTTATGCTTTACGATAACAAATAAAGTAATGACTCTATATCGCAAATGACAACAACAAATTTAACTAAGATAAACTAAAATACTAGCCCACCCCCCCCCCCCCCCACCCCCCCCCCCCCCCACCCCCCCCCCCCCCCACCCCCCCCCCCCCCCACCCCCCCCCCCCCCCACCCCCCCCCCCCCCCAAAAAGAATAATTAACCGAAGAGAAAGCCCTGGGAATCAAAGATGGATTGAAACCTTTATTCATTTAGCTAATCAAAATTTCATTATAAATACCAAATTTATAATTTAGTGTTTTCGATTATTAATAACATTTAGTCATAAGAAAATCCACAAATCAAAATTCCAACCTTCACAAAACGATGCTAGTAAAATGTAACTTTACAGTGTCTTGTGATAAGTTTTACATTCTATCAATCAAAAGCCTGACATTTTGAGGAAGACTCATTCGTCAGAAAAGTATGAAACACAAGTAAACTTGATAAACTCAGGCTATATCTTCAGTTATGTATTTAATTTAATCTTAATACTTCGCTTGGAATAAACGTAAAAATCATGTAAAATAATGAAACACTAAATTTATATTTAAATAAAATCTATCATATTGCTCTAATTTCCAAAAGTACCTTATTATTAGGCTAAAGCGATGTCTAATTGCTCTCATATTATTCTGATAAAATGAAATAACTGAATAAAATATTATCACACTGGTGTAAGAGATTTGGCTATGACTATGATTTACTTAAATAATGCTTATTGTTTTTTATAGCTTTCTACTCCTAATAAAATGTATTCTATCCAAGTCAAAAAATAAAAAAATAATTACTTACAATAATTTAAGTGCTTCTAATGTTTGCACAACTTTAAACCCCTTATCCTCTCATGATTACGGTCCATCCTGTTTTAAAAAGCCCAAAACAGGCCACCTTAACGCACATAATCGGTGTTGATGTTCATTATATAGGCTCAGAATCGAATCTCCATACAAATTTCTACTTTCATTCACTCTCGAGATTTCGTGCGGACAGACATAAATGCCATTTTACAGCCACTCGAATGATACACTTCGCTACTTGCTCCAGCCAAAAACACAATAAACAACACTTTAAAACTAACTCTGCTAAACAATATTTTCCATTTATGTACTATTTTCTTATAACGCGTGTTAGCACAGGTGTAAGAAAATTACTTGTACAACATTTATGTTTTTTCTTAATTCTAGTTGAGAAAGGTGTAGTGAAGATTCTGTCAACACTTTGTCAGAAATGTCAACCATCTGTCTTCGTTTGTGTGATAACAATGTCATTGCTCAGGGGAAACTTATATATTGTTCAGCCGTAAACCAAACCACATTTACGATTTATTGTCTTTTGTTAACGTGAAAAATACTACAAAATTGTTTTTATTTAATAATCATCGTTTTTTTTTTAATACAGTACTGGAAAAGGGAAATTACTGGACTTTAAATATTAATAATAATTACGTAATACAAAAATAAAGGACCTTTTGAAAACTCACATTGTTTATCCCTTTATTAATTTTAATGTAAGTGTTAAACTTTACGATATACGGTTACTAAACGAATGCTAGAAAAACTAAGACATTTGGTTACTGCGAAACGTTTGAACAGAAAGGGTTTGCGTAAACAGCTTTGACGAAAACTTAACAGCAAGATTCGTATTAAACACAAACAAATCGCAACATTGAACAAGATTGACACACTCGATGTAGAACAGGAGGAACATTAGATAGAGACCACCAGGATTAATAATTAAGCAAAAAAGTATAACAATAATAGGGAATAGTGTACTTGGCAATAGTTTTAAGATCAAACAAACTATACGTTATTACTGATTATTACTCATTCTTAATTTATTACTGTTTATGAGGTATTTTTTGCCCTCATGTTTATATGTAGAGGGGGTTGTATTTGTACATTGGTTAGCTTTCCTGATTTTAAAATTACTGTATATGATTTAGAATATCATGTCATGTTTTTGAGCCTGGAAATTGTGTATTAAAGTAATTGAATTTAATTATCCAGATAACCTAGATGAACGAATAATGTATATGGTATTATAAACCGAAATATATATTTTCAAAAATACTTTAACATGGATGTAAATATTAATGAAATATAAATTTTTCAGCTCAATAATATCCAATAGGTTTTGGTCTCAGAAAAGGACTAAAACTTGTAATTGGAAATTCTAAAGTCAAAATTTATTGAATATGTTTATTTTAGAACAGAAATAATGTAGTTATTGGAATAAAAATCACAATTAAACTGCTAACAGTAGCTTTATTTGTTTTCTATTGACTGTGAAATTTATCAGAATATTATTTAGGTTTTAATTTATTAGCTATTAAAATAATTTAAAAACAGCGGCACATCATCATGAATGCTTAACATGTAACCATATAATTATTCCATAATATTTATAAAAATTTCAGAATTGGTGCAACATGAAAACTTTTCTATTGGAAAACTTAAGTAACTTAAGTTATGTACATGTCTATATAAATTTATTTATTTAGAGTTTTGCTATGAGAAATGTGTTCAATCAATATTTTATTACTCAATAGACTTAAATGCGTAAAATATTTTCAAAACTGGAAGACAAAGTTAACAAGATATGTTGATAAATCCAGAAGTGCTATAAGTTTTGCTGTGTATTAACTATGACAGAGATTATGATAAGCAAAGTTCCATTATCGTAGACTATCACTTGTTAAAATGTAGTACAAAACAGTGTTTTACGTATTAATAACAATAAACAATAATATTAAATCCACCCCCACCGATAACAAAAATATGTAATCAAGTTGATGCCTGAACACAGGTCAGCTGTGTTGTTAACATGATAACAAATATTTTGAATGTATAAATATTTATGATTTATACATTCTTTGAATATTCTACCGGAATAAAGAGCTTTGTTTGGTGGCCATTATGTGATATGACGTCATAAAAGTTTAGTAAAATAATGATTATACAGAGTAATTTTAATGGAATTTTAATATATTATTATTATATTATATTATTAATATAGTTTTTTATATACTTTCATTAGAAGTAGTTTTGTTTTTAATAATGATGATAGATAAAGGACACATATATTTTTACACTATCATAATGAAATAGCAGTTATATGAGTGTATTTATTCATTGACAAGCTATTTTCGAGAAGAATTAATGTTGTTTCGTTTCAAATCCGATAACTGTTGGACTGCAATCGATAAAGTTTTTATGCTATAACTGTGGCTAAAATAACTATACTTTTTTCCCAAAAGGCACTTCTTACTGTTTGCATAAAGTTCTACTATTAATTTAAAACCCAAGCTTAATTTCTAACAGCATATTAAAATGAGTTAAAACTATATAGTAAAATTAAGCAAATGAAATGGAAAATCGCCGTGATCAGAAATGAAACGTTTATCAAGTCCTCTCTAACATTTAATCTTAAAAAGACCTATTTACATTAAATAACTAATAACTATACTATGCCTAAATTTATTAATTTAATATAAACTTTCAACGATAGTTTAATTTAAGTATACAAATAGTTCTATACATATTTCTTGTCCCAGTCATTTTCATTCGACTTACATTCTAATCGCCCGAATGTCACTCCCAAATACCTATCACTGCTGCATTCCCTGAGCCTTCAGCAAAATCCTAATTTCGCTTATGTTTTTTGAAAGATACTTTCACAATCAATTAGACCGAAATGTAAACCATTTAGTAATAAAAGTAATTCTGTGAAATGTAATAGAGAATTATGATATACCCCTTTTACGATTTGTTTAGTTAAAATCCAAATAAAGTGGTAAGATTTTATTATTTATTAAATTTTTATTAGAACATATCGCTTACAGTCATTGCTATTATTTATAATTTATTGCATTACTTTACATCCTTCTTGAAGTCCTACTCTCTATAATGAAAACCTTGATGTTTCAAGATCGAAAATTGTGATTACCTTACTCTTGAAAACACTTTATTATCAAAACAACTTTCACGAACGCTACAAAATAGGAAGAAACCATTACGTGTGGAGTGGAAAAGAACCTAGAATATGTAAACGTCAAACCAACGGTAATAACCACCAGCGGATTCTGTAGAAGACTAGTAGAATACATTCGCAGGCTTGAAAATATCATTGTAGATATATAACAAAGGTTCAGTGCAGGAATAATGGACTTTTTAAATTCATTTAGCATGAATCTGTTGTGATAAATGAGGAAGTTTTCCAGTTGATCAATGCCCTAAAAGAATCATAAACCGGGTTTAAACGTGTTGGAAGGTTTAAAAGCAGACTGAAAACAGAATTTTTCCACTGGCAAAATCATTGGAAGTTAAAACAATACAAAGTCACGGAACTTCTATTGGGATCTGAAAAGTATTTGATAGTGGGATAAAGAAGTATACATTTGCTATGTACAGTGTATTTAAGTTGCTATCTAATCGCCGATGAGTCTGGACCGCTTATCTACAAACATTCCTGTCTTATATGACTACAAGTTTCGGCCTGTCTAGTTGAGGTTATACCTGCCGTTAATGTACGGTCATATCTTTATTTTTATAAATCCATTGATTTACAATGTCGGAAAAGTTTTTCTTGCTAATGACGTTATTGCTAAGTGCGCAGAGTGCAAGCGTTTATTTCACCTCGCGTGTTCGTGTACTGATTCGTCATAAACTTTCACGAAAGGCAAACATAAGTCTTGGAAGTGCGACTCATGATTTGAGATAAACGACTCTTTGTCTTGTTTTTGTAGCAACGAGGATATGGTTATTAAAGAAATACATTACCGATCTCGTCTAGTCTCTCAAAAAATGCATTAACAGAAACGCAGATGATAAAATCAAAACGGTTGTACGATCAGCTAACTGTTTATCGGAGCCGAAAATCTTGCAGTGTTGTGTGACTGAGTTGTGGAATTCTCACCAGAAGATGGAAGATCGTTGTAGCAATCTCGAATAAAACGAACAACAAGTTAAAAGGAGAGGTTAGAGATTTACAGCTTCAGCTGGAAGACGTCGAGCAGCATCTGCGGTCAGCCCAACATAGAGATTATTGTAATTCCAGGAACATACGAGGAAGATATACATGGTGGCCGTGATCTAGAGTTCAATTTTTTGAGGGTGCTAATACAACATAAATGTGACTCAAATACGGAAATTTGTATCACACACACACACACACACACACACACACCTGGAGAGGCCTTATTTCGGTTTTTTAATAACAAAACATGAACATTACGTACATTTCTCAAACTTTATTACCACCCATTGTATTCTAAATTAGCTTTTGAGTAAGTATGGATAGTTGTTAAATGGGTCCTGAATCTCCACAAACATGATTTAAATCGGTTAAACTAGGAAATTCTAAATTTTTAAAAAAGTAAAAAGAAAAAGCTGACATTCACAACTCTTTATAAAAATACTAGAGACTAGAAAATGTCATAGAAACTGCTTCAAAACCTAAGCTTTTAGAAAATATGATGCATAGTTTTATTCTTTATCATTCTTTATCAAAGTACAGTTATGTGAGTTTTCAATAGTGTAAAACACGATGTGATAAAAATTCGCAAGCAAAACACAACTGCTTGTAGATTAAAAAATATTGAATAACACAAATTAGTAAGTCAGACTTTTTTTATTAAATAAAGCTCAGTTTACAGTTCTTTTCAGTTTATTTCCAAAATTTCCTCCGTTCTCATTTATGCAGGCTCTGACTCTCTTTTGAATAGCTCCAACAGTCACTTTATGGCTTGGCTTTTCTTTAATTTTCTGTGCTGCATCTTGGATCCTATTCAAAAGTTCCTCTTTGTTATTTACAGGTGTTGCATACATCTCAGCAGTAAGGAATCCCCACACACAAAAGTCCATGGGGTTGAGATCATGAGATATCCTGCAGGCCAAAGGCTTTTTTCCTATCCAAGTTAGATAGTTAGCATTCAGCCAATTTCAGACTTTAATGGTAAAGTGAGGAGAAGAGCCATCTTATAAATCTTCTATAAGCCCCTGAAAAATACAATCCGTCCTAAATTTCCAGGGAAGCAAGTAGATCCTACGCACAGGCTTTTCTGCCAATGTAGGCTCATTTCATAGGCTACTTTAATTTTTTTGTAACCATGTGATTAGTAATAAAATAAAAGAACTTTACTATACATAATATCCAATTAGTTACATTATTTAATTCCAAAAATTGTATAACACCTAATTTTTATAATTAATTATTTCTGATTTCTTTCTATATTTTATTTTAATTTCTCTCAAGAAGTGTGTTTTATTTTAAATACTGCGCACGCATGTAACCATTTTGGAAATTAACTATTATTCCATTCAATTCAATTAAAAATTCAACTTTTGCAATGTAACCCCAGTGAAGTTACTTTTACCGTTACGGCTAATAATATATTTCTAATGGTCTAATAGAACAATATACCTGACTGGATTAGTTTTATTCCATAAATTTTAAATATTAAGGGCCTTAAACTTAAAAAAAGTAACTCTATATTTCCTTTTTGTTTTAATCCATATATTATTATTAAGTGTTACAAAGGCAAACTTACTTGTGCATTAAGAAGATAATGTATACCTGAAGGGACTGGTATGTCAAGTAAATTATTGATCGGAGTAAATATAGAAATTCAAAATTATAGTTTTTATTTCGTTGAAACGGATATATAAAAATACTAATACTTTCTTATATATAATGCAAACCGTACATTGTGTTCTATTTTAATGACCGTGTTTGCCTGCTGTTTAAACATACAAATTCTGATTTGTGTATATTTGTCATGTAATACATGGGATTCCAAATCGACAAAACCCGTGGTGAATGAATCGTCCACAATTATTGTGCTAGGTGTAAGCTGTGGTTGTGGTAAGCCAAGTTGTTTCTCAACATCTCCAACCTCCCTTCACCCTTCATCACCCTACCCACATCCCCGCAATTTATCACCCCGTCTCAATCCTCCCTTCACCGACTGACCAAACTTTGTGGTTTAACTCAAACCATCGATTTAATTATTATAGATTAGCCTTCAATATAACCTAACACGCCTTTTACGTAACAATAACATGATTTCACTATTTACGTATCTAATGTAAATCTCTGAATTTCATGATATTTGGAAATATATTGTAATACGTGTAATATTGTAAGGACTCATCAATATGGAGAATTCAAGTCTAAAGTTAGAAGATTAACACTGTCTGTTGTCGTTTAAACTTGTTATTGTATTTTAATTTTCTTCGTAGTAGTAATGAAGGTGGTAGCCTACCGTGTTCTAGCCATAGTTCATCTCAAAAGGCTTGCAAATCTTCTTACATCTAGAAAAAGACTAGCTTACCTAAATATTACTAGCGATAGAAGAAACAAAATTTAAGAAGAAAGTAATGTAAGTACAATTTTTATTGACCTATATCTATCCTCAATGACATTTTCAAAAGTTTCAATTCCAACAATCTTCTTAGTACACATTGGAAATATTTGAACTCACGGACAAAAGTAATGACCAGAAATCCCATCTAGAACTGAGTTGTACTAATTGTAAGCATAATTAATATTACATTTTAGTACAAATTTGTGTCTTCTGAGATAAAAAGAGCGGATGAAATAGACACTTTACTAGTCTACGGTATGCGTAATATTGGTAAAGGACAGTTGAAACACTTTGATTAGTCATTGACTTACCACGTATTTCTCAGCGCTTTTTAACTTTTTAACGAGGCCTTAGATAATGCGACAGAAAAGTAACTACTACTACTTCTAACTGCTACTATGAAACTTTCTCCTCCTGAAGCCTTTATTGATAAGGAACATAGTTCAAATATTTGTAATGTATTCGATGGAGCTTGGCGGAAAAGGTGACGTTTCGTTGATTGGAATTGTGCCACGCTAAGTATGCAGAACGTATTTGTAAAACTAACTACAAGGAAAGTAGTGGGGGTGTGGACGTAACCGGATCACTAGTGATTTTTAATCATTCATAGGACCAACATGGTGTATACACAGTACATAGGAGATGGGGACAGCAAAGCCTTCAAAGATATAGTAATGAAAAATTAGATTGCATTAGCCTTATTTAAAACAGAATTAAATGCCTTCTAAAATATTCCAATGATTGCAAGAATCAAAAATTTTAACATGTTAAGTTATTGTCTAGCATAAACAGGCTTCTAAAAGAGGAGCTACTAAATTGCAGACCTATAATGGTCTAGAAATTAGAAGAAACAACGATAATCCTAGCAATATATACAAAACTGTCTGGATAACTTATTTTCAAAGATTATCAACCAATTAAAAACACAACATGGACTCCGCCCTAGAGGAGAGGTTCATTGATGTAAATACTAATGTTCCTAAGTAACTAAAGATCCCATAAGAAGCACTCCCTTTGGCAGTTATGTACAAACTCAAGCCTATCTGCAGATATTAGTCCGATAAAACTCTACTCCAGGAATGCTTATACCTCAAAATCCCAACGAGTCTTTTAATAATACTGTATGGTCACGGGTGCCAAAACGGGTTTTTGGGAACTTGGGACACTCAACGTTGGAGAGTGGGTTTTATGGTGATGATCTCTGGTTAATTGAGTAGACTAAAGGTGCTGCAAGAACTCTATAACGAGGATGTTGATAAGTGTGTACTTGGACTAAAAGTGCTTGATCAAATGCGTTAAATAAAAGCCGAGAAAAGAGCTGAGAAGGTAACAAAAATCAAATCAAATCAAATCAAATCAAATCTTTTATTGCTCGTCACAATTACACATTGTATGGCAAACGTCAGAATTAATTATAAATTTAAAACTCGCATACCACATTACCACCACGTCCAAACTTACATAATGTTCATGCATTCCAGTCTCATTCATCCATCGCCAATCTCAACCCACTTTCAGCGCTGGAGTCAGTCATCGAATTGGGCGGTCTCCCAGTTAAACGCCAGAAACTCGTCAACGCTGTAGAATGCATTTGACACCAGGAAGCGCTTAAGACGAGCTTTTGACGCCTTGGGCGTTTGGGCGTTTGTAATAAAATTTGGCAAACTGTTGATGAAATGAACACCTGCCTGCGAAGGTAAGTGCTCATAAACCACCGTTCTATGTCTTCCAGTACGGTAGTTATCTCTGCCTCTAGTCTCATACCCGTGTATGTCACGTCCCCTGGTTAGGGCACATTTAGACAAACAGAACCAAGATGTTTATAAAATGTAGAGACTGGGCAAAGTCAACAGTTGCAAAGTTTTGAATGCTGTCCTGCACGACTCTCTGAAATTCAACTTTGCGATGATACGAATAGCTTTTTTTTGCAATTTGAACACCCTCAGGAAATTATTGCCTGTACAGGCCCCCCACAACACCACTCCATAGGAAAGGTGAGAGTGAATTAGCCCATAATATGCCGCAATCAATACCTGACTGGGGCAGTACCGGGCCAAGGACCTCAAAACATATATTCCTGAGGACAGTTTGGCGCACACATGGGTCAATGTGATTATTCCATGTCAACCCTCGGTCGAGGAGTATTCCCAAGGAATTTTGAGGAGTAGACTTCTTCCAATAAGGAATCTGCCAACATGACGGCTGACCCACATTGGGAGTCCGTTGGACGCAGTGTGAAATTCAACACGTTTGGATTTCGAAGAATTCGTTTGAAGGTTGAGGTTATTGAAATATTGCACACAATTGTTGATATCTACAAAGGATTGTAGCTCCAAACCTTCTTGTGTGTTATCTCTGAAACAGAGAGTCGTGTCATCAGCATACTGCACAATTTTACCATGCAGCAGCGATGAATGTACGTCGTTGACGTATATCAGGAAAAGGATTGGACTGAGTATAGAGCCCTGAGGGACTCCATAACTCAGTTGAATTGGTTTAGAAAATTGGTTTGAGATCTGAACCACTTGACTTCTCTGACTTAAAAATGATTTAAGCCATAAGAGCGGCACACCTCGGATGCCATGAGAATGTAATGTGTCAAGCAGTATTTCATGGTCAACGCAGTCGAATGCTTTAGAAAGGTCCAGGAACACACTTAATGTGTGATCCTGACGTTCTAGACCCTCTACAACCATATCAACCAGACTCACCACTGCGTCTATCGTCGATTTATTTTTCCTGAATCCAAATTGGTGTTCAGAAAGCTGGTTGTTTTTGTTTAAGAAATAAAGCATTCTCGTTAGAAAGAGTTTTTCAAATATTTTGCTCAGTACAGGCAAAATTGAGACTGGCCGATAGTTTATTTAATGAACAGGGGTTTTCTTTCTTGAAAATTGGATGCACTTTTGCAATTTTTAGGAGAGAGGGAAAAACTCCTGAGTTAAAAGACAAATTGACCAATTGAGTCAGTGGTTTCACGATATGCTTAGAGCATTGTTTTATTAACCACATGGATCTCGATTCTAGATCATTCGATTTTTTAGCTGGGAATTGTTGAATGATTTTATCGAGCTCTTCCTCAACTACAGGAGTCAGAGCCATTGAGGCTGTTGGACTCTGTCTACGCGTGGGATTCCCCTGTGGCAGCGATGGACGAGGGCCCCGTCCACAAGCAACAGACGCAAAAAATCCGTTAAACTCGTCGGCAACCCTAGAGGCATCGCTCACAAGGGTGTCCCCAATTTTGACTGTGATTTGCTTGGATTCTTGATGTTTATTGTTAATGATGCCCCATACAGTTTTAGAAACGTTTTTTTTGAAGAAGTAATTGATTTTGAGACATCATACGATTTTGCAGCTTGGATCACCTTCCTGTAAATTTTTTTATAATTTCGAAAAAATATTTTGAACTGTTCATTGGCTGTTTTTCTGTTTTATTTCGGAGAAAAACTTGAGTTTTTCTCTCGACACCAGAATGCCTTTAGTGACCCCTAAAGAAGGCCAGTATAACAGTATGATATAAGAAGAGGAAGCTAGAAGCCATGGAAGAAGAAGAGGGGCTTAATGAATCTGGAATTGATGCTTTTGCCTAAATAAAGACAATTTAATATCTTTTAGAATGATTTGCCAAAATCTTAAAAATTTAATTTAAATTTTTAATACACTTTTTGAAGTTTTTACCCCATATTTCTTTTAATCTCCCTGTCTATTTTTAATAATATCATAAACTTATTTTAAGTTTAATATTTAGTAAATAGTCATAACAATATATCAAAAAGATTGGTTTATCTAGCTATAGCTGTATTTAAATTATTGGTAGAGAAATATGACAAATTTAACATAGGGGTTAATAGCCTCGTCCTATGAACGACTTAATGAATAAAACAAAAAAATAATACGATGCGAGGAAGTGGTATAAGATGGAGATCTGGTATGACATATAAAGAAGTATTTATTTATTTATTGTCAGGATATATACTTTTACATCTTTAACATTCCCTTTTTAAACATGAACAGAAATAAAGGAAATATATAATTGATAATTTTATTTTGTGAGAGAAGTTAGGATTAAAATATCCTTTCCTAAACTTAACCAGACTAAGAATATAAATAGGAAAGGCAGGATAGAACGTGAGCTTTACCCACACAATACTGTCTGTGCGTAACTCGCACTGTGAAACTAAACTAAAAAAAAAACTAGACGCAAAGTGAAGGAGGTGATCAAATAACCGTCAATCAAAATATTTACTACACATAAATTATTTTCTTACATACATTTTGTATTTTAAAACCTAAAATATTTAACATTGTATACTAAGTAATTACATATTTATCGTATGAAAGATCAATTATCATTTACGTTCAAATTTATTTAAAAAGATATTTTAAATTATTTGTATTAACTACAAATTATTATTCATGAATTTTACTTCAATATTTGAAGTATTGAGTACTTATATCTTTAACAAACATGATCAGTACTTTCAACATCAGTAGATGAAAATCAAAACTATACAATTGACCAACAGGTGTATTTGTTTATATAATAATATTCACATTAACTAACCTTAATTATTCGTATGATATAACAAATGTAAGGCATAAATCCTTTATTGCCCTAAAGTGAACTTTTTTACAACAAATGGTGGATGGTTAATGAGGTAGAAATTGGCTTTATAACTCTCAAGAAAAAGGAATGAATAACTCTGACCAACCGGAAGTGGACTGGACTATCTATCTATAGAACCTATCCATGTTGCTCGTATTTAGCTCTGGCGGGTTTATCGTGCGGACTGATTTCCAGTCAAAGATAAATTAATTGTTTTAAAGTAATAGGCCTTGCTAACGCTGGGATAAAACTAAACAAACATTACAATTACCTAAAAATATGGTATTATAGCTTTATAATAACAGCTGTTGATTTCCACTATATGTTTATAAAACAACATGCTGTCCGTCCGGTCGTGATCATATGGACGCGGTACATATACCGTCCTAATAATTTTTGTTTAGTTTTGTTCCTCCTAATTTTGTTAAATCCATGTAGAGCACTTTCGCGTTTGTTACCACATAATAATGGAGCTCTTGTAATAGAGACCTATAACATTTGGAACTATTTGACATGGCATAGTACATATTTTAGTTTAAATAGACAGTCTTGGGATATTTACGATGAATTTTGACTATATTTATGATTATTTTTGTTATAAAAGAATTTTCAATTTTGTAAAATTTTGGAATCCGTGTGGGGAACAGAGATGATAGAACCCTTACTTGTACATGCTTTAAACTGTTCTTAACTTCAGCTGAGAAGGTGTTGCTAAGGTACTATCAGCACTTTGTCAGAAATGTCAACCATCCGTCTTCGTTTCTGTGACAGTGTTTTCTTCTCAGAATTTCATCTACTTTTCAGTCGTAAACTAACAAACATTTTTTTTGATCCTGTGCAATACTTCAAAGTATTTTTTTAGTAATCAGTAACTTATATATGTAATTTCGTAAGTGAATCAGTCCTTAGGAAGTTCCTTAAGCTATCACGAAAATAAGATAACTTTACGAGATTCAGTTTTAAAAGCTTTGAATGCTCAACATCAAAAACTTAAAGTTAAAGAATATTTATAAGAATCTATTTATATAATATTCATGGCTATTCAACTCTAATAATTAGTACGATTTAAAAGTTTTAAACCATACATTCTTTTGCGCCCATAAAATACATAAAGAATACTGCGGGTTTTGGTTATAACGAATGGTGGATGGTCAATGAGGTGGAAGTCGGCTTTATAGGCATGAATGGCTCTGACCGACGGAAGTGGACTGGACTACAGCCCCTATCCACTTGTTCGTATTCAGATCTGGCAGATAATACGGGGTCCTACTTATGTATTTTATTAGTACAAACTATTGAATAAATGGGTGTATATTAAAAAAATCTCAATTTACTGTTTTATGTCCTCTCTATAGTAAAAACTACTAGAGTTTTGTTCATTATAGTTTATGTGGTTTTCACATGTAATTATTATGTACGCAATTTCAGACATGCTAACATTTCCTTTTGTGCGAAAGTATTTTTAAATGTTAAGTATTCATAGTTGAATAGTGATCTTTGCGTATTGTATAAACTTATACTGATCTATTAAGAGCAAGGCAAAAAATTCTACATGCATACAGTATATGCTGGTCTTTATAATAATTACACATCAATGATTTTACACTCACCGTTATTTCCAAATATTGGGTCTGGAGAAAGAAATCTATTATGAAAGAAGATTGATGAATTACATTAGAATGGCATAAGACATTTCCTGAAATAATATTACTTAGGGTTTTCAGGGTACAGTGATAAGGATGCATTTTTAAAGTATAACCACAAATCAATACAATAATTTTAAACTTTCCTTCAAACACAATACATTCTCAACCATGTGAATGATGGCAAATAAATAAATTATGTTTTGCACGTGCATCAACAATCCAACTCAGAACAAATACCTGTATTCGGAATTATTAATTGACATCTTTCAAACGTGACGCAATCACCTATATCGGAACATATATGTGATGGAATCAGTTTTGTCAATAAAAAACATAATTGTATTGTTTATATTTTGTGGATCTATCCTCAATTGATTTCATTCTATTCATAAAAATGTAATATGGCATTATCGGTTTTCTATGGGTTACAAGAAGTTATCTGATTCCTAAAGGTATACCGATAGTCACAAACTAAGTTGGTTCGTGTGAAGTTTGTGTTCAGTCCACATTGGGTCTCGTTTGATATAACTGTAGAGTATGTCTCATGGAGGGGATATACCTTGAGCGTTGATTGGCTTACAAAAGAAAATGATAGAGGAACCGTTGAATGGTTGATGAGGGGTTGCCGCAAAGGGAGAAGGGATGTTGTCAACTGGCCAAGGGTAGATAGCTCAGTGTTCGCTGACTCAGGGATCCGCTTTACACGCAATGTAATCTTATATTACTATCCGTATTCCAATGTAGTGTATTAAACTAACTACCCTTACGTTAAAACGGCATCAGAGAAGATAATTACAGTTGACGTCATCACGACCCACCAATTTAGGAGAATGCTCGGAAGTTCACTCTTCAAAACCGTTTGAGAAAAAAGCACAACCCTCTGACAAGTGTATAACTTTACTAATTGCATTAGTATTTAAAAATATTGTACATGAAATTCGAATAAAAAACCTCGAAGAACGTTCAAAATAATTGTCTTGGCGCAAAAAGAACCTTACCTCTAAATGACGAGGAAAGACAATTAGTACGGTTATGTATAGCTAGGTTTAGTATTCCACTAATGTGACCTCACAGAATCCAATGAAATTATTTAATAACTAAAAATGTGTCTCTAAAGAGAGATGTAGGTGTAGGTGTTCTTCCTTACAGGTTTTTATAGTTAAATAAACGGATTTTGTAATGAAAGCAGAACTAAACATGTATTTTTTTATTAATGTGGTTTAATATTTTTGTAGTATTTGTTTACAGTCTTAAACTTTAAAAGTATAAAACAATGGTTTATGCACTTGCAAAATCTCAATGCACGATTGGAATAGAAAGGATAGGAACTTTGTATCACTCTCAAGGGGCTTATCACTTTAAATATGCTGGCTAGGTATCTTTATGTGGAAAATATGGTTTGGCTACTCTAATTGTGTCTTTTGTTCAGCAAGTAATTCTTGTGCTGTTTTTAAATGCCGTAAAAAATGAGGAGATATTCGATATGCTAATGGGTGTTTAAACGAATATTTTTAAAATTTACACAACTTCTGCAAGAGTATATGCTTAACGGTTTATAAATAAGGAATCTCAGTCAGGAATGCGCCTTCACAGAATTGCTTGTCCTGTTCGTGAAACAAGACAGGTAAAGCTTGACACCAATAACAGAGAAGGACATTTCACGTTAAGGACTTGTAAGAAATTAGAGCATCATAAGTATTGGCAGTGGATACACACAGGGATGTCTTCCAAAAAAATAGATACTGATTCAAGCGTGAGTTAAGTATTATGAAAGTCAGCCAAGTACATCCATATAAGATATCAGTGCACTACGATTTGCATAGCGATGATTAATCTCAGAATTATTTTTCATTATGGGCTGTGGAACGGTTAAAACAAAATGAAAACAATTTTTTGTAACGTGGTCTGGTGTGATATATCTAAATTTCGGAAAGGAAAAAAGGCGAAGTTAACAACCAAAACATGAGGTACTTGACCTATGAAAACCTACACTGGATTCAAGACATTCAAGACATCAGTGAGTGGGGATTGGACTGTAAGTACCTTGTGTGGTATTATTGGCAGGAGAATGGTTGTTTACTTATTTTGTAGGACACCTGGATGCAAATATTTTTTGATACCTGGCGAACTTGTAGACCATGTTTGTTTTATGCAGTTGTGGTGCTCCTATTGTACGATTTTACAAATATAACATATTTTAAGAATATATTATATCTGTAAAATAGTTTATATTGTTTCCAAATGAAAATGTAATTGTTGGTTATATCTGTTAACAAACAGACGCTGAAGATCTGTTAAAGACTATCACATTTTAGGACAAATATTTTAGAATTTGTTAGTTCTAAACTGTAAAATTAAATCATGGTAATGAACTGTTTTTCTCACTTAAATTCAACTATACGTCTTTAAAACTTTGAAATTTAAATTTGAATATTAATTTAACTTCTGAAATTGAATTTATAAATAACACAGTAAGAAATACATTGAGGTTTGTTTGAACACGATTAGTATGTTACATTTCAGTAACGAGCTCATGTTAATGTCTCCAACCATGAATGCAGGTATGTTAATACCTTCGATGCAACTTTTAATTGTACAGTACGTGTGATCCCAAATGCTTGACGGAGTTAATACATATTATAAATTCAGCTAACCATGAAGTTAGCTTCCTTGCATAAACATAAATGTTATGTTTATAGGGGTAGGTAACAGAATTTAACAAAAGAATAATGTATAGCATTATTGATTAATTAATCAAAGGGTAGTTTTTATTCAACATTAAACAACTTAGAAGGAGAAATGAGTTTATCCACAGATAAAATATACTATTTATTGGTATAAGCTTATTTTATCTCTTTTCCTTTAATCAGGAATGTAAACTGCAATCGTTTAGACCTTTGAAATATTTGACATAAATTTAATTATAATGTACACAAACATGATTAAATTTGCCTACATTCTTAGCAAACATGTTGTCCTGCCCATGGATTAATGATTTTCCCGGCACACTGAATATTTATGGTCAACAGATTACAATAGCAATTCACAGTTTGCGGTTGATACACAACTCTCTGAATAAGTGATACATAGTTTTATAAAAAACAGATACATGTTTGATAAAATAACATTTTGTTTCCACGAACAATATGCGAGTAATATCGTGCAGTAAAGAAACACAACAAATCAGAGTAGTATATGCATGCGACATTTTTATCATACTACTGTATACTAAAATAGCCTGTTTACTACTTAATAAAACCTTTCATACATTTATAAAACATTTCTTTCCTTTATAAACACAAGGCGCCATTTATTTTCATTTTCAAAGCTTTCTTGGGGTTATAGCTCTATAGCCAGTAAGGCATACTCAATGTCACGCAATACACATACCGTAACTATTCATGCCATGATTTTCATTTTGAACGCCATGCTTTTCAACTCCCTATATGTATTCTCTATATAATTATATATTGTCCATTTAAAACAAATTACAAGGAAAAAAGTTGCACCGTCAGCTTAAAATGCTCTAAATAATTCCTTGTATAAAATAATTACATCTGTTTAATTAACATCTACTATATGTAACTCGTACATGGAGTGTTTTCTATTACTTTCAACTTTCCCCTGTCAAAACATAGAGCACTTTTATACAGTCACGTCACTTAATCGAAAATAATTCTTTTCAATCTTTATAATATACTCGTATGTTTTTACTGTGCTTGTAGGTTTATGTGTTGCGCTCCACTAGAAAAAAACGTTGTACGTACTTAAAATATACAGTAAGAAAGAAATATAATTATTACCTCAAATTTCTAACTGATAAAAATTGCATGACCTTATATAGATAATATGTACAAATCTCCTTTAGTTAAGTTCAAATTTAAAAATAAGCTTTAGTATATTTGCCAAAATTCCCAACACTTTTTTTTTACCCTTTTTTCTTTCCCGGCCCCTGCCCTTTTCCCCCTTTTATTTTTCTTGTCTTTCCCCACAACCCCAAAGGGGGGGGCCCCCAAAGTTTTTTTTTTTGTGGAAAAAAAACCCCAAACGGGGCCCAGTCCTTTCCCGTTTTGTATTTTTTCTTTCCCAAAATTTTTGGGCCCCTGGGGCGGCAACACCAAATGATGCCCCCATATGATTTTTGTATTTTAAAAAGGCCCAAAAAGCCCCAGCCCAAACCTCTTTTAACAAAATTTTAAAAAACGATAAACTTTGATGGAAAATTTTTTTTTTAGTTCTTTTTTGTTTTTTAAAAAAAAACCCCTATGTTGATTTAAAAATGTTTTAAAAAAAAATACACCCCACGTAAAACAAAAAAAAAACCAAAGGGGATTTGTTAAAGGGAAAAAATTAAAGGGAAATTTATTTTTTTTTCCCCCTTTTGGTGTTTGTTTAATTTTTTTTTGGCGGTTTTTTCTTTTTGGGTTTTTTTTCCCTTTAAAAATTATAACAAGGCAACTATCCATTAACTTTTTATTTTTTTTTTATTTTTCATTTTTTTTTACAAAAATTTAAATTTATTATTAAAAATTATTTTGCCCTTTTTTGACCCCTTTTGGAAAAGAAAAAAAGCCCCTGTTGTTTTGGGTCTTTTAAAAAAATCCATGTAAAAGGTTTTTAATTTGAATTTTTTTGCCCCCAAAAATATTTGTTAAAAAAAAAAGAAATTTTTTTCCCGTTTCCCTTTTAAATTTTGGGGATCCGGGCCAAAAGTTTTTGGCTTGTTTTTTATATCAACTTAGACATTTAAAAATTACTTTTTTTTTTAAAAATTTTTTTTAATAGACCCAAATTTGCTTTTAAAATTTTGGGACTGTTTTTTTCAAATTTCCCCAATAAAAATTTTAAACCGCCCTGCCCCTTAGTTTCCTACATTATATACCTATTAGACTTTGAGGGCCCACCCCATTTGTTATTTTTTTTTTTTGGCCCCCCGTAAAGGGGGAAATTTAGTTTTTCCCCTCCCCCTTTTTTTCTCGGTACAACTGGGGGCCGGGCCCGGGGCGCGGGCCCTTGGGGTTCAAAACCCCGCCCCCTATTTTGCAGCTGTTTTTTTTTTTTTTAATTATTTTTTCCTTTTTTTGTTTGGGCTAATTTCCCCCAGAAAAAATTTTTTTTACGGTTTTTCCTTCTTTTTGATCAGCCCCCCTTTTTTTGGGGACGTCCTGAACATTTTTCCTTGGGGAAAACGGGGGGAAATTAAAATCTTTTTTTTCCAAAAACCCTGGATGGGCCTTCCCCCCGCCCCCACGGGTTTTCCCCGGCCCAGATTTGTATCGCCCCCCTTTCCCTTCCAAAAAAAATTTCCCAACAACCTCACATTTTTTTAACCCCTTGGGAGCCCGGGAGTTTTTCCCAAATTCAGTGAAAAACCTCACGTTTAAAATATTTTTAAAAACCCAATTTTTTTGGATTTTTTTTTTGAGAAAAAATTTGGTTTTTTTTTTAAAACGAATTGGATAACCGTTGGTAAAAAACAAATATTGTAAAAACCAAATTTTTTCCCCCCTTTTAAATAAAAAAACCCTTAAAAAATTTTTTAAAAATCCTTCATTTTTGAAAAAAAAAAATTTTATTAATAGGGGGACTTAAAAATCCCTATCCCCCTGAAAAAATTTCATTGTAAAAAAAACCCAAGGGTTTTTTTAGCTAAAAAATTTGAAATTGTTTTTTTGAAAAACCCCCCAATTTTTTAAAATTGTTTTTTAAAAAACCAAAAACAAAATTTTAATGTTTGTATTTTAAATTTTTTTCCCAGAAAAATGTGAAATTTTTAAAAAATGTATTAAAAAAAAATTTTTTTTTTCCCCTTTATCATACTAAATAAATTTTAAAATGTCAAAAAAAGGGGGTAAGAGTCAAAGTAAAAAACCCCATGGGGGCGGAGCTGTGATTGCCCCCAATTAAAAACTGCCTCGTCAAAAAGGCCCAAATTTTTTAATCAAAGAGATGCCCTCCCCACGAAATGGGGACCCAAATTTTTTTGTTTTTCCATTTGGGGAAAAAATTCCCTTGAAAAAAAATTTCGTTTTTTTTTGTCTAAAAACGAAAAAAAGGGAAAAGAAAAATTTTTTTTTTTTAGTATAAAAATTTAAGAAAACCCCCTTTTGCGTTTTTTTTTTTTTTTTTACATTTTTGTTGTTTTTTAATATAATGAAAAAACAAAAAATTTTAAAAAACTTTTTTCCTTTAAGTTTTTAAAATATAATGAATGACAGAAAAAAATGGCAAAAAAAACAAAAAAATTTTTTTTTTTTTTAATTTTTTTACTTTTTGCAAGGCCCCGAAAAAATAAAAAAATTCTAAAAAATTAATTTATAAAAAGGGGTTTTTAAACCAAAGAAAACCTTTAAAAAAAACCAACCCAATTTATAAGTTCAAAATTTTTTTTTAGTATTTAAAAAAACAATATTTTAAAACATTTATTTTTTCTTTTTTCCTGTTACTTTTTTGCGGTGGAATAAGAAAATTCATTAAATTGACTTTTGCAATAAGGTTTTTAAAAAACTTTTGTTTTAAAAAAAAATTTATTTTAAAATTTTTTTTTTTTTGGAGCTTTTTTTACATAAAATAAAAAATATTTGTGTTAAAAATTTTAAAATTTTATTTTTGGGTTTAAAAATTTTTTTTCAAAATTTTAAAGCCCCAGTTTTATGAGATACTTTTTTTTGTAAAAGGAAAAATTTAAAAATTAAAATTTTTAAAATTAATAAATTTTTTTACTTTTTTTAACCTTTTTTTATAAAAACCTAAAATTTTCAGGTTATTAAAATTGAGGTTTTTTTTTAAACCTTTTTTTTAATAAAATGGGGTCAAAAAATTATTTTTTTTTTTTTAAAACCTTGCAGCCCCCAAACCAAATTTTAACATTTTTATGGGATAAATTTATTTTTTGTTTTATTTTGAAATTTTTTTTTTTTTGCAAAATTTTTATTTAGTAGATTGTTTAAAAAAATTTTTTTTAACTGTTTATTAGGTTTTTTTTTTTTAAAACCCACTTTTTTTTTACAAAAAAATTTTACTCGCAAAGGAAGGGTTTTTAAAATTTAAAATTTTTTAAAATTTTTTTAGGGGGGAAAAAAACCCCAAAGGGTTTAAACCTTTTAAAAATTAATAAACATGACGTTTTTATATGATTTATTTTTAAAAGAAAAGTAATTCTTAGGGGGCCGAGATTATTTGTTTAAATTTTTTAAAATTTTGGCAATTTTTTCCCGTGCCCCCAAATTTTCCCCAGGGTAAAAAAAAAATATTTTTTTTTCCTTTTACTTAAAACCCCCTTTAAACCTCCTCCGTCACCATTTTTTCAATTTTTACGGGTAATACCCTTGTGGGCCCCAACCCAAAAAGAAAAAACAAAATTTTATGGAAACTTTATTAATTTTTTTAAAAATGAAAGTTTTTTTTGACAACGCCCAATTTTGGAAACCCAAATTTAAATTAACGTTCCCTTTATAAAGGATACCAAAAAAATTTCCCGTTACATAAAAAAAAAATTCCGGTCAATTTTTTACGAAAATTATGAATTTGATTTTCATCAAACAAACTTTTTTTAATAAAAAGGGCCTTCTTTTTATTTAAAAAAAACTTTTTTAAACCCCCCTTTTTATTTTTTTTAAAAATTTTCCTGCAAAAAGGGAAAAACATTTTGTACATATTTGGTTTTTAAACCCCTAAAAAAAATTTAGTATGCCCAATTTTAAGCTTAAAAATTTATTTATAAATAATTGGATTATAAAAAATGGGAAAAAGGTTTTAAAAAAAAATTTTCCCCTGGCTATGTTGTAAAATTTTAAAATTTACAAAAAATTTGATATTTTTTTTAAAAAAAACTAAAAAATTTTTTTATCATACCCCTTTGGGAAATTTTTTATATTTACCCTTTTAAAAATTTAAATTTTTTTAAATTTTTAATTTAAAAAAAAAAAAAAAAAATTCATTAATTTTTTGGAAAATTTTTGGAAATTAAAATTTTTTTCGTAATTTACCTTTCAAAAATTTTTTGATAAAACCCCCCTTTCATTTTTTAAATTTTTTTTCCCAAAATTTCCCATAAAAAATAACTGTTTTTTTTTAAATGTTTGTTTAAAATTAAAAGCCCAAAAAAAAGAAAAAGGAAAAAGCCGGGAATTTTTTTTTTGGTTAAATCTAAAAAACCCAAAAAAAATTTTCTTGTTTGCCTCATATAAAAATTTTTTTAAATAAAAAAAAAGCAAATTATTGAGATGCCCAAAAAAAAACCATTAAAATTTAAATAAACATTTGAAAATTTAATATAAGAAAAATAAAAAAAAAAAAACCCGGAAAAAAAGAAAATTTTTTACAGGGGCGGTCGCCCCGGGTTCCCCAAGGGTCAATGTGTTTTCCAAAAATACACGGGGATTGTATTCGCGGGGGACCCCTTCCCAAAATTTTGGGGGAACCCCAAAACCAAAAACCCCCAATTGATAATTATAAAATAACTAAATAAAAGGGTTTATTTTTAAAAACCATTATATATATATATTTATTTAATAATATTAAAATATAAAATTTTAATATTTTATTTAGGGTGGGGTGGGGTTGTGGGGTGGGGTGTGCCCCGAAAATAGGGGAAAAGGGAATACATTTAATTTTAAAAACTTTTTAAAAAGTTGATTTTAAAAACAAAAATTTATAATTAAAAATTTATTTTTTTCAGAGAAAAAACTTTGGTTTTTTATTTAAAATTTGGGAACCCAAAACCTGTTTAAAAAACCCACCCCCCCAAATTTGGGGAAAAAAATTTCTATCTTCCCTGTTAAAATTTTTTTCCAAAAATTAATAAAAGTTAAATAAAATTTCACAGAAATACATCTACTTAAATGCAAACCTTTAAAAAAACAAGATTTTAAAAAAAAGTTTTTTTTGAAATGAATTTTAAAAAATAACCCTTTTTTTTTTAATGGGAAAAAAAGAACAAAAATTTTTTAAGGGGAAAAATTAAAAAATTATTAAAAAATTATTTTTTCCTTATGGGTTTTTCCCAAAGATCCAAAAAAAATTTTTAAAAAAATTTTTCTTACTTTTTTTTTTTTAAAAAATTTTCTTTTTTTTTTTTTTTTTGTTTTTTTTTTTTTTTTTTCCCCTTTGGGTTTTTCCCCCCAAAAAAAAATTTTTTATATTTGGGGTTATAATGCATAAAAAATTGGAAAAAAGGGTGTTTTTTTAAGCTAAATTTTTTGGTGAAGCTTTTTACAAAATTTTTTTTAACATTTTTATTTAAAAAAAATGTTTTTTTTGGGCTAATAAAATCCCGGGAATACAATAAAATTTTAATTTTTTTAAAATTTCATATCATTTTTAAATAACCCCACTTCAAAAATTCGGGGTTTTGGGGTTTTAAAACGGTTTAAAAAAAAAAAATCCCTGAAAGGTTTTTATTTTTAAGAAATTTTTAAAAAAAACCTTTTTATTCATCATTTTCGCGTTAAAATTTCACTTTTTTTTTTAAAAAATTTGTGAATCCCCAAAAATTTTTTATGCCCCTGCAAAATTGTGGAATACCCTTTTTTTCTTCTTTTACTTTTTTTCCCCCAAACCCCCAAAAAAAAAGGTTTTTTTTCTAAGGAAAATTTGGAAAACCTCCACAACCTCTCATTGGGGTGGGAAATCAAGAATAAAAAATATTTTTTTTTTCATTTTATACGGGATTTAACTTTTTCATGAGCCCCCAAAAAAAACCAAAATTAAAATTAAAACCCCGGAATATATTTAAAATTCCGGGGTTTGGGGCCTTTTTTCCCAAACCCAAAATTCCCCTTAAAAATCTTTGCGGTGGTTCCCCCTTTTTCTTTTTGTCCCCCTTCCCTTTTGAAATTTTTTTTTAAAACCTTTCCCTCAAAAAAAATTTTGGGGGGCACAATTTTTGCAATTTAACCAAATTTGGTTTTTCCCCTTGAAAAAAAAAACATTTTCCCATAAACATTTTTAAAAGGGCCTTTTTAAAAAAAAAGGGGGGGGTTAATGCTCCCCATGAAAATTGAAAAAAAAGGGCAGGGGAACCCCTTTTTTTTTAAAGAAAAAACCTTTCCGATGCAAAACAGAAAAAATTTTTATTTTTCATTTTCAAAAAAATGTTGCACACGGGGGGTTTACTTTACAGGTTTTATTTGGTTTTTTCCCGCGTGGGGCCTTTGGGTTTTCCTTATTGCACCCTGGAAAAAAAACGTGTAAAGGAATTTTGGAAGGGTTTTCCTACCCTTTCGGTATTCCTTTAAAACCCGAATTTTTCAGGATTTTTTGGGAAAAAATTTTTAAAAATTGCCGTTTTTCCCTAACCATTTCATTTTAAACTAAAATTTTAATTATAAAAATTGCTTACTTTTAAAAAAGCAAGTTCGGGACCCCCTTTTTCCCTGGGGGGGTATGGTTGACCATTTTTTGCCATGCTTAAAAAAATGAAATGAAAAAGGCCCCTTTTTTAATTGTGGCATTTTTAACTTTTTTTTTAAAAATTACGTATTAAAGTTGAAATTTAATATTTGGGAAAAACGAAAATTTTTTTTGAAGTCAACGAATGTTAAAAAATTGTTTAGAAAAAAAATTTTTCTTTAAAAATTTTGTAAAAAACGTTTTTTTTTATAAAAAAAAAATTTAAATTTTTTTCCAACCTTTTTAAAATTTAAATTGTTAAAAGGGGAAAATTTTTAAAAAAATAAATTTTTTTTTTTTTTAAAAAAAAATTTTTATTTTTTTTTTTTTTTTATTATTTACGCCCCAAATTTCAGGAAAAGTCGTTTTCTTCCCCAAAATTTTCTAAAAAGAAAATTTTTTTTTTGGGCCCTTAAAAGAAAAAATTTTTTGTTTCAAAGGGAAAAAAATTTTTAAATCATTTAAACCCTTAATTTTAAGGTTACAAGTTTTTGAAAATTTTCCCCTTCAATCGGTACTAAAATGGAACGTGGGTTTAATACTTTTTTCCCCTTCGAAATTTTTTTTTAATTTTTGGAAAAAAAGGAAAGGGTCGGAGGGAAAACCAATTTCATGGAGATAAAAGGGTCGGGCACGGGAAACCTCCAAAAATTTTTTATTAATCCTTTTTTTGCAAAGGATAAGACGGGGGCCCCCCCAAAAAAAAAAAAAAAAAAAAAAAAAGGCGGGGGGGGGGGGGGGAAAAAAAAAAATTAAAAAAAATCCCCCTTTTGTTTTCCCAAAAAGGGGGAAAGTTTTTTTTTTTAAGAAAAACCTTTATTTTTTTCCCAAAAAATTTATACTTTAAATTGCCCCTTAAAAAAAAGGAAAGGGTACAAAGGGAAAATTAAAAATGTTTTTATACCCTTTTTAAAAAAAACCCCCTTAAAATTTCAAAAACGAAAATTTTTTTTGGAAAAATTTCTAAAATCTGTTGTCAACCTTTCTAAAGGTTTTGGTTTTTAATCCCATAGAAAAAAATAAAGGAAAGGGCCCCCAAAAACCCCTTAGAAAATTGGCGGGTATCACGCCAAAAACCCCAACCCCCAAGGGTAAATTTAAACCTTTTTTCCCCCCTAAAATCCCTAAACTTTTTGGGAAGCTAAATTGGTTTTTAACCAAAATTTGGGAATGAAAAAAATTAAACGAACAAATAAAAACCAAAACTTTCCAAATTAATTCTTTTTTTGGAACCCCGTCCCCCCAACAATACTCAAACAAACTACTTTAAAGGGGCTTTCTCCCCGTTTTTTGGGTTTTCCCCAATAGGAAAAAAAAATGCAAGAATTTTTTTTTCCTAAAAAAAAGGCAAAAAAAATCGTTTTTTTTAAAAAACGTCCCCTTAAAGATGGCCAAGCTTTTTTTGGAAATTTTTTTTTTAAAAAAAAAACCCCCAAAAAATTTTGGCCCCCAAATAAAAAGTTTTTTTTTTTTTTTCCCCCCCCCTTTTTTGAAGAAACCGGTAAAAATTTTGGAAACCCGAGTGACCCCCAAAATAAAACCAAAAACCCTGGGGAATTTACAATATTTTTTATCCCCAAATTTAAAATAAAAAAAACCTTGGGTTTGGAAGATTTGGCGTATTTTTCCCAAACAAAAAATTTTGTTATAAAAGTTTTGTTTTTAAAAAAACAGTAAATCCCTTCAAAATTTTGACCCAAAACAAGACGGGTTTTTTTACAAACCCCAAAACCCTTTTAAAAAAAAGCCCCCGAAAATTTCCCAAAGAAAATTTTTTCCAGGGGGAAAAAAGTTTTGCCTTTGTTTAAAAAAACCCCCTTGGGCGGAAAATTTAAAAAAATCAGAATCAAGCCCAAAAATCTCCCAAAAATACCGAAAGGGGGCTGGGTTTCGGGGGGTTTTTGCCAAAAGACCGGGGGGTATCAAGGTCAAAAATTTTCCCCCCCCCAAAAATGCCTTTCACCCCCTTTCCCTGGATGGTACCCGAAATTTTTTGGAACTCTCAAAAGTCTAAAAACCGGGCCCAGAAAACGGCAAACCCTTTAATCAGCCCTCCCAAAGGGTTTCGGGGAAACACTTTTCCAAGTGGTTTTTAAAACCCTTTCCCTACGGGGCGGGGAAAATTCCTAAACCCGGGAAAATTTCCCCCTTAACCCCAAAATCCCCCGGGAAAACCGGGAGTTTTTCCAAAACGGGCCCTGGGGCCCTGGGACCCCGAAGCTCCCCCATGGGGTGGGGAACTTTTTAATGCCCCTAAAAATCTAATTTCCCCCGATACCCCTGCTCCAAAAACGAGATTCCCTCGGGTAAGGACCCTCCCGGGTTATTTAAAAAATTAAAAACAGCGAAATTTAAATTTTCCTTGTTTTTTTTTTTTTCAGCTTGGGTTAATTTTTGTTTTTAGAATTGTTTAGTGTTTCTTTTAGGGTTTTTTAAAAACAAAAAGAGAATATTTTTTTTTTTAAACCATTTCCGGTTTTGTTTAACCCCCCTTGGGGTTTAGTACCCCCTGGAAAAAAGCGTTCCCATCGCGGGGGTTTTCCTTTCGCGCAAACCCCAACGCGCGTTTTAAAACAAAAACGAAAAAAAAATTTTTTACTACAAACAAAAGGGAAAACGCCCCCTTTTTTTTTAAATTTGGGCCCGCCCCTAAAAGGGCCCCCACGCCCCCTCGAAGGTTCCCCGTGGACCGCGCGACTGCGGGCCGCCCCCCTCGATTTTTTTTTCGATATTTTTTTAAAAAATTGAAAACCAAACACATGTGAAGCTGCCCCAAAGGGGCGCCCCCCTTTTTTTTTTGTGTGACATTTTTTCTGGTAATCGTCAGGAAAGGGAAAACGTTTTTTGATGGGAAAACCCTTTTTCATTAAAGGGAGTTTAAAAAAAGTCTTTTTTTTTAAAATTTTGGGAAAAAAGGGGGTTTGGGGGCCGACTACAAAAAAAAAGATTATTAAAAAGGGAACCGGGGGGCCCCAATCATTTTGGTTTTTTGGGGAAAATTTTTCCCCAAAAAAAGGGTTGCCCCAGAAGGAAACCCAAAAAAAAAAATTCGGGGGTAAGTCAAACTTTTAATAAAAAGTTTTTGGAATAAAAACTATAGCATATCGTTTTTTTTTAATTTTTTTTTAAAAAACTTTAAAAACAAACCTTTTTCTTTTTTTAACTTTTTATTTAGAAATGAAAAAAACCTGAAATATTTTTTGAAATTTAAGTTTTGCAACAGTAATTTTTTTTACGGGAAAATTTAATTAGGCCTAAAAAACCTTTTAATTTTATTCAGAAAAATTTTAAAATTTTAATGACAAGTTTTATTTTGCAAAAAAATAGAAAAGGTTACTTAACCCCTTTAATAAAAATTTTTAATTTTACCACAATTTTACATTAGATCTAACAAAAAAAAATTTTTAAACTTAAGGTATTTTTGTTCCCAATCTTTGGAAACTGATTCCCCGGGTTTTTTTACAACGGGGTTTTTTTACAACTGTATTTTTTTTAACACAGATTTAAACAAGTTTTTTACCAACTCTTTTTCACAAAATTTTGGAAAATCTAATTCCCACCATATTTTCCGCCACGGCATTTTTTCCCTTCCCCTTTTTTGAAAAAAAACTACAAACCCTGCCCCTCATTTCCCTTTTGCGTAAATTTTTGGGGCCGTGGAAAAAGGAAACCCTTTCCCAACCCAAAACCCAATTAAAAGGGGGCCTTTTAAAAAGTGTGTTTTTTTCCATCCCTGAAAAACCCATCGCGTAAATCGCAAAAAGGGAAGGGCAACAAACAACTTGCCCAAAATTTGATATTTTTTTTCCCAAATTCAAAAGCTAACTTTTTTAAGGGGCCAAATTAAAATATTCTCCATTTTTTGGCCAAAAAACCAAGGGTTTCACTCAAGTACTGCAAACCCCCGGCCCAAACCCGATATTTTGGGGATTCCCCTCTTGAATGAGGCAGGATTTTTTCCCGCGTAGGGAAAACCCCCAAAATTTATAAGGTTTTAAAAGGGCCCCAAAACGCATCATCTCGAAAAAACACAAAAAGGGAAAAAAAGGGGGGAATGCCCAAACGTTTTAAAATTTGGGTTTAAATCTGGAATACTCAAGGGTTTTTTTTTCAATGGGGTTTTTTTAAAACCCAAAAATAACCCCCAACCCTTTTTTAAAAAATTTGGACGAATAAATTGTTTTTTTTTTTTTCCAAAAGTTTCCAACTTCCCCAAACAAGAAAAAATTTTTTTTTTGGAAATCCCCCAAAAAAAGTTAGCAAGGGTTAGTAGAAAAATTTTTTAAAAAGTTAAAAAAAAAGGGAAACCCATATCATTTGGGTTAAACAAGACAAAACATGTTTACAATCAATTGCCCCCAAAGGAAAATTTGGGAAAAAATTTTTAATTTAAATACTTCAAAAAAACCTGTGCAAATTTTTTTTCCCCCCGGGGTGTTTTTTTCATAAGGCGGCCATACACAGAGTTTTTTCATTTTTTTAACCCCCCAATTTTTCCCCTTGCACAAACTTGGGGGAAATTACATTCCCTGCAGCGACTTTCCCCCCCTGAAAGTTGTAATGAAACTCAGAAAAGGGAAAACCCCCCAGTGGTTTAAAAAACCTAAAAAAAAAAGAAAATTTTAAATTTCCTTTGTTATAAAAAGGGGAAACTTTTTTTTTAACAAAGTTTCCAAAATTAATTTTTTTTCCGGGGAAATCTTTGGAAAAAAAGAGATGGAACAAGTTTTGCGTGAAAATTTTTTGGCAAAAAAATTGAAAAAAAGGGAAGACAAAAAAATTTTGGATCGGGAAAGCAAGAAAAACCTCAAACTCCTTACATTTTTTTTTTTTTCAAAAACTTTTAATTTTTTTTGGGGGAAAAAATACAGCAAAAAAAAATTGGGACAACAAGTAATTTTGGACAAACCATAAATTAAGGAAAAGGGCCCCCTTGGGGGGAGGGAGCGGAAAACGGGGGATCTGAAAGCCAGAAAAACCCTCCGACTTGCCAGTAATTTAAAAAAAAAAAATTAATTAAAATCCAGCTGAAAAAACCCCTTTTTTTCAAACTTTTATACCAAAAAAAAAAAAGGGCAATGGGGGAAAACAAGAGGAAGTTCCAAAGAAAATTAAGGGAGGGTTTAAAAAATTTTTTTTTGGCCTTTCTTTGAAACAAAAAAAAACCTAAAAAAATTTCCCAAAAAAGGGTTTAGAATTAGAAAAAAAAATTTCAGTTACTCGAAACCTTAAAAACCCCGGAACCCAAAAAAAATTTTTTCAAATACCCCCAAACCCCACTAATGATTTCCCAAGCCCTCCCACAGTATCATCTGCACCCAATCAAAACCAAAAAAAAAAAAAACCCAAAAATTTTAAAAACCCCAAACAATAAAAAAAAAGTTTTTGGGGAAAAGGGGGTTACAAAGAACCGGGATTAAAAACCGGTCAGGGAAATTTGGGGTGAATCCAGTTTTTTCCTTTGCCCTTCGTTTTCCCGTTGTTTTTTAATTCAAACGATAAAAAAACCAAAAAAGGGAAACAAAATGTTTCCCTTAAATTTTTCCCAAATTTATATTTGGAAAATTTTATAAATTTCCCACAAAAAAGGCGCTTCGGCGCAAACCAAAAAACCCGAAACCCTCCTTGTGAAAACACAAAGTTTTTTTCAGACGCCAAATTTGAAAACGCGCAAATCCCAACGCGGGCCCAGGGTTTTCCCTTTAAGCAAAGAGAAAAAATAGAAAAAAAACCCTCCCGTTTAAGAAAATTTTTTTAATATTGGGTCACGTCCCTTATTTTAAAGGTTGGAAACCCCCCTTTTTTTTGGGGGAAAATTACTAAAATTTTTGTTTTTTTTTAAAAATCCCCAAAAGTATATTTTTTCATTAGCTCAGCTTCTACCCAAACATATTTTGCACGCAGAACTAAAGATATATGCCCTAATTTACATTAGAACACTAGTTAAAACATGCCTACAGAAAACTGAACATCATCAAGGAATTGGCTGACACATATTTCTTGTCTAAATCTAAAACAGTTTTCCATCACATCGGAATTATATTATATATATAATATTGTATGAATTTGAATTGCCTAATTTTATTTAAATCCTAATAGCCTAAACCTATTTCTAATAATATTACTTATGCGAAAGTGCCTTTGTTTTGCTTTCACACGTAAACTATTTAACCAATTGTCCTGGCATTTTTTCATGGGTACATACATTTTAAGTTTCATTATGTCTTAGAGTTGAGAATAAAGTTCCTTGAGTTTTTAAGGGAAGTAACTTAAAATTAGTTAGTAGTGAATCACAGGAAAGAAAACATAGCTTATGGAAGTTTCAATTTACACCTCTGAATCACAGTGAACTTATCAAATATTTTAAAGTTACGTATAACGTTTCAGATTATACAACAATTATTGAAAACTTGAGAAATTAAATAAAAAAAATATAGTAGTATTTCAAATAATGTGTCATCAAAATAGCTTTCTGTTGAATTTATATAAGGAAAGGCAAAGTAGGAGCAGACGTGAACAGCAAAAAGTAGGCAATTTGTCTGATACGTTGCGGCAAGCAACACATACTTGTGGTGGGCGGCGTGACGTAATATTGCGGTGTCGTGTTGTCAGAAAACAATAAACTCAGGAGTTACTAGCGCTGTTTCAGGCTTCTCTCGTGTATGGTGATAACTGTCAACAGTTTGTAACAGGTCACATATGTTATACATCAGAGGTGGCTACAAAATTGCAGTGATTACTAAAGTGTTACAATGCCGTAAATTCCATTTGTGTAAGTGAATAGGTATGACTATGAAATGAGTCTGTGCATGCATTTCAAGTGTATCTTAATCGATGTTAAAGAGACACGGTTTTAATAAAATAAGAGTTTATAACAATAACATTTTTGTATAAACTGTGAGCTATTTTTGATCTAAATTTAAGTTATTCTTTTGAAACCGCGAAAATGTGATAACTGCAACACCCTCTTTCAAGAAATGAACAATCTTTAAACTTCCGTTGTTAAAAAAAGGTACCATGAGGAATTTATAAACGACTGAAACAAACCATGATATTTTAATTTGAGAGATCATTGAGAGAAGTTTAATCAACAAATTAGTAAACAAGTTTCACATTATTTTTTGTTAGATTGGAAAGGTAAATTATCCTTTAAAATTGTGGGCATGTAATATAAAAATTTCAGAACTAATTACTATAATAAAATTTCGTTTAAAAGTCTTTCTAAAAATATTTATTGCAGTTCTAGTGTAATTTTTGAGACGGCAATAAAGATTAATATCGCTTTGATCGCAGTTGGTTAATAAGTTTGGAACATTAAAAAGACTAACATGATTTTAGTCATTTATATGACATCGTTTTAAGCTACATGGTAAGAATACGCTTCACCATATATCTCGTAGCAGGTATCGCTGTAGATGGATGCAAAATTTGAAGTCTACAGCTCATTTCACTGAATAAATACTCTGCAGACAGCCAGATAATTAAATAGAATAGAAATATCCGCAGCTCTCAGGCAGAAAGTGGAAATATTATGCAACTTCAATCAAATGCCAATGTGTTAATTAAGAAACAGTTTCATCTCCATCTATTTACAATCGAAGTTGCTCTGATTTTAAAATTTTCCTCCTTCGCGTTTTTTAAATCGAAATATACAGAACAGTATTTCACTTCGCCCACATGTCATAATGAAGGGTTTTGAAATACTGCGTGAGTTGCTATTTTATAGTATATTAGCTTAATAAGTTTGTACTTGTGATACTGTGACATTTTTGCACATACAGGTCTTCGTGTCTACAACATAGATATAGAATATTATAGTAAAAAACACTGTTCAGATTATTTCTAGTAAAAAACATTTAAAAAAAAAAATGATACTTAAAATATTAAGAACTTGTAACACTATCGTAATTGTTTCTCAGATAAATATCAAATGTATTAAAATATTACAATAGCTACTGCTTAATCAGTTTAGGAAATTAGTCAATTTAAACTACATAGAAACTATTAAATACATTTGTTATGTTTTTGTTCTATTGGCCTGTACGTTTAAACGACTGCGTCATTTAAATTTTTGATTTGTTAGTGTATTTGGTGAATTTTGGCCACATGACGCAGCCTGACCTGAGTGGGAGAGGGTGAGAGCGTGTAGCTGCATGGGCGGACTATAGACGTGGAGGTCGGAAGGAAGGTGTGTGATGACGGAGTCCGGGTTAAGTAGTCTAGTGTAAATGTGCCACGTATAAATAGCTATTAGCTGTTTATGTGTGGAAACTTACACCAACGAATCGCTACGTCTGCCTATTATTTTATCGTATATATGGAAGAGGATTAAATATTTTATGTATTCAAACGTATGCTTTAGTTTTGTGCCAGAAAAAACCCTCACCAGTTGAGATTTTGCCTGGATAAATATTGGGATGAATAATTGAGGGTTAAGATGTTAAGATAGTGAAGAATTGTATTCAAGTCAATGATTTATGAGATACGATTGACTCTAAGGGGGATGTTGGTATTTGATAATTTCGTGTTCGTTTATGTAATGTTGTTTTGGTTCTTAGCTTTGTTAGTCATGTAAATAAGGTATGTTTTTTTAACATAAAGACTGGACTTAAATTTATTTAGGTTGAGTAGAGCGGCTATTTAAAAAGTTTATGATTAGACTATACAAATCTTGTAATTAGTAGATTTAAGTGAAGGAATATCTCTTTGGGAGCACTTGCCGATGTTTTGTTTAAGAAGGTGATACATGAAGTTCAGTAGTAATGGTATAAACACAACGTTGCGCGGATTGGGAAAAATTATCCATTTCGTCAGGGTGGGCAGGATTATCGTAATCCGCTAGGTGATCTGAAGCGTTATCATCACGGATCTACACGTCCGGAGCATCAGTTCCTGAGGCTGCCGGGAATCACAATCATCAAATCACACCTAGCCATAGGCTGCTAGTATAGATACTAACAATTGAATGTTTCGTAAGTCGGTCTGTGTGTGTTCATGCGGCACCCCGCGTATATGTCGTTCTGACACAAATCTAAGTGCTTTTCGGTCCTGCTATGTTTTTGAGGTATGAGACGTAGTGTTCGATAGTGTGGTACGGAATACTTTGTTGGGTTTGAGGTTAATGTGAGGTATATTGGGTAACAATTATTTTGTAGTATACTTATTGGAAGACAAATAAGACTGCTTACTCGGGGCCTATGTTTTTGGTTAGAGACGTTAGTGTGACTTACGGATTTTGTTGGTTGACAGTTGTATAATTTGGATAAAATTATTTTGATTTCTTTGGGTTTAGTTTGTTTTGTAATGCTAATAACCCAAAAGGGTGTAACCTCAGCAGAGGTGATTCTGTTGGATAGCGGTGTGGTCGATGATCCTATATTTGTATGTCTATGAGAAGTAGAAGCCCTTTCAATAAGGTTGTTTGTGTCTCGTGTTATTTAGTTATGTAGATTGTTATACTGCGTGCCCCGGGGGTGTTGAAATCTATTGGTTTAGTTAGCAATATCCAGTATAGTTCATTAGTGCATGAAGATTTCTTGTCATTCCAGCATGTTGAGATAATATAGACTTTTCCACCAGATCTTTTAGTTCATGTTCTTTACTTCGTTTAATTGTCATATTTATGGGATTTTTTGTCATGCACTACTATACTCCCTATTAAAAGAGAATGTGTGGGAGCTGAATGTATGGCTACTGTAAAAACGGGTTTATGTAGATCATGTGTGCCATTTTTTTGGTTTTGGTTTTTACGAGCTTTTCTAGAGACGTTTTGCTGTTTCTGAAAACGGATCTAAAAAATTTATCCTCTTTCATACTCCACCCCCCCCCCCCCCCACCCCCCCCCCCCCCCACCCCCCCCCCCCCCCACCCCCCCCCCCCCCCACCCCCCCCCCCCCCCACCCCCCCCCCCCCCCAATAAGTGGTTTCCTAGAAAACGTAAATTATTTTTTGGGACAATTATTTTACTTAGCTTTAGTCACATTGTACTATTTATAATATTTTAAACGTCCTTCTACTAAATCCCAAGCTAACTAATATTAAACACACAATAGTTAATACATATCAAAAGATATCGAAACTAACAAAACATTAGGTGGTTTCCTAGGAAAACGTAAATTATTCTTTGGAAAATTATTTTATTCAGTTTTAGTCACATTGTTCAATTTATTCTATATTAAACGCCTAATTCTGTAACTCAGTAAACTAATAGTAACGCAGTATAGTTATGCAAATCAAAAGATTAAAAATCTAACAAAACATTAAGTGGTTTCCTAAGAAACGTAAATTATTCTTTGGAAAATAATTTTATTCAGTTTTAGCCACATTGTACGATTTCTGATATATTAAACGCTTAATTCTAAATCACCGTAAACTAATAGTAACGCAGTATAATTATGCAAATCAAAAGATATCGAAACTAACAAAACATTATGTGGTTTCCTAGGAAAACGTAAATTATTATTTAGAAAATTGTTTTATTCCGTTTTAGTCACATTGTTCAATTTATTCTATATTAAACGCCCTAATTCTATAACTCAGTAAACTAATAGTAACGCCAGTATAGTTATACAAATCAAAAGATTAAAAATCTAACAAAACATTAAGTGGTTTCCTAAGAAAACGTAAATTATTCTTTGGAAAATAATTTTATTCAGTTTTAGCCACATTGTACAATTTCTGATATATTGAACGCTTAATTCTAAATCACAGTAAACTAATAGTAACGCAGTATAATTATGCAAATTAAAAGATATCGAAACTAACAAAACATTAAGTGGTTTCCTAGGAAACGTAAATTATTCTTTTGAAAATTTTTTTATTCAGTTTAAGCCACATTGTACGATTTCTGATATAAGAAACGTCTCCAACTAAATCTCAGCTACCTAATAGTAACACACTATTGGTAATACAAATCAAAAGATATCGAAACTAACAAAACATTAGGTGGTTTCCTAGGAAACGTAAATTATTCTTTGGAAAATTATTTTATTCAGGTTTAGTCACATTGTATTATTTATTATACATTAAACGCCTTCTACTAAATCTCAGCAATCTAATAGTAACACACTATATTGAATACAAATCAAAAGATATCGAAACTAACAAAACATCATGTGGTTTGCTAGGAAACGTAAATTATTCTTTGGAAAATAATTTTATTCAGTTTTAGTCACATTGTATTATTTATTATACATTAAACGCCTTCTACTAAATCTCAGCAATCTAATAGTAACACACTATTGGTAATACAAATCAAAAGATATCGAAACTAACAAAACATTAGGTGGTTTCCTAGGAAACGTAAATTATTCTTTTGAAAATTATTTTATTCAGTTTTAGACACATTGTACTATTTATAATATAAGAAACGCCTCCAAATAAATCTCAGCTACCTAATAGTAACACACTATCAGTCAGGCCTTAAAGATGAATCTGGTTTTTTAGGGACCCCATCTACCAACGCCGGTCTAAATTGACTGACGCAACCCATGGAAGACGGACAATGTCAAAATTTCAAAAAATCAAAATTCAATACTGACTGCTTTCATCAAAACGCACAATCTGCTACTAATAACAAATTAGATGAAGTTCAACTCATGTGTGAGGATCTAGCAGACAGACGTACTTGTAGTTACTGAAAATGGCTTCAACAGCAAAAACATTGATCGTTGCAAAATCCCAAATTTCAAGCTGGCGAACTCATACTGTAGACAACTATCCAAAGGAGGAGGAGTCGCAATTTTCGTGAGACAAAATTCCAACTTTGGCACTTTTTCAGTTAGAGAAACAATTGAAAAAGATTTTGAAGCAGTCGGAATCAAACTTCACACAAACAAGTCAAAATTGATTGTCATCGGAATTTACAGGTCACCCAGCGGAAACGAAGAAAATTTTTTTTTCCAAATTCGAAGCCGTGCTGACTGACCTGACAAACCAAAAACAGGATTATGTCCTCATGGGTGATTTCAACATTGACGCGCTGGACAAAAATCACCCATCCACAACACGGTTTATCGATTTGTTAAGGTCTTTTGGCCTTGCGTTGTCAGTCAAAACACCAACGCGAGTGACGGCAACAAACACAGACAGCAATTGACAACGTCATCACTAACCTTTCAGGTGTCGCGGTATCCGTGGTAAAACACAGCCATCTCAGACCACTACGGCCAAGAGGCTGTAATTAGTGGTGAAAAAATAGAAAGGGAGCCCAAAACTACTAAAACTATAAGAGACATAAGGCCAGGTAACATTGCTCTCCTCAACGCTTTCCCTTTCCAAAGAAAATTGGGATTTCTTAAATCTACCACAGTCAGTAGAGCAGCACTTTTAAATTGTTCTCCAAAAAATTTTAATTATCATCTAAAAATTTATGCTGTCCTACTAAAACAATCAAAATTTGCCCGAGAAAGGCAAACAACAAATGGATCACAAAAGGAATATTGGTATCGAGAGAAAAACTTAAATTTTTCTCCGAAATTCAAAAAACTACTTCAAACGAAGATTTCAAAATTTTTTTTCGGAATTACAAAAGAATTTACAAAAAAGTGATCCAAGCTGCGAAAGCATATGATGTCTCTAAATCAATCATCTCGTCAAAAAATGTTTCTAAAACTGTTTGGGGCATCATAAACAATAAAAATGAATCACAGACCCAAATAAAAATCAAAATAGGGGATAGGCTTGTAGAGGATGCGACTGAGGCTGCGAACGAGTTTAACAGATTTTTCGCGTCGGTTGCTGGTGAGCAAGGTCCTTGTCCATCTCCTCCGCAAGTAAACCCCACGCGAAGACAGAGCCCAGTGTCATCATTGGCTTTGGGTCCCTGTAGTTGAGGATGAGCTCGAAAGAATTATTCAACAGCTCCCGGCAAAAAAAATCAAACGATATTAATTTAATGTCTGTGTGGCTCATTAAAAGATGCTCAAAGCATATTGTGAGTCCATTATCCCAATTAGTCAATCATTCTATTTCAACAAGGAGTTTTTCCCTCGCTCCTTAAAATCGCGAAAGTAACTCCAATTTTTAAAAAAGATGATCCCAGCTCAACCAATAATTATAGGCCTGTCTCAATTTTGCCCGCATTGAGCAAAATTTTTGAAAAACTCTTTTTAACTAGAATGCTTCAGTTTCTAAACAACCATAACCTGCTTTCTGAACACCAATTTGGTTTCAGGAAGGGGAAATCGACTACAGACGCCGTTGTGAGTCTTGTCGAAATGGTTGTAGAGGGGTTAGAAAGTCGAGACTCCACATTAAGTGTGTTTCTCGACTTATCTAAGGCATTTGACTGTGTTGACCACTCGAAATTGCTTGACAAACTTGAATCTCATGGCATCAGAGGCGTGCCGCTCCAATGGATTAGCTCATTTTTAGGCCACAGAACACAAATCGTCCAAATCTCAAACAAATTCTCTGAACCGATTCAGCTGAGCTATGGTGTCCCTCAGGGATCAATACTCAGTCCGATTCTTTTCCTCATCTATGTCAATGACATGGAGTCATCACTACTGCATGGAAAACTTGTGCAGTACGCTGATGACACGACACTTTGTTTCACCAACAAATCAAAAACTATTCTGGAACAGCAAATTTTTTCTTGACACCAACAATTGTGTCCAACACTTTAACAGCCTCAACCTCAAATCAAATTCTTCAAAATCAAATTTCTTGACTTTCGCGTTGCGATCAGGAAACTCCAATGACGGGCCAGCCGTTTTATTGGATGACTTTTTCCTGGAGGAAGTCGACTGTTCAAAATTCCTCGGAATATTCCTGGATCGGGGATTGACTTGGAATTATCACATTGATCATGTTTGCTCAAAACTGGCCTCGGGCATCTATGTATTGAGGTCTTTAGCCAAATACTGCCCCAGTCAGGTACTGATGACGGCTTATTATGGCTTGATCTACCCCCACCTCACACACTACGGTTTGGTGCTGTGGGGAGCCAGCGCAAAACTATCATTTTTTCAGGGCATTCAAATTGCAGAAGCAAGCGATTCGCATAATCGCACAGCTAAGGTTCAGAGAAACATGCAAGGAAGCTTTTAAAAAACTGCAACTGTTGACTCTGCCGTGTCTCTACATCCTAGAGACAATCTTTTTTTGTATGTCTAAATGTGCCATGACACGTGGCCGAGACATACATTCGTATGGGACAAGAGGCAGAGATACCTACCGAACTGGAAGTCACAGGACGGGGGTTTACGAACACTTGCCTTCGCAGGCAGGAGTTCGTTTTCTCAACAAGTTGCCAAATTCGATCAAAAACGCCCCAACGCCCAAGGCATTAAAAGCTCGTTTAAAACGCTTTTTAGCGTCTCAAGCATTTTATAGTGCTGACGAGTTTATGGCATTCGACTGGGTGACCGCACAATTGGAACACTGACAACCAGCGTTGGAAAATGGGAAAATTGGCAAGAGTGAATGTGGGGCGACTGAATTTCTGTATGTTTGACTGGTCTCAATGTGGAGTGATTGGTCCAAATTATAGAAAAATGACTATTGCTATACATTTTTGTAATGTTCTGGCAAAATAAAAATGATTTGATTTGATTTGACTATTGGTAATACAAATCAAAAGATATCGAAACTAACAAAACATTATGTGGTTTCTTAAGAAATGTAAATTATTCTTTGGAAAATTATTTTATTCAGTTTTAGTCACATTGTACTATTTATTATACATTAAACGCCTTCTACTAAATCTCAGCAATCTAATAGTAACACACTATACTGAATACAAATCAAAAGATATCGAAACTAACAAAACATTAGGTGGTTTCCTAGGAAACGTAAATTATTCTTTTGAAAATTATTTTATTCAGTTTTAGACACATTGTACTATTTATGATATAAGAAACGCCTTCTACTAAATCTCAGCTACCTAATAGTAACACACTATTGGTAATACAAATCAAAAGATTAAGAAACTAAAAAAACATTAAGTGGTTTACTAGAAAAGGAAAATTATTCTTTGGAAAATTATTTTATTCAGTTTTAGTCACGGTGTACTATTTATTATACATTAAACGCCTTCTACTAAATCTCAGCAATCTAATAGTAACACACTATAGTACTAACACAATTCAAAAGATATCGAAACTAACAAAACATTATGTGGTTTCCTAGGAAACGTAAATTATTTTTGAAATATTCTTTTATTTAGTTTTAGTCACATTGTACTATTTATGTCATATTAAAACCTTCTACTAAATCTCAGGAAACTAATAGTAACATACTATAGTTAATACAAATCAAAAGATATCGAAACTAACAAAACATTAAGTGGTTTCCTATGAAACGTAAATTATTTTTTGAAAAATTATTTTATTCAGTTTTAGTCACAGTGTACTATTTATTATACATTAAACGCCTTCTACTAAATCTCAGCAATCTAATAGTAAACACACTATAGTACTAACACAATTCAAAAGATATCGAAACTAACAAAACATTAAGTGGTTTCCTAGAAAACGTAAATTATTTTTTGGACAATTATTTTACTTAGCTTTAGTCACATTGTACTATTTATAATATTTTAAACGTCTTCTACTAAATCCCAGCTAACTAATATTAACACACAATAGTTAATACATATCAAAAGATATCGAAACTAACAAAACATTAGGTGGTTTCCTAGGAAACGTAAATTATTCTTTGGAAAATTATTTTATTCAGTTTTAGTCACATTGTTCAATTTATTCTATATTAAACGCCTAATTCTGTAACTCAGTAAACTAATAGTAACAAGGTATAGTTATGCAAATCAAAAGATTAAAAATCTAACAAAACATTAAGTGGTTTCCTAAGAAACGTAAATTATTCTTTGGAAAATAATTTTATTCAGTTTTAGCCACATTGTACGATTTCTGATATATTGAACGCTTAATTCTAAATCACAGTAAACTAATAGTAACGCAGTATAATTATGCAAATGAAAAGATATCGAATCTAACAAAACATTATGTGGTTTCCTAGGAAACGTAAATTATTATTTAGAAAATTGTTTTATTCCGTTTTAGTCACATTGTTCAATTTATTCTATATTAAACGCCTAATTCTATAACTCAGTAAACAAATAATAACGCAGTATAGTTATGCAAATCAAAAGATATCGAAACTAACAAAACATTAGGTGGTTTCCTAGGAAACGTAAATTATTCTTTTGAAAATTATTATATTCAGTTTTAGACACATTGTACTATTTATGATATAAGAAACGCCTCCAACTAAATCTCAGCTACCTAATAGTTACACACTATTGGTAATACAAATCAAAAGATATCGAAACTAACAAAACATTATGTGGTTTCTTAAGAAATGTAAATTATTCTTTGGAAAATTATTTTATTCAGTTTTAGTCACATTGTACTATTTATTATACATTAAACGCCTTCTACTAAATCTCAGCAATCTAATAGTAACACACTATACTGAATACAAATCAAAAGATATCGAAACTAACAAAACATCAAGTGGTTTCCTAGGAAACGTAAATTATTCTTTGGAAAATTATTTTATTCAGTTTTAGACACATTGTATTATTTAAGATATAAGAAACGCCTTCTACTAAATGTCAGCTACCTAATAGTAACACAATATTGGTAATACAAATCAAAAGATTTAGAATCTAAAAAACCATTAAGTGGTTTACTAGAAAAGGAAAATTATTCTTTGGAAAATTATTTTATTCAGTTTTAGTCACGGTGTACTATTTATTATACATTAAACGCCTTCTACTAAATCTCAGCAATCTAATAGTAACACACTATAGTACTAACACAATTCAAAAGATATCGAAACTAACAAAACATTATGTGGTTTCCTAGGAAACGTAAATTATTTTTGGAATATTCTTTTATTTAGTTTTAGTCATATTGTACTATTTATGTCATATTAAAACCTTCTACTAAATCTCAGGAAACTAATAGTAACATACTATAGTTAATACAAATCAAAAGATATCGAAACTAACAAAACATTAAGTGGTTTCCTATGAAACGTAAATTATTTTTTGAAAAATTATTTTATTCAGTTTTAGTCACAGTGTACTATTTATTATACATTAAACGCCTTCTACTAAATCTCAGCAATCTAATAGTAACACACTATAGTACTAACACAATTCAAAAGATATCGAAACTAACAAAACATTAAGTGGTTTCCTAGAAAACGTAAATTATTTTTTGGACAATTATTTTACTTAGCTTTAGTCACATTGTACTATTTATAATATTTTAAACGTCTTCTACTAAATCCCAGCTAACTAATATTAACACACAATAGTTAATACATATCAAAAGATATCGAAACTAACAAAACATTAGGTGGTTTCCTAGGAAACGTAAATTATTCTTTGGAAAATTATTTTATTCAGTTTTAGTCACATTGTTCAATTTATTTTATATTAAACGCCTAATTCTATAACTCAGTAAACTAATAGTAATGCAGTATAGTTATGGAAATCAAAAGATTTAAAATCTAACAAAACATTAAGTGGTTTCCTAAGAAACGTAAATTATTCTTTGGAAAATAATTTTATTCAGTTTTAGCCACATTGTACGATTTCTGATATATTGAACGCTTAATTCTAAATCACAGTAAACTAATAGTAACGCAGTATAATTATGCAAATGAAAAGATATCGAATCTAACAAAACATTATGTGGTTTTCCTAGGAAACGTAAATTATTATTTAGAAAATTGTTTTATTCCGTTTTAGTCACATTGTTCAATTTATTCTATATTAAACGCCTAATTCTATAACTCAGTAAACAAATAGTAACGCAGTATAGTTATGCAAATCAAAAGATTAAAAATCTAACAAAATATTAAGTGGTTTCCTAGGAAACGTAAATTATTCTTTGGGAAATTATTTTATTCAGTTTTAGTCACAGTGTACTATTTATTATACATTAAACGCCTTCTACTAAATCTCAGCAATCTAATAGTAACCCACTATAGGGAATACAAATCAAAAGATATCGAAACTAACAAAACATTAAGTGGTTTCTTAAGAAATGTAAATTATTATTTGGAAAATTATTTTATTCAGTTTAAGCCACATTGTACTATATATGATACATTAAACGCCTTCTACTAAATCTCAGCTACCTAATAGTAACAAACTATAGTTAATACAAATCAAATGATATCGAAACTAAGAAAACATTAAGTGGTTTCCTAGGAAACGGAAATTATTATTTAGAAAATTGTTTTATTCCGTTTTAGTCACATTGTTCAATTTATTCTATATTAAACGCCTAATTTTAAAACTCAGTAAATTAATAGTAACGCAGTATAGTTATGCAAATAAAAAGATTAAAAATCTAACAAAATATTAAGTGGTTTCCTAGGAAACGTAAATTATTCTTTGGGAAATTATTTTATTCAGTTTTAGTCACATTGTACTATTTATGTATATTAAACGCCTTCTACTAAATCTCAGCAAACTAATAGTAACACGCTATAGTGATTACAAATCAAACGATATCGAAACTAACAAAACATTAAGTAGTTTCCTAGGAAACGTAAATTATTCTTTGGAAAATTATTTTATTCAGTTTTAGTCACATTGTACTGTTAATGTCATATTAAAAGCTAATTGCTTTTACACATTGCGTTTTGAACAAGAGTGCATATACAATTTCCCAACAATAAAATGTCCATCACAATGATGACGTGTAACAAAATTTAAGAGTCCTTTCCAAAAAATGTTTTTTTTTCAGTTACGCTTTGAGAAAATAAATAATAACGGAATCTCCAGTGAACTAACAGACGACGCAGATAACGATTGTCCTGACAGCAGCACAGAATGTTCTGCAATTGTACCGTATTACTGCCATTGTTGCTGTGTTCTTCTCGCTCCAAGTGCCAGATTTATTGCCCAGCTGCTGCGTGTTGCTTGTTGCCGTTTGTATCAGTTTATTTACTGACTCATTCAGCATTTGTAGTTCCGCGCAGTTACGTAGTTGCCAAAGGCACCAGCTTCTGTCTGGCTTTATTGTCACTTAATAACTAATTTCAAGCAATTTTACTAAGATACTTCCATGGTTGCAGTGTTATTTTCACTCCAAGTGCTAGATTTATTGCCAAGCTGCTGCGGGTTCCTTTTTGCCGTTTGTATCAGTTTATTTGCTGACTCGTTCAGCATTTGTAGTTCAACACTGTTACATAGTTTTCTAGGCCACCAGCTTGTGTTTGCTTTCATTGTCACCCAATAATTAATTGCTTGCAATTTTACCGTAAGTTAAATAAATAAAGCGCCTTTATTATCACGTATTTAAATTTTCCTGGCAGTGTATTCACGATCTGTACCCACTATATCATTTAGGTATTACGGAAGCCATTTGTGAGAGAGACCAAGATGACCATTTTTCATTAACTTGTACAGCAGTGATTCATTATGTATACAGCAAAGGCCTTTGAGAGGTCGAGAAAAATATGCTAAGCACATGTTTTCACCTCTTTAAGCCAACGACAGCAGAGTCAGTGAGACTCGTGACAGCATCAACAATCGATTTCTCTTTCTGAATCCAAACTTTTCATGAAAAATAACCTTAAAGCAATCATAGACATCTTCTAATCGTCGAAGGCTTTTTCAAAACTTTTGCTAAGGACAATATAGATAGAAACAAAACGGCAGTTACCTGCGACATAAGGATCGTCCTTTTTAAACATTTGAATGACTTGTTTGAGTTACAAATAGACGGAAAGACGCCTTGAGCGAGTGACAGGTTAATCATTTATGTGACTGCTACCGAATTTGCTTAAAGTAGCGCTTAAGTAACCAGACAGACATCCCCGTTATGACACCAGACTTTCGGCTTCAACACTGTCGCACTATACGGACCAACTGCGCCTCCCGGACAGAAGACAGGACTATGGACGAGACCGATCCCGTCAAGTAGTCCTCTCAGGTGTTGTTCTTATTAAAATTTGGGTCCGGCATAGCAACCGTAGAGAAAAATTAATCAAACTTACTTGCCACTTGAAATGGACTGTCTGTTATTTCACCGCATATTTTGAGCTTAGATTTTAGATTTTTAAAGGTTTTTTAAGTTGTATTCTAATTGTATTCTATGCACTTTTAGAAAATGTTTCAGTATTCATTAGTTTATTTTCGATATCTCAAGTCTTGGTAGCTTTTATTTATTTGTGGTAATTTAGCTTGTATGTTCGAAATATTATTTTAATTCTTAATTTATTAATTCAATATAAATTTTAGTGTTTTTCTAAAATAGAGAATATCTTCATTAATCGAAACGTTATTTTTTTCCAAACGCTCTTTGAATGATTTACAAGGGCAAGTGACGTTTAAATAAGAGTTCAAACGGTATTCCTCTGCATAATCGAAACGATCTATACAAAACCAGGTTTCTACTTGAAGAAATCCGTTAAGAGTTTGGATATTTTGAATGTTAAGATCCCTTCTTATTTTTACTGAAAGAGGTTCGATCTTCCTTTACGAAGTGGTCGAAAGAAACCAGAAATGTTTATAATGGCGTTTTCGATTGCTGTACTCGATGTGGCACTCCTTGTTTGCCTTGTTCATGGACCAAACCAAAGGGAAGTAGATGAGAATATCACTTAGCCGCTGTATCCGCGATTTGATCCAAAACATCGATATTGAAGTCACCAGAGATAATAAAGTTCAAAGAATAAGAACAATGGAAGTTTAGAAGTTCGGTTCCTTCCCGGACACTTTCCCAGGAAACAATTTGCTTTACCAGTTGGATAGCACTCATCCTGCCCCATTTTCCTGCTATTACTATTCATTACCCAATCGAAGGGCTGACGGCTTATTATCACTTCCTCGGTCGTTTTGTCTCGCGAAGATCACCGCCGAGCAACTTCCGTTAAATCCTCATTCATTCCTTTTGTTCCTCTTGACACACAATACCGTTACGTGTAATATATGATGGTAATGTTTCCAAGTCTTTTTACAAATACCGACATATCATCTAATATAAACATTCTTCCCAATATATATTGATGATACGAATGTGGCTTAAAATACTAAACTCACTACTTGACAATTAAAATTAAAATATATCCAACTAAACTTATAGTAATAATTATATTATGTAGTTTGTTTTTTGCTTGAATTTATCTGTTTGGTTATTCATGTCCTCTTGTCTTTTTATTAAGCCTCACATAAAGTTCGTTGTTAATTCAATCCTATTCCTTGAAAATTACAAACCATCATGCAGATCACAATAGTTCTGTGTACAGGTACGATAAAGTACGTCCAAACTCCCTTAAGATAGTTTATAGTGATATGAATCGAGTTTTTATAGTCCAAGGATAATAGAATTTTAGATTAGACTATTTAACACGAAACCTTGAACTTAATAGTATTAAATCTATTGGTATAACATACTAATTGCAATACGCACTTTACTTTGGTTCCGTTGATTCTGAAACTAGGCGAGTAGTACTAAATAACTGGAAGTTGCACTAATTACTGTTGTGTTTAAACTACCTCGAGTAGAATGGAACAATCGCAACGCGTGCAGTCACATTTCCATAGTCGACAATACCGGCGTCGAAATTAGTATAACTTTTGATGGGTTAAACTTTTATTTTTGAGTAATAAAAAGGAATAGTAAGTCGACCATAAGAAAGATATTATTATTTTTTCAGTACTCAAATAAGTTTACATTCGTTTGTGAGTTTTGTAGTTAAACTCTGAAACAGTGAGAATCAGCCCTTTGTTCTCGCTCACTGAAATGCTTCAAAAAGCGCAATTTTGGAGGAAAAGAAATTTAATATATCGCTTCAGCGGCAGTAAAAGTCAGCAAAAAAGCGCAAACAAACCACTAATGTGTTGTAATTACGCATAAATATTAACCAGAAAAATCAAATTGCAGAATGCATGTCAGTAAATACTAGCAATTCTCCTGACGTATCTACAGTTTTTAAGGAAGGTGTACGCAACTCTAATTAAGGAGAGAATTATTAATTATGGTTTAATGTTAGGGGAACTGTGTGGGGATGGGTGAGGGTGGTGGGGAAGTGGCAGGTGATCGTCCTGAGGCCTGCGCTGTCACGGGTGAGGGATACTGAACATCGCGCAGGCGCACTACTCTGGTGGAGGCACGCGCACGCGCACTACAACTCCTCGCTCTCGCTCTTTGCTGCGCTGCTCTCCGATGTCACTCAACTTTGCGCACTCTCCGGAACACCACCCAACTTGAACACTCCACACCAATCTACAATTATATCTCTTCTAAATTGTGGCTTTAAGTATTTTTTCTTCCTAAATTACACGCAGCGCTCGGCGGCCGAGACGCCGGTATTGTCGACTATAGATACGTCAGTAAATACTAGCAATTCTCCTGACGTATCAACAGTTTTTAAGGAAGGTGTACGCAACTCTAATTAAGGAGAGAATTATTAATTATGGTTTAATGTTAGGGGAACTGTGTGGGGATGGGTGAGGGTGGTGGGGAAGTGGCAGGTGATCGTCCTGAGGCCTGCGCTGTCACGGGTGAGGGATACTGAACATCGCGCAGGCGCACTACTCTGGTGGAGGCACGCGCACGCGCACTACAACTCCTCGCTCTCGCTCTTTGCCGCGCTGCTCTCCGATGTCACTCAACTTTGCGCACTCTCCGGAACACCACCCAACTTGAACACTCCACACCAATCTACAATTATATCTCTTCTAAATTGTGGCTTTAAGTATTTTTTCTTCCTAAATTACACGCAGCGCTCGGCGGCCGAGACGCCGGTATTGTCGACTATGGAAATGTGACTGCACGCGTTGCGATTGTTCCATTCTACTCGAGGTAGTTTAAACACAACAGTAATTAGTGCAACTTCCAGTTATTTAGTACTACTCGCCTAGTTTCAGAATCAACGGAACCAAAGTAAAGTGCGTATTGCAATTAGTATGTTATACCAATAGATTTAATACTATTAAGTTCAAGGTTTCGTGTTAAATAGTCTAATCTAAAATTCTATTATCCTTGGACTATAAAAACTCGATTCATATCACTATAAACTATCTTAAGGGAGTTTGGACGTACTTTATCGTACCTGTACACAGAACTATTGTGATCTGCATGATGGTTTGTAATTTTCAAGGAATAGGATTGAATTAACAACGAACTTTATGTGAGGCTTAATAAAAAGACAAGAGGACATGAATAACCAAACAGATAAATTCAAGCAAAAAACAAACTACATAATATAATTATTACTATAAGTTTAGTTGGATATATTTTAATTTTAATTGTCAAGTAGTGAGTTTAGTATTTTAAGCCACATTCGTATCATCAATATATATTGGGAAGAATGTTTATATTAGATGATATGTCGGTATTTGTAAAAAGACTTGGAAACATTACCATCATATATTACACGTAACGGTATTGTGTGTCAAGAGGAACAAAAGGAATGAATGAGGATTTAACGGAAGTTGCTCGGCGGTGATCTTCGCGAGACAAAACGACCGAGGAAGTGATAATAAGCCGTCAGCCCTTCGATTGGGTAATGAATAGTAATAGCAGGAAAATGGGGCAGGATGAGTGCTATCCAACTGGTAAAGCAAATTGTTTCCTGGGAAAGTGTCCGGGAAGGAACCGAACTTCTAAACTTCCATTGTTCTTATTCTTTGAACTTTATTATCTCTGGTGACTTCAATATCGATGTTTTGGATCAAATCGCGGATACAGCGGCTAAGTGATATTCTCATCTACTTCCCTTTGGTTTGGTCCATGAACAAGGCAAACAAGGAGTGCCACATCGAGTACAGCAATCGAAAACGCCATTATAAACATTTCTGGTTTCTTTCGACCACTTCGTAAAGGAAGATCGAACCTCTTTCAGTAAAAATAAGAAGGGATCTTAACATTCAAAATATCCAAACTCTTAACGGATTTCTTCAAGTAGAAACCTGGTTTTGTATAGATCGTTTCGATTATGCAGAGGAATACCGTTTGAACTCTTATTTAAACGTCACTTGCCCTTGTAAATCATTCAAAGAGCGTTTGGAAAAAAATAACGTTTCGATTAATGAAGATATTCTCTATTTTAGAAAAACACTAAAATTTATATTGAATTAATAAATTAAGAATTAAAATAATATTTCGAACATACAAGCTAAATTACCACAAATAAATAAAAGCTACCAAGACTTGAGATATCGAAAATAAACTAATGAATACTGAAACATTTTCTAAAAGTGCATAGAATACAATTAGAATACAACTTAAAAAACCTTTAAAAATCTAAAATCTAAGCTCAAAATATGCGGTGAAATAACAGACAGTCCATTTCAAGTGGCAAGTAAGTTTGATTAATTTTTCTCTACGGTTGCTATGCCGGACCCAAATTTTAATAAGAACAACACCTGAGAGGACTACTTGACGGGATCGGTCTCGTCCATAGTCCTGTCTTCTGTCCGGGAGGCGCAGTTGGTCCGTATAGTGCGACAGTGTTGAAGCCGAAAGTCTGGTGTCATAACGGGGATGTCTGTCTGGTTACTTAAGCGCTACTTTAAGCAAATTCGGTAGCAGTCACATAAATGATTAACCTGTCACTCGCTCAAGGCGTCTTTCCGTCTATTTGTAACTCAAACAAGTCATTCAAATGTTTAAAAAGGACGATCCTTATGTCGCAGGTAACTGCCGTTTTGTTTCTATCTATATTGTCCTTAGCAAAAGTTTTGAAAAAGCCTTCGACGATTAGAAGATGTCTATGATTGCTTTAAGGTTATTTTTCATGAAAAGTTTGGATTCAGAAAGAGAAATCGATTGTTGATGCTGTCACGAGTCTCACTGACTCTGCTGTCGTTGGCTTAAAGAGGTGAAAACATGTGCTTAGCATATTTTTCTCGACCTCTCAAAGGCCTTTGCTGTATACATAATGAATCACTGCTGTACAAGTTAATGAAAAATGGTCATCTTGGTCTCTCTCACAAATGGCTTCCGTAATACCTAAATGATATAGTGGGTACAGATCGTGAATACACTGCCAGGAAAATTTAAATACGTGATAATAAAGGCGCTTTATTTATTTAACTTACGGTAAAATTGCAAGCAATTAATTATTGGGTGACAATGAAAGCAAACACAAGCTGGTGGCCTAGAAAACTATGTAACAGTGTTGAACTACAAATGCTGAACGAGTCAGCAAATAAACTGATACAAACGGCAAAAAGGAACCCGCAGCAGCTTGGCAATAAATCTAGCACTTGGAGTGAAAATAACACTGCAACCATGGAAGTATCTTAGTAAAATTGCTTGAAATTAGTTATTAAGTGACAATAAAGCCAGACAGAAGCTGGTGCCTTTGGCAACTACGTAACTGCGCGGAACTACAAATGCTGAATGAGTCAGTAAATAAACTGATACAAACGGCAACAAGCAACACGCAGCAGCTGGGCAATAAATCTGGCACTTGGAGCGAGAAGAACACAGCAACAATGGCAGTAATACGGTACAATTGCAGAACATTCTGTGCTGCTGTCAGGACAATCGTTATCTGCGTCGTCTGTTAGTTCACTGGAGATTCCGTTATTATTTATTTTCTCAAAGCGTAACTAAAAAAAAACATTTTTTGGAAAGGACTCTTAAATTTTGTTACACGTCATCATTGTGATGGACATTTTATTGTTGGGAAATTGTATATGCACTCTTGTTCAAAACGCAATGTGTAAAAGCAATTAGCTTTTAATATGACATTAACAGTACAATGTGACTAAAACTGAATAAAATAATTTTCCAAAGAATAATTTACGTTTCCTAGGAAACTACTTAATGTTTTGTTAGTTTCGATATCGTTTGATTTGTAATCACTATAGCGTGTTACTATTAGTTTGCTGAGATTTAGTAGAAGGCGTTTAATATACATAAATAGTACAATGTGACTAAAACTGAATAAAATAATTTCCCAAAGAATAATTTACGTTTCCTAGGAAACCACTTAATATTTTGTTAGATTTTTAATCTTTTTATTTGCATAACTATACTGCGTTACTATTAATTTACTGAGTTTTAAAATTAGGCGTTTAATATAGAATAAATTGAACAATGTGACTAAAACGGAATAAAACAATTTTCTAAATAATAATTTCCGTTTCCTAGGAAACCACTTAATGTTTTCTTAGTTTCGATATCATTTGATTTGTATTAACTATAGTTTGTTACTATTAGGTAGCTGAGATTTAGTAGAAGGCGTTTAATGTATCATATATAGTACAATGTGGCTTAAACTGAATAAAATAATTTTCCAAATAATAATTTACATTTCTTAAGAAACCACTTAATGTTTTGTTAGTTTCGATATCTTTTGATTTGTATTCCCTATAGTGGGTTACTATTAGATTGCTGAGATTTAGTAGAAGGCGTTTAATGTATAATAAATAGTACACTGTGACTAAAACTGAATAAAATAATTTCCCAAAGAATAATTTACGTTTCCTAGGAAACCACTTAATATTTTGTTAGATTTTTAATCTTTTGATTTGCATAACTATACTGCGTTACTATTTGTTTACTGAGTTATAGAATTAGGCGTTTAATATAGAATAAATTGAACAATGTGACTAAAACGGAATAAAACAATTTTCTAAATAATAATTTACGTTTCCTAGGAAACCACATAATGTTTTGTTAGATTCGATATCTTTTCATTTGCATAATTATACTGCGTTACTATTAGTTTACTGTGATTTAGAATTAAGCGTTCAATATATCAGAAATCGTACAATGTGGCTAAAACTGAATAAAATTATTTTCCAAAGAATAATTTACGTTTCTTAGGAAACCACTTAATGTTTTGTTAGATTTTAAATCTTTTGATTTCCATAACTATACTGCATTACTATTAGTTTACTGAGTTATAGAATTAGGCGTTTAATATAAAATAAATTGAACAATGTGACTAAAACTGAATAAAATAATTTTCCAAAGAATAATTTACGTTTCCTAGGAAACCACCTAATGTTTTGTTAGTTTCGATATCTTTTGATATGTATTAACTATTGTGTGTTAATATTAGTTAGCTGGGATTTAGTAGAAGACGTTTAAAATATTATAAATAGTACAATGTGACTAAAGCTAAGTAAAATAATTGTCCAAAAAATAATTTACGTTTTCTAGGAAACCACTTAATGTTTTGTTAGTTTCGATATCTTTTGAATTGTGTTAGTACTATAGTGTGTTACTATTAGATTGCTGAGATTTAGTAGAAGGCGTTTAATGTATAATAAATAGTACACTGTGACTAAAACTGAATAAAATAATTTTTCAAAAAATAATTTACGTTTCATAGGAAACCACTTAATGTTTTGTTAGTTTCGATATCTTTTGATTTGTATTAACTATAGTATGTTACTATTAGTTTCCTGAGATTTAGTAGAAGGTTTTAATATGACATAAATAGTACAATATGACTAAAACTAAATAAAAGAATATTCCAAAAATAATTTACGTTTCCTAGGAAACCACATAATGTTTTGTTAGTTTCGATATCTTTTGAATTGTGTTAGTACTATAGTGTGTTACTGTTAGATTGCTGAGATTTAGTAGAAGGCGTTTAATGTATAATAAATAGTACACCGTGACTAAAACTGAATAAAATAATTTTCCAAAGAATAATTTTCCTTTTCTAGTAAACCACTTAATGGTTTTTTAGATTCAAAATCTTTTGATTTGTATTACCAATATTGTGTTACTATTAGGTAGCTGACATTTAGTAGAAGGCGTTTCTTATATCTTAAATAATACAATGTGTCTAAAACTGAATAAAATAATTTTCCAAAGAATAATTTACGTTTCCTAGGAAACCACTTGATGTTTTGTTAGTTTCGATATCTTTTGATTTGTATTCAGTATAGTGTGTTACTATTAGATTGCTGAGATTTAGTAGAAGGCGTTTAATGTATAATAAATAGTACAATGTGACTAAAACTGAATAAAATAATTTTCCAAAGAATAATTTACATTTCTTAAGAAACCACATAATGTTTTGTTAGTTTCGATATCTTTTGATTTGTATTACCAATAGTGTGTAACTATTAGGTAGCTGAGATTTAGTTGGAGGCGTTTCTTATATCATAAATAGTACAATGTGTCTAAAACTGAATATAATAATTTTCAAAAGAATAATTTACGTTTCCTAGGAAACCACCTAATGTTTTGTTAGTTTCGATATCTTTTGATTTGCATAACTATACTGCGTTATTATTTGTTTACTGAGTTATAGAATTAGGCGTTTAATATAGAATAAATTGAACAATGTGACTAAAACGGAATAAAACAATTTTCTAAATAATAATTTACGTTTCCTAGGAAACAACATAATGTTTTGTTAGATTCGATATCTTTTCATTTGCATAATTATACTGCGTTACTATTAGTTTACTGTGATTTAGAATTAAGCGTTCAATATATCAGAAATCGTACAATGTGGCTAAAACTGAATAAAATTATTTTCCAAAGAATAATTTACGTTTCTTAGGAAACCACTTAATGTTTTGTTAGATTTTTAATCTTTTGATTTGCATAACTATACCTTGTTACTATTAGTTTACTGAGTTACAGAATTAGGCGTTTAATATAGAATAAATTGAACAATGTGACTAAAACTGAATAAAATAATTTTCCAAAGAATAATTTACGTTTCCTAGGAAACCACCTAATGTTTTGTTAGTTTCGATATCTTTTGATATGTATTAACTATTGTGTGTTAATATTAGTTAGCTGGGATTTAGTAGAAGACGTTTAAAATATTATAAATAGTACAATGTGACTAAAGCTAAGTAAAATAATTGTCCAAAAAATAATTTACGTTTTCTAGGAAACCACTTAATGTTTTGTTAGTTTCGATATCTTTTAAATTGTGTTAGTACTATAGTGTGTTACTATTAGATTGCTGAGATTTAGTAGAAGGCGTTTAATGTATAATAAATAGTACACTGTGACTAAAACTGAATAAAATAATTTTTCAAAAAATAATTTACGTTTCATAGGAAACCACTTAATGTTTTGTTAGATTTTTAATCTTTTGATTTGCATAACTATACTGCGTTACTATTAATTTACTGAGTTTTAAAAAAATTAGGCGTTTAATATAGAATAAATTGAACCAATGTGACTAAAACGGAATAAAACAATTTTCTAAATAATAATTTCCGTTTCCTAGGAAACCACTTAATGTTTTCTGATCTTCATTCTGGACCCTTGCATGATACAAGACGAGTGTCAAATGTATGGTTCTTGTCGATTTTCAAAATAATCCTTCTAACCGTACCTATAAGATGCTATTAAACGTATTCCAAAAACAATACCAAAGGCAGCATTATTAAACTTTCTAACCACTTCCTTGAGTTATAAATATTACTATGAACGGTTTATTGCCTTTAGAGATCAGATATATTATATTGGGCTGATGCCGTATGATGATGCAGCAACGCAGTGGAACGTGTAGCAACAATCCAACACATATTCCTCATAACTGGTGATAAGAGTAATGAGTAAACTATTTTATCAGTTAATCAATGAATTTACTGTGGTACAATCAGTAGTTAGTTTCAATTATTTTAATTACAAGTATTAAGATAACTTGCCTGAGGATAAGAAAAATGGAAAAAAATGTTGATCGCACCGCGAGGAATTCTATTTATTTAAACTGTATACTTGAAAAATCTTCGAATCTGGACCACAGTGTACATCAAATATTACTGTAGGGATTGGCTTTATTATAATGTATATTAAAATTTTTATTTTATTATACAGTATTTCATCGAAAATGTATTGTGTTCCGGTTCTTAAATCGTACTTCCTTAAAAAAACGTTGTTTTTCCCATTAGCCAGGCTATAAGTCGGCCAAACATTATTACTATTACAAATTACTTCAATGTATTACAAAATTATCAAAAATATTATTCGGGAATATGACATTAACGAGTTATGATTCTGTAGTGTTTTTAAATAACAACCAAAATCCATTACTGAACAACGTAGTACAGAAATATAGAAGAACTTAATTAAACTGAAACTTCTATTTCGTTGCGTTTAATTAGCTTCGCCACGATACGCGCGGAAAAAAAGTCCAGCTTGAGAACGAACGTATCGAAACTGTCGAAATAAAATTACTGAGAAAAAGTGCAAAAAGAAATTCATACTGAAATGACTATTATGGCAGAATAATAGTTGAATAAATCATATACTTATCTAGATTTAAGTGACAAATCTAAGAAAGTCTAGTATCTTGTATGGGCAATTGTTTTAGACCAATATCAAATACAAGACGGTCAAAAACATGGCCAGGAACACTAGCAAAACAATCTAAACACAGTAGAACTCCTAACCCATTGTGTTCCGGCTAAAAGAGCTATAGAATACAATGATTTTAATTGAGTTATTCATTAAACAAAAGGCAACTCCTAAACAACATATAAGTAATGGATAAGCACCCTGAATTGTACATACAACTTCGATTTCTTTCAATATACAAAAAAGACTAAAAGACTGGAGACCGAAGAGCGAGGCCTGCGCTGTGCCAGTGGCGACGCCGCTGGGAGGGGGGTGACGTCGGTTCACTGAGTACCGGGGATGCGCTCGGTCGCGCATGACCCGCGCGCTTCGCCACGATACGCGCGGAAAAAGTCCAGCTTGAGAACGAACGTATCGAAACTGTCGAAATAAAATTACTGAGAAAAAGTGCCGTCGTTAACAACGGAGTGAGACGAAGAGTTTTTGGAACGGTCGACTTTGTGGTCTGCAGGACAGGGCAGAGGTAGCCATGCAGGTGCAGCGAGGTCCGACTATTAGGTAGCTGAGATTTAGTAGAAGGCGTTTAATGTATCATATATAGTACAATGTGGCTTAAACTGAATAAAATAATTTTCCAAATAATAATTTACATTTCTTAAGAAACCACTTAATGTTTTGTTAGTTTCGATATCTTTTGATTTGTATTCCCTATAGTGGGTTACTATTAGATTGCTGAGATTTAGTAGAAGGCGTTTAATGTATAATAAATAGTACACTGTGACTAAAACTGAACAATGTGACTAAAACTGAATAAAATAATTTTCCAAAGAATAATTTACGTTTCCTAGGAAACCACCTAATGTTTTGTTAGTTTCGATATCTTTTGATATGTATTAACTATTGTGTGTTAATATTAGTTAGCTGGGATTTAGTAGAAGACGTTTAAAATATTATAAATAGTACAATGTGACTAAAGCTAAGTAAAATAATTGTCCAAAAAATAATTTACGTTTTCTAGGAAACCACTTAATGTTTTGTTAGTTTCGATATCTTTTAAATTGTGTTAGTACTATAGTGTGTTACTATTAGATTGCTGAGATTTAGTAGAAGGCGTTTAATGTATAATAAATAGTACACTGTGACTAAAACTGAATAAAATAATTTTTCAAAAAATAATTTACGTTTCATAGGAACCACTTAATGTTTTGTTAGATTTTTAATCTTTTGATTTGCATAACTATACTGCGTTACTATTAATTTACTGAGTTTTAAAATTAGGCGTTTAATATAGAATAAATTGAACAATGTGACTAAAACGGAATAAAACAATATTCTAAATAATAATTTCCGTTTCCTAGGAAACCACTTAATGTTTTCTGATCTTCATTCTGGACCCTTGCATGATACAAGACGAGTGTCAAATGTATGGTTCTTGTCGATTTTCAAAATAATCCTTCTAACCGTACCTATAAGATGCTATTAAACGTATTCCAAAAACAATACCAAAGGCAGCATTATTAAACTTTCTAACCACTTCCTTGAGTTATAAATATTACTATGAACGGTTTATTGCCTTTAGAGATCAGATATATTATATTGGGCTGATGCCGTATGATGATGCAGCAACGCAGTGGAACGTGTAGCAACAATCCAACACATATTCCTCATAACTGGTGATAAGAGTAATGAGTAAACTATTTTATCAGTTAATCAATGAATTTACTGTGGTACAATCAGTAGTTAGTTTCAATTATTTTAATTACAAGTATTAAGATAACTTGCCTGAGGATAAGAAAAATGGAAAAAAATGTTGATCGCACCGCGAGGAATTCTATTTATTTAAACTGTATACTTGAAAAATCTTCGAATCTGGACCACAGTGTACATCAAATATTACTGTAGGGATTGGCTTTATTATAATGTATATTAAAATTTTTATTTTATTATACAGTATTTCATCGAAAATGTATTGTGTTCCGGTTCTTAAATCGTACTTCCTTAAAAAAACGTTGTTTTTTCCCATTAGCCAGGCTATAAGTCGGCCAAACATTATTACTATTACAAATTACTTCAATGTATTACAAAATTATCAAAAATATTATTCGGGAATATGACATTAACGAGTTATGATTCTGTAGTGTTTTTAAATAACAACCAAAATCCATTACTGAACAACGTAGTACAGAAATATAGAAGAACTTAATTAAACTGAAACTTCTATTTCGTTGCGTTTAATTAGCTTCGCCACGATACGCGCGGAAAAAAAGTCCAGCTTGAGAACGAACGTATCGAAACTGTCGAAATAAAATTACTGAGAAAAAGTGCAAAAAGAAATTCATACTGAAATGACTATTATGGCAGAATAATAGTTGAATAAATCATATACTTATCTAGATTTAAGTGACAAATCTAAGAAAGTCTAGTATCTTGTATGGGCAATTGTTTTAGACCAATATCAAATACAAGACGGTCAAAAACATGGCCAGGAACACTAGCAAAACAATCTAAACACAGTAGAACTCCTAACCCATTGTGTTCCGGCTAAAAGAGCTATAGAATACAATGATTTTAATTGAGTTATTCATTAAACAAAAGGCAACTCCTAAACAACATATAAGTAATGGATAAGCACCCTGAATTGTACATACAACTTCGATTTCTTTCAATATACAAAAAAGACTAAAAGACTGGAGACCGAAGAGCGAGGCCTGCGCTGTGCCAGTGGCGACGCCGCTGGGAGGGGGGTGACGTCGGTTCACTGAGTACCGGGGATGCGCTCGGTCGCGCATGACCCGCGCGCTTCGCCACGATACGCGCGGAAAAAGTCCAGCTTGAGAACGAACGTATCGAAACTGTCGAAATAAAATTACTGAGAAAAAGTGCCGTCGTTAACAACGGAGTGAGACGAAGAGTTTTTGGAACGGTCGACTTTGTGGTCTGCAGGACAGGGCAGAGGTAGCCATGCAGGTGCAGCGAGGTCCGACTATTAGGTAGCTGAGATTTAGTAGAAGGCGTTTAATGTATCATATATAGTACAATGTGGCTTAAACTGAATAAAATAATTTTCCAAATAATAATTTACATTTCTTAAGAAACCACTTAATGTTTTGTTAGTTTCGATATCTTTTGATTTGTATTCCCTATAGTGGGTTACTATTAGATTGCTGAGATTTAGTAGAAGGCGTTTAATGTATAATAAATAGTACACTGTGACTAAAACTGAACAATGTGACTAAAACTGAATAAAATAATTTTCCAAAGAATAATTTACGTTTCCTAGGAAACCACCTAATGTTTTGTTAGTTTCGATATCTTTTGATATGTATTAACTATTGTGTGTTAATATTAGTTAGCTGGGATTTAGTAGAAGACGTTTAAAATATTATAAATAGTACAATGTGACTAAAGCTAAGTAAAATAATTGTCCAAAAAATAATTTACGTTTTCTAGGAAACCACTTAATGTTTTGTTAGTTTCGATATCTTTTAAATTGTGTTAGTACTATAGTGTGTTACTATTAGATTGCTGAGATTTAGTAGAAGGCGTTTAATGTATAATAAATAGTACACTGTGACTAAAACTGAATAAAATAATTTTTCAAAAAATAATTTACGTTTCATAGGAACCACTTAATGTTTTGTTAGATTTTTAATCTTTTGATTTGCATAACTATACTGCGTTACTATTAATTTACTGAGTTTTAAAATTAGGCGTTTAATATAGAATAAATTGAACAATGTGACTAAAACGGAATAAAACAATATTCTAAATAATAATTTCCGTTTCCTAGGAAACCACTTAATGTTTTCTGATCTTCATTCTGGACCCTTGCATGATACAAGACGAGTGTCAAATGTATGGTTCTTGTCGATTTTCAAAATAATCCTTCTAACCGTACCTATAAGATGCTATTAAACGTATTCCAAAAACAATACCAAAGGCAGCATTATTAAACTTTCTAACCACTTCCTTGAGTTATAAATATTACTATGAACGGTTTATTGCCTTTAGAGATCAGATATATTATATTGGGCTGATGCCGTATGATGATGCAGCAACGCAGTGGAACGTGTAGCAACAATCCAACACATATTCCTCATAACTGGTGATAAGAGTAATGAGTAAACTATTTTATCAGTTAATCAATGAATTTACTGTGGTACAATCAGTAGTTAGTTTCAATTATTTTAATTACAAGTATTAAGATAACTTGCCTGAGGATAAGAAAAATGGAAAAAAATGTTGATCGCACCGCGAGGAATTCTATTTATTTAAACTGTATACTTGAAAAATCTTCGAATCTGGACCACAGTGTACATCAAATATTACTGTAGGGATTGGCTTTATTATAATGTATATTAAAATTTTTATTTTATTATACAGTATTTCATCGAAAATGTATTGTGTTCCGGTTCTTAAATCGTACTTCCTTAAAAAAACGTTGTTTTTCCCATTAGCCAGGCTATAAGTCGGCCAAACATTATTACTATTACAAATTACTTCAATGTATTACAAAATTATCAAAAATATTATTCGGGAATATGACATTAACGAGTTATGATTCTGTAGTGTTTTTAAATAACAACCAAAATCCATTACTGAACAACGTAGTACAGAAATATAGAAGAACTTAATTAAACTGAAACTTCTATTTCGTTGCGTTTAATTAGCTTCGCCACGATACGCGCGGAAAAAAGTCCAGCTTGAGAACGAACGTATCGAAACTGTCGAAATAAAATTACTGAGAAAAAGTGCAAAAAGAAATTCATACTGAAATGACTATTATGGCAGAATAATAGTTGAATAAATCATATACTTATCTAGATTTAAGTGACAAATCTAAGAAAGTCTAGTATCTTGTATGGGCAATTGTTTTAGACCAATATCAAATACAAGACGGTCAAAAACATGGCCAGGAACACTAGCAAAACAATCTAAACACAGTAGAACTCCTAACCCATTGTGTTCCGGCTAAAAGAGCTATAGAATACAATGATTTTAATTGAGTTATTCATTAAACAAAAGGCAACTCCTAAACAACATATAAGTAATGGATAAGCACCCTGAATTGTACATACAACTTCGATTTCTTTCAATATACAAAAAAGACTAAAAGACTGGAGACCGAAGAGCGAGGCCTGCGCTGTGCCAGTGGCGACGCCGCTGGGAGGGGGGTGACGTCGGTTCACTGAGTACCGGGGATGCGCTCGGTCGCGCATGACCCGCGCGCTTCGCCACGATACGCGCGGAAAAAGTCCAGCTTGAGAACGAACGTATCGAAACTGTCGAAATAAAATTACTGAGAAAAAGTGCCGTCGTTAACAACGGAGTGAGACGAAGAGTTTTTGGAACGGTCGACTTTGTGGTCTGCAGGACAGGGCAGAGGTAGCCATGCAGGTGCAGCGAGGTCCGACGTTTGTAATGTATAGTATTACAATGAAATAGGTTATAGTTAAATAAATAAATACATTAACACTCAAACTAGCAATAATTTATTTTCTGTTGAATTAATTTGCGACGTGGAATTAACTAGAATAATTATCTGTTGCAGAACACACCATCTGACTACCCCACCGTTTAAGTCTCCTGCAACTTGTCACAATCGTCCGTTTTAAGTTCAGTTTCGGAATTGTGCAATTCTTCATGACCCGTGCGCTTCGCCACGATACGCGCGAAAAAAAGAATTCTAGTCTACGTTATCTTGCTAAGAATACAATAAAGGACCGCTTTCTGGCCCCGATTGCTAAAATGTGCCAATAAAATTTTGGTTTTTAAATTTTTTAATGATTTACAAAAAGCTCGCACAGGTAAGTTCCACTAAATATAACTATTTATTGGTAAGTTACCAACAAAAAACATGGACCACGCCAAATATGCTATTTAGTAAGTAATAATTCAAAAATAACAGAATTCGTTACAAAGACCGTTAAAAATAACAATATCTATCTTGTTTAAACCACATTAAACGTAAGGTTTTTTAAACATTGTATATTAAAAGTTAACACATTCTCCTTAAAATATTATTAAAATTCGCTGGGCCCATTATTACGATAGTTACATTTTACTTTCTAAGTGAACTGCCAATTCCAGTATGGCGTTTGCGGAAGATCGTTAAAATATACTACAGTACTTTTAGGATCGAAAGGAACTTCCATTACATATACAAACTAGTCTGTTACATTAGATAGTTACATAAGCAGTATCTTAAGTTTTATTTACGCCACTAACTGTTCATTTGCTCCAGCCACGGAAATTTAGCAGTCAATAATGTAACAGAACTGTAGATAACAGACTGTGACTATCGCTGTTCTATTCGCTACCGCCATCGCTGCCAGTTAGGGAAAGCGGCCAGAGAAGTGGGTAAACTCCCAGCTCGAGTTACAATTCCCGCTACAAAATGGGTTTTACAGAATTTCTTGTGGAATAAAACCATAAATTAGTAACTATACATTACAAACGTCGGACCTCGCTGCACCTTCATGGCTACCTCTGCCCTGTCCTGCAGACCACAAAGTCGACCGTTCCAAAAACTCTTCGTCTCACTCCGTTGTTAACGACGGCACTTTTTCTCAGTAATTTTATTTCGACAGTTTCGATACGTTCGTTCTCAAGCTGGACTTTTTCCGCGCGTATCGTGGCGAAGCGCGCGGGTCATGCGCGACCGAGCGCATCCCCGGTACTCAGTGAACCGACGTCACCCCCCTCCCAGCGGCGTCGCCACTGGCACAGCGCAGGCCTCGCTCTTCGGTCTCCAGTCTTTTAGTCTTTTTTGTATATTGAAAGAAATCGAAGTTGTATGTACAATTCAGGGTGCTTATCCATTACTTATATGTTGTTTAGGAGTTGCCTTTTGTTTAATGAATAACTCAATTAAAATCATTGTATTCTATAGCTCTTTTAGCCGGAACACAATGGGTTAGGAGTTCTACTGTGTTTAGATTGTTTTGCTAGTGTTCCTGGCCATGTTTTTGACCGTCTTGTATTTGATATTGGTCTAAAACAATTGCCCATACAAGATACTAGACTTTCTTAGATTTGTCACTTAAATCTAGATAAGTATATGATTTATTCAACTATTATTCTGCCATAATAGTCATTTCAGTATGAATTTCTTTTTGCACTTTTTCTCAGTAATTTTATTTCGACAGTTTCGATACGTTCGTTCTCAAGCTGGACTTTTTTCCGCGCGTATCGTGGCGAAGCTAATTAAACGCAACGAAATAGAAGTTTCAGTTTAATTAAGTTCTTCTATATTTCTGTACTACGTTGTTCAGTAATGGATTTTGGTTGTTATTTAAAAACACTACAGAATCATAACTCGTTAATGTCATATTCCCGAATAATATTTTTGATAATTTTGTAATACATTGAAGTAATTTGTAATAGTAATAATGTTTGGCCGACTTATAGCCTGGCTAATGGGAAAAAACAACGTTTTTTTAAGGAAGTACGATTTAAGAACGGCGGATTAACTGATTAAATAGTTTACTCATTACTCTTATCACCAGTTATGAGGAATATGTGTTGGATTGTTGCTACACGTTCCACTGCGTTGCTGCATCATCATACGGCATCAGCCCAATATAATATATCTGATCTCTAAAGGCAATAAACCGTTCATAGTAATATTTATAACTCAAGGAAGTGGTTAGAAAGTTTAATAATGCTGCCTTTGGTATTGTTTTTGGAATACGTTTAATAGCATCTTATAGGTACGGTTAGAAGGATTATTTTGAAAATCGACAAGAACCATACATTTGACACTCGTCTTGTATCATGCAAGGGTCCAGAATGAAGATCAGAAATTATATATCTTACAAGGTTTTTAGAGTGCTGTTGTTATTCTATTGCAACACAAAGCTGAATAATTTCCTCAGGAGTCCTCAAAAAACCTTTTAGGTGTTTGAGGAGTGCAGAGAATTCAGTATTGGTGGTTGAGGTAAAGGCCACAACCTGACAAGATGTCAAGTTACATACATCATGTAGAGATAACGAGCACAATCTCTGAAATGCCACCTTCGTGTAAGAGAGGATAGTTCTGTTCTATTCTCTTCCACTTAATACTCCCTAGTGTTTATCCTTGCAACCACCTTAAAATCTAAGCTTTAGTCTCACCAAATCCAAAAGTCATCCTCGGCAGAAAACTATACTTATCGACCAGCCCTTTCTTAACCCATCTCGACGATTGCAGTTAATTATGTCTGTGATTACTCATATGTAAGTGACAAACAGGTTGTTTGACGTTTGTTTTTGACGATGGAAGGATTGTGAAGGAAACGGTATTTAACATTTGCCGTCGTTCAGTGATATAAAAAATCAGTATCATTTTCTGATACAAAAAAGACAGTTCGCCGACCACCCACCTACGACTGACCAGAGGCCAGTATTAAATGGCAATCGTCACGGGTGAAACAGATGGCGGCGAAAAAGGAAAGGAACAGGAGTGGGCCTGTATTTTGTAGTTCAGTTTTAATAATAATTTTCTGTTTAGTCTTTTATTAAGTGCATGTTTTAGAATTAGTGAGGTTTACACACAAGGTCGTGGTTGTGATTCCTGACCTACGCGTGTCATAACGCTCTTGTATGATTTGTTTCTTTTAACCTAGTTTGTAATTATTTGTTAAGTTAGTTATTTACGTGAAGAAGAGGTCATATTGCAGATATCGAAACGTGGTGTTACTGATTTTTTGTATCACAGAATGTTGGTAAATGTCCGGAAAAATCCTGTTTGCTTCACAGACAGATTTTTGCTATACTCAGAGTATGTTTCACTGCCTAGACCCAGCCAGAGTTTAATTCTCCCGTGAGTTTCCAGGGCATGAGTATGTAAATAATAAACGAATTTTAATCCTAAAGTTAGTAGGATGCAAATGGGGTGGTAGCATGATTACTAATAATTGATATTCAAAAATTACGATTATAATGTTAGGGGCAATGTTGTGGGAGAGTGAGTATGATACAGTTTCAGAAATACCCAATGATAAATACTTGGGACATATTTCTAACGGAATAAACAGAAATTCTTGAACGATTATAAAAAATTAATGTTATCATACATGACGCTTTATATGGTTATTTAAACACACAGATACGAATCTAATAGGGTTTTATACGGTTATAAGCTACACAGATGCGAAATTGGTTATAATTGGGAGTACAATTTTAAAAACATTTTCATATCTAACTTATAATAAAAACCTAATATAAAAGTGTAATTCACAGATATATGTAAAGGGCTGAAATTTATAATATAGAAGAGAAAGGGTGTCACAGAGATCATTAACCCTTTCCAAATGAAATTAAAACTACAAATTACATAGAAATGTACTCGTATTATAAGATTACTTGTAGGAGGTCGACCCATTCCTACAGAGCTACCAGTTGTAAACCGTCCTCAAACATAATCCTAACGTAATCTTTGATCAGAGCGGTACTAGGAGAGCATGTACAAGGATTATCTTGATAGCAAGTGTAGCATCTCCACACCACCGTGCTCATACCAGACTGACCAGGATTATATACAAATCAAATCTCAAGCGTTGTTCCGAACTTAGATGGATTACAACTGATATCACTCATTATAACACGAGCTTGTGAGAATCATTTAACCCGTGCCTTGGTAGGAGAGGCCAGACAGAGGTTATCTTGCTGTCACATGCTGTATCTCCACACCACCGTGCTCACACTAGACTGACCAGGATTATATACACATCAACCCTCAAGTTGAGTGTACGTAGCTGAAAAACTATCTTCTTTCATATCTGCTATCGCTGTTTTGTTTTAGAATAATTAATAAATACTAACAATACCTCACTTTGTATGAACACGAATCACGTTGGTACAAAAGAGAAAACCTTTTCTTCTCAACGGCCCTATGCCACATGAGGCAGGCTGTACTAGGCCTGGATATGAATTTGCACCATGTGGCTCAGGGTTCAACAACATAACACATGGAAACTCATATTAGAAACTCCTAAGTAGAGAAGGAAATTGTTTAGTAAATATGCGTTGCAGCATTATTCTGCCAAACGATGTTATTTTAACAACTGTTGTCGACTAATAGATATCCAGAACGATAATAATTTAAATTTATGCAACAGGATGGACATATTAACTGAACAATACTCAAAGTTAAATGAGAAACTCATGGAGGTGTGCTCTGGGTCTCAGTTTAACTCTTCTACACTACACCGTCCCTAAATAATTACTCTAATACCGATGACACTCGGTCTTCAATAATCTTGAGTAATACAGATAGGCCTAAGGGTAATAATAATAGGTCTATAGGTAACAAACCAGGTTTAGGTTTACGGTTTAGCAAACAACCTCAAATGGAAAGTGAGCCTTTGCATAACTTAAATTCTAACAAAGTAGTACAGTCTCAAACTACCTTGGGCCTTCAGTCAAATTTAACGTGTGAGAATGAAGAAACAGTTTCCACTAGGACAGAGACTAGTTCTAATGTTAATGGTAATATCCAGCAAAATTCTGAGCGGATATTTACTAATTCTAACAGAGAGTGGAAAACTGCAAGTTACAGAGGTCGACGTAGTGGAAATAACTACAAAAGTAGGCCTTACATGGTTAAACCTATAACAAAGGTGAATCAATTTTCAGCCTCGGAGACTAAGTCTAAAGAATCTGTTCTTCAGCCTAACTCAACCAGGTTTAGTTACAGTGATGCAGTAAAAACTGTAAAAAGCAATGTGGTGCACGGTACTAGACAGGTTAGTGAAAACATGTTATTAAAACCGGCCAAGAAGCTGTTTTGGTTGTTCCTATCAGGGCTAGACCCTTCTGTTAGCTCAGAGGATATAATAACTTACCTAAAGTCACTTAAGGAATCTGAAACTTTTGTGTGTGAACGACTTGAAACAAGGTATAATACATATAGTTATTTCAAGATTGGAGTTCCTTATGCCTTGGGAGAAGAACTTATGCATCCCAATTTATGGTTCGAAGGTTGCATTATTGGAAAATACCGTGCTTCGAGAAATAGGCCTAAGCCTACTGTGAATATCAGTGATTCTTTTTTGGACAACAATTCCCAGTCACTTCGAGCTACCTAAATGTTCCTATTGTGGAACCAACTCAACTTCAATGTGTAGACTTTACATTGGTCCATTGGAATGTTCAGGGGATTCTCCAAAAAATGGACGAAATTATTCTTCTTTCTAACAAATTTGATACTCATGTGATTTGTATATGTGAACACTGGGAGCACAGAGATAACCTTACATCCCTAGGTATTCCTGGTTATATATTGGCAAGTGCCTATCACCGTCCTTTAGCAAAACGTGGAGGCACGGCAATTTTCCTAAAGTCTGTTCTGAAGTTTAAAGAGTTAACCCACCTTGTAAATCTATCCATACCCTCAATATGTGAAGTTGCTGCAGTGTACATTGAGGAAGTTAATGTTATTTGTTTAGAAATATATAGAGTGCCAGAGCATGACAATTTTGATAGTTTTACCGAAGCTCTGAATAATGTACTGAATGTTTTAGTGAGTAAAAATAAAACTAATGCCTCTATTATTGTTTGTAACGATTTTAATGTTGATTTTTTAAGTAATAGGTTGCAGAAAAGGGTTTTAGAAAACTTGTTTGTTAGTTTCAATTTGAGGAATTCTGTGTATGATGTAACTAGACCTGGCCTATATGGTAATAGTGTTGGTACCTGTATTGATAACATAGCTGTATCTATGCACCCGGATAGGATTATTTCTCCCTTTGTGGAACTGATGGTACTGTCTGATCACCATAGCGTGATATTCAAGGGTAAACTTGATTCAGTTAATAGTTGCGGTTCTTGCTCTAAAGACTACAGTAGGTCTGAAAGTCATTGTAAAATATCCAGAGCAATTGATGATGTAAATAGTGCATATTTTAGATTACTATTAAGTAAAGTTAATTGGCTAATGTTGTACACTTTATCCTCGATAGAAGATAAGTTTGATCTTTTTTTTAGTATGTTTTTAGATATTGTTGATATAGCCTTTCCAATTAAATACAATAGGGCTTGTAAAAGTAGGCCTAAAAAGCCAAAATGGTACAATGAACAACTGAGGTTACTTAAAGAGCAATGCTTGCATACTTATACTATTTTTAGAAGTACTGGTTTGGATTTTCATAGAGATTCATATAGAGCACTTAGGTGTAGATATAAATATGAGGTAAGGCAAGCTAAACTAGCTTTCAATGGTAGTAAAGTTAAGAACGCTATTAACAAACCTAAAGCAATCTGGTCTATTGTCAAAGACAGTTTAGGTGGTAATGAATGCCCCTCTGATAATAAGTTAGACTCAACTTTGTCTAGTTCTGGTTGTAATAATTTTTTTCTTAGTAGTGTTAAGTCTATTGCCCAGGATGTGCCTTAGGCAAAACATGATATGTTATACTATTTAAATAAACTAAAACTTTCTGGTGTAAATAAACATAATAATGTAAAGGAAGTCTTTTCGTTTTGTCGTGTAACTGTTGAAGAGGTTCATACTGCAGTGTTATCATTGAGTAGCAGTTCATGTTTTGATGTTTATAATATTAATTCTCATATTTTGAAATTAGCATCACCTTTTATAGATGAAATAATGTCTTATTTGTTTAATCTCTGTATTGAGTGTTGTATTGTCCCACAGTGTCTTAAGTTAGTTAAGGTAATTCCTTTGCATAAAAAGGGTTTAAAGAGTGACTTTGCTTATTACCGGCCAGTGTCGATTGTACCTGTTGTGTTCTTGAGATTTTGCTTAATAATCAAGTTATGAAATTTTTTGAGAATAATTTTTTGTTTTCTAATAGTCAATATGGTTTTAGACCTGGTAAGAGTACTAGTATGGCTGTAATTAATTTTATGAAAGATTGTACATTAAATGTAGATGCAAAAAAATGTGTGGTTGGTAACTTTTATGATATGTCGAAAGCTTTCGACACTATCGATCATCTTATTCTTTTAAAGAAACTAAAATTTTATGGATTTGATGTTAGGTCTGTTAATCTTATCCAATCATATTAATTTTGTCTGAAAGGTTTCAATCTGTGTTTCATAATGGTTGCTTTTCTCAATATTTACAAGTGCATACTGGTGTACCGCAAGGTTCAATTCTAGGACCGACTATGTTTATTGTATATATTAATGACATGCCATCGGCTCTTAGCAATGTCTGTGTCTCATCCTCTATGTATGCAGATGATTTAGCAGTAAAAATAAGCTGTTCAAATTTTAATTTGGCTAATCAGTTGTTGTCTCATTTTAACTCAGTAGCTGAGGACTGGACTGCAGCTAATGCTCTCTGCCTTAATATGGATAAAACTCAAAGCATTAAGTTTAGTTTAAGCAACTTTGTCAGTTATAGTAAAGTTACATTTTTGGGAGTTATGTTGCAATCAAATCTTAAATGGGACTCTCACATTGTAAATGTTTGTAAAAAGATTTCTAAATGTACTTTTATGATTAGAAGACTTAAATTATCTGTAAATTTAGATATATTGATGTCTGTTTATTATGCATACATTCAAAGCCATTTGTCATATGGAATAATTGTTTGGGGCTGTGATAATAATGTAAAAAAACTTTTAATTTTGCAAAAGAGAGTTTTAAGAATTATATGTGGTGTTAGCTGTAGAACTCATTGTAAGCCTCTATTTAAAATTCTGGGTGTTCTTACTGTCCCTTCGTTGTATCTGTTGAATTTGTTAATGTATATTAGGGCCAACCTAGATCTTATTCCTACTAACAGCTCAGTTCATGATTATTTTACTAGACAGAGTAACTTTCTTAGAGTTAGGAAATGTAATTATCACACAACAATTAAATCGACATTTGAATTAGGTAAGATAATTTATAATATGTTACCATATGAAATAAAATGTCTAGATGATAAAAAATTTAAATTTAAGTTAAAATTACTGTTGATAGAGCTAAGTGTATATGACATTAAGGAATTTATTGAATTTTGCAGCCTATCTCAAAACGTATGAATCTAAATGTTTTAAGTTGTCTTTTATGTAGTCTTTAATCTTAAACTAAATTTTTTAATATAATAACTCATGCCCTACAGTCGATATTATATTTGTGAAATGTTCTTAGTATTTTTTTAGTATTAAGTTGAATTTTTATTCTTGTTCCTGTTCTAATTTGACGATGCCATGCTTGTGAAACTTGTATAAAGGCAATAAAGAATTTGATTTGATTTGATTCCATTTGTTTAAGACCACCCGAGCCCTCTTTACACTTCGTACTGGATAGCTATGTATAACGGTATATTATAGAATTAGAGCTCATCCAATACATTAATGATTATGAAACGTACTTTTATGTGTGATGGTATGTTACTTTAACTATGAATTTATATTTTTCAACCTTGTTGAAGAAGACTTTAAAAGGATTACAAAATACTGCTGATGAAGACTGACTAAATTGTATGTAATTTTTAATAATTCACTAGCGATTTTAGAATTAGATGACTGCAGGGAAAAAGACATAAGACTTCACTGATTTAGTTAACTAAATATTAAATGCAAATATAAACTAGAAAATTAATAATTAAAAATATAAGATACGATTTGATTTGTATTATGTTAATTATTGGTAGTTTTCATTTGGACGGCATTATACTCTAGAGCTAACTTCTAGCAAGCTCTTTATATTGGACCGAAGTTGGACAAGTAATTCGAGAGCCATTCAAAATTAAACACGGACAAGGAATAGCTTTTCTGCAGTGATTCCGAGTTTTATCGTCTTGTTATTAAACTATGAATACTTCATTATTTAACATTTCAGACCACGTTTCACATATTTAGATCAATGCATATTTAATAAAGATTTTCCATACAAGTTTAAAGGTTATTACTAACACTATAACTCAATCGGCTTACAAATATTTTGTAAATAGTAATAAAATACCGCTAGTTGTTACTAGCTGATATTTCATTCTGATAATCATTGAAAACTTTTACAGAAATTGTGTTACATAGATTTCATACAGAGTACTCATTACTATGATAAAGAAGGGATATTTTAAACTGGTATCAATATCTTCTGATGTATTAAAAAACAATTTAATATACAGCATTGTACTGTAAATTGCCCAGAAGTATTTCCTTGGTTTATATTAAATAAATACAATATTAATATTACATTTTTTTAAATTCATACTATATTAATAAAATTGATAATAAGGTTGAAACAAAACTTTGCTGTATATGTAATCAAATAAAGTTTAGGTAATGATCTTTATGATAATAAGAAAATAATATCATAAAAATAATACATTAGATTTATGAAAATCTCTTTTAATTAATAAAAAAGCAGATATTGCAAAACAATATTACGATTAAAATGATAATGTTATGGATAAAAAACCATTTAAATCCATATTAAGCCACATTACACAGTTAATAAAATATCCAGAGATATGTTTTAGTAAATTCAGCATTAAAACTTGGCAATTGTCACTTCCAGGCGTTTTTAGACAGGCAATGAAATGTAAACAAGACATTTGGTTGTAAAGGAGCCCAGTAAAGAGCGATGAGATGAGACGTCTTTCGTCTGCTCTTGTTACAACTGGAGCCTTGGTTTACTCTGGGGTTCTGTACTATTGTTACGGTTTTGTAGTTAGCAGCAAGTGTTTTATGATGATTAAAACATGTCTTCAGTTAGTTATTATTGTGTGAAATAAGTTACAACTGAAATACAATATTAATTAATTACTAGCTTTGATATCCATCTCATAATTTTTATCACTTTTGAAAACATTTTAATCGTGTTTAACGAAACTTACTTAGTTTAATAAGTCTCTACTTGACTCATTAAACCACCATTCATAACTCATCTTAGAGTACATAAATATTACATTGTAGTTTTAAATATAATAATGTATAGTCGCATTTTCTTTATATAAACATATTTGGAGACCTTTTATTATGACCTTGACCAAACTGTACCAGTGTTTACTGTTAGTTACTGATTATACAGTGTGATAATTCCGATAAAATTACGATTTTCATGTGGACACTCGAAAAAATACTTTCGAAGTTTGTTTCCAATTATCATATACGAGAATATTATTTTGATTGTTGTAAATTCTCTCGGTGTTTGTGTAATTTAGTTTTTGGTGTAGTTGATTTTATTTTAGAAATAGGATGATTGTGTCACTGCACAAACTGAGAGCGCAACATTGGAACTTTATCGATGGACCAAATAAGTTCAGAGTTCTGCGACATATTAAGAGTTCAATACTTTCCTTAAGCTTCCTTATAGCTTTAAAGCTTTAGTTATTTTGGTTTTATATTTGCAAGCAAAGAATCTTGAGGCTCAATCCTGTAATCTCGATTTTCACTCTGTAGATGTCGGTTTTTCAACACTGGTGTTTTAAATACTGTTTAACAGATTTACTTGGTGGCCCATAAATATATGAGGTCAGCTAAATAATGTTTAAAGTATTTATTCATTCCTACATTTAAGAATACAAATAATTTAATTGGTACAAAAATAGTTTTATTTTAATATTGAAAATTCAATATCTGATCGTTAATTTGTGGATAGATATAGAGTAGTGTAAATTGCATATTATTAAAATCAAATTTAATTCTGACTCATTTACAAACCATTAACGCATGGCAAATACAACTATTAGAGATAAGAGTACGCACCTGATTATTTTATATTTTGATAAATATTGCAAAAACCTTGTTATTTAATTTAACGGTGATTTATTTTACGATTAACATATTATTATTTTGTTAATAGTTCTTGAAAACGGTGAGAACTAGGGAACCAATTTAAAATCAAATAAATTATCGATGTTTTAAAGGCCATTTTAATTATTTCAAAACATGAGTATGTGTAGTGATGATCTGCTACTCACTACAGCAGAATTGTTCTATAATCGATAATCTGTCATGGATTATCGAACAAATTCCATCGCAATCGGTTCTCAGCTACGTGGAAATCAAGTCAAATTCTTTAAAGTAGTAAAATAGTGCATATACAATTTGACTGGCAAAAATCAGTAAGGTGTTTCTTGGATAAACAGGAACATATGTACCAAATTAAAAGTCTTTGGGACTGATCTATAAACAGTTATCGCACATATGAGCGGACAGACAACCCTTTCACCTTTTGACCTTAAAATTAATACAGTTTTTCCTTCGATAAAAGAAACTAATGTACCACGTTTCAAGTCTTTGAGATCTTTTTGTCAATAGTTATCGCACAGCCGGGTAAACATACAAACAGCTAGTCAGTTGAACTTTCCTTTGACCGTTTGTCCCCAAGACGTACATCATTCTCTCTTCGATCTGGGGGAACCTAGCTACCAAAGTTCAATATTTACATTCCTGTCAACAGGAATGTAGGAACGGCTGACACACAACGATACGATTTCTATAACTTCAACTCATTATGGAATTTACAGTAGATGATTTGTTGTTTCGCCAATCATGGTTCCCAGAAACAAATAATTCTCTAAACAGAAAATTATTATTATGCGTATGTCATTATGCAATATATTGCGACTTAATGAGCAAGATAACTTGATAAAAACATAGTAATTTCATATATCCTGAGTATATTCGTTAGTCAATCACAATTTATTGAACTAATATTTCAAGTTCGTCATTCAAGTTCGTATTTGTACAAATTTCTAGTTCAAATATTTCCCAAAATCTACTAAAACTGACTTTGAGAAGAAAATAACTAAATTTAATAAACTTTTCTGTAATATTTGAGATATAAATATAATATAATAATTCTTGAAGATTAAAAATAGCACTCGTACAAAATGTTGTGAACTAAGGTCCTTTATTTAACTTTTTTCAAGATATTTCCTCATATTTCTTTGTTAGTAGGAGTATTTTAATTTCTAAAGTTTTGATGTTGTTCAACCGGCAGACTCTCAATTAATCAACATTACATCAATGATAAGAAGGGATCTACGCGAGATTCCGGTTCATTGTGTTTGAAAAAGGAACTTAATCAACTGGCCTCAATCTAATTTTTACGATAGCTGTGCTGAAGATGAAGCACAAAACTTCAGAAATTGTACAGCATCATATTTCACAACCAGATGTACGAGTAATAAAGATATTTCAAGAGTAATTTTACAATGTTATAATGTTTTGACAGATTCAGGAGCACTGCAAGGGTTTTGAGAATAAGTGGCAAGTCTCTATAAGTGAGATCGATGGTGATTAAAGTGACAGGCAAGAGGTCGAAGATTTATTGTGTGAGCTGTTGTGATAGGAGGAACGTTGCTTTGCTATCGATTCCCCACTTTGATGTTGTTGAGGTGGTTTTGCATTCTCTGCCACATCTTTGAGACGAACAACTTCAAGGGATAGCTCTTTATTTTTTGCTGCTCTTGTTTGATCGTACTCTTAGGTATTGGTAATAACTAATTAATTGTATTCACATAATATAGGGTTAAAATACATACAGAAAACTTTAGTTTATAATTGGTCAACGGATAACGGAGTCAAGTTTTGAACATTAGAATGAGAATGAAGAATACTGTATTTTCCATATTATATTGGCAGTTTATTAATGCTCGAATGCATATATCGCAGTTATAGAAAACAAAATATCAACTTTTAAGATGAATGCTAATATAGTATGAACTGTAACCTCGAAGGTGGATCTGGACATGTTTGGCTAGGTATATTTCCAATGCTGCTATTACGTTAACAAGGGAGATTGGCACACACTTTTTTATATCCATAGTTTTCTTTTTTAAATACAATGGAATAAACAACCTTTCAAAGACATGGATAATTACTATAACTCTATTATGCCTTATTAATTTTTAAATTTGAAAATTACTCTTGTTTAATACATTTACAGATTTGGCAGTTCATTGTTTTTGTTTTGTATTTTGACATATTTATGTATGAAGAATTGAGTTTAGATAAATATTTGTTGTATCCCTTTCCAATACTAGTTTATACTACAAGTTTAGACTGTATTTTTGCAGCAAGCATACGAGTAAGCATGCGAAAGCGTAATAATAAAATGGCGATTATTACTCAGAAGTACATGAATTAATTAAATCGACAACTATCCTATTCAAAGTCATCGATCATATTCATGGTTTCAATTATTTACGTTGTCTGTAACGTCAATTACGAAATACGTTACTTCAAACCTAGCAATACATACGTAGTATCAATATTTTACTATAGCTTCAGAATATTTATGAAATAATTGGCATTAAAATACTTCTGTAAACAAATAGTTAAAAATATTATTGGCCTATACAGAATACACTATATACATTATACATGACACCAAATTTGCCTTAGATGTGACCTTCCATTCAAGATCTCGCCAACAATGATGATTCTAGTCTTTCTGTGTTAACAGTTTCACTGGCCAAGTGTTCTTTGATGGATTTGATACAAAAAAGTGGTCCTTTTCTTTCATTAAAAATGATATAAGGGCTTTTCTTTATAAAAAATACAGTAAAACACGTTTCATCGTGTAGTTTATATAAAATGTATAAACGGAATTTTATCACACTATAAACCAGAATAACAGTTATAATTGTAAACAATCTCAATGTGCACTTATTAATCTGGTAGAAGCGGCATGAGGAGTATGAGAAAGATAAGAAACATGCTGTCTGAAAGCTGGAAATGCTCATACTATTTTTTTCCCTACTAAAAAGATCGTTTGTTTCTGAAGTTAAACTTTTTAAAACCTTATTGATTTATATTTAGAATTTTTTCTAGTTAATGATGTTTTTATATTTTCCTATATTTACTAATGTAATTGAAGCATGATAATATTGAGTATACAGTTTATTGATTATAAATTAAATGATGCATCATGCTAGGGATAGTGTGTCATGAGATAGGGTAGGACCAATGTTGTAAATGTAATTGAGTTTACAAGTTCAGTGATTGTAAATATAACATCCAGTAAACTGTGATAATATTTTAGATTAGAAGATTGTAAGATCACTGTCACTGAAGGCCAATAATATTAGGTACAATGCTAAGTTGTAAGCACTCATGAAGCAGCGGTTTAACTCGTGGAATTCTGAAAACAATTCACTAACGGCAGTGGTAGCGTTTCATGTGCTCCGCTTCTTAACAATTAACTGAGTGAATTGCTTCTTCCACAGAATTAATTGTATGGTAAAACGCTCATTGCAGTCATGTTAAAGAAAATCTGTAGCTTTAAATATAAACAAAACACAGGGCTCTAGGTATGTAATAGTCCACAACTATTCTATAATGTAATACAATTTAAAACATTCTAATAATTACATTTTAAAAGCCCTACTTAAAAATTGCACGTTATAAAATGTCGCTATTAAAACTTTTAAAGATTTTGTAGTGATGTAATTTAATTCCATAGATATGATCAAACATAGAATTAAAAAAATGTACTAATTAGATCTTTTAAGGCTAAAAAGCCAAAGTATTTTTAACTATAAAAACTACGTTTTCCACAAAATGTACAAAAAAAAAAACAAAAAAGTTTTGTCTTGAAATAATTACCTATAATTTTCAGCTGCACGCTAGATACATGTCAATACCAGCCAAATATACAGTAAACAATGATAAAAACAATATACATAATTGTACAATGCTAAAATGATAACGTTGTTCTAAAAATATTACATCTTACCACTTTATCTTCCAATTTGGGATGAAAACAAAACACATTTATCATTAACTCTTACATCTCACTGGTACACAAAGACGAGGCCAAGAACAATTTAGCCTCCTCTTTGTTTACCTTATAAAAGCCTTTCACATTTTACGGCTATGTAATATGTTTACTTTCTCATAAAAACGATTTTTCAGTGTATATATTACGTCTATTGTATCAAAGTAACTTTTTTAGAACGTGTAGTTCAACTGCCAAATACCTAAGTAGCGTTTATTACGATTTTTGTATTTTAATATTATTCGTATGTCAGTTTGTCAGTTTTTACATAGCCGCGATTTTTAAAATTGAGATTATATATTTCAGGAACTATAAAAAGCACAATTAGACAGTCAGAAGTTAAGGTAAAGAGGATAGGTCTGTACTGAATATAACTTTTTGTACTTATTTTGACATAAAGAATCATATGTTGAAGATTGTTAGAGTAATTTATATGCACTGTATAATTGACTTTCGAAATTGTGTTTTATTAATTATGTCATCTCTTGTACTTCTGTAATCTCTTAACGGCATAACGGTAAATATTTGTCATGGTTAATAATAATAGTTTAAGAAGATAGCTCTAATAATAGATTAAGCACCTAGAAAACCTTGATTGCACTATTTTTTTCCCAGGTGAAAATATTATATTCTAAAATTGAACAGGGTTGGATCTCACTCGAGTTACAAGGGAGATGATTTATCAGGGTGAGACCATTGACCACGCCCTGTAGTGAGTAGTGATCTATTGTTATCCAGACAGTAACACATTAAGACAGTCCACTGTCTGAGAAAAATGAGTAGCGCGTTTTATATAGGTCCACAATACTGTACAATATACCACAATATTTTAAATAGTCTACAATATATAAAAATATTCAATCACATTTTACAATATTATGTAACATTACTGAATCCTCTAGAACATTCCAGAATTTTATGTAAAATTCTATAACTCGCCGAACTCTACAATAATGAACAACTTTACATTATGTCCTGCAATATATGCTTCATAAACAAACCCAGTTCTCAAGCACATTGTGCATAGCTCTCAACCACACCAAAAATATACACCCTGTACAATAACATACAAGAATTCCGAAGCATGATTCATTTATGCACTATAAAATACAAATAACTCATCCATCGTAAAAACTGTAAGTTTTATAGGAATGATTGATTATGTATTTCTTCAATATAGTAAAATGTTAGTACTAACGAAAGTACAGGGATTTTTTCTAAATATGTAATTAATTTTATTAGAAAAACTAATATGAAAAGATGTCTGAAAAAAATGCAATTAAAATAATCTATTGCCCTTTATCTGGCTTAAATTTGATGCAAAAAGAAGAAAGCATCTCCTATTGTACGCCAAATAGTCATTTCCTTATCAGCTCAGAATACAAAGCCCGATCTTTCTTTTCTTGTTGGTCCGCTTTCCTTATTCCTTATTTCTTCAATCTGATTTTGTAAGCTATTCACAGTCAGTGTAAGAGGCACGCAAGTTAACTGATACCCTCGCATTGAGAGTTGAATAAACAGGAAACGTAACTACGGTCTTATATTGGTCTAATCGAGGAAATAGCAGAATAAATACATTCGTAAATAATATCAGTCCAGTCGTATGAGAGTTTAGTGACGTTTTATAGAGTACACAGATTAAGTTGACATTGCATGTTAAAAGCGAAGCATGTTGCGCGACACTCGTGATGAGGTGTATTACTCAAACAGATTTTTACAAAATAGTGTGCCTTATGGACTCATCTGTACATGAAAATAATATAAATACATATTATTAACAAATAGTCATATTTGTAGCAATAAATTAGTATCGAAACACGAAAATGTAAGTTTTTGAAGTAAAATATTTATCGATTTGAGACTAGGGTGTTATTTATTGAACGTTAGCGAAACCAATACTGAAGGAGCTGAGAAATTGTTTAATTTTTGTCTGTCTGTTAGCAAAATATTTTGATATATGCTTCCAAGTAGTGCTGACAAAATTATTAGAACAGAAAAATTTCTATGAACATAGAAAAGGACAGCTGAGAAATTAATCTCCAAAAGATGTTGTGTAATTTATTAATTTACTGTATATTATTGTTCTATTATATCGTAAACATAGTTACTTGTTTGAAGTTTATTATTGACGATGGATGATTTGGAAAGATAACAGGACTGCTGATATTTGTCTTCGTCATACGTATCAAATATATTCATCAGATACAATACATATCAAAGATATTTGACTGATATCAAATATATTTTATGCATCAGAGAGTGGTTACATCTCAACCCACAATACATATTGTGTATTTTTGTAAAATAAAATGGGCTGAGCATCAACGAATCCTTTGGATATTTGCTACAAAAGTTTGTGTGTCCGTCTGTCTGAGCGATATTTAGAAAACGAACCGACCCACATAATTGTATTTTGCATGGATCATCATTCTTACATAGGCAACATCGAGTTAAATTATAGTGCATGTAATTTAGTAAAGTTTGATGGAGCGTTAGTTAAAAATGTCTTTAGCGAAACTTTTAACATTGGTCTTATTTGTACACTGATGACAACTAGATAACTAAAGAATAAATAAATGATTAAAAATCTGAGTAAAATACTAAGACATTGTAACACTTTGTGATACAGCAACTCTCTTAGCTTTTTACTAATTTTACATGCAACCACAGTGAAGTCTATTACTCGACACTTGGTGTGATGTACTCCTATGCTTCAACCAATTTTTAAACTAGTTTAATATGAATTATTACGGTTCAAATATATTAATTGCAATATTTGCATTCTTAAAAACTAATTGTATGATACCTTACTGAAATCCCACTAATATTATAAATGCGAAAGTTTGAATGTTTAGATATTTGGATGTTTGAAGGTTTGTCTTCGAATCACGCTGAAACTGCTATACGGATTGTGCTGAAATTTGGAACAGGTATAGCTTTTGGTCTGAATTAAAATTTATAGTGCTTTTTGCCACCCATAACACATTAATTTCACCAAATAAAGTCGAATTCAAAAGATTTGTTTGTTTACATTCGAATGTTACAATAAGAACGAAACGTATTTTGACAGCTGCTGACAGCTATAGTTCGACAAACTTTCTGAAACATCTGTTTTACATTTGAATTTTATCAATAATAAGTAAACAGTGCTTTATCGGTAGTGTAATGCAGATAGAAATAAAACATTAATATATAAATTTTACTCCAGATTGCGCCAGTGACGAATTAAAATCATCTAATGCATTACATACTGATATAAAACTAACTTTAATGAACAAAGTTATGAATGTTTTCACATAAGTTACTTTAAACAGGTGGACTTCCTTGACATTATGATTTTTACATTTTAACAATGGCTTACGGAAAAATAGAGAAATGACTACTAACATACCTTAACGATTCATTCTTTCCTTGGCTACAGTCCAAAAAAGCAAGTGTAACGCAAAACTTTAATAACGATTATTTTGGAATGTTGCATAAACTTAATAAGGATTTCCTCCTTATACCGGAAGTACATAAGAAGTAGGTAGGACTTCCCCCTAGGTCGTAATAGGCTTTTAAGTCCTAGCAAACTCAACTATGCCAACACGATTTTGACCAAAATATATTTCCGAGAACTATATAATCGAACGTATATAGTATTTTAATCGAGGCAATATGGCAAGATAACCTGTGAAATAGTAGGTAAGTGAATTTAAACGGTCTTATGTAGGCACTTTTTAACCGAGGTAGGCATCTTGGTCCTATGTAAGTATATATATATATCTTTTCTTCGTCAGAACAACAAGGCAAACTCTACTATGGTACTGGAAATATCTTAGACCTGAAATATATGACAAGGACTGGAAATATACGATTTTTGACCAAAGTAAGTTTACGAGACCTGTGTGATCCGATATTTGTGTTTTCTTAATCGGGATTACAAGGCAGATTCAGCTGTGACGTTATTTATATAATTAATTAGAACCAGAAATGCTCCTACACGTGCCAAACATGATATAATAATTAATTTAAACTCTGATACTATTTACCATGAACTTAATAATATCTACCTGATGTATGCCTAGTTATGTTTTAAAATGTTTGTGGGAGTCCCATCATATTACATCATAATTGTTTTTTATAAGGACTTCGGTTCTAAAAATTGCGTGCGATGCCGCGGGTAACAGCTAGTAATTCAATACAATTTTATAAAAAAATATCCTGAGTTCTGAAAAGAATTTGCAGAGCAAAAACGATTGTACTCTAAAACAATCAACACTACAAGTGTGTCTATAAAAGTACATAAAATGTATGCTAGTGTCATGTTTCCCTCTACCCGTCTCTAATGAACTGACAATAGTTAGTCCTCTAAAGATCAATCAAAGCTAATGATCTCATTATAACTGTAATGGGATATATTGTTATTATAAACCACAGTTAACATGTAGGTACAACATTTAACGACAGTCCGTTGGTTGCTGTTAGTTCCTACTGACACAATTAAAAAACAAAATCATGTATCAACGTGAATACTCACGCGTTGATTTTAACAGATTTAAACATCAGATCGCTGTTTAATTTCAGATTTCTCCACTCATTACAGTTTGCTTTGGTGGCCCGCTTCAAGTAATTATATTTGTATATTTTTCTCCGAAAAGTTAATGTAGCTCAAAAAGGAACTACTTCCGGTATAAGATATTTCCGGTGCCGTAGCATCGTTTGCAATGTTTCCGGACCAATAAAATATATACATATGAATATATAGATCCGGAGTCTTTTTCCACGAAAAACGTCTAATTATGGCCATTTTTGTCTAGTTTTGGAGTAAGGTATTCAGCGTATCGTTTGCCTTGTTGCCCCGCTATCAGTAATTATATACATATATTTATACGAAAAGTTAATTTAGCTCAAAAAGAAACTACTTTCGGTCATTGTATTCGACTTCCGGTCTAAGGCATATTATGTACCGGTTGAGAGCGTAATATATATATTTCAGCTTACCGCTGTCTTTGAAAGGTAAAGTTTGACACACACACACACAATGCGTTATTCTTGCAAAGACTACAACCCTATTTCTGGCTCTATTTGACGTTGTACTCATCAATAATCTTTTTTATTTTATCTTGTGAGAGCATAAAGCTTCTGTATTTCAAAATTTTAGAAATATATAGTTTCCAGGGGTTAGGCAACACCCGTTAAGCCCCAGTAGGTGGTATATATTTATATAAAACATTTATTTTTTATTTCCAGGGTATAACAGTATATATGAAAACCAACTTTATTGGACATCAAGCAGTTTGAAAATAAAATTTTGCGTTGCAATCCCGTTCAACCGCTAAGTATGTTTGATGTTTATGAAAACGCTTTAGAATTTATACTTAAGTTATGAGGCATAAGTTTAAATATTTTACACTTTCTAAAACATCGTTGGAGTAATGATTGAGTGAGGGCTTTACTTTTTATATAGACAAGTTCATTCCCGGTCTTTCATTACCTATTTAAATGATACGGCAGTTTAAATGAATATATATATATATATATATATATATATATATATATATATATATATATATATATATAAATAAATGATATATATATATATATAAATGATTTTTTTATATGATCTCTTATATGGTTTGGGTGTAGCTACCAACTAATGATGTAGCTTTAATAATGATTAGGAACTAGTCTTCAAATGCTAAAATGTAAGCAATTTCCGTTTTCACAAATAGAAAACTCTGTCAGTTTTGAGTAGTTCCTGATATATTGTATTGTAAAGAACATTTTTTGAAGCAAAATTTGTAAAAAACCATTAGTTTAATCAAAAAATGCCAATGTGCAAGCTATTTTAGCTTCCTTTCTCGGATGTGTGTATATTAGGAGATAGGGATGTCTATTGGACTATGATTTTTCAAAAGGAAACACACATAGGAAAATATTTAAATTGTCAGCCAAACCATCAAAAATCTGTCAAAGAATTAGTGGCCTACTCGTTATTTGATAGAGCAAAGAGCTTGTGCTCAGATAAATATGGATTAAAAGAGGAATTTGAGGAAGTCGAATCGAATCTTCGTCGTAATGGATCTCCTCAATAAATAATAAACAAGTGCAAATGAACCAGAAGAACCATTGCTTAGTCAGTCAACCAGTATAGTGATAAATTTCCTTTTATCTCAATCCATTATGTGACGGTATTTCCGAAAAAAATAGAAGATTTGGTAAAAAATACAAAAATGTAAAACATTGCTAGTCCATAGACCATCGTGTGAATTAGTTTGAAGCTAACTAAAACTTTTTAATCTGTCACAGCCCTGCTAAATTATAATATCCAAATATCCATGCCCTGTGTAACAACTGTTCATGCTGCTGTGTCCAAAATGCCTGATGGACACAGCATCATGGTGAGCCTATATAGCTCAAATAGGCTGTTCCATAGTAATAATACTGATATGTAATTGTAAATATATATTATCAAGTAAGAAAAATAGTGCTTATACTTTCTATCAGAGGGGAAAGAGGTAATGAAGGGCAGACAGTTGCGCTAACTTGGGAGCCAACTGTCCTCTTACCGGTCCTGAACCAACGTGTGGGGTTTCATATAACTTAGCACGTAGATCAGTCACCAAGTCGATGGTTAACAAACCCTTACAACATTGGAGAAAAACTGAGGGGAATGTACAAGCAAAGCGGATGCTCAAGGGACCATCAAGGAACATTGCAGCAGATGCCCTTAGAATGAGTAGAACGGGGATCCGAAAGGTGACTGGTTTTATTACAGGTCATTGGATATTCCGAAGCCACCTGAACAGAATAGGTATTCCAGTTCAGGAAACACTGTGCAGGAAATGTGGCGAGGCTGACGAAACAGCCAAGCACGTCATATTTGAATGTCCGGCATTACAGAGCAAACGCTCAAGATCCCTATGTGTTCTTATGCATACGGAAGAGGGGTTGGAACAGGAAAGCATTGTTCAGAAGATCTCATGGTTTTGTAAAGGCCTGGGATTTGATACAGCTTAAACCACCTGGGAGAGGGTGCACAATAAGCCGGATGGCTGAGAGGCAACTACCAGGCCTAGGAAACCTGGCCCTCTGTTACAAAAAAAAGAGGGGAAAGAGCAAACAAGAATAAAAATATTGGGATTGGTGAAGTGGAAGAACCATTGCTCTATGCCAGATTGATACTTTATCAAATTTTGTATCTTGAGAAGAACATCGTAAGAAATCATTTCTCAACAGACGACAAGAATACTCAAGAATATTTATCGCAATGTCTGGGTTTATCCTTGAGTCTAGACTTGACAACTTGGCTAGGTGCAAATTCCATTTGTTTTCTAACTTGGCACGAACTTCAGTCTAATCACGATAGTACAAATGTATGCCGTTAAATAATCCCGTTCTTAATAAAGGTTTGACGTATTTAAAGAAACTGTCTTGCTCTATTTAGAGTTGATAAGCAAAATCCTTTTTGAAGTTTGAGAATAATTTTGTTTGTGTAAAGTTAGAAACATTTGTAGAGACAAATGTAATTTAAAATATAATCTGGAAAATTGAAAATTAAGCATCATAATGCTACAATCTTTTAATGTTACAAGGCTATTTTTGCCGCATAATATCTTACAGATTGTTTCTTTTGACGCATTTGGTTATAACCAATTACGCCATAAACATTATAAGTTTGATGTCTAAATATAAATTTAAACAAGAAAATTGAAGTATTAACTCAACGGAATAATATAATAATTACAAGATCGTTTGGTATTACAACTCCTTGAATATGAAATGAAATATGCCTTTATTCAAGAGGCGGAGTTAGGGCTATTTAGCCCTTTCTACCACTCAACCTCACATAATATACAGATATATATATATATATATATATATATATATATATATATATATATATATATATATATATATATACATATTTACATTTAATGACCTTAAAACTATAACAAATTCCATTTTAAATTTAAATTTAACCAAAATATATACTACTATGTAATAATTAAAAATCAAATTTATCAGCTGAACATGTAGAAAATTTTCAAACAAAGATAAATTAAAAATTAAATTAACAATTTACTTTTTAAATAATTTCTTGTTATTGCTACATTCATTCTCACAAACACACAGCCTGACCGCAAGCACGCCACGAGCACCGCCACCCGTCACCCCTACAGACCGCCCAGCAACAAGTCCCTGACCCCCGCCCCAAAACGAGCCCGACCTTATATAATACGGATATCATCAGGAAGAGAGTTCCAGAGGCGACATGCCTGAACAGTGAACGACCTACTGAAGAAGTTCGATCGATGAACAGGAATTGAGAGTAACGTGGATCCCCTTCTCGTAGGTCGCTCACTTATATCGGAAATAAATTTGAAATTTTCGGACAGGTAAACAGGTGACTTGTTTCTGATAACTGAATGTAGAGTTGAAAGAATGTGAAGTTGGCGAAGTTGTTGAAGTTTCAGAAGCGATAGCTGTTTGAAAAAATGGAGTCACATGCTCATAACGTCTGAGATTGAAAATAAATCTGATACAATAGTTTTGAGCACGTTGAAGCCTGTCCGAAAGCTCAACAGTCATGTCACTGATCACAGCGTCACAGTAGTTGAAGTGTGGCAGTATGAGAGTTTTAACCAGCATAACCTTGACACTGAATGGTAGATATAAAGCAAAACGCTTTATAAACTGTGAACACCAGCAAATACTCTATTTACACGTTATCGTAACCTGGTCATTCCACTTAAGACTTGAGCTCATAGTAAGACCAAGATTTTTTAATTTGTTTTGAAAATTTAGTACGTGGTTATTGAGTTCAAGTTTTGGTGCAACGTTGAAGTCCAAACGGTCGATCAATCTTGGGTTTCCCAATACCATTGCCTGCGTTTTGTCTTCATTTAATTTCAGCCCATGTTTATTTGCCCAACAAGCAATTGATTCAATGTCTTGATTGAGTAGAACCATAAATGTGCTCAATTCATCAGGCGAACAGTGTACGTAAATTTGTAAATCATCGGCATAAAGATGAAACTTAGAGTGCCTTATAATAGTAATGTCATTAATATAAATTGAGAAAAATAGGGGTCCAATAACAGAGCCCTGTGGAACACCCCGTGTTACGGCTTTCCATTCAGATATTTTTTCCCTTTCTTTGACATATTGCTGTCGCCCAGTAAGATACGATTTGACCCAGTTAACACACTCATCGGAGAAACCATACCTCTTCAATTTGATGAGGAGAAGGGGGTAATAAAACACAGTCGAAGCCTTTGGAAAAGTCAAAAAGCAGTAAAATGGTGATTAGTCTCTTGTCCATTGCCAATCTGATATCATCGGTGATTTTAATTAGGGTTGTGGGTGGTGGTGCTGTGATTAGGCCTGAATCCAGACTGGTATTTAGATAAGATGTTATAGGTATTCAGATAAGATGAAATTTGTTGATGTACCACTCTTTCATGGCATTTGGAGAGACAAGGGAGAATACTGATTGGACGTAGGTCAGAAGGGGATTGCGGATTAGACACTTTTCTCAACGGACGAACTAGAGCATGCTTCCAGGTTAAGGGAAAGACAGAGGAATTTAAAGAATAATTCAAAATGACTACTAAAACAGGAAGGGTGATTGGCAATGTATCTTTCAGAAAGCGCAAAGGTATGTTGTTCAGCCCCAACTGCGTTGCTGGTCATCCTCGCGAAAGCAGCAAGCACATCAGCCTCACTCACAGGTGTGAAAAGAAAACTGGCGGCCAGCAGCCTCTCGAGGAGCAGCCTCCAGCTCAGCAAAATAATCGGTAGCTGCAGATATATTAACAGGGATATTAATAAAGTAATCATTTATAATATTGGGGTCAAACGGAACAGGTGGACTGATATTGGATTTTACCCACACCAAGGTCTTTAATTTTACTCCACTGTGATTTAGTGGACTGAGGCTCTGAAAGTGTTGTGTGGTAAAATCTAACTTTGGCGTTACGGATTTGCTGCTGCGTGTGATTCCTAAGACGTTTATATGCCTCCCAATCTTGAGTGGATTTAGAACGTTTAGCTTTTCTGAAGGCGGAATCCCTTTGCTTTTGCAAATTTTTTATGAAATCATTCATCCATGGAGAGGGGGGCTTTGGTTACTCTTTTAGTTATGATTGGGGCATGTTTATCAAATAAATTAGTAAGTAAAGCATTAAATTTGATAACCATTTTGTCTACATTATTGGCAGTGGTTACTTCATGCCAGGGTAAAGCAGCAGCATCTGTGAGAAGTGAAGCATGATCTATGTCCCTGTATCTGCGATATTTGATAATATTTGGGCTTATTTTTGGGGGTATGGAGTTTATAGGCACAAAAAATGAGATCATGCTTTGAAAGTGAATTAGAGTGTTGATGGACAGCAAAATCAAATACTTAGACAGTTTATTACACGTAACTTTATTGAATTGAATTGTTGCTTCAACATTTTCCGTCAAATAGAACGAAACACTCTCTCTAGTAAGATCTAGGTCCTGCTCTGATGAAGGTTTTGTTGTTCTTGTCTTGCGTTAATACAAGACTGAGAAATGGAATCATTTGCATTTTCCTCCTATAAATTGTTTGAAACTATTGTCTCAATCATAATCATAAGACCAAGTTTTTCTAATTATGAGCTTTAACCACAAACCCTAGAGAAAGCTCAACTGCCCAAGTTTTGAGGAATAGTTCAGCAGCTGTTCAAACCTTAACTACTCAAACCAGCTTCGGAATGATTAATCCACCACTTTTCAAACTATTTGGACAATTCACATTATACAGTTTTGTATTGAACACCGTTTCTTTTATTCGTTAGCAAAATCAGTTTACCTACAAGAAGTTATATATTCTAAAAATAAAAAACGCATGGTTAAGGTAGAATTGAAAAAATCCAATTTTATATAAAGTTTAAAAAATTAAAAACTAATAGTAGCAGCACTCATAGATAGATGTTTAGACCATAAACTGTTATGGACAAATTCAGAGGTTACAACTATTGCCAAGTTTTATGTGTTCTGCTGCTGCTCAATTAACCATAACTAATATCCACAACTGAGAGCAAAGTGCGATACAACAGAGAGACACACACACTCTACATAGAGTGTTCCACCGATACACCATATCTACGCTCTCTATCACTTATGCAACACAAACTGTCACGGCGCGTGAGGTGGATCTTCATAACATCATATCTCTACATCCATTCCTCCGACGTCAGTGTTCATCTATTTCAACACGCACACAGCACACAATAGCTCGCCTATGCTCAGATGAAGTAAGAGAGTGATCGATGAGAAGAGTATTAGAATAGTAAAAATCAACTTTAACCGCTTTTATTGAATGTTTCAGTCCATTCAGATATTAATAGCGATAAAAAAATCGCACAAATATTTAGTTTTCAAATTTTATATAAAAATTTTAAAAGATATAAAAATTCGTAAAGATTGATTTACTCTAAACATGTGCCTTTAAACCACTGAGAGGTTTCCATTCATCACAACTAGTGACTTATATCAAATATGTATCTATTTTCACCAGCGAGAGAAGAACACATTACCCACAAATAACACATCTCTCACTCACTAGACGAGAAGAGTGATCTATATCATGGCGATGCGTTAAACCACAGACACCGTATTGTATGACTCTTACCCCTTATAGGATACACTCATACACTTATGCCATATACAATCTACGCACTTTTAGAATAGCTATATAATGCTGCATTTATTAATACTAGATTCCACTTACACACAACACATATAAGTATATATCTATATAAGGAGAACAATATTTGATCTACAGTCACAACAGACACAACACAATAATACTTATTTACAATACATTGTCGTGCAGGCTAGTTCACCTAAATCTATAATTAGTGCGTATAGTCCTACTAGAATATTACTCTCGAAATATCTATTTACTCTAACACCACATACACTGCGCGAGCAAGACTCATCGCTCTAGCTACACACAAACTTCAACCCATCTATAGAGACACTAACACACACACTTGTACTCACAACCACCATTGAATACCGGACGATATGACCTTATCTCTTCAACACTTACAACACTAGCATACGTCCGTACTAAAGGCTAACACTCGTGACCTATTCATATTGCTTCTACACAAGTCAGAGCGCCGTCACATGGTGATATCACCGATCTGGTACACATTATATCTCAACAGCATCCTATGCTACCCTACTATCACAACTCTTATTATACACACAAAAAATCTTACTAACAATGCTCTATCGATGCACTCACAAACTCTCAATACCTCTACGAGGAATACAGTTATCATCTACACATTGCATAAACAGCCGATAGTATGCAGAATAATTACAAGTAGTAAAGTCTCTAATATGAAGATAATAATTCTCTATATAATCCAATATAACACACAGTGGTCGCGATCAGCCATCTTCAAAACAGTTCTCAGAGCTATCTTGAGTTAGAACATTACACACGTACTCTATCTATGACAAGGCACTACTCTTCAAGCTACCAACAAGAGTATAGCTTCACGCTCACAAATCAATACACTATGTGCTCATAAGCTCTGACACAGATATAGAGTACTCTGATAGGCACATTCATGTTTTTTTTATAGTAGATATGCGTGCACACACAGCGAGAGACAGATACATGGGGACATACTGTGACATACTATACAACACCGCTACGAGGTTTAGTATAAAATATAGAGATATTCACACACTATTACACTCTATAGATCAACATCTATATAACTGCGCGAAAATTGATGACATAGCGGCGCGAGAGAGAGTTTATATAAGAGAGTCATCACATAGTCACTATGTATAGACACCTGGAAGATGAAGAGAGGAACATACATAGATCTACAGCACGTAAACATCTCCAAAATTGCTATGTTTTAAATATGATCTAATCTACTTTCTCACATACACACACAGAGATCTATGCGACATGACAGCACAACACTTGAGAATATTAGGATATGCGTTCTCTTAAAGATTCGCATTTAATCTGAGTCTAGGTGTGAACACTATGTATACTTTATTAGTTATAGGATAGCCTCTGATTGATCTCTCCATACAGAAGGTTGGCTACTTGATACGACAATGGTGATATTGGCTGTTATAGATATGTCTTATGACTCTACTCTCTATCTCTACACAGAGATGTCTCAGGATCTGATCTAGGGATTGTGTGATGAGCTACTACTAGAACTGAGGGGACGTTTCACAAAGAGTCAGACATTGGAGTTTGCAATAGTATAAGGTATGGGTACGTATTAGGCGCGGGAGCTGATATGCTCTTTCACATACACACAATAGTTTATAGTCTCAGCTCTAGGTAGTGATTACACACACTCTGCGTGCTATTTGGTACTATTTACTTTCTCACACTGATAAACTGTCATAGAGAAGAGTGTGAGATGGTCGGGCTAAGCTACAGATATTGGGTATCACAGGGGAGGCACTGCAGACAGAGGTGACTATCATACAACATAATAGTTGAAGATTTGTTGCGTCGATCACTTGACACACTGGTCGAGTACAGTAGAAGGCATGGACTATGGTATAGATCTGGTACACAGCAACTTATCTACTATGATTTTACTCTCAAGGTTGAGACATCTGGGTCAGTGAAATAATAACAACTATCTAGGATGTTAGTGGGGGCACAATCATAACAGATGTTGTACATATTCTCATCACTTATTTGTGATACATTTGCGAGTTAGGACTAATGAGTTCGCGTAATTGTTAGTCGAACGATATAGTATTAGAATCTATGGTGGGAAGGAGACACTGCTGCAGAGGAGAGTGGAGCTTCTGTGATGTGGCACACGATACATGACGAGCGGAGGAGTTCTATAGTGACACACACGATACACACGTTGTATCTAGATGATACTGTTATGATATTTGGACTAACATGTGTCACATGGGTGGAAGAGGATCGCACACAGTAAGATGAGTCTGGGGGAGGAGGTACACATTGAGATGTTGTTGGTATCAGATCACACACAACATAGAACAGTTTTGTGGCTTGAGTGGAGCGACTTATTTTTCACGTGTGATGATCAGTGCCTGATGTCTGGATGTCTAGGACACAGTATATTATCTGAGGCGGTAAGATCTAATTATTGGGGTGGTCACAGAATGTATTTGTGGATGTTTTACTCGTAGTATTGTCAAGGTAAGGTACATCTAATTATTGGAGAGGTTCTAGTGGTTGATGACATATATACACTAGACACAGTAATACATGTTAGGTACTGTATATATCAAAGGCGGGCGCGAAGCTCTGTGCAAGAGATTAATTACAATATATTACATCTATTAGGGAGCTAACACTGGGTTAGAGAGGGTGGTGATCTCACATCTAATTTGTTCGTCAGAATGCTATAGATGGGGGCGGTTGCAGCACGCGGACACCACAGATGGTATATGTATGGCGGGATGGTGGTGTTGTAGATAGAGCATCTATCTGGTCATCGTGATGACAAAGTTCACACTATAGGTCTACAGAGACAACAGAGGGATATAGGTAATAGTACACTCCAGTTGTGAACATGTCTCTTCTTGTTTCTATGGCGAGGGGGCTTCGGGTGAGCGAGTGGAGAACTTAGGACTGTCACTGGAGCGAGATCAACTGTCATCAGTTTCACAGACTGTTACTGATATTTTAGATGCCAATCGAGTTTTTGTTATGTACTCAGCAACAGAAGTGCATCATTCATCTACACAACATTTTATCTATGTAGAGTCTATGAGGAGTGACATAGTGGGTGCAGGTGCAGACTACTATTACCAGAAACTGGTGTGCGGTATCACATTAAGAGAGTGTAGCAGATGAGAGGGATCACATAGGAGTACAGGATACACGGGTGGTCAGATTGTGTATGTTTAGGTAGGATACAGGTGTGGTGAGTAGTCTTGGTTGGATAAGAGTGGTATAAATAGAGCGCGGTTGTGATGGAGTCGTAAAGACACAATTCTATCACTTATCTCAGAGCAACTATATGTGGATAGTCTTTGAACACACATGTGGATCATATTGGTGGATGGCAGTAGCAGACAGTGGTATAGGAGGAGAGGTGGGGGTAGGGAGGTCGGGGGTGGAGGGAGGTGAGGGTATCTTGACTCTCTTGTAATACTAGGGGAGGAGTTGTGACAAATGGCTATTCTTCAACGAGGAGAGCACACATGGATTAGGTTCATTGTCAACAAAGGGGGATAGGTAGGGACTGACATGTTTGGGTGTGCAGGAAAGGGGTGGTGGGGGGAAGGGTGGGGTAGGGGTTTGGGGTATGTTTTAAGGAGGGGGGGTTGTAGGTAGGGAGTTAGTGGTCTGAGGTTCACAGGCGTGTATAACGTTTTTTGATATGTATAGAGTCTCTCTAGGGTTTAGGGAGACACACTATTTGTACTTTATATTAGATATCTAGAGGTACACTTTAATACATTCTATGTAGTAGGCGCGTGATACACAACACAGGATGTGTGCATATTATAATGGACAGTATTTAGAGAGTAGTGAGTTGTTTAAGATCTAGTGGTTGATAGGGGTCAGGTATCACTAAGGTTGTCAGTAGATTTGTTGACACCACACTTGGGATGGGGTGTGGGTATTTATGTTTCAATGGATGGGAGTGGATTTGCTATGTGGGTGGTGAATAGTTAGGCAATGACCAGAATTAGCGATTGGTCAATAGTTTATGTCGTGATGTGTTGATGAGGACAATAGTATCAGAGGGCGGCGGTGTAGAGTGTGACTCTAGGTCACTTGTTATGTATAGACACGAACACTAGAGAGATTTGAGAACGAGCTGTCAGGATACTCTCCTAGTTGTGATATATTTCACAGAATTTATTATTGGTGTGAGTAGATTTGAGGTTAGTGGTTCTGACTATATCTTGATTATAAGTTTGAGAGTGACGATGTTTTGGTCATATGGCGAGAAGTGATGGGGTAAAAAGATATATAGTTACTATTTACACAGGTGGGTTATATGGGGTAGGAAGGTAATGACCTTCAGACAGATACAACAATGCGTACATACTACACTTGATTATTAGGTGAGATTTACACTGTATGTATAGGTGTTACTAGTTGGGTGTGCGAAGGATGTATCTAGTGTAACGTGGAGCTTGGGGGATCATGACACTCTTTACGTGTACCGAAGATTTTTCTCTAGTTTGTCATGATAGTGTACAATAGAGGAACGTCATATGTCTTCCACTTACTCTTTGTATTAGCGTTTAGGTCTGTTGGGAGTGAGAGTATTGACAGAGTTGCTTAAGGAAGGTGATGTTGTACAGCTACTTTCATGATGAGGGGTGTCTGATAATGTCTAATGGGTAGTGAGATACTGGTGAAGAGTGTGGGAGTATTTAGTGGACTTGGGGACATCGTATTGTTGATTTTGGATTTCACGTATGAGGAAGGTTTCTGTGAATATGATAAGATGGGAGATGGCACTCTAGGGATAGGGTTGTGGGGTAATGGGTGTGGGAACGTCATGCGGGTTGGTCTTGGTGAGTTCAATATGTGTACAGTGGGGGTTGTAACTAGTGTGTTGAGGGTGGGGAGATCAATGTAGGCAGTGTGGATGAATATGACACGGGGTATGTAGGTGAATAAAGTTTATTTATGTGTGAGGCGTCTGAGTGTGAGTGATTCTGTATGAGTTATATCAATAGTAGTAGGGTGGTGCGAGAATGAGCGAATAGTGTTCAAGGGATGCATGTCTTTGGGATATTGTGTATCAGAGACATTTTTTTGCATGTAGGCTGTGGGATGCTATATGGTGTGTGTCATTTACTTTGTGGTGTCAGTTGTATAGGGTAGTAGGTTTGCGCGAGGGGTGTTGTTTAGACTTGGTATTTTCTGGTGGGGGAGTGTTTTGTATTAGTGGGGGTGTGGAAATGATTACTTTTGTCAGGTTATGTGTTTTGGGTATTAGTTTGAGACACAGCTAAGAGTATGGGTGTGTTTGGGTTAGGGGACAGCGGTTGGGACATTGCGGTGCATGAAACATGACTTTGTGTGAGAGATTCTCTTTATAATGTGTGATTCTAGAAACATAAGTATTTATCTTGAAGAGGAGTATTTTACACTATTATTATTCTGGTGCGTCTTACACTGAGTTTTTCGGGTGTGTCTTTGTGTGATGGGGAGATACTTATTAGGAACAAGTACGGACTGACTGTGGTTAATTTAGGGAAATATTGATGGTAGATACTGAGAATTAAGTTTTGTGGGGTAGTAGAATTATGTGAGGAGAGAACCGTGCTATTTGGTGTATAATATTAAACTATTAATTGGAGGAATGCTAAATATTGATTTTTTTCGTTGCGTCTTAGTACATTATGTGATGTAAGATGTGAAAAAAGTGAAGATGAAATAGAGAGAATATCGAATGTACGGTTAATAACTTAGGTATTATCTAGCTATAAATAATTATTGTCTCCCTTTATTATAAATGTAAGGCAACTTATCCTAGAATCCCAAAGTTTGATTTTTACTTTAACCTATACTCTGGGGATTATCATCAATGATTTAAAAAGTGTTTCCAAAACTTATTTCCTATTTCGCCAAATCACTTTTTTGTGAAAAAATTAAAGTCCTTAGAAAAATAACTGATAAATGTATATATTCTAGAAATATAGTGATGACTTAAAAAAACCAAAATCCTCTCAAATACAAGGTATAGATAAATTAATCCTTTTTCAAATTCTGTTATAACGAAAATAATTGAGTAAATGAACATTTACATTAACTTTCAGCGACCAAGCACCTGTATCAAGGTATTAGTGAGACAGTGAACGAGGTATTTGTAGGTTGTTGGTACGTGATGCCACAAATGTTGCCGTGCCGCCACACTAATACGCTTGTGGCAGAAAATCATAGCTCCGTTGTGATGTGTGGTCAGTGGCCACACCAGAGCACCTCCCTGTGCTCACAAACACCCTCTGTGTGGTCCCCCAAGCCCTGATATCAAACCAGCATCATATCATCACCATGCCGGGTCACTTCAACAAATGCCTCTTTGGAGACAACACTTAATGTGCATCCGTGTAATTCGCTGCGTATAACGTGAGAGTTGTTATTCCAAAAACGTTGAATTAATACTACGTTTCTTCTATCTGATAAGTTTTTAATGTTTATTTGTCGTGTATTTTTGATTGCATTTAAACTCTAGAAAATAACGAAAATTTCTACGTGCGAATGAAGGCTATTACCTTAAAATTCTTGGTGTACAACTACTAAAGCGGTTATATGTGAAAATAAATTAATTTTCAATACAAGTTCCTTAGGAACAGTGTATTTCCAATCCACACCCATTCTCATCTTAAAGACCGCCTCAAGAGACACCATGCACCCACACCTGATAACCTGCATTCGTGAACTTGGTTAAACGTTATTTTCCAAACACACAACTGAAAATCCAACATTTTCCACAATGGAAGTATTTCACATATCAGTAAAATAAACAAACTAATAAACATAAAATCTGTTTGAAGATGAAATACACCTCAAATTGCAACCGATTAACATATTACTTGGAATCACACTGTATTGATGTGCATCCAGATGCCATGCAAGTTTAAAACTGGAGCCAATATTTTTTAAGCATCACCAGCACTTACCCTATTTTTTTTTCTGCTGCTGCGTTCTGTTGTTAGATAAACAGATGTTTCATGAAAAAATAAGTTGATATTCAACTTACTATCAGGCCCAATTAAGTTAATGAATATTTAGCACCCATATGGAACCCTTCATTGCACCTCCCCGAACTAATGGGTGTCCCTCTATGATAAAGTGGACAACCCCATAGTTCACATTTTCATATCAAGATTTATCGTGACCTTGATCGAAAAAATCATACATCTCCCTCAACCTTTGTTTACTTAGCACAATAAGATAAAACCCCTTAGAATATGCATGATAAACTCTCCGACAAAAAATTGTACAAATCTGTGTACCCTAACTGATTAATCAAATCTTTTGTTTGACTAAGTTTGTACAAGAATTGATTAATATTTGTGATGTGACAATAAAACTAACGCTACAACATGATACAAAATAGATTATAAATAAAAATAGGGCACTAACCTTTTACACTTATTACAGAAACTATGGCACAAATGTATGATGTGCCTTTATAACCAAGATCAAGCTGTAAATTTTATCTATTTTATACTTACACATTCCCCTCAACTATCCTCCCAGTTGGCCATTTAAGTACTAAGCAGTAGAGCCTCTTGACAAACAATTGGGGGTGAGCTGCTATCGCTTTAGCATAGGATTGACCTTTTGAATTCGGCGTGACTATTATTCAAAGGCTGTTAAATTATGCACAGCTGATTACAATATATCCCATTAGTGCTGTGTTGACCAATGGTGAACAAGCCATGGGCCCTTTGGTTACAGTAAAATTAGTAAGTCTGGCAAAATCAATGGAGTCTAGATAAATAGATAAATTATTACTTATGACTTATATTAATAAATGAAGCCCTGAGCATGCCTGGATAATCAAGCGAGACAAAATTAATAACTCACAACGTTGTCACTTCAAAGGCTGAAATTTTAGGGATTTTTGATTGGTAATTGATTAATCTTTCCAGGCTGGTTCAATGTGAAATTAATCTAGACCCCATCAAATTGACGAGTAGTTTATCGAAAATTTTGTTTTAATTAATTTAAACATTCGTGCAATTCCCAACGAAATAATTTGTTAAACGTCAAAACTACGTACTCCTGTCAGCCAATTATTTCCTCTATGGCAGCCGTAAACTCGTATAGCCCGCTAATTGAAAACGTTCACTACGTTGTATTTCACTGCTCAATATTCATTAGAATTTTTTTACTTTAGAATAAATACAATAATTTCTATTACATTTCCTTCTATTTTATATTGAATTTCTTGTAAAAATAATAGTTGTATCACCTCTATATATAACTTTTATTGCAGGGCATATTAACAGTTTTCATGAAATAAACAACTGTAAAATAATACTATATTATTAGGTTTAAGACCTAAAAATTGTTTGTCAAAATTAAGAAATATTTTATGACACAAACGTTAGAGAGATGGGTGTCCTCAATTTTATGCAACCGATTGCATAAACAAAAAGTCTCAACATGCAAACTGTTGACAGAGGTGTCATAATATCAGAATCACTTATCGGTCTCTGTTTGTTTTTGATCTGGTATAAACAATCCTGTGAGTTATTTAATATTGAAAACATAATATAGATATATGGTGATCAAAATCACATATTGTACAACATTTTTGAGAAGTATAATGTATAGATAAAATTACCACATCTTCTTAAATTTTTTAAATATCTTCTTGTTTCATTCCGATTATGTTTATTTATAATAGTTTAAAATGAGCCTATTAATCTTAAATAATTTACTAATCCATCATTATCTATTTTATAAATTATAAACTACACCAGATTATAATTTATATTCTTGTCTACTTCATTATATTATATACGTCAAGAAAAAAAAACTGCTTGACTTTGAAGCTGAATATCTTGTCGCTTTATCAAAAGCATGTATAATAAAATTAAAAACCAATATGGTAATAAGTAAGGTTGTAAAACCACTATAGTCAACATTAACATATGGTTGCCTACAAATTAAACATGTCACTGTTTCTAAACACAGACAAGGATTTAAGAAAAAGAAAGATTACATTTCAATTCACTATACTCCAGATATAACTTGTCATTTGAAGTTATAATATAAATTCTCTTACGTTTACTCAGTATATGCAATTTAGATAATTTACATAAATATCAGCAACATTTTGTACCTATGTAAATATATATATATATATATATATATATATATATATATATATATATATATATATATATATATATAAATCACTGTGTTGCATAGAAGAAAAGAAAAGAACTATTTTTCACTTCTATATTTCGGGGGATTTAATACCCCCGTCTTCAGGAAGTTTTAAATAAAAATGAATACAGAACTATAACATGTAAACAAAAATTAATAAAACATAAATCCTGTTTTATTATTTAAAACTAATAAAATCCTGATTTATGTTTTATTAATTTTTGTTTACATGTTATAATTTTTGTTTACATGTTATAGTTCTGTATTTATTTGTATTTAAAAACTTCTTGAAGACGGGGGTATTAAATCCCCCGAAATATAGAAGTGAAAAATAGTTCTTTTCTTTTCTTCTATTCAACACAGTGATTAGTAAGTAAGCCATTTGGCAGATACGAAAATCGACCAACAAAAGCCCTGCTGGTAACTCTTCTATATACTCTATATATATATATATATATATATATATATATATATATATATATATATATATATATATATATATATATATACAGGGTGATTCATGAAGTTCTCCCCCCACTTCTACAGCACATTGTACTAGTAAAAATAATGAAAAAAATGTTACATAAACATAGGTCCGAAAACGCTTCGTTAGCGAGTTACAGCTAGCGAAAGATTTTCGCCTGAATTCTTGGGTAAAGAGCAAAATAAAGCCATACTGAACTTTTGTAAAGGTTAATTAAGTAAGAAATATCGTGGATTCTTATGTATTTTTACCTGATAAAGCTAATAAAATAGGTTTCAGAACTGTACCTGTAGTAGTTTTTTGAGGGATTCAGGGTTAAATGCAAAAAATTGGGGCACGAAACAATGTTTTTTTTAAGTTAGATGTACAATAACTTTGTTAAATTGGTAATAAATACATAAAATCAACGAACATTAATTGTAGAGAATTTAATTCTGAGAAAATTGATATAATCAAAGTCTAAAATAAAACAGAAATAAGTACCAAAAAATCTATTTTATTCAGTATAATACATTACTAGTTTTAAGCAAAATTAATCAGGTTGGGCCAACAGTACACACCTTTTTATAATAGACTAGCGGGCCCGGCGCGCTTTGCTGCGCATTTCAATAATTTTTTGCAAAAGTTGCCCGCGGCTTCGCACGCAATTTCCCGTTGAAAATAGTACACTATATTCATTTATTCTTTTTCTATCACATTCTAAACATTGCTGAGATAATTGATAGTCGTTCCATCGTGAGCCTCTTGGGCGTATTATGAAGGTATGTACCATAATTCCTGCCTCTATCTAGCTGTTACCCACGGCTTCGCACGCAAATCTTAAGAACCGAAGTCCTTATATTACTTAGTAATTTTTTTTTTTTTACTATAATAAATTTTAGATTAAATTAGTTATATCTCCGATGCCATGATTGAGCTTGCTTTGTTGTCTCGATCGAGAGAATATGTACACACGGAGTTTTGAGAACCATACTTCTGTCAAAAAAAACAACTAAGGTTGATTTTATAACATTCTTTATATTTGTAGCCAACGTAAGATAGTAATTATGATATCTGCATTACTCTTCTGATCAAGCATGAGCATGGTTTATATTAAATAAATATTGCAGTTAAAGGTGAATTTTTACGTCAAATTTGAATTGTTTTATCTGGATAGTAAAGTCTATGTTTAACAGTGATTGCAAAAACAGTTTAAACAAAATTTGTCGTTTCTCTTAAGCTTACTCTATGCTTTAAAACTATAAGTGTAATATATGTTTACAAAGAACAGCTGATTAAAAATTTGAAAAGACGTTTAACATATGTTTGCTGCAATGCATTTCTTATGGGTATTTCTGTAACCAGTGGGGCGGAATCCTGAATCGGGAAAGGGATGGGCATAGCTTATAAACCTTCTCCGTGGAAAAATACATATACGTACAAATTTTTATCATGATCGGTCTAATAGTTCACGATTCCATAAAGGACAAACATACAAACATTCATTTTTTATATATATAGATGTTCGAAAATGAGGCCATCATTATCAATACATTTTGCAGCACGTTTGTGTATTGCTTTTGTTGCGTTTCTTAATTTTTCAGGACTTCCCTGTATCTGCACAGCCGAATCCATAATACGGGCAATTAATTCATCACGAGAATTCACTTTTGTCTTGTATACAATGTCTTTTCATCCATCCCCAGATGCAATAATCCAATGGAGATAGATCTGGTGATCTTGGTGGCCAAGGGTGAGGCCCTCCACGACCAATCCAGTGTCCAGGAAATTGATGATTTAAGTAAGCAGAAACGGCACGTGAAAGTGGGGAGGTGCTCCGTCATGCTGGAAGTAACAAATTTTGTCTGAGATGTAAAGGAACATTCTCTAACAGCTGCGGCAACTCTTCTTGAAGGAAATGCAAATAGAACTCAGCATTTAGGCGTCCAGGTAATATGAAAGGTCCAATCAGCCGATTGTGCAAAAGGCCACACCAGACATTGACGCTAAATCGGTGTTGAAAATTCTGTTCCACTACCTCATGTGGATTTTCTTCTGCCCATGAGTGTTCATTGTGAAAGTTATTGACACCATCCCGAGTGAATTGTGCCTCATCCGTAAACAAAATACGCTTGTAGAGTTGATTATTAATATTCAAAAAAGTTGCAAAACTCCAAGCGAAGCGGACCATCCCCTAGCTGTAGATGTTGAACCTTTTGTTTATGAAACGGATAAAATTTGTTTCGATTAAGTGACCTCCACACCGTTGACTGCGAAACTCCTATCCGCCTAGAAATACGTCGTGTACTTACACCTGGACTGCGATGAACAGCATTAATAACAATATCATCATCAAGTTGGACAGCTCGTTCATAATTGGTTCTAGTACTTGGTAGTGATCCTGTTTCCCGAAGAGTACGAAAAATTCCTGAAATTGTTTTGGTATCTGGAATCCTCCTGTTAGGGTAACGTAGTTCATATTCTTCTACAGCAGCTCTAGCATTACCATTACAGTAACCTAAAATAAAAACCATATCAGCGTATTCCTGTGATGTAAATAAGTAAGGCATTTTTTCGCTGAATAAACAATCGAATTATAACTCACAGAAAAATTGCATTTAATAACACGATTCACAGAAACCCGATCTCCTGCTGTAGCTTGCAAAACACCACTAATACACAGTTCTAAACGTAACAGTACAGAATACCATTGTTGATCAGCTGTTATTCGTGCGTTACCAACTTAGAAATTAATAAAACAAAAAACTGCATTTCGATGATTAGTAAACAATAATGGGAAAATGTTTGCTTCATTTATTTTCGAACATTTGATGTAAATTTTTATTTAAAAAAAATACAACGTAATAAAACATGATATTTTTATTTACAAACTAATTTATTTTAACAGTTAATCTTGTTTTCTCAATTTATCTCATCATTAAGGAACAAAAATTTTGTTTTTGTTTTATTTTAACTAAATACCGTACGGTATTTCTTTACAGCTAGTAATGTATTATACTGAATAAAATCGATTTTTTGGTACTTATTTCTGTTTTATTTTAGACTTTGATTATATCAATTTTCTCAGAATTAAATTCTCTACAAATTAATGTTCGTTGATTTTATGTATTTATTACCAATTTAACAAAGTTAGTGTACATCTAACTTAAAAAAACATTGTTTCGTGCCCCAATTTTTTGCATTTAACCCTGAATCCCTCAAAAACTACTACAGGTACAGTTCTGAAACCTATTTTATTAGCTTTATCAGGTAAAAATACATAAGAATCCACGATATTTCTTACTTAATTAACCTTTCCAAAAGTTCAGTATGGCTTTATTTTACTCTTTAACCCAGGAATTCAGGCGAAATCTTTCGCTAGCTGTAACTCGCTAACGAAGCGTTTTCGGACCTATGTTTATATAACATTTTTTCATTATTTTTACTAGTACAATGTGCTGTAGAAGTGGGGGGAGAACTTCATGAATCACCCTATAATGCAAAATTTACGTTAGCTACACCGATAATCCCTCAGCTTAAGGTAGTTTCTTTTTCCAATTTTTAAAATGCTTAAATAAACGTTTTATATTGAGCCATTTACATTTTTGAAACTGCTCGATCATGTGAATAGAGTTTTCTGCTCAGAAGCAGAACATTTATTCCGTTATAAATTCTCGTTCTGCGTTTACTCTACGGCTGCAAGCTTTTGCCCCTACGGCTTTTAAATTTTCAATAACATCTACTCAAATCACACTAATGCAATTCACCCTTTTTACTTTCGGAATTCAGTGTTCCATCTCAACCGCCTTATGTGTTCAACTACACAATTTACAAAATCTATTGAACATTTCACGGCATAAATAGACGTTGTATAAGTTCACGTCATAAAGAAAGTACTTTGCTTTACAAATAAAAGCTTTATTTCTCCTGAAATAATTGTAAGAATAAGAATGACTTTTCCAGGTACCATTACATTCTTTAATAATTCTTATTTGTATCTCATATACATCACTTACATAATTATCGGTTCTCTCCGACTCCTGGCCTCTGCTATACAGGTCTTTCTATTGGACATCCCCCTCATCAATTGAGACAAATGTCATGTGGAGTCGTTCCTCTACTTACAAGTTCTGTGACAGAATTAAGTTTACATCTTTTTCCAGATGTATACTAAATGGTTGTAAAAGATCTAATAGTAAATAAGGAAATTCAGTAACTACTTAACATTTAGTTAAGTAACTACTTAAACATTTAGTTTGACAATTTTCACATTAACACAAGTTGTACATCTTATTTGATTGTTAGAGCCATATAAAATTATTTAGTTTATCTCTTTGTACGGGGATGTATTTATCTAGTAAATAGATTTTTATTTATAAAAAAGATGTAGTTAAAATTTATTCTTATAGAACGACTAAACATCAGGTACGTTAAGTTTCAGACATAAAATAGTTTAACCATTTTAATGAGATATATTTCTGTAAAAGCACGAGAACTATGTCATAAAGAGCTCATTTAAATCAATCATTAATCTGAAAAACAGTATAAGCAAATCCCTTATATGGGGCTTACATAAAAACGTTACTCACCTTTGCGAATCCTTGTAAAATATTACAGATAGAAATATAACGATAATGCTTTTCCTTTGTCGGCAAAGCTGTCAAAATACATTTATTTTCAGGGTAACAAAGGAAACGTAAAGGGAAGGAAGTTCCCAGAACTGCTGAACCAGCTCGTTCAGACATGTTCCAACAATACTCAACTTCCGGCAGCTACTGCACAATGCGGCGAAACGTTTCTTGAACATTACAAGTAAAAGATTTTGCGCTCTTAATTTATGAAACAGTAAAGTGTAGTTTGAAAAATTTTGCGGTATTAATTAACAACTAAATTTATAAGTAGTACAATTGTGTATTGTAGATATTTTGTAATCAATCTATTTACGTTTGAATCAAGCTATTTTTAAAACTTCAAACAAGCTCAAACACGACACAAATTTGTACTGTTTAACCGACACCCAATCCTATTTAACCTAATGAAATAAGTTTTTTTTCTTGTTTGCTACAAATTATAATCCCTCTTTTGTTATTGCACATTATTTAGGTTTAATCCCAATTATATAAGTAACACAGGTTTTAAACCTGATTGGATTGCTGTACTTTGTAAACGAAGTAAGGTGAAACTATTTAAAAACATGATTTTTTAAAATTCGTCTCATTTAGTAGTAACTTATATTTCATTCAAGACGAAACAAAGTCATGCGTGGGTGTACGCGTTTGATGTTGCTCCAAACCAAACTTTAGCTTCTTGGTAAGTAACGACTCAGACATTGTCAGATACGAGTGTGAATATATGACAATGAGAGACGTATTTAGGTGTATCTTTTACGTAATTTATCGATTCATATGATATAATCGGAAAATATATCTGTAAGGATTTAAATGAATAAATACTTTTTAAAAAACCATATAGTCAGTTGCGTTTACGCACTAATTTTAAGAAGATTTGATTAAATCATGGAATATTTACAGTGGTATGACAAGCGATCGCCCACGGAGGTCAAAACACGACTTTCCCTACCGTCCAACCTTAACCTAACCGTTAACCATTTATCAATAATGTATATTTTATAACATATTCTAGGACGTTACGTTTATTGTACTATGTAGGAAAACACTATTGAATTATATATTACATTGCATTCTTTAAAACCTAAATATATATTTTAGTACGGTACTCCTTAACAAAACGTTGGATTTAACTTAAAACGATTGCCACATAACATACTAATATACACCATTGAGTTCCTATATATATATTATATATATATATATATATATATATATATATATATATATATATATATATAAATACAGACACAACCAGTATAGTTATAGTTTTATAGTTTGTGCACACACAAAATTAATTTTTAATTTATATAATTCTAACGGTACACGGTACTTTTCTCAACGAAATCCGTCAACGCATAAGCGAGCACGGCCACTTTAGTGGTACGCTTACACAAGCCGGAAGCATCAAACATGTCACAGTTGAGATGTATCAGCTACTTCTTGATCCCTATTCATTATGCTGATGTTGTAAATGTTACGTTTTACGTAATTTTTAAAGATTCTTTTTCCACAAAACTAAAATCAAATTTGATTATCAAATTCTGGGTTCATCATTATCCCCAGTCTTGATCAACAACTTTGGAGCCAGGAAGCAGTAACTTCTGTACGACAACCATGTTAACAACATTTTTATGCGAATAACAAATCTTTACTATTCCTTCACGTATTGTTTTTTATTGGTTGATTCCTATAAACAAGGCATAGTTTGGGTCTAAAATACTATTATAGCCTACCAAATTATTCACAAACTCTATCTGCAGTTACTTCTAAAGTCCTAAGAATGAAAGAAAACAAAATTACCAAATGATCATTAATTATAGGCTATTTGTTTCATCTTGAAAATATACCGGGGTAGATATACATATTTAACAAAAAATAATGTGATAAGTAGTAAAAGTGCATTTTTAGCCTAAGCTCAGGATGTCATTAATTAACCTTTAGCAATACATAGAAGTAATGATTCCTTATTTGTGCAACGATTATGTACCGTAGGTTTTATTCATCTAATTGAATGGTGCTCACAACGAATTAAGTGGTTTGCAATCAATATCCAATGCATTTCCGATGGCCAGATCGTCATAATAATGGTTGAGTTATACAAAGCCCCACTGTGGACTTAGCTTTGACATATTTCACTGTATTCACTTCCATAGTTCATGGAGATGGGATTATTACACATTCACCGTAGCTTCTGTTAGTAAAAACATGTTAGGATATAAATACATGGATATGTCTTAAATATAACAATCTGTGAATATGTAGAATCTTGGAGCATTGGAAAAAAGGTTTATTGTAACTATCACTAGTATAAAAAATTGTGTTGCACAAAATAAAAAATTATATTGGAAAATGTTTTATTCGTTTATACTAGTAATAGTACAATAAACCTGCGAATAGATAAAGTATTTCACAACCGTCATAAACATTCTTCTAATTAAAGGTATTCAAACAAGTGTACATATTCATAAATTTGTATAACATTAAAAAGCAAACTTTTATTGCATATATTAATACATATTGTTACGCAAAAAATCTTTAAAACTACGGGTCAAGCGAATTAGAAATCTGGCTGGAATCAAATACTATGGAGCAGATTTTCTGCACTGATCTTAATTAAAACGTCATATTTTGTGTATTGAAATTTGAATTTCTAGAGCTAGATTCAAATTACTTAAATTGCATAGCCTTACTATAAAATCTTCCTCACACAATTTCGTTTACAGCGAAAGTAGTAAGACAGTTCTCCCAACCCCATAACCCATAACACTATAATCCGAATCTTTAATTGATTTAAATGAAACTTGACGCAGTAATAGTTTCATACACATGGTTTTGAATTTATTCCATTAACAAATTAATGGTGGTGGCTGCACATTTTTGCACGATTTTATTTTTAAATTTGTTATAACAGAATATAAGTGGCATATTCTTTACAAGAGGTAAGCGATCTTGATGGCTTTTACATATTTTAAAAGTTATAGTTGCTTAACCTTTTGTAAAATAAATGTTTAAACTGTATATCTGTTATTAGGCATCCTAATGTAATACAATAAATTTTAGTACCCCAAATTCTTAGTTATTTGCTACAAATATTTCCAGTTTCCATATCTAATAAGGATTGAATATCGTAGCTATAAGATAATTTGAGAAATATAATAAAATATCCAATGTTTACGATGAAATATTACAAACATAATATAAGATAAAATAATATAAAAAAAACAAACTTTATTTTAGTACACTTTAATATAATTCCTTTTTAAAGTATTTAACATGTCAATCTTGGAAGTCACCACTCTATTAGTGTAGTAAAATTATCTATGTTTCTATTAAGACACAACAATTGTAATACTACTATTAATTTTATATTAAAGCAACCCACCATCTTATTTCCCCGTCACTTGTAATTCGCTTTTAGATTGTTGAAATGCAGGTAATATATTACATAATACCCTTACTTATTATCGTAAAATATTATATATTTTACCTTAATTGTGTTTTCATTTTTGATTCCAGCACCCCTGGCATCATAGTTTTCTTATTATCTCAAATTATATTTCCAAGTATTTTTCTATTTGTTTTATTTATATGCTTATATTTTGAAGTTTGTCTCTAACCACGTTTTTTAAACCCAATACAACAATAACTTATTTGAAGCGTACTTCAGAAAAATATATAGAACTTATAACTATAAAATAACACATGTGTAAAAACCCACTTAATTGTAACAAATGTCTCTCATGTAAACACGAGTTTTGAACTTTAAAACTAGCCAAAGTCATCAGTAAAGAAGATTTTAAAGGACATAATTATTGATGATGCCACAGTTTGACAAAAATCAAGGTACAGACAGATAAAGAAGGATTATAATGTAAGACCACCTCACTAAGTTTCGTAATCTTTTAAGACTTTAGAGAATTTCACTGCTCAGTTTAAAGATATAGATTTCTTAATTATATACGTGATTAAATAAAGGTGTTTGATAGACTCCTTCAATAATTTTAGGTCTATAGAGGAATAGAGACAAATAAATTACTTATTCCTGCTTACCGAAAAGTTTAACCTCAAACATGCAAAGTTTTGCTCTGTCATATTTATCTCTACAAGGAAATAGTGTCTTACGAATTTTATAAACTATAGCTACAATTATGCAGAAACCTCACTGATGAGAGTTAAAAATAATATTCAGTCCTTTACACATTCACTTGGATTATTGGTTAAGTTATAAATATGATCAAATAAGTATTGTAATAGATAAATGCTTATTGTTGCTTCCGAGAACGGTATAGTAGTCATGGTTTTCCTCGAGTAGCAGAGATGAAAGGACTAAAGTTACGTAGGACTAGGGGGCCTAGTACGTCAAATCCCATGCATATCGTACAGTGACGCATTCAGGGAGGTGCTAGAAGGTAGGCACACTTTCAAGTCTGACAACAAATATGCCATTATCTGACAGGCCAATAGTTCTACTAAAACACTTTAATATATAAGTACATTATCAATTTAACTAATTTGTAAATAATTTTAATAAATCACAATAGTTGCCAAATTAACTGTGGTTACTGTCAACAATCACTTTCCTTGTGTACGACGAAGTTCACAGGCATGGTGGGCGCTGCGTGACAGGCAAGCTTGTACGTTGACTCGTAGTAATTGCAAATTATATCAAGGATGACGTTGTACATTTCATTGTTCGATTCTAACTGGTTTTAAATTAATTAAAATCGTGTTTAAAATACTATACATTTTTATAATTATATTTAGCAAAATATTGTTTTCTTTTGTTTCCTTGGAAAATAAAACTTGCAAGCTTTACATTCAGCAATTTTTATTACAGCAGGAATTTGATTCGGAGGTAAACCCAAAGAGCACCGCAACTCATATAAGCTTATGGAATGTGTGTATGCTAATTGGCTTACATCCATCAAAGCATGGTGGAAATTAATATAACTTCATGAAGAATACTTAGTTTGTCACACAGAAAACCATTCTTCAGGCACGCAAATAAATGTTACATCAGCGTCAGCCTATCATATTCAAACCGACATATAGCGACTATGGAGTGGCGAATTCCAGTGCAAATTCAAGTGTAAATAAATATCTACTTACCTGACGGTGGTATTACATACGTGCCTGGCGGTCGGTTTTAAAAGTTTCGTTTCTTCTTATTTATGTGAAAAATCAGTTTTATATTTTTAACCCTTTTGATACATTTCCATTTCGATAACCTTCTCCATGACTAGCGTGGCTGACGGTCAATTTCTTAACAGAATTTTCTCTATGCATTATAAAACCATATTATTTGCATATAACAGGTTATATTAGCTCTCAGGGCTCCTGGAATATACTGTTAACCCACACAAATTGTTTTAAGGTAAGTTACTGTCTGTTAAAATGTAAACTTCTAATTTCTTAAAGTACAACAACTCACAAGAAAGAATGGCTAATATGCTTTTACATTAAAGGGTTTTAAATAACGTTATTATGCGTTTTTGTAACATGTTTGTGATACAGTAGAAATATTTCTATTGTATGCCATTACATCCACCAAACTACATTGAACATAACTGCATATTTTTAAGTGGTAAAATGTTATATTTAAAAGTGCAATATTTTATCATATTTATATTTTATAGAATATGAAATTTATCTGACTGCCTGCATCAAAATGCAGTGAAGAGAAAACATCACACGTACTGCAATTACGAGACGAGAATTGCTTTTCATTGCACAAGAACAGTAATTACACATTCGCCACGTTATTGATTCTAGAGCAATCAGCAGAACTAGTAATGGACGACGTAGTTATGAAACGGGAGCTATGAAAATTCGTTGATAACCTTTCATAAAGAATTATTTGCATGGTTTCATATAAATACAGCAAATATTTATGACATTTTAATAATATTATGGTTAATGATATACAACTGATTTCTTTTAAAACACTTAATGAATTTTAAACAATTCCTCAAACTTTATTTTTTCAGTTGTTAATTTTTCACCAGATACAATAATAAAAGCTTCAAGCGTTATGAATTAATTCATACTTAATACGATATTAGCACATAGAATAGTTAAAGTAATGATTTTATAAATTGTACTATTTAAAAGAAGTATACATCGATTTACATGTCGATAACATAACCTAAATGCGTGTATTAGAGGGTTTTTATATGTTGTCATTTTCTCAGAGGCGTTTCAGAAAACGCCTAATTTCAATATAAAAATAAAATACAATTATTTTGGTCTCGTCATCTGTTATAAAATATTCAACATAAACACTAAAGAGATAAGATTGTATTCCCTATCACCTAATTGACCCGCTCTGGTATAATTATACTAACGTTAACATTATTTATGATTGTAGAATTATTATTGCAACACTGATGAAGTTGCATTAAAAGTTTATACTTGGTTAGAAAAAATATATTTGTTAGTAATTTAAACAGTTGTAAACAACATAATTTTTTATTTTTTACTTATGGTACATTTATATTTGTTACTGACGTAATATGTATATTATTTTATGGTTACCTAATTTCAATATAAGCACATATGCTTGGATTTATAAATACAACTAGGAGGACCCGGGTCATGCTGGCATAGGCAGGGTTTGCCTGGTTCACCCAACACTTGTACACGTACTATGATAGTCCAATACTGTGCTTTAAGAGCCAAGAATTGGTCAGTCAATGACCTCTAATGGCCAGAACTTTAACCATTAGCGCACGACTAAGTCAACTAATTTCATCATCCTCGAACATGTTTATTGTTAGAACAAGTTCATTGTTAGATTTCTCAGAACAATATTCGACTGTCTTTGGTTATAATTTCACACACCCACCTCTACTTTGATGGTTGCAGATAATTATTCTAGCCAAATTATTGGTTCACATGTGAGGACAAGTGTGTCAGCGTAACTCACCTTGTAAGGTATACTCATGAATTATTTTCTACCATGTTAAAAATACACCGGGTTAGGGTAGGCAATACTTATGGCTGAGTAAATATGAACCTAAAATCACAATCAAAAAATTGAAAGATTATTGCTTCAACCATATTGAACACTCTTACTTCGATACCTGCCGTTCGTTACAATATTAAATTGTTTTTTACTAACCAGTTACTTTAAAGTCTTTAAATTTTCATTATTCTGTGCTTTATTTTACGAAAAAATGCTTTTTATGTAAGTATTACATATTCTGTATTGGATAAAATTACTGTTATAACCTCCACTAATCTGTGGTGAATGTAACTTTCCATTTCTATAACATCTATTTTTTAAATCAAGATTTTAGTGAATAATGTGTTAAACCATCTTTATTTTATGGTAATTATTTTTCATTATCATGTGTATAGAGATTTTTTTTTATATTAAATCTTTATAATTTTAACATACGTTTAGAGTCGGTTTAGTCCTTATAAGCACAGTCGAAATCCGTATAACGTATAATTACACAATATATAAAGATGAAAATTCAAAAACAATACTTCCATCTATCCTGTCCATTTTGAAAGGTTTTAAGTCATATTAACTTTCACTCAAAGTTGCAATCCGACAAAGCAAGTTGGAACTATCCACAAAGTAATAAACCCAGTTTGCCCGGGGCCAGCGTAAAGTTTTATGGCTCAGATTCAATTCCACCTGCAGCTGTAAAGTTCAACTCAACTTATCAGTTGCCATACTTATATCATACAACTGTCCAGCAATTCACCACCGTACAATAAAATTGAAACTTTTTTCGTGAATTTTAAAATGTAATTATACATGACTATAATTTTAATTTATTTTTGTTAATTGTACGTTATTTAATATTTATTTGTATAATTGAAAGAATTACAGAAATATTAAAAGTATTATTAATGTGCATAGCATCATAGTTTTGTATTTTTCTATACACCTAGTATTGATTGAAATTTTTAATTGACCAAACTGTGATTTTATTTTATGTTTTTACAGCTAGTTATAACATTATGGACAGTTTTAATAAAATACTTTAACCATAAGAATCTTTACCGAAATAGTCAATTATACAAAAGAAAGATGATGGTTTATTATAGAAGTCCATGACTCATGGACAACAGCCATATTTGTTTTAAATATAATTCTTATTGACCTTCAAAATAAAAATGAAATTAGTACATTTCATTTTTCTCTTTTATACGTTTCTATTCTGTAACAACAGTATAGGTTTTCTATCAAATAAAAAACTAACTAATATAAAATGTAAATAACCTTTAAACAACAGTAAATAATACATAATAATTAAAACACTACGCTAAGAAATGCAGTTTTGATATTTATTTTCACTTCCGATTAAAAACTAAGTTTAATCAGAATAGTTACAAATATACTTGACTTATACATATTTAACGTAGTCTTAAATTGTTATTGTTTTTTAAAACAGTATATGACACAAATTTAGTGTTTAAAAATAGACGTATGTCCGCTTCTGGCAAATAAGGTGGCAATGTTTACCAGTCTGTGATACGGTTCCAACAGTGTAGTTTGTGCTGCTCTATTCTTCCTAATAATTTAACATTATAGTGAGAACTACAACCTTCTGCGGATATACGTTAAAACGTTCTATGGATATACGTCGCTACGGAAAAAAACTAATTGTTCAATACATATTTGAAGTTAAGATACCGTTTATTTATACATAACTATTAGATACAATGTTGAGAGGATATTTGCCACAAATCAAACGTATAATAAACACTCATAGCGTAATTCATGTGTGATGAGATTATGAAATTATGAAACAAAAAATTGTTTTCATCAGTACAGTTTCACTAATGACACTTTGAACGTCCGGGTGGGGGTGGGATTCCAGTAACAGGACAATGAAGCAGTTGTGGAGGTTTTATTTGCTCTGCTATTGTCGAGTTATTGGGGGAACGCTCGCAGATGTGTCCCGGCGCTAACATGCAACTTTTTATTCACGACAGTTGAACAGAAACGCTTCGAAGGGTCAAAAATTCACCCCTTAAGTTATTACATCCATATTATTTACACAGGTGTCATCCATGAATATATTATTCAATACTTGTTGCCAGTTTGTTAAATTAATTTTATTAATACTGTTTTTATTGACACCTTTATATTTAACTTGATCTTATCATAAAATAGAAGGCCGAAAGTGAGCAAACTAAGTCCAATACAAATAACTTATTTTGAAATAAACTACGTTATTGACTTAGATTAAAACATTAACTGATATTTCAATATTTCACACATACTGAATACACTGAAGGAGTTGTAAACTCAATTCTTATTTCTATTAAAAATTCGACATTCATACCAATTATTGGCTATAAGCAAATGCCTGAGGAATTCCAATTTTCAATACACCTTTCACAAGTATGTATACATTAAAGTACCAGAAGAGCTTAAAACATCTTAAATACAAACGCAACAAATAATACTTCACGTCTCATGCACAATCCTTCGCAGAATAGGTTACATTAAATGTACGTTATAACTAACTTCATACGGTGCAAAGATTTTATGAAAATCTAGTCCCCTGACTTAAATATGAACAACTACCACTCAGCGATCATGTTATTTCCCTGTGGTCATATCTGTTGACCACCTACCAACGTAGGTGACGAAGCCAATTTCTCCATTATCTGCCCTTCAATGAAACAATAGGTGATTGAGCAAATGTTATAATCTGTCCAGGACCAACATTCCCCGACTTATATTTATACATGCATGGCTCAGACCAAACAATTTTGGTGGTAGGGGTGGAATTGAAAGATAGGCCATGTCCATGCCTAATTTAAAATTTCTATATATTTTGATAATTTTGGCACTAATTAAACTTTATGTTTATTTCACATGTACAGAAAGTGACAAAATGTCTTTAGTTAAGTTTTTAACTGTAAATTCTGCTTTCGGCCCCCCTTTAAAAGGGTATTAACCTAGGCGCACTTATTTTTTGTGTCATATTAATTACATACCCTCCGAGGATATATGGAATTACGTAATTACCTTATCCAATTAACAATTCATGAAACATTAATAAATAAAAAAACACGAAAAGTCAAAAGTTTAGTCAACACCCTATATTGCAAAATACACAATTTTAAAATGCTATTGAAGATTTACTCCTTTTTTAGTTTTATTCTATCTTGCGCGAATTATTATCTATTTTTTTTAATATCAAGAGTATTTAATAGTAACCTATGCTGCAAAGTACTCCATATCAAAATGTTATTTAATTTAAATATTTGTATTTGAAGTTTTTCCTATCTAGCCCGTTTAACATTAGTGCTTAAAATCTTAATATACTATGTTAGTTACTGATAATTTAACACTTCTTTACCACTAAAATATTTCCACTTCCACTGCGCTGAAAATTTGTAACATCATATGTCCTCTCTCTTGTTGTAGGCCGAGTACTGTAAACAATATCATCTGGTCGTCTCCTCAAGTCCAAATAAATCAAGTCCGGTCATCTTGCCGAAAAATATTGTCGTCCCTCCTATCTTATTCCACTTGGCAGGATAATGTAGATCAAGAGTTTGGCGGAAATTAATTGAATAGAGAGGTGGATCCCCTTCTTGAAGAAACATTTGAACGAGGGTGCCCAGGGTGTACTATAAAAAATATTTGAAGAATATTTTGTAGGAAGTGATTATACATTTCACCATTCAAATGACCTTCCTTATTACACACTACGTGTTTAAAGCCCAATACTTATAGTTGTCAACTTCCCTCGTCCAGTTGGGATTTTCAACAGACCAAAACATCATGTAATGCCGATTTACTTCTCCGTTGCTACAGAGCGTTGCCTTCGATAATATTTGAATTTACTATATATTAGAATCCTTCAATCCGTTGGGATAGACGGGGCGAGAATGGTGCCCTCGCTCTGGGTAACGTTGTGCATATTACACAGCAGCTATATAGTTTTGAAAACACTCACCAAACACTATGATCATATGAAAATCCTCTTCGTTAGAATAAGATATTTCAGGGATAATTATGCAATACTTAAATCAAGCACCTAATGACTTTCAAATCATTAGTCAATACAAGATAAATTAAGCAAAACCAATGACCAGAACTATTATTAAACTGCGCAAGGTAAAAAAAAACTTCAAATACATAAACCTGTGTCTTTAATAACATTAAGAAATGGTGTACTTTGCACCATAGGTTGCTATTTAGAATTGTTGGCTTTTCTTGTTATTTAATGTATTGTTCAAATGTTGTATGTTTCAATGGTGTTTTAATTAGAACAGGAAGTTAAACATTACACCACGTTTATATTTGCTGATAAGGTATGTAAATAAACATGATACAAATACATTAATGCACCAAGGTCTTAAAGGGGCCCGACAACAGGAATTTACTGTTTAAAACCTACATTAAAAACATTTTTGTCACACCCTGTAAATACTAATAAACATAATATTGAGTTTCTGTCTCACGTTATATAGCCCCTGAAAATGAAGTGTCACATGGCCTATTTTTCCTAATTGAAATTTTTCTAAAAATGACCCCTAAGCCTCATAAAGTTCTCTTTACGCAGTTTTCCAGGTTAAAAATTATTTTACTGAAATTCTATGTGGTCAAAAAAGAGGGTATCGTTTAAATCGAATTATGCAGCTCGATTTGTTTCGCTGCTACAGATACTGGATGGGTGAAACACCCTGTATACGTATTTTACAAAACATCTGTGTGAATGTTTATCTTCCTTTTAAATATTTGTAATGAAATTTATATTTTAACACAACCCTCTACACAGTAAAGGTTTAAATTACATGGGTTTTATTTGAAATCTATATCTAATATCTCACTACAATGTGTTATGTATCGACGAATTCATCCTGTGTAATCAATAAGCCTGGTTAACATACAGCATTTCCAATGAAACACAACCCTCTACACAGGAACTGTTTACATTATCCTTGTTTTATTCGAAAATCTATATCTAATATCTCACTACAATGTGTTATGTATCGACGAATTCATCTTGTGTAATCAATAAGCCTGGTTAACATACAGCATTTCCAATGAAACACAACCCTCTACACAGGAATTGTTAACATTATCCTTGTTTTATTTGAAATATATATCTAATATCTCACTACAATGTGTTATGTATCGACAAACTTATCCTATGTAACCAATAAACCTGGTTAACACATGGCATTTCCAATGAAACACAACCCTCTACACATTAACGGTTTACATTATCCTTGTTTTATTTGAAATCTTTATCTAATATCTCACTGCAAAATGTCATGTATCGACGAACCCACCCTATGTAACCAATAAACCTGGTTAACATTTCCAATGAAACACAACCCTCTACAAGGGCATGTTTATTTTATCCTCGTTTGATTGGCAATCAACATCTAATATCTCGCTGCAAACGCGTTATGTAACGACGGTCTCATCACATGTAACCAATAAACCTGGTTATATAGAAAACGCCGATTCTTTGTGGAAATAAGTGTAATTTATCCACCAGATGCTTGTTCAAAGAGATTCCGTTACATAGCATTGACATCAGATACTTTGACAGGCGAATATTGAGAATTCTATACGTGAAATATATTGAACTTTATTATCATTCTGATGGACGTGTGTGGAAAACTTCATCAAAAGGTTTCCAAAGAACTATATATTTGTTCTATTTCTCAAAGAATTTATAATTTTCAATGATAACACAGGGCTCTTATAAAATAATGTGAGTTTATATCACAACCATAGAGTTTCATGTTACAGTACAATTCAATCCCTCATAAAGGCATATCATACCGCGATTATATATGAACATCACCTTCATTTAGATATTCCAGCTGAAGCAGTGTTTTTCATTACACACAATATCGTGTCTCGGGTTTTTGCTGGACGAATACTGGAAAAAATGTCAATTTTGAATGGACTGAATGTGTTGATTGTAAGTAACTTTGGAAACAAAAACACAGCAACCAGCTATTTTCCAGATCTCCGGGGACGCACCTTAATGTGATGTTCATGGGAATATTTTGGCTGCTGAGGACAATGTGCCTAAAGAGACAGCCTATGACATGATAAGTAGTGTTTCTGCTGAGATGTTAATGTATACTCCAACATAGGATAGTTCATATTTTTTATGATTCTCAAGGTATTTACAGTTTTTGCAAAGATTTTTGTAGCTATTTCCTTGCAATAACCCGCAAGAAAGTCAAGCAAAACGTTGTAATTTTACTGATCCGACAAAGATTTCTCAGGTGGTCAGAACCACATAGTAGTCAGAACCACTTTTTCCAAGTATGTTTCCTTTTAAAATTTAAACCCTGTGTCCACATAACATTTGCTTCCATTCCATCAACTCTAGGAGGAAGACCTTTAGTACTATAAAAAACAAGTCACAATCTAGAAGAGTGCCAATCAAAAACAAACATTAGTCAAAGTACCAAGTAATCAAATCTGAAAGGTGCAGCAGAAGAACTGTTTTACTTATGCTATTAATAGGTCTGGTTATCATTAACATTTCTTGTCAATTATTTTTTCACTGATCCTATTTAAAACCCAACAACTATTTAGTGTAATTTCTATAGTGTTAAACTTCTCATCATGTCACATTGCGCAAATGTTGCGCTTCTCCATGAGCCTAGGGCCCACACAGTTAACCTCACTTAAGATATTAATACTGGAATGAAACTAATAAAAAGCACGTTATGAAATTGTGTGTCCGGCGTTATGTTAAGTAGCCTACAAAGAGGCATAGATAACTTCTGCAGCATCCCTTTTGGAACGGCTTTCAGTAGTTTTTGATAGTAGATAAACTTTGTACGCTTGTGAAAAATATATTATTTGCATTGTAAGTAAAACAGGACGCAGAGTTAATCTTGGGTGTATTTATACTATGGCAAACCATTATTCATTACGATTGAAGTTTAGGTCTTCACTACGGAAAAGTAACCAGGTTTAAAAAAATCAGATGACAATGTTGTTACTATAAGTACTTCATCACTATAAAAAATGTATAGATTAATATATAATATTATAACATTATGTAAAACATAACCCAGGTAGAAGCACGACCCAGCACATATCACTTAACAGGCTTCGCTGAGGTTGCAGGCAAAATTCTATAGCATGTGTTACTATGGCATATGTTAAAGTGCCATATGAGTGTTCTCAATTTATTTACAAACTTATTTATTATGTCATTTCTCGTTTTCCATCATGGTTACTCATGAGACTAATGTAAAGTATATGTTTACTAACTTTCTGTAAACTGCTATGGAGTGACTTGCACCATTATCAAACTCGATGTTGTCTATGTAGAAAAGAAAATTCATGTCAGCCATTTCTAATCAATTCTATCAGTTCTTTTCGATATAATGTTTAGATATCTTATAAATAAAAATGAATCGTTAAATGTGTTGGTAAGCGCTAATCTCAAGAACGGCTGGACCAGTTCGGTTTAATTCTTTTTGTAAAATGTCCCATTGAAATCCGAGGAAGGTTTTTATGAAGCAAATATATAAGAAAAGTTACCTGGAATATTTTTTAAATTCAGAAAAAATGTAGTTTTTTACGTTTCATAATCCAAATTAAATCGGCGCTAAAAACAGCTGTTCACACCTTCAGTTTTATGTCGACAAATTGGCTGAAACATATGTTTACATTTAAATTTGATCAAATATTACGTAAACAGTGCTTAATCATTAGCGTAATGCAGATAGTAAATAAAAAGTTAATATCAACATTTTACTCCAGATCGTGTTACTGATGAATTTAAATCATCTAATGCATTTTATATAATTATTATTTAAACACTGTTATAAAACCAACCTTAATGAACAAAGTTAGGAATGTTTTCACATATGTTACTTTAAACTGGTGGGCTTCCTTGACATTGTGATATGGCATTTTAACAATGGCTTATGGCAAAACAGAGAAATTAATACTAACATGCCTCAAAGTAACAAAAAAACTTTTATTTTGGAATGTTGCGTAACCTCAATAAGGATTTCTCTCCCTTATACCGAAAAGTAACATAGGAAATGGGTAGGACTTCTCCCTAGGCCGTAATAGGCTTCTCAGTCCTACTCATGTGTAGATTTTTCTTCATCAGGACAAAAAGGCAAAATCTAACTATGTCTCTGGAAATATTTGAGACGGAAAGTATATTACAGATGCCCATAGTAGGATGATTTTGACCAAAGTTAGTTTTCCAAGAACTGTATAATCGAACTATATAGCATTTTGATCGAGGCAATACGGCAAGCTAAATTGTGACTTAGTAAGTGAATTTAAACGATAACGATTCATTCTTTTCCGACTACAGTCTAAAAAACAAGACTTATGTATCATCACACGCTCATCAAATACGTTTTTTCTATAATCATGTCTACATGCTTCCCATCAAAACCCAATTGATTTGTGGATCAAGTACAAAGATTATATGTGTTGATGATATTTTGTATCAAATACGGAATAGAATATAAAATCCAAATATACAAATCAGTGAAGAAATTTACAACGAAGCATTGATTTCAATTGAGGACATGTGCTTGATGATGTCAAACAAACTATTAATTCTCAATTAGGGCCTGGCCCGCGCCCAATCGTCCAGTGCATGATGCTTTTAACCAAGAGTTGCCAAAACCAACACTGTACGATCTCAACACTTTGAGAGAATTAATTCAAACAAAACCTTCCACTGTTGAATTAACAACAGAAGTATGTATTTGATGCTCTTATGAAAGTAACAAATGATGAAACTGGAGGGATTTACTTCTTAGATGCACATGGTGGTACAGGAAATACATTTTTGGATTTAATTAATATTAGCAACAATTCGCTCACAAAATACAATTGCACTTGCACTCGCTTCGTCGGGAATCGCAGCAACTTTGCTTGAAGGTGGTCGAACAGCCCATTTTCCATACACTACAATTTCCATTAAATATGCAAAGCAATGAAACTCCAACCTGCAACATTTCGAAGAACTCTGCAATGGCAAAGGTTTTGCAGCAATGTAAATTGATTGTTTGGGATGAATGCACGATGGCACATTAACGATCTTTGGAGGCAATTTGGTGGTGCAATGATTTTATTAGCAGAAGATTTTCGTCAAACATTGCCAGTGATTCCACGATCAATGCCAGCTGATGAAACTCAATGGCATGTCTAAAGTCCTCCAACTTGAAAAATGTCAAAGTACTTCATTTAAGCAAGAATATGCGTGTCGAGTTCCAAAATGACCAATCTGGAAACATATTCTCTAAACAACTCATTGACATTGGAAATAGAAACTATGTCTCTTTTTCAGAGACATTGGAAATGGCCAATATTTCCTATAGACATGTTGACTTGGCTGCATTAACTTTCCTCAAAGTCTCTGTCAGTTAACTCGATCAAACGATGAACTTATTCAGAAGGTGATTTCCAGATGTTTTTCAAAATTACAGAAACCATGATTAGTTGAGCGAACGAGCTATATTGGCTGAAAAAAAACAGAGATGTAAATGAATTAAATTTTCAATATTCAAGAACAAATTACAGGCGAATCGAGGGTATATAAATAAGTTGATTCGGATACTAACCAAGATGATGTAGTCAACTATCCACCGGAATTTTTGAATTCACTGGATTTTGCCAGGATTGCAAACCTCACAATTTTCAATTAAAGGTTGGATCGGTAGTTATAATGTTTGCGAAATATCAACCAACCGTGTCTTTGCAACGGCACACGGTTAGCGATAAAAAAATTACTAAACAACGTGATAGTAGCAACTATACTTGAAAGGAAAGTATAAAGGAGAAGATGGTTCTCATACCGCGCATCCCAATGATTCCGGCTGATGTGCCATTTGAGTTTTAAACGACTACAGTTTGCAGCGCGGCTTCCTTTTACTATGACCATAAACAAGTCCCAGGGGCATCAATCATTAATTAATTTGTAGTATTAATCTAGAAAACCCATGTTTCTCACATGGTCAATTGTACGTTGCCTGTTCCCGTGTTGGAAAACCATCAGATTTGTTTTGTCTATGCGCCAGGTAATCAAACAAAAAACATCGTATATCACACAGAACTACAAAGAAAATAAAACTGATTTTTGTTAATAATATTATGATTCTCATGATTAACAATAAAGCGATAACTTACTTTTTAATGCTTTATGTATGTTTTATTTAATTATTTTTTATGCACAATGCTCTATCACCAGGGTGACGGTTCTGTTCAGGAGAATTTTTTTGCCCCGACTAAAAAATAGGTAAGAACAAAAAACTGCCCACATTACAAATCTTTTTGACAGGACGAAGTCTGTCGGGTCCGCTAGTAATAGAGATATAAATGGGGATAAAATAAAAAGTGTTCACCACCTCGAGTGATAGACTTCGCTAATGTTCAGCTAAATGAATTAATAAGATAGAGAGAATTATTAGTTAGGCTTTTTTGTTTCAACTACTTTTTTCATGGTGTTATGTTGCAAAAGAAATCTACTCTGATCTCTGGAACAAAAGATTTTTTTTCATTACAATTGATATATTTTTAATGGGTGAGACTTGTTTTGGTTTTAAGGTAATTTACTAATTTTTATATCTTTCTGACACTTGATGTTAATGTTTTTAAATATAATGTGTAAGGTTTTCTTTTAGGATTTTGTGTAATTATTAGTCGATAATAGGTAGAACTACATTTTTATTCTTGATAGAACACTGCAGAATATCTTAAATGCTATGCACGAAGTTAGTTTCTTGTAATATACTTCCATTAGTCTAGTAGAATTCGAACTATTAGAAGTCCTGTTAACTTGTAATCAAAGTTTTCAATCCGACGAGCAAGTTGAAAGCCATCTACAAAGTAATAAACCCAGCTCCGCCCCGGGCAGTGTAAAAGTTTTATGGTGCAGATTCAATTCCACCTGCAGCTGTAAACTTCAACTCAACTTGTGCTTATACATTTAAGTAGCACTGCAAGTTTCACGCCGTTTACCACCGTGTACTAAAAGTTCATTAATCGTGAGGTGCTATTTAAATACAATTTATAGTTAAAACTGTAATTAACTGTATAATCCATTGTAGAAACATTGAATTGCGCTCTGTTTTAATGCAAAATTTTTTATCGCAGAAGTTCAGCAATTTCCTAATTCAATTAACAGCGTGTTTTACCTATCCTCGGAGAAATTTATAAAAGATGCGTATTTTTAAAAAGAGATTAAATATAAATTTAAAAATGGAACTGTGGTTTATCTTAAAAACATGCTTGAAAACTACTAAACTAGTGCGATACTAAAAATTTTTAATCTATATTGCAAAGCCCACAATATGTGCTTTCGACGATTACATACGCTTTGAGGAAAATTATTACCTGCAATAGAATATACCCAGATATATAAATGCATCATGACGAAAGCGTTACGTATACTAATTTTATATAAAATCCACAAAATAATTTGTGAAAGTAGTATAATAAAAGTAAAAAGATTGTGCAATAATGTGTCTCTTACATGTTCCTCATCTATAACAATTTCACCTTGACACAATATAAAAACAAATGAATATATTCCATCAGGAAATCCAACAATCGTATATTAATTAACTGTTTTATGCATAATTCCACCAAAATAATCTAATTTATATTTTTCCTTAATTGCATTTGGATTGCCTATATCAAAATTGTATTTCTGTGTCCACATATCATATTATACAACCGCGTGATTACAAATCACATATAAAGGTTGGGACACACATAACCGCAACCGTGCCCGACACGTGGAGTCGGCCGATTGTCGGTGCGGGCTCAGCTCGGTTACCGTGAGGCCACACATGTCCGTATGTAGTCCGAGCGCAACAATCTCACTGTTTGTACTAGAGCATGTTTCTTTTGAATTCGAAGTGGACAGATACTTAAAAAATATTCGGAAGATTAAGTATTGCTTGAGATAATTGTTAATTTCATTGTAGTTATTTTTTATTAATCGCTGTGCTGAATGAAACATTGTAATGCTACAGTAAAGCTTTTGTACAATCAGCTAGTATGTTAAAATTTTGTAAATATCATTATCTTGGTTATATTTTTTATACCCTATAATTCTTGTTCATTGTGTTTTCATTGCAGTGAATTTCGGTCAAATACACTATAAACAGTATATTTAGTGTTTTTGTATTAAACCCAAGAGCTATAGTGTGATGCCAGAGAGTTTATTATGTTGCAAGCCCTTTTATAATAATTTGTAAAACATAGTAAATATTTGTAAAATATATACTGGAGAACTTAAAAAAAAAACAGATTTTTACAAAATGTTTTTCTTTTATAGCTCCGAGGACAAATAATTTATTTCCAGAATTAGTCCAAAAAATAGTAGAAACATAAATATATTTTCTAAAAAAATTAGAGTTATGGTTGATCGGTCAAAATGATATTGAGTATATGTTTAAGATAATACATTAGTGTATGGTTAGTCTTGTCTGCTAAGTTATAATAATATTTAATAGACACGTTATAGCATTTATAAAATAATTATTTATAATATAATATTTAATGTTACATGTGTAAAGGCCTAATATTTGAATTGTAAATCATGTATAAATTCCTTTTTGTTTAATACTAGCACACTAGTTATACTAAATTTTAAACTTTTAAAACGCAATAGTACATTATTTACTACATAAGCTACAATAACTCATTTTTATCATTTCATTCCTTGCTTGATTCCGCTATTTTTATTTTTTTACCCTTTTTGTATATAGCACCCCCAACACAGGCACATCCTCTTATGGGGTATCTAAAATTTCCCTTATTTTGTAAATCTATTGGCCTAATTATTACTTAAAAAAAAAGAAAGAAAAATCTAGAAGGATGTAACCTACTTTTTATATTTGGTTACTCTAAGTACATAAATTAGAAATGAAGTAAGTAGAAAACATATATTTGTTGCATTTGTTTATTTACTGCTATTGTAAATACGTTATGTCATAGTAGTATTATTTTATTATTAAGCACTGGCAATAATATTTATTTGTAATATTCAGTTTGTTATTATGGGGAAATAAAATGATTTATTATTATTATTATTTATTTTTAACATGGGTTTTTCTTGCTTAAAAATCTTATTGTAAATAAAATATTTTTATTTTTACTTTATTGAAGTGAAAAGAATAAAAAAATAAAAATGTCATAGAAATATTCTAAATATGACCCTTACAAAATACCGGAATAAATTTATCAAGTAACTTCAATACATCAAAGAAAAATAGATTTTTGCGCAAATAATTACATGCTTGTTATTTCTTAATTAATCAAAAATGTTTATAGATTTTTCATAATTCGAAATTTAGTTGTTTAAAATCACTTTAATGTTACAACATGGTTTTCAAATTTGTTGTAAATAAGATAATATTGCTAGTTTACTCTAAGGTAAGAAAATGTAATACTTTTATCAATAAATATGATTTTGTACGCGAACACAGGATGTAGAGTTTAGTAGGCTATACTAAAATAATTCAATAAAATAGAAACGTGTGTAGACTACTTAAATAGTTTTTAAAAAGAAGAAACGCAACAGTAAACAACATATGATGCCCCTCGTAGACCGCAACAGTGCCCGTCAAAATTCAAACTAAACATATCGGTGACGGTGCGGGCACGGTGCGGCCACGACGGTCTGGTGTCGGTGCGGACATGTGTGGACTTGCAGGTTGAAAAACTGCGCTGCAATTCTTTCACCGTATGACGGCCAGCACACGGCCGACTGGACGTGTCGGGCACGGTGCGGTTATGTGTGTCCCAACCTTAACACGAGTATCCGTAACATTTTTATAATACTTTTTTTCAGGTATATAATTATTGCAGGAAATATTACATATAGTTGTTAATGGTAGATTTTAAAATATAGTTAAAGATTTTCATATTTTACTGGCATTGAGACTTATTACAAGAAATAGAATAGTAGTATTAAATGAATAATATCATGAAATATTTTTGTATAACAACTAAATATTTTCTTATAATTTAAAAACTAACATAACGCAATCTCAGAATAAGTAATTAAGTCTTTTACTACATCGTTGTTTTAAATCGTCAAATATAATGACTCAGGAACATTTATTTAGTTTGTATTTTTATAAATTATTTGTTACCTCGACTTTAATTTTACATGCAAGATAGATTTGTACCATCACATTTGTAAGAAAATGTCAAAAAGTGAAGAAATAGATTATTTTTAGCCAAACCTAAATCAAGTCAGTTGTACAGACTCACACAAACATGGTATACCAAGATTATTACTTGTGATAAAACGTAATCACAACGACAAAGAGGGTTCTCGCCACAACCCAGTATTTCCACGGCAATTCTGCGCCAGCTGCAAAAATAAAACCGCGGGAGACGGTTTATCGTTCTGCTGATAAACTAAGCTGTTTCTTCGTCACCAGATGTTTCCCGTTTTGGAGGTAAATATATTTATAGAAATCGTACCTAAATGTACGCACTCTTCTTTTATTTTTATAAAACAAAGTGTGTGAGGTAAACAAAGGAAGTTATAGACAAGTCCACCATTTATTGTTTATACACATTTTACGTACAATTTATTTCATTATTTGTTTTGTGTTTTGTTCATTTAGTTTGAAATGTTGCAAAAGAGTCTGATGTGATTACGTCTGAAAGTCTTAACAATCTTTACCTTTTATGTATATGAAGTAGCTGGTCTAACATATTAAAAAAAATACAAGTGTTTGTATTATAATAGCCCCCTCCACTGCTTCGAGTGTTTACTCACTTATATACTAAAACAATCTTCATTGTCTAAATCGAAGATATTTTTATTGTTTTTTATTGTCTAAACTATATACAAAGCACTCAAAGTAAAGTAAGTAAATATGCATTCTTTTACCAGGCAAATTTAGGGCTGAGAAGCCCTCTTTAACGCAACCTGGAAACCAACGGCTTAAAGGTGACCGCTTGCGAACCACTACAATCGGCCGGACAGGCGGGCTGTTTGCAAGGACTGGATCGCCTCATCCAAGCAGCAGCCACGCTCGCATGATCCGGTTATCTTGCGATAAAACCGTAGTACCAGCTACACTGCGCCACTGTCACTAATATGTATAATAGAGATTTTGATTGGTGTGGATATAAGCATATATTTTTGAGTGTATCTGAAGGAATTATTAGCACTAAAAACATTTCTTAACGTCCAAGATCTAATATCACAGCCCTTTTTGATATTATTGAAAGAAACTTTACTAAAGACATTTTAACATAATAATAATAATACGATATATATTCTAATTCTAATAAGATTATGAATTCAAAAGTGCAATTTGCCTGTTTGTTTTGCTTTCACGCAGAATCTATTCATCCGACTGTACTGAAAGTATACAAGGACATTCTTAGGGACCCTGGGATTTATATAGGCCTTACTCTGAAAATCCCTCCATATTTTGCTACGCCCACTGGTCTTTAAAGTAGCAATGAATCCAGTCTTGGTCTTTAAGGTTTTGAAATATTTATTTAAGAACATGTTCAATATAATCAACTGTTCTTTGTAAACCTTGTTTATTATTATCAATCTGTTTTTTATTTATAGTAAGTAACATTCCATAAGGAATAACAAATACATTTAACCGTTTGGAATTTCTGCGATTGGGTAAGTACTCATCTACCTCACAAAATGCCTTAAAACATAAGATGGTTAGAGTTTGGCATAGAAAACTGCGTTTGAAACAGTCGGCAAGAAACTATGCTAGATGAAACTTTCGCTGGACTGTATTTTTTTTAACTAATGTACCAATGCCAATATATTAAATATAGCTATATATATATATAATAAGCTTATATATATAAATATATATAAACATTGAATCACAAAAAGTACTTGCTCCGCCGGGGACTCGAACCTCGGATCTCTCACTTTCCGGGTGAATGTGATATCATTACACCAACAGAGCCCTTACTTTTTACGATTTCAATTATATTGTATTTGGCCGTATCTGTCACATATGCGTTTAAATATCCAAACAATAAAATAAACAAATAATAAGAAGAATATAAATTACAATGGGCACAATTTAAATGTTTTAAGTATTTTCTTGATCGTAGCAAGAAGGCAATCTCAACATTGGCGTCGGAAATACAATTCACTCAAACCAGCAGTTTTCATACACGTTCAACGCCTACTAAAATGCTTGCAAAGCCGAGCAACTGCTAGCAGGGCAGATTTGAGATACAATGTAGTCTAAATTTTACTTAACATTTAAAGATTGTTATCAAACTTTAATTAGTTGGTCTTTTGACAAAGGTTGGATTTTCAGAACTATGTATGTATATTTATTTTCCTGTTCAGGAAAGAGGCAAAAATCAATAGATTCAATTTGTTTCGTAGAAACAAATTAATAGTAACATCGAATTAAATTATTAATGGCCATAAAATATACACGTTTTAATACATTTTCGTAACGTTAAATATATATATATATATATATATATATAATTATAATTATTAACTAAGGTTTTTACACATTATGGTTTAATATCATAAGTCGTTCCAATTACTACAAACCTAAAATGTTATGGAACTTAAGTGTATGAAATTTTTAAATATGTTTATCGTGTTCTGGTAAACAGTACAAATGAGGTGGTCACAATAAAAAAATTAATATTTACTTTCAACGGGCCCTCCCCCCAACCCCCCCCCTTTTTCCCCCCTTTCCCCCCCCCCCCCCAAACCCCCCCCCGCCTTTAAACTTTCCCCCCCCCCCCTTTTTAAAGATTTTTAAAAAAGGGTTTTTTTTAACTTTTTTTAAAACGTTTTTTTTTCCCCCCCGGGGGGCCTTTAAAAATTTTTCCAAAAAAATTTCCGAAAAAAATTTTCCAAAAACCGCCCAAAAAAATTTTTTTTAAAAAAATAAAAATTTTTCTTTTTCCATTTTTTTTTTTCCCGCCCACAAACCAAAATTTTTCGTTTTTTTAAAATTTTTCTTTCCTCCCAAAATTGGGGGCCAAAAAAAATTTTTTACCCACAAAAAACTTTTCTTTCCTTTTCCCCCCCCCCTTTTTTCCCCCCCCCTTTTTAAAAAAAACAAAAAAACTTTCCCAAAAAAAAATTCAACAAAAAAACACAATCTTTTTTTTAAATTAATAAAAATTTTTAAAAAAAAAACCCCCCAAAAAAAAACCTTTTTAATAAAATTTTTTTTAAAAATTTTTTTCATTAACAAAAAATAAAGCAAAAAACCCCCCCGGGGTTTTTTCTTGGGGTAAAATTAACCCACCACACTAAGATGCCAAAAAAAAAAACGAACCAAAAAAGAAAACCACTCCCCAAAAGCTTGACCCCCAAGATGAATTTTCAATGGCTCAACCCAAAACTTTAGTTTAAAAGTGTCCCCTTTCTAACCAAACCTTAAAAAAAAAGTTAAAAAACCAAAAAAAACGGAAAAATTTTTTTAAAAGGAAAATTTTTTTAAAAAAAAAAATTTATTGACCAACAAATAAAAAAAAAAAAGAATGGATGGAAACCCAAAAAAAAAATTTTAAAAAAAATTTTTGGAAAATTTTTTAAACTTTTTTTCCTTTGGGACAATAACCCTGTTAGGTTTTTTGGTGGGATTTTGAGACTAAGGCCGCCGAGCCCGCCCCTCCCATGCAACTTTTTTCCCTTTTTGAAAAAGCCCCCGGGAGAAAAAAAAAACCCCCGGGGGTTTTCCTGTTTTTAACTGCACCCGCGCCGGGGGTTTTGTTGTTAACTTGTTAAATACATTGGGTTTCCCCCCAAAACCCCAAAAAATTTTTTTGAATTTTAAATACAATTAGGATACTAGAAAAAGTTTTAAATAAAAAAAGGGGGTTAAATTGCAATATACTTTTTTCAAAAAGAGTTACCAATATTTAAAAAATTTTTGGGCCCCCAAACAACAAAATAAAAAAGGGCATGTGGGAAAACTTGGTAATGACGTTGCAATTTTGCCCCCTTTTAAAAAACTTTTTTTAATCGGGCCCAAAGCCCCATTTGAGCTGTTTAAGTAAAACTCTGTTATTTTAGGTTAACCCCATCGTTTTATAAACTTACTATCGATATTTAAACTTTACATATGCAAAAAAATGTATTTATACAAACAAACCTTTTTTTGTATAAAATAGAAAATATGATTTTTTACCAAAAAAAATTTTTTCAGAAATATTTTTCATTCAACTTTCCTTTTTTTTTCAACTGATTTCTACTAATATTTAAATTTATGTAAATCCTGTATAAATGTAAAATAAATTTTTTTTTAAAAAAAAAATTTAGTGAAAAAAGTCAACCGAAAATTTAAATTTCAAATATAAAGAAGAAAAAGCAAGCCCCGGTACCAAAGCTCTAAGATGACCAACCCAAGGGTGTCTTGCTAATGGATTACCTTACTTAAGCCCCTGACAGGCCCGGGCCAACGGCTGCATTCCCTTAGTGTAAAAAATTTACTTCCCCCCGGGGGGCTTTATTGTGTTTATCCTTGTCTTTTTTATAAACTTTTTAAAAAAAGTTTTACAACAAACAAATAAAATAATGGGGGCAGTGTTGCAAAATTTTAAAGCAGCTTCATTAGGATGTAAGGGGCCCTCTCAAATTTTAAATTTCAGTAGTTTAAAGGAAGCAAAATACTAAACTTTATTTTATTATATAAATTATCATTTACCTCAAAGCCATCATTTTTCCCATTTCAATATAATGTCATCAGATATTTCAGGATATGATTTCCCACGGGAAATTTTCATTTTATTTTTAAAAGTAAACCTTTTTATTGGGTTATTTTGTACTTTTTTAATACGGTTGCTAGAAAATAGGAAAGATGGTAGAACGGTTCTAAAACATTTTTTTGATTTTCTTCACAGGGAAAGAGAAACGACAAAATTTTGTGAGTTATATATCCATTTTTTTAATAAAATCAAATGCATCTAACCAAAAAATAACCAATAAAGTTTGATTTTTTATAAGTTTAATATATTTATAGTTACTTATTTTATTTATTTTTATTGTCTTGCTTATTTAAAAAAATTTTAAAACTAGCATATTAAGGATAACAACTCTGAATCCCCCCGGACCACTTTTTTTCAAACTCATATCAATTTTAAAATCGCACATGCTGTAACTATGCAGCGTTTAAATTGATATTATTTTTATAAACTCATTTTTATTAACTCAAAAACTCAAGTCACTATAAATTCCTTAACCTGACCTGATAAGAAACAATAGAATATAATTTTTCATTGATCGTCCTACATGCCAAATATTTATTGCGAGTTTGTACATTTTTTCCTCTCTTCCCCCTTATAATTACCTCAGAAAAAATCTTTCTTAGCTATATTTATCGAAAAATGAAATTTTATTGTCACTTGGGCGAAAATTTGGGAAGACAAAGTGAAAGGAATTATTGAAAAAAGGGTTTTTTTAGGAATTTGGTAAATACTGTATTTAAACATAGAATCAACGCACGTTTCATCATGTTCTAGTAATTTAAACAATGTGACAAAAAAGTATATTTTTTTAAACCCATCGGTAAAAAAACACTTACATTTTCTAGAAAACTACATTTTTTACATTTAATTTTTTGGGGAAGTTTTGTTTTATAAATTATAAAATATATACTTAGCTTTAAATCGATATTATCAAAACCTTGTGCTTTTCAACATTAAAAAAATTTGACATGGAAAGTTTTAATTATTTTTTTTTTTCACTGACAGGGATCGATATTGTCAAACTTGTATTTAAAAGTATAAAACGTAAAAAATTTTTTTTTCACCGTTAAAATTCCCTACAAAACTAGAAAGAGGGTTTAGAAAATTGTTTCTGAGACTCAGCATTAAACCTAGAAAGTTAAATGACACAGCGCCAATAAATTTCACTTCATATACAGGACATTTAAATTTTTTTTAAAATTTTAACCATCGTTTTCTATATACGTGCAAAACAAAAGCACTATTCGATCTCCCGCTTCTTGAGGTCAATCTTTTTACGATAACCTAGTTTGGCCGTTTCACCATTTTATCGATATTACCCACTAACTAATTGGGGTATTTTTTTAATTTTTTCATAAAGAAGAGTCGAGCAAGTTTATTTAAATTTGCCAGATAATGAATTAACACAATTACGTTTTGAAGGGGTAAATAAAATTTTTTTTTTTCTTATGCAAGCAATTTAAAACCCCAAAAAAAAATTTTTTTTATTTAATTAAAATATAGTGGAAGGAAATTTATATAAAAACCAAAAAATTCAATATTTTTATATATATAATTTTTATAATATATATATATATTTTCTATACATACATACATACATAAAATATTATATAATATAAATATATATAGTAAAAAAACAAAAAAATTTTTATTACAGTTTTAAGGTGAGCGTGATTTTGTAAACAATACTTTTTTAGTTTTAAAATATTTTTTATAATTAGAGTGTACATAAAAAATCGAGTGTTGGAGCGTGACATGTAAAATTAACTTTTTTGGTTTTAAAAAAGAAGTGTCTAAAACGAAATATTGAAAAATGAAACAAAAGTGAAATTTGAAAATTAAAATTAAATTTGTGATAGTATAAAATGTACTGACTTTTTACATCAGTCATCAACTGTTTCACGAAAATGTTTTTTAAATCTTTGTTTGCCCTTAAAATTAATTTTTATAGACTTTTAGGCGTCTGGGAAATAAAGTTTATTGCCTCAACAAGTTGACGAAAAAATTTCATAACATAATTTTAAATGAATATTTTATTAAAGATAAAAGAAAAGAGCAAGATAATTGAAAATGTAAAGCACCCGCCCTATTAAAGCTCCAAATGCCGATAATTAATTTATCTTTTGATAACAAAAAATTGAAAAATTGATAATACACACTATGGCAAGTCCAAAAACAAGGACACCATAAACTAGCAAGTGTCGCCAAAGAAAATTTTTGATGACGGGAAATCTTATTGGTGAACGACCTTCCAAAACCTTTTTAAAATTTTAAGGACTAAAACTATACAGTGCTGGGATTATTTTTCAATCAAATTCTTTCAATAAATGCAATAAAACCCTTTGGCCCAACACTTGATCCCCTTAGTATTTAGGAAAAGTTACTAAAAACCATTAGTAATTTTTAAAAGTCACTGTTAAAAATAATTTGTCCCCTAATTAGACCAAAATGGTTTTACGACGCAAATAATGCCCACTGAGGGGGCGGCATTTGTGGATTTGCAAAAATTTAATCTGTGTTGGGAATAAAATTCCTTGATTTTATATCACCATTTACTATATGTATTGACCTTGATCAAAATAAATGACATACAAATACGTTTTGACAACTTATTCTCATTAAAAGTTATAAAAAACCATTTTAATATCTTCCAGTGCAAAAAAACATGAAAATCTTTTAGCGTGCCTACTTTAAATCCAAATGGGATCATGCTTGGGGATAACCATTAATAATAGCCCCCCACCCCCCCCCCCCCCCACCCCCCCCCCCCCCCACCCCCCCCCCCCCCCACCCCCCCCCCCCCCCACCCCCCCCCCCCCCCACCCCCCCCCCCCCACTTCTTATTTATTATTTTTAAGCGCACAACGTTATTCTTTACGATAACAAATAAAGTAATGACTCTATATCGCAAATGACAACAACAAATTTAACTAAGATAAACTAAAATACTAGCAATTTGTCAAAATTTTAATTTAGAATTTACGTTGTTTAAAAATTACGTTTGTTGAACCACATAGATCACAAAATAATATGTGTTTATAATTAATAATTAAGTAAATTAAGTCCTTATATGTTGTACATAGATATCAGGTTCTATATTCACTAATAGGTTTATATAAAAGACTTTGCAGCTAATTTATTCATATTTGCCACGCAATGGATGTATAATCTATAACATATATTTATTCAGAAGCAATATTTTCTGTTTGATTGAGTCATTACAAAAAATATACTTGTGGTTATTACGTTTCAAACGGTACGTAGTCTACGATAGGGTTCAGAATTTGACAGTTGTCATTGGTATTACTGCAGCTGTCCGGATATTGCAGCATTGCAGGTTTGGTGATTGAATGCACCATACTGTGCCAGGATCTACTCAGGAAATTGTTATCAACCAGTCATAGATGGATGATTATTAATGGCATACTGATTGCAAAGGGATATGTAATTTTTCACTGCGTCCGCTATTAACCGTACGGAAATAACGCTTGACACACGATACTTCCTAACTATTATAGATGTGGTTTGGTGGAAATGGTCATGATAATTGGTATGTTTTCAAAATACGAGTTGATTTTTGATTATATTTATGTGAAAATTCATCTAGTAATTTCATTAATAATATCAATGCAATAATTGCTAACATATTTTTAGAAATAGATCTTATGCGTGTATTCTGTTGAGTTTGTAATCATAATAGATAATATATAATATTTCGTTTATCAAAATGTTCATAGTTTTTTTAAATTGTTTTAGAAATATACAATAACTAAATTTATTTATTTTTAATAATGTGGTTGAATAAAAACGCGGATGAAAGTAAATCAACAGTAGGGCTACATATTTTTCTTCGTTTAAAAACGCGCGGATGAGGCTCTACATTAACTCTCACGTCCAGGACACTGACTATTTTGGTCTTTAAATGCTTTTTTACCTTATACCTGTTGTACTGATTGTTGAATTATTGTGTTATGAGGTAATTTTTAGAACTTTTTAAAATTTAAATGGTAGACTAAATAAAAATGTTTAATCGTGTAATAGCCATCAATCAGAAGGAAGACTAATTAAAATGCCTGGAACCTTTGGGCTATTACGAACATACTAAACTATCATCTCTGTTGTAATCAGAAATAGATTTCTTAAATGTAATTACACAACAAACTGTAACTAACAGTTTACATGTCGAATGTGTATTATCCTTAACTTCATCATATTAAGTACCGACTGTAAAATAAGGGCAATACAAAAATAAATAAACGCGGCACAACAGTTATAAGTGGAGTACTCATCAATACCGAAGAGGCAGTAAAACTAAACCCTGCCACAAACAGTGCTAATATCGTGTTTATGTGGGGACATTAAGACCGATGTCGTTGGGTTGGATCTTACTCCGTTATAAAATGGACTTTATTGTCGATCCAGTTTTTACTGTGTGAGGGTTTACGGTACGGCTTTCCGTGTCTGTACGAATTTAATTTCTATTGAACATGTAACGTACAGGTAATTCTGTATGTAATTCTAATTACAAATCCAGTTCATGTATGCTAATTAGTTTAGATATGTCTCGAAAGTCTCACGTTAATAAGCTTCTACTTCTGTTCATAGTAATCTACTCCGGCCCAAAGTTCTCAGACACAGTAGTAGTGTTTGAATTATTGTTTTAATAAAATAAAACATGCGTTGTTCTAAAAAGTCTACATTCTTTTAAAAACAACATGTAGTTCCTGTAGTAGTTGCAACCCTATATCATCCCCTATCAATGTTTGATTTTTATGAGAATCTTTAGTTTTATTATTCAAGCCATAAGGCATGCGTGTGCAAAAGTTAAGAGATATGCGTGTGAGATATCGTGAAATTCGAGAATTAGTGAGTAATGAATGAGTGAGGACTTTGTGTTTTGTAAGTACAAATAATGTTTTCTCCGTTTGGGGTACGTTTAAAATACCGTTCTATTAAATCTTATTACTCAATAAATATATAGGGAGTTTCATCAAGTTAGTTTAGGGTTTAAGAATCTCTATACGGACTACTATGTCTAAAAGGTCAGGATGGATTAGGGTCAGGATGGAAGGATCAACCACTCGTTACTTCCAGTGTTTACAGTGAACTAGAATAGGACGCAGTGTTGGATTTCCCCCTGTAAGCCAACTAGGCTCCAGCCTAGGTCCGCAGACTGAGAGGGTGCAGGAGATGTCGCATCACGTATTTATAAAAGCGTATAATACCATTGGCTACCGCGATAGAATGATTCCCCCTTCACCATATATGTTTAATATTACAATTTGGTTTTAAATATTTTTAAAGAAATATTAAATTTTGAAATATTCGACGGTCTCATACCTAAAGTGTGAGTTTATTCAACCATCTTTTATCTGCTCTGGACACCCTGACGGTTAGCGCGTTCAAACGAGCAAGCGCTGGTCTCGGTAAATTGATAACTTTTTAATTAAATCTGAGTCAAAAATCTTGTATTGTTGTTTACAAAATTACATGGCCAATTTAATGGCTTTAAGAGCTCCGCACCATAACAAATAACGAATTATTTTGAACCACCCGATCAATAGTAAAAGATAATGTGGTAAGTTGATAATAAATTTGTTCGTATAATTTTGAAATTCTACAACTACCTACTCAAAAAACTCAAATATATTAACGTATGTGTGAATGAATGTACTTAGAGATTTCCGAAAGTATTGCGCTATATGTTAAATTTTATTTTTGTGCATTTAACTTAGGAGTGGTAAAAGGGTATAAGTAAAATAAATGTAGGTAAATAAAAAAGTTGGTCGTATCATTCTCGAAACAAAAGTTACAAACAAGAAAAAGTTTTGAGCTATAAGACCGTAAGTAACACATAAATAAATAAACAAACAATGATCACCACTATGACTCTCATTAAATGAATTATAACTCATTGTGTTTTGACTCCATACGTTTTATGGACACTTTATTATATTTATTCTTATAGAATGATTAGTTGTAAATTTGTTATAACCATATGATTACTGTTTAGTAATAAAACTATAGAACTATTTACTAAACCAAAGCAGTACCCAGAACTGGAAAATATATATAATTCCAAACTTTAATATTTGAATTTCTCATAACACTAACCTCAGCTTTTCGATATACGCTCTATAAATGTTAAAACAGGGGATACATATATTTATTTTTTATGTTAACATTGAAATTTAAAGAGCTTTAAGATTCTACAAGATTTATCCAGTAATAGAGTATTACAAGTCAATTAAACCTAAATCATAATAATATTAGTCATAATTTTAAATGTTATATACACATGGGTAAACAAATTTTCCTAGGGCCTCAAAATCTAATAGATGATAAATAAAGGTGCAGTGAAACTAGGATGTATGGTAAGACTGCAGCTAGAGCCAATAGCTCCGATCTATCCTTGTTATATTTTAAACAGTGATTGATTGCCTGGGTCTGTGCTGGTGACAGTCATACGAGTACGCGTGAGTTGTTACTTGCTATTGTGACTGAATTATCCACATGTCAATAACACTTGGTTTTCATCTCTTGCAGATAATATAGGCCAAATGCCAACCTGCCAACGTCTAGCTACCATTGGCCAAACCACAGCCACAGTATAGCTTAAAACATCATGATGCTTGATGCAGCAATATTATAGCTTAAAAACATCATGATGCTTGATGCAGCAATATTATAGCTTAAAACATCATGATGCTTGATGCAGCAATATTATAGCTTAAAACATCATGATGCTTGATGCAGCAATATTATAGCTTAAAACATCATGATGCTTGATGCGGCCACTGTGAGATATGTGGTCACTCCTATTACGTATCTACCATACTTGCTATGAGTTCTGTTGTTGAATCATGATTTTGGATAACCTTAATGTATAAACAATACTTTGATAAGCTTGAAAATAGAGCAAGAATTTGTTTGATACCACAATACTAATTCATTAACTCTTAATTCTTTGCACCGGTAAGATGACCTAATATAGTAGAGGATATTTCAATCATAAATTGTTGAACCTAAATGGTTTTAAATTTTTGTTGGACGATATATAGGAACGGTTGTTAGGAATCTAACACAGTTTAATTCTTAGCTTTGTAACAGCTGTTTTGTTTTAAGTTCTGCCATTAATTCTAAAATCTTACAGCATGCAGAACGTACTTATTTTCACTGCTTCAAAATCCAGAGAATTGTTGATGTTCCAACATAAAACACCAAAAGTTACTGCCTCAAAAAAGTTAAGTTACATTAAATTTTTTTTAATACAATTTTAAAAATGAAATCCAAAAATTTCAAAATACCATTAAATCTATTTCTAACAGCACTTTCCACGGAATTAATATATAAGAAAAGTTTGTTTTTGACAGCAAAAGATATCTAACGCGCAAATATGACCTATAAATTTTGCATTAAAAATATGTTTAAGGTTCTATCCTTTAATTTTCCTAAGCTTTCCGTTACTATAATGGTGAAAGCAATAGATCGTTTCCCGCTGGATAATACACTAATAACTTTTGTGTAATAATATGATTTATCTAATGTATTTTAATTTTTAACAATAATATGGTGTATTTGGAAGGGGATGTTGAGTTTTAATGTAGAGTTGGTATTAAATTTCAGTAAACATATTTAATTAATGATATTGAAAAATATTTATTTAATTGTAATTATTATCTATTAAGCTGCGGTTTTAGTGTAACTTCACTATAACAGTAGCACGAAATATTTAATACACTTAAAAGATACTTTTAACCCTAACTTAACCACAAGAAAATATGAGCATTGTTATATACTAAACCTACCATGATTAATTTTATGATAAATTATTTAAAAACCGCTTTAATTACCGAATAAAAAAATAATTGGAAAATCAAAACCTCTGTGCTACGGAAAAGAAGTGGAATTCAAATTTTGGTAAAACGTATTCTGAGTCTGAAACAATAACAATAAGTATTTAAACTCACTAATTTCGAAAATTCACTTCAATATTATTTTCAATCAGGAAAATGAAACCTTGTAAATAACGTAATGTACTCGTACATCGTTTTCAACAAGATGAATCTACCTATTGAGTTTAAATGACGCGTAAAAATCAGACTCTTCATACAAAATACAAAAACTGTACATCAATATGAAAACATTTTCCTTAGGCAATGCTCGTGACGTGGAAGGAGAAGGAAATGGTTGGCAATGAAGGGGCTGCGGGGCTGACAACATCAAAGGAACGTTTACATCCGACAGCTCGGGGAAGACAGGTGGGGCCTCGCTCATTGTAACAGTTAACTCTCTTTATTTAACAATAATGTGACATTATTTTCTCTAACATCTATTGGGGCCATTATTAAACAAAAATTGGGCTATATTTAGGTAGTAGTTATCGTAATTAAGGCCGCATTTATTGTGGATATAACCAAAATTGGCTCGTACACAAGTGTTAATAAGTTTGTTTTTGAATACCAGGATTACAAAATTGTTTAAAACGCAAATGAAATTTTAATCCAGAGTCGTTTCTCAGTATCTTATGAACTAAACGGTACATCATTAATAAAAAATGCTTTAGGTGATTTATAGATCCATGGTTTGTATACATATTAACCATGAATAGAAGAACTCTTATTCCAGACAAGATATTGAACAACTTTCGAGCTAAAGGGAAGAAGCTTTAAGATAAAAACAAAATTTTTGTACAACCGCCCTGCAGTATTCGCCTTGTGGACAAATGAATTTGATTGGCTCGCCACCCTTTAGATTACACATAATCTTCTAGAGACTTTGTGTATAAACATGTCTTGTGTGACTGTAGGATAAACATTTTGCATACTACATAGAAAAGAATGAGGTGTAACAATATGTATGAGGCTTGAAACTGAAAAGGGGATGAACATTTAATATTTAATACAAAGAAACAGTATTTCAGTAACAAATAACATCTCACTTAAGGCTAAGGCGAAACATACTTTTTCACTTCGGTGAAATAATATATATATATATATATATATATATATATATATATATATATATATATATATATATATATATACAGGGTGTCCAAAAAGTCCCGAGTCGGTTAAATATTTTTCAAAATATTTAAAATAGAGCTATTAAACCTTACAAAAAGTTACTGGACATAAAAATCTATTTTATCACATATTCAGTGATCCGCTGCTTTCTTAGGGGGGGCGGCCCGCTAGGAGTCAGAAGAAAATCTTAAATGTAAGCATAGGTTGATATGCATATCAAATTAAAGGTCTATATTAGTAGAGTACAGAGCCGCAAACCCGACCTCAAACGGATAACCGAGTCAAAAATGACAGCCGTTCAAAGATGGCTAGAGTTTTGCAACTTAGGTTAATGTAACAAAATACACTGATGAGCTTTTTGACTTTAACTTTACTAACATTAAAAAATGGACATGAGGTGTTTCTTGATGTGTTTGAGGGTCATTTTAATGACTTATTCAATTGTAAAAAGTGTTGGGTTAGTAAAGTTAAAATCAAAAAGCTCATCAGTGTATTATTTATTATTTAAGTGTGTATATATATGTACACACACACGCACGCGCGCGCGATGTACGTTTGACTGAAAGTACTATTATGTTAATATATCTGTTGATTACACTCATAAAAAATGTGGTTGAACTCTCTGCTAGCTGTGTAGTTCAGCTCTGAAGCGTTACATACAGGATATGATTTGTTGTAATATTGAAGGGTTCCCGGAAATTGTGCAGCTAAATTACCGAATCCTCTTCTGTTTACTTGCTATCTGACAACGATGTGGAATATTAGTTTATCATCACACATTTGTGACAGTGCCTATGTTGTTATATGCAGCTACATACCTTTTATTATCTCAGTCAACATATATAGAAGTATTTAAAGTTATCAAGGGGTTACGAGCTCTGTAGCTCAAACGAAGTTTTTGGAGGCTAGTGGGAAAATAGATTTTAAAATGTGTAATAATAATATAATGTAACCTACCAAGGGCTCTAAAAGTACTAATTACATGGGTTTCATCTCAACATTATATGCAATGAGCATTTTTTATTCATATTATTAACTAACATGATCTAAAGATGCTAATAATAGATAATGCATCAATAACTCTGTGCTAGAACGTAAAATTCTACTCCAAACTATTGGGATATTTCCCTGAAGGATTAATTGGCTAACTGATACAAGTAATACTTTAAATTTATCTTATCATATCACTACAATCAAAATATTTTTATTTGGTTTGAAGAGAAATATTTAAGCACAAATATATAAAAATATCTAGCTTCCAAAACTATTAATGTTTATGACCAAAACTATTTCGGCAGTTACATTTTTCTTGCGGAACTAGACTTGAATAATTATTACGCTCTTAATTTAGGGAACATTTGATTTATTGCTAAACAAATATATTTTATGCTTCTTTATGCTAAACGTAGGTATACAAATATTTTTAAGGTAGTTAACTATTCACAATATTCAGGGATGTTACAAGTTAATAATTTACATTAAGGAGAAATTAATAAAATATTCAGTTCGTGATCTCGCGTAATTTTTTAATTTTATTATGTTAAACTTTTTCTATTGGAACTTAAATTTTGTTGTGTTCTTTCTATTTACTATAATAATACACACTACCGGTTGCATGACATGGTTCGCTGGGGTTCAATAACAATTTCAAATCTATATCTCATTTCTTTATTGACAGATAGAATGAGAGACAACAATACGGAATAGAAATGTTTAATATCCCCCCGTTAAATTAAAGAAAAATTGTGTGAACCCACATCGTGGTGGGCTTTTGTGGCCCTTAGTAACATTCCATGGTTGGACATGCAACATCGTAGAACTCGTTCTTGTTTATGAAGGAATGAGGTTCCATGAAAAATTTCATATCTACAGATGACATCTTTTTTACCTTGCTATATGTTACATTAACAATTGTATTCATTAAACTAAGTTTCATCTCATTTTTTAAATAATAAAAGGCTACACACCAATTAACCATAAAAAGATTGTTGCATGTGTTAGGATACATGTATTGATATGCCAATTTTTTTGTACGAGTGTACTAAGTTTGTTTTCTCGTTGCCATCATGGTTCCCCATAATATCACAGTAAAAATTCACTAAAGCTCAGCAGAATTTCGTGGCATGAAATGCACCATCGTTAGTATTCCTCATATATAAATGAAGCTTTATGCACAATTTCAAGTACATAAGTCAGTAAATTTTGGTGATATTGTGAGGATAGACAAACACACACAAAATTATTTGCAGCAGCCCCACGAGTTATAAGCTTTGCCAATAATTATTATCTAAACCACATCTCATCAAACATGTTATATTTTTTATATCTAATCTTAGTCTTAACATTAAGATCATATGTTTTATATGTTTGCTGGAGGGACTTTGTTGAGTGATTCATTTTTAGGTTGTTTGATTAATGGTCCATAAATTTAATTTTTAATCAAATGAATCAGCTACTTCGTATCCTTAAAATCTACTCTAATGACATTAGTTACACAAACCATACTTAATCCGTTTACTTATATATTTTTACTGCCACTATGTTTTAATTCTTACTTGAACAATTCAAGATTCCTCAATTCATACAGGTCAAAACTAATCGTGATATAACGACATACGTTGCCAATTCAACGACAAAAGAATTTCAAAAATTATAAACAGAAACAAAATTAATGAGTAAATAGTTAATGACAGTTATTAATCGATTAGTGATTGTTGTTTACAAGTATAGCTAAATTCGTACATAATAGCTTCCTAAATGTAGAGTGCTGTCGTACTGTTCTGTTGTATAACAGTTTGCGTCTTACAACTGATGTTATCAGCCGCTATCAGTGTTAGTCACGCGAGCTATCCACCGATTGTGTAAACTGTTAGTCGTCTCACCCAATCAGTTCCAGCATACACCATGAGCGACATCACCGGCACCTTTTGGTTCCTTCTGTTGACTGTAGCTGTGCGTGCGGACATCTACTCCTTCAACGAAGAGATGGACGGCTTCCTTAACCAATTCACAGAGGACATTCGGCTAGCCCAGAACAGTCAAGTTCCTTTACCAAATGTGCACGCCCAATACTTCAAACAGGTACTCTTCCTAAACTTCTACACGGAAGTGAACTGCACCAACGGGACATTCCAGGATATGACATCGATAAGAAGAGCAGGAAACACGACAATGGTCACGGCCAAGGAGTACTTCCTGTTTCGGACCGAGTTTGGCTTCGACGACCTAAGAATCGGCTACAACTACCAAGCGAGGTTCATGGGAATTCCGTTCTTCGGAACGTTAGACTTGGTTGTCGAAAACAACTCAATCTACCTTGAACTCTTGGTGAACTTGACGAGCGACCGGTGTTCGGGCAATGTGGTTACTATCCGAAACATGAAGATCACCGCTCTCAACAATATAATGTTCAATGTGACGGGTTTCAGTATAATTAATCCACTGATGAGTCGATTGTTGACGTATTCTTTCACTAATGTCAGTGTCGGTGTCAAAGCCTCCATTGAGGAAGCATTAATGGAATTTTTCAAATCCAACTTAAGAGAATTTGACTTCTGTAAGTTCGGAACTGTGCCTGAAAATATACCCTTTGACGACATGGAGTCTTCCGAAGAATTTGTCTTTCCTAACGGTGGAAGTTTTAATGTGTCTAATGATATTACTTTGAACACTTTTCTAAGCTGATAACCAAATAATAATAATTGACCAAAAGTATTTATTCTCATTATTGTGTATACACTCCCAACACCAAATGCAGGTATTTTAATATACTTTTATTTAGTTTAATTAGGATACTATTGTTACAATGTACTGTAATAGCTGGACACCAAATCATTATTTATGTACATCATTTTATCTCGTCTTGTGGCTGTACAAAATAATAAAATTTAGCTATTTTTTATCTAATATATAAAAATTCCGTGTCAAGGTGTTTGAGGTCGCACTCCTTCAGAACATGACGACCGAGTTCTTATAAAATATAGTGTGTATATTTGGTAGGTATGAGAATAAGTCGTAAAGGATATTATTCATGCAATTAGATTATTTGAGTGTCCCTACCCAGAAAAATTATCAGAAGGTAAAAAAATGTTTGACAAACTGAGAACGATCATTATAAAATTATTCAGTAAGTTACCAACACATGTGATGAAATTACTATGGTGGAATAGTTGTTAAGTCTTTCGTTAATTTCTGTCGGGTCCGTCCAGACTACGTTGCACTGTTTTATTTAGAAGAAATTTATTGAATACTTTTTTACATTGAATAACAATTATGCTTCATAAAAAAACGTTACTATGTAAAAATAAATTCAATTTGATATGCGTATTCTTAAATATACCATTATCGTATTGCAGAATCATTTGAGAGCTGTTTAAAATTATCCCTACTATTCATAAATGAATATCTATTCATGTCAATTACCAATTACAAACATAATTTAATATAATTGTACTAATATACTAGTAAACTATATGTAGCATTTAGGTTTAGTTAAGCGGGCAATGGATACGTTGCAAGTGCTTTGAATCAATTACGTAATACACATTGCCATAAAACGTATGAAATATTGTTTTTAGGTTAACATTATAATTAAATGCTTCTTAAAATTCAAAAAATATTATTCGTTCGTGGTAGTTTGGCTTACATGTCTCCAATGCATTTAAGCGGGCACGCTACCCTGAGTTACGAACGTTGGCAATAATCACTATCTTTGCAATATCTTGCAGAAAATAGTCCGGCAGTTTGGAATTTTCAAGAATAGTGTCATCGAAAATCATTCTTTGATGTGTTATTTGCATATCAAGGTTTGGTGTACAAACAATATCAATATTAGCATAAACAGGGCTAAATTTGTTACTCCTATGTATATTCTATCTCTCCATTTAATATTACATTACCATATTGATACATAAAGTAATTTGGCCGGGCTTATAACAGTTGTCTTCTGAAAAAATGTAGTAGGGTATCGTGATATCCCTACTACATTTACTTATTTCGGTGGTAAAATAACCATAAAATAACACTGTAATACCATGAGACATGTTTCATTAATATTAATTTCTACAAGTAAGTTTCATTATGCAAAATTCCTAAGACGAACTATATTTTTATAATTTACAAAAAGAGAAAAACAGTGACAAAATCAGGGGAAGGTAGTGTTTGTGGAAGGGACTAATTAACTGACAAAAGTCACAGTACTTGAAGTGGTTGTACTCGCAACAATTGTAGTATCTCTAATTAGAGTTGCGTAAAAATAACAGGCTCTACTTGAAAGACAGGGTTGCCAACCCCTGTGAATACTTCCTTTTATGTTCCACTTGTCCTGTCACACATCTCAACCGGTCTATACGACCCGCGATGTTTTAAAATGTAGGTACTAAAGTGTGTTACATATTATTTCAGTGCAAGCTGTGACCAAATTATATCTATAGTTTTGAAAATTGTGCACTAACTCTAACGACACTAAGTATTACCAGTCAGGGTATTGAGAACGTTATATCATTGTGATGAAAAATTATTACATGGACTGCCAATAAAGGTACAACCCATTTTACCTTTCATAGTATTAATTTTATATTTTGGACCATGAACTCACTTTCAAAGATAATACTGTTTTTATACACACTGTCGGTTTTTATTTTAATATTTATGTCTCGGAACCAAAACTTTACAACACTTCTTTGAACACAAATGTTTCAAGCATAAATTTAATACTTTGGTAAATAATCATTATACTATAAGTATTTATAAAATTTCTCTTTCGAATTAAAAATTAAACACACTATATGTGTAATAGATCACTATGTTCCCTTCGAAACAATAAAATAAGCTTTAGTTTTATCATTTAAAATAGTTCAGGACATTCCAGGCTATAATTCATTAAGCTGATTCAGTGTGTGCCTATCTGTAAGTCTGCTTTTTCTAAGCGTGCTTCGACGCCTCGCAGTCTGGTCCTTTGTTCTCTCAATGACATTATGTGTGCCGCCTAGAATCTTGTTTCGGTAGGACAGTAAGCGGTACCTCAACAAACCCTTTGTTTTCTCGTTGAGTGTAGTAGCGCCGTCCCGGGTCCCGTGGCCTTTTCTAATTCGTTTTCAGTATTAGTGCCGTTCAGAACTTTGTTTCGTATGCGATAGACAGAAGATAGAGTATGCGAGATGTATCCCTCTAATCTCGTGTCCCACACCGACGCCAGTGGCTGTTGTAGTGACAAGAGGGGTGTCATAAATGGCCCTTTCTTCCATGGATCTCGCTTCAACCCCCGTAAGGCTCTAAGCGAGCTGGAGGTGTCCCCCCCTCCTCCACCGTGAGCCAGGCAAGAAGCTAGAACAACATCGGTAAGTTGGCATCATCCCGTGAACCATTCTCTTCTAATCCTCAACAATAACCCGATCTCATATGTCTGCCTTTTATAATTTCTTCGTCGTACTATTGAAGTACATTTAAATCTTCATTCTAATTTGTTGTAACTCAATTTAACAAAATGCTTAGAAATGCTGGATTCAATCTTCTATCCATTAAACAAATGGTTTCGGTTTTAATATCTTAGTATGTTACAAAGTCCACAATACAAGTGTGTGATGGTTTATTTTAAATTTTTCTAGTACGATATATAATAAATATTTTTACAAATGTAAAACACTGTACAAAACATAAAAGTAAAATTAAGGGTGTAAAGTATAAAGTGCGTGATTTTTAGAATTATATTATATAAAATGGTTTTATATGTTTTTCATATGAAAAGTTACAAAATCAATTTTAAGATTTTAACCAACATCCCAACCTTTAAAAGTTTTCTTAGATCGGTAAAATTTAAAAATAATAATAAATTAAAACAATCTTTTTCTTTATTGTAATTAACGGGCGTCAAATAGTTTTATTTAACTTTATCAAATAGTATTTTCTTTTTAAAATAACTACTTTCAGATGGAAAGGGGTGGTCATCTTAACGTCTAGCTTATCTGCTACTTTTTTCCAGGAAAGCAATTTTTGGAGACCTACATTGACATAAAATAACCTTTTTTGTTACAAACGTTTGTTAACTCACGTTTCAAAATATCGGCCAGGCAATAATACAATTGTATTTACCTATCAAGTGCTGCGGACCATAATTGTGGTTTTTGAAATGTCCAAGTTATTTTTAATATCGAAATAATATTTTTGGAGATTTTGATGTTTAATAAGGTGAGAGATAGTTCCTTAACAAAGTTTCCAAGAAGATATATTACTGGCTAACATCTAGTAATATCTGTGATACAGTGTCTGAGGCCAGCGCATATTACCTATATAAAAAAAACTGATCATGCAATTATGTAAGTACTTTTATGTGATTATATATACCCATGTGATCCATATTTATACAAACTCTTTTAATTAATCATTTCAAAAGTCAAATTAGTATGTGTTTGAGTAAATATATGTTTACACGAAACGTTTGATTTGTTTGATGTAATGAAATATAAATTATGGATGACATAACCCTGGTTGATTAAAACTACTTAGTTATTTTTTTTTATTTGGTATAAATAAAAATTGCACAAATTTCAATTTTGAAAAACTTAACTCAGGTTTAATTACAACTGCTACAATAACTGTTAACAATATCAGCAGTCTATTAAAATAATATCTCAAAATATCATATTTATCATTTGTTAAATTGCAGGATGCTGGACAGAATATATATATATATATGGCATATTTAATCTCAATTATTTCCTTATTTCGTTGTAGTGAACGTTTATTAAAGCTATTGTTTAAAAGAAATGGGAATTTTTATTAGATCATTGTTAAAATTAATTGCAGGATGCTGGACAAAAAATATATATGGCATATTTCATCTCAATTATTTCCTTATTTCGTTGTAGTGCACGTTTATTAAAGCTATTGTTTAAAAGAAATGGGAATTTGTATAGATTTACAAATGTTTTTGAAAATTTTCAAACGAGCCAAAAACTGTAATGTCTATCAAATTAAAGATCTTAGTCTAAACTACTGGTACTGTGCCGAAATTAATTGAATGATTCTGTTTTATTTCTTTCCAAACTAAAAGTGATTCCAGACCATCCACTTTTAACAGAAACGTTTTGACTCTTCAAAACAACGGTGTTTTGGTTTTTTTTTTATTTAATCCATCACATTTAATCTGTCAGCAGAACTAAAAAAGCAGTGGAAAAGGATGTTTGATCAGTTCCAGATATCAAGTAGGCCGTGACCAAAACAAACAGCCGATGGTCCAGACAGCAATCAGAACTGACAAACAGCGTGTGTTTACGCAGCTCTCTGACGTCACACACTGTCAGTGTCGCTTTACTGGAGAATCCCATACTCTGTTGGGAAATACTCAAGTGTTGGTTAAAGAAAGACAGCCATTATTTTTTGCAGATTTAAAACTGAAATTATATATTTGCTTAGAAATCATAGGAGTTAAATATGAATTAAAGTGTGCTTCCGGTTTATTGAAATACAGTTTCCAGAATATAAAAATTTGTTCATTTGGTACGTTGGTAATTGAAGTGTCATTTACCACTTTCATTCATTTACCATTCATCATTATACCACACTTTTGTTACTTGTGTAATGTCCAAAGAGAAATGAGCTCTCAAAAATTATCCCAACGAGAAAGTCGTGATCAAAATGTATGTATTTTAAAAATGTATGATTTTTATATAGCAAAAGTTTGTGAGAATGTTAGGCTGATCCCTTTTAAGCCTTTTTCTGCTCGTCCTCAAAAGCCACTGGCCTGTTTAAGGATCTTATTAATCATAATAAGGGGAAGTATAGGTTTAATGCGAGTTCCAGAGTGCTGATAAAAAGTGCTAAGGTCACGGCCAGGATTTGAACTTAGATCCAAACTCCGACATCATAGACAGTGCCCACCGCCTGTTCCCAACTATAGCTTGTTTTTCTAAAGACGATCCCTGACGGAGCCGAGTCCCGGCGGCTTCTCTCACACGCTAAAAATCTTACTTCAAACCTTTACCTCATTCAGATATACACTTATATTACCTCGGAAATAATGTGTTATTGCTTGGATAGTATTCACCATTGTATTCGGGTAAAAGAAAAATATTTTGTGAATTATGGTAACCAAAAATATGGAGACAAACATTTAAGCTTGCTCCACCTTAACTCAACGCTATTCCAAAAGTTATGACAGTAAAAATAATTCTGATACCGTATTTTTTGTATGTCTCTTGAAGAACGTCATACTAAATATTGAGAGTTCTAAGCTAATTATCAAAGGCGTAATTAATATTTTTGTAAACCATTACGAAGTCGATTATTAGTTATTATTTTGAGGTTTTAAAAATATTGTATGATTTAGAGTTTTTATTATTTATAAATCAATTAAGATTTATCACTGACTGTCTAATTATGCGTATGGGTGCATATCAAGCGAGGTACAGTCACAACACTGGATTCTAGACATCCGACCCGCCACTGTGCCGTGACCGTGCTATATTTATGCCTTACTAATGAAACACATCTACCTATTCTGTATGTAAAAAACAAAAAAAGAAAAAATATTGTTTTCACACAAACCAAACTGCGAAATTTTTAAAATTAAACCTCTATGCTAAATGTCATATTTAATTCATGAAAAGGCCACACTGCCCCGCTGTGCGAACGGAACCGACCTAACCACTATATCTTGTTCAGTGACAATGCACTACATATTTTTAGAAACCTATGAATGAATGGTGAGAGTAACTATGTAGATGGTTTTCCTTCGTGAACCTTTCAAGAACGTAAAATTTCTTAGAAGCAGCATTCGTAGCTGACCAAAACAGCAACACTACGTTTGGTTAATGTGCTAAATGGCCTGTAATGCCTCTCACCCTCAGGAAGACACATTCTATGTTCTAGTGAATATGTGCTTTCAAACCATAGACTGATCATTCTGGTAGTCCCAATGTGTCAAAGTTACAGGCTTGGGAAAACGCTTTTTATGTGGCGACTACTTCCGTCTTAAATTTACCTTCCGTTCTCTTTTGTTGTCCTTTGAGTGCTGCTAGTGATTTAGTAATTTTATTCATATAATGACTAACGAGAACCTAACTATATATCTATACAGGCAACATGGTTATTATTACATTTTATGTCGTTAAGTAAAATTTCATGCTGTTAAATTGGCTTATTCAATTTGAATTAAAATTAAAATTTATATTTTTAATTTGTATGGTATTTTTATGAGAACTAACAGTCATGAAAAATGAACTCGACATAAGCCGAAGAGCTAGTTATGATTTCTTAGTATGAGTAAGCTACTTCACATTATGAAATTGGCTTTCTCACATTAAGCTAAAGCTCTAAATTTATCATTAGAGAACATAACAATAATCTTGCAGAATATAACAGGAACTAACAAATAAAAACTAAAAAGTAAAATTGTTAATAATACTGAGATTCATATCAGTAATTCATTCATTAGAACTTACAGGAACCAAAAATATGCATATACCGAAAACCTAATTATATTTAAATGTGGTAAACTACGTGTTATGCTGTGAAATTGAACGTCTCACATTTCATCACTGCTTTAAAAATAGTAATATTGCTGAACAAATTATTTTTTCATCAGAACAAACAAGAACTAACGAAGAATTAGCAATTTATATGGAAAAATGTGGTAAAGTTGTAAGTTGGTTACGTCGACTCACAGACCTGTGGGGAACGATGATGTTCGATCACAAATGCCGTCTGAAGACACAGAATTCACCCGTTGTAATCACCAAAACTTTTTTTAAATATCTTCTATTTGTGGGATGGTGTAACACTGGAATTACCACAAATCCTTATTAGCATGCATGATCAAAACGTACAGTACAATACATAGTTTCAAAATCTCAAAATAATAACAAATAACTGATTTCTTAAGGATTTATAAAAAGTTAATTACGGCTTTACTTATAAACTTAGAACTCTCAACATTAAGTATGTAATTCTTTAAGAGATATACAAAACGATTTTCATTTACTGTAATTATTTTTGGAATAATGATAAGTTAAAGTGGAGAGAGCTTACATTCAAACAGAAATCCATCTTTTTCTCCATATTTTTGGTTATCATAATTCACAATAACTCCCAAAATATTTTTCTTTTACTCGAATACAACAGTGAATACTACTCAATCAATAAAAATTATATCTGAGGTAATATAGGTGTATATTTAATGTGCTAACAGTTTGAAGTGAGATGTTTAGCGTGTGAGAGACGTCGCGTCGTCGAGATCCGGCTCTGTCAGGGATCTTCTGTAGAAAACAAACTTTAAGATGGGATGCGAAAATGTAGAATTGACCTAGTAAACATTATTAATAAATACGAGAGGAATATTGGTATTTGTCTAACTGTATATCAATTGTGTATGTAATATGTTAATGTAATAACACGCATAGTCCAGCCACATTAATTTATTTTATAATCCAGAAATAGGCTAACTATAAAATGAATGCTTCAAAGCCTTCCACCACCTTATTGAACGGGACAGCTGGAACCTGAGCTATTTTAGAACTATTTCGGTGTTAAACCTATTATGCGGAATATTGGCATTTAAATTAGGAATCTTTTTACTCAGGTCCACATAAAAACGGGCGAGGATCAAATTGGAATTATTTATTGTGTGTCCATGAAGATTAAAACGATACGTTCTATAATAATTTATCAATATTTTACATGTTTACTTAAAATATAATTTTAGAAAATTGCATGATTTTTAATAAATAATTTCTAAGGAAATTAAATTTCGTATAAATAAAAATACGTCAAATATTATAAACATATAGTAAAAATTGTATAATCTTATCAGCAACCGGTTTTATTTGAGCCTGGTCATAATAAACCTCTAAAATCCACCGTACATTTTTTCTACCTCTTGTGGAATGACCAAAAACTAGTATTTTTATGATATTCATAGCATATACCTTAAAGAGATGTACCAGGAATTGTGTTAAAACTTTTTGTATTATTCCTTTTACAAACCAGGTTCATTACATTAATATATTTAAATAACTATAGAACTATTAATTAACTATTTTAGCTGTCTTTTAAAGGAAAAAGTGATTCATATCTATTTAACCATTAACATTGTATTTTAAAGTCTATTTGCTAAGATTAGTCTGCTAGTGTAGATATATAGCTCTTATAATGGATGTTTGCTATATTTATAAATGAGTTTAGTTTCTGCATTCCATTCAATTGGAATATTTTCCTGGAACCACTTGGTGTGGTTTATGCGAAATATTTTCTTTTAGTAACCTATTCATTTTATTTTATCTTCAACGGGCATCCCAAGTTCATGATTTTTAATACAAAATATTGGTTTAAGCAAGTTACAAAATTCTTTATGATTATTAGTATACCAAACCCAAGTGCAAACTCAATAGTAAGACATTAATTTACAAATTAAGCAATCAATATCTAATGGTAGCTAGCGAACAAATTAACAGATTAACAACAACGAATATATAAAGCAGTGATTACGAATAAGAAATATGATTCTTCGTATAAGAACTGTAGTATATTACATTGGTTATTCTTTCAAAGGACAGTATCTATTTCCTTATTTTTAGACCACCCGACTCATTGTGGTTCAGAGCTTTCCATAATTCCAATATTAGGGCAACAGGTATATTCATACCATTATGAAATCCTCTAGGTATGGTTTTAAACGGCATAAAGTAAATTTAAATTTCTAGTTTTTCTCTGTTTTTCCTTTAATACGAACATGGACAATATTATTGTAAAATACTATCACATTTAATCATCTGCATGAAGCTCAAACTAGTATGCGTTTCAGTAAAGTTGTGTTAAACCAACTTGTTTTTCAATTATCTATTGGAATGGGGATATATTTTTCTGTCACTTAACAAAACTACAATGCTTGATCCATATTCTTATCTTTATAATTTACTTTTATATTACTGAGCACTCAAAATTATAGTAAAATCAAAACTAAGATGTGAACTATTGTATTTTATCCTACCCAGAGGCTAAGGTCCTAAATTAGAACCCTTTTACTATAATACTGCCTTGATAGATCTCTAACTTAGTTGGGACAGCATATAGTTAAAAATGTGCTTAATGAATACTTTGTTTGAAAAGAATTGACTTGTTTCGGTATCAAACTATGCTACCAGTCTGGAATATCAAGCAGGCTGTGACCAAAACAAACAGTGACGAGCTATCAGACAGCAATCAGAACTAACAAACAGCGTGTGTTGACGGAGCTCTTTGGTGTCAAATGGTGCACCGTTCCACATTCCGCATTTAAATAAGTAAAAATTGTCTTCAATTTATATAACTTTAACGATTAGTGGAAAAAAACAGAGATAAATGTAACAGCATTCTGCTTTACGTATAACGTTTAAATGCGTTGAAGAATAAAGATTCGTGCTAAAAGTATCCTGCCACACAAGCCAAGTCAGAAACGTTTCTTCAGTCAATGAAGAGTAACTACCTTAGCAACGCATTAAACAATGGAAATACGTTTTAAATCCACCGGCAGACAATGGACATTACATCTGCATACCGAATTATAGACTTTAATGATCCTTTGACAATTTCATGGTTAGTTTTTTGTTCATTAAGTTTTGTTTTTAAACAATGTTAGAATAATTAAAGTCTAAACGCTTTTATTTTTATTCTACGCTACTCATAAAATAACCAAAATATTTTATTTTATGTGTTGAGGTAGTTAGGCTACATTTATAGATATGTCACATGTTGAAATCTCATATGATTCTATTCAGATTGTTTACAAATTTATTTAATTTATTTATTATCGTTACTATCATTATTGTTACCTATAAGGCCAATTTAAGAATGTTCAATAACTCTCCGGAAAATTCCGGGGAGTGCTCCATTATGAAACTAAGTGCTTCCTATATAAATTTAATCTATATTTAAACAATGTACAACAATAAATTTTGTAAGTCAGTTCATTTTTTAAATTGTATTATTTCTTTAAGAAAGTCATACGTCTGTCTACTTATGAAATATAAAAGAATCCTTTTGATAATTTAAAACCTAAACTAAAAGAGATCTTGAAAACAAAATAAAATAAAATAAATCTTTTGTACTGCCGGGTCAGACCTGTACACATAATAAACATGAAAAGACTTAAAACATAACTTATTAGGCCTTTATTGTGACAAAAAATAAACAATAATTTTTAAATGCAACAGACTTTAAGCTACCAAATCATATAAGTTCATCATCCAATAAGGTGATAGAAACAAACTTAAGTTCCTCTTTAGAATAAAACAAGTCATTGATATAACAGCTAATAATCAGAAGCATAATGAATTACGTAGATGGAGGGCATAAGGGAAAAATGGAGGGATAGGGAGTATTTGAAGAAAGGACACAAAATAACACATTGTGATAATAGTTACTGTAATAATTGTACTTGATTATTTTGTTTCTTTCACTTTATTCAATTTTGAATGGTAAGAGGAATTTAATCTTAGTTTTTTTTTTCAAAGGGAAATCATAATATAAGACTTAAGTGTATCTCCAATATTCATTCATATTTTGTCTATGAAAACATCTAATTGTCCCACTTGTATCTTACTTCTGTGTGTTGTTCTGTGTGTCCACGTATTAAAGAGTTGTAATAATTTATGAGTCATTTAAAGGATTAAGATACAAACACTTGAAGTTTAGCTGTGTCGGTTATTTGTTCAATTAATAAGATTTGTATGCAGCTTCATTTTAAAATACTAGTTCCATCTTTAACACTGCATGTAATTCATTTTGTCATACATTTTATGTTCTGTACTGGTGTTTACCTAATACTAACTGGCATACCATAGTCGTAATCATCTTTTGCAGAGAAGAGAGTCAAGCAATTATTTTTTTCATTTGGTTTGAACTCTCCATCACGTGTAAGTCCTGCAGACTGGCAAGTCTTCATAAGGTTTGTTTAGTTGACATCAATATAGCGATATTGCAATGTACTAGCTTGTGTTGGATTTTTTATGTGGTTGTTGATTGTACATTGCTCCTTCTCCTTCTATCTCTCTCCATTATTTACTCAGAATCCGTGTTTCACCTACTTACTTCCAGTGATAGATTTACCAGTTCGTAAACATGTTAGATTTAATACACCTTGTATATTTACAAATATTCCACCCTATAGTAAATAAGTTTTCATAGAAAACAAACAAAACCGCCCAATTAAAACTGCTCTAGAATATTTACATATATATATATATATATATATATATATATATATATATAAACACGTAATTAAAATAGTTAAATCCCTCAAGCAAAGTATGATACTGACAATCGTGACTGGGGAAATCTACAAACATGGGTTGTTTGTCAGTTCTGATTGCTGTCTGAACCGGCCGTGTTTGTTTTGGCCAAAGCCTTGTCTTATACAGTGGATTGATTGATTGATTGATTGAGCTTTTAATTGTTAGGAAATGTAGATAGATGTTTTCTACTATTTATAAACTATAACCTCAATATAATACACATAACAGGGAGATTTCAAACTAGATAAACCTACACAACAACAACTTTGAACACCATAAAACAACAATTTCAGATTTTATTATTCTATCTACAAGGAAGAATTATATGGGCAATTCATACGTTCTTATGTATGTGTGTTTGTTTACAGTTAACATATTTTAAATCAGTATACCTTAAAAATAATATATATTGGGATGAAAAGACATTAAAACGCCATACACAAAGTATTAATAAAGCACGTATATTTAAAATCTCAACACATAATATTTATGTATAAAAAAAGAGTGCATTGTACCTAAATGCACCACTTAATGAAACGCCTTCAATATCAATATTATGTTATTTTCAGTAAGGCACGAGTTCACAGTGCGGTTTCACTTTTAGAGGCGCATTTTGTTAATGAACAATCAACGAAATTGAAATCGGCCTTGATACATAATGCTTTTGCATAAATCAATGATGATTGCATAAATGTTTAATTATTTACTAGGTGTTTGAGAAATTACCATTTGGAAAAAATTACGTATAATTTAAGGAATGATTTTCAAAATAAGATTGATTAATAAAGCTAATGAAGTGGTTACACGTAGGAAGTCTTCTAGGTTGATCTTTCACATAATATTTAAAAACACATAATACAAGCTTAAATAATTAGAGTTTTCCGTATTATGATCATTTCGATTCATAACTTTACTTAGTCTTTAGAAAACTTGGAATTTTGAAGATAGGAGACAATTATCGCGTGAAAGAATTTATTCATAAATCTTCAACAATTGGGAATGAACCTTTTCAAGGAAAAATTTTTCGATGATCATTCATTCCTTGCCTTGTGATAGATGATAGTAAGAATGGGCACTAAGACAATACAAACTCATCTATTGATTACTGTCACACCAAACTATTAGTCACAGGTTTAATAAATGTAATAATTTGCATACTTATAAATAATGTTAAATATAAGTATATAAATATAAAATGGTGTATAAAGGTATGTATATATGTATGTAAGTAAACATATCACCACACTGAACGGTACGGAGGCAGTATATGAACCTAGAGTAGGTGAGTTCATTAGTCAATCTTAACCAATTCGATATAAAACGTTTCAAAATTGTTAACTCAGCTAATTTGCAATATTAACCCAAAAATTCGTTTTTATATATATTATACGTAATTATAACATAACCCATGATTGGCATTTGTTATTAAATTGTCTAGCAATTTCAGCAACAATTATTCCTACTTATTTTTCCTTGACTCTTAAGGTTTGAATATGGTGGTTGTTTAAAATTTTACAAAACTACAATTGAACCGTTATAAGTGAATATGTTTTCAAATGTAACTTTAGATTAATTTTAACTAAGTCCACGTTCTTACACAGAAATATATGTGGTTAAAATGGCTATTTTTTATGGTTTTAAAATTAGAGAATGCCTAAATATTGAAAAGTGTTACGATTATATTAACATACCAACACTGATATTTATCATCAGTGAAAGTGTTTCACTAGTGGTGTACAAATTAAACGTATAAACTAGTAACACTGAAGAGTTTTTACATTTGAAGTTGCTTGCCATATATGAAATCTAGTATTATTTCGATTTATCCGGAAGGTATATTTTATTTAACAACCCTTAAGAGGGTATGAAGATATGCCATCACAGCTTCCGGTAAGACAAGACGTTGTTTGTTGTCACCGACAATTTCAAACTGAATAACAGCAAAACTGCTTAAAAGTGCTCTCTACCCTAAATGGACAAAAACAAAACAACAAAATAGCATCAATACTTCTTTCTGCATTTATTGATGGCATGATTAAGTCACTTATACATCAAATATCTTTTCAACTACACAGACTGGTAACAACCCATTTACATCATGAAGTGATGTACTAAAAATGAAATGTTTATGTAGCAAAACCACGTCAGAGAAGTTAGATGGTAACTGTGTTGGCTTGTGGGCCAAGTTTGCCGACAGGTTGACGGATGATGATGTACAATGTTTGTTTATTGTTTGTAAACATATCCAGCTGAGTTGTGGTGTGAATTGACCACCTCACAAAGAGACCATCGTCACGGGGTTGTCGTACAGTGTTGTCTAAAATATGTGTAAAGCAAAAATGATTTTTTATTAAGTACTCCAACGTTATCAGCCAACTGTTAATGACATCACCGTTTAATTTTTAACTCAGCATGAACTGACCGCAATATAAATAAATAAATGTTAATTCAATATAATAAATAAAACTAGAACCGTATATATTATATATATATATATATATATATATATATATATATATATATATATATATAATGTAAAAAAACATTGAATAAAAAAGTACTTGCTCCGCCGGGACTCGAATACGGATCTCTCACTTGCCGGGTGAATGTGCTACCATTATATTTTATGGTAAATTTACTTTCATAATAGTGTTTTTTTTTACTTTCAGTTCAAATTAAAACTGCAATGGCAGAGTCAATAAATGCATACGTCACATATTATCAAGTACTGCAATAAACGAGTAATTTCGCATTTGTAATCTACACACAATAATAATTAATGTAGGGTTAGCGCACAATTACATTCGGTTTGTGGCATTGGTCAGTGAACTGTTTATTGCAATATCGAGGCAACGATCTTAATTACGGCTAGCTGCACTACTGCAGATAAGCGCAATATGTGAACATAAACTCATGTAGCGGATTAGGTACCGAGTACGTATGTGTTGAAATCATTTCTAATACACTATAATAACATTGATAATGAATGTGGAAACAACATCTGACCAGGGCCAAACGAACTCCACAATATAACGTCGTCCACAAAACTTAAAGGGAGACAAAAACATTTTTCTCCCGAGAGAGAGGAAGTGAGAGGGAGAGGTAGTGAGAGGGAGGGAGGGTGGGTGTGGTGATGGAGGGAGGGAGAGAGAGAGAGAGAGAGAGAGAGAGAGAGACCGCCACAGGGTTACATTTTGAACGACAAGGGACGGGTAGCGAAAAAGAGGTGCTACGCCGACCGATCAGGCCATGTCACGTGATCTCAGGTGATGAGGTATATTAACTTGTCTCGGCAAAAGGGGAGCAATCACCTGATTATACGTCTTACTCTATAGTGCAACTCAGCCCAGCCTATGAACTATCAGCTAGAGAGCACTAATACAAATTAAATTAATAGAAACAATTTTATTCAATCCTAAACTTTTTAAACATAGTTGTCATTGTCATATAATACTAAACACGTATTTTTTTTGTAGTTACAAATATTTAATCCCAATTCAAAAAGCGTAATATCGTTGGATAACTTTTTTTTAATGCCAGGCAATGTTACTCATAGTAACAAGAGGTAGGATTACGCTAGCCTTATGTCTCATTACCAAGATTGCAAGCTGTGGGGGCATTCAAAACTCTTGGGCATTCAATACCAAAATTACAAAATCTCAATGGCAGTTTGGTGGGATATGGTCTCTATCCCGTTATAAGAAGACATTGCCTTGATCTTCTTATTAAAAAAAATCCTTTATCTGTAATTATACAAGGAAGGCAGCTGTTCCTTCGGACACCTTCGAAGGAAATTATGTCCTTACTAGCATCCCGGTCAGATGAGGGACCTCCACAAACTAAAATTTTAAGCTCATAGTTGTGTTTTTTCTTCATATGTTTACATCAGTGACAGATATCAACAATTTATGTGTGACACACACCATTGAGGTAGTTAAGCCATCATAAAACCCAATATTCACTCCACTCACATCCTCCACTCAGTGACAGAGGCATTCTCTAAGTTACATAGTTCAAGCGATTTTTAAATACAATAATAACATTCCTAAAATACGGCACAATTAATAGTGTTATTACAGTGTGAGATTCAACGTTTTAGTGGATATTAGCAATTTTTGAAGTATTCCTTTAAGTTTTACTTAAGGTATTGGGGTACCTAAATTTAGAGAAAGAACATTTTCTGTTAATACCTGCATTATGAAAAAAGAAGCATTTGAATTTCGTATTTCTAGATATCAAAATTAAGAAGCCATGTAATGAATTTGGTATGTTTTTTTAATAGTAAAATCAACTTAACGCTTTGTATTGAATTGTTTCAGTCCATTCAAGAATTAATAGCGCTAAAAATCGCACAAATATTTAGTTTTCAATTATAAAAAAATTTTAAAAATATAAAAATTCTTAAAATTATTTATAAACATGTGCCTTTAAACTGTTTTCCTTTGATTTTATTTTACCGGATACCAAACCCCATTTAAAAATTCATAAAGGAAGTCTCATGCACGTATTGCAGTACATAAAAGGCATCCTTTAATAACTTAATATCTCAATTAACATTCTCTAAAAATATGTTATATGAATTTAAAAGAAATATTATTATGTTATGAATTCAAATATATTTAATAACTGAAATTATCACAACTTCAGACATCTTTTAAAAGTCCTCCAATTAGAAAGACCTTCCTATAACTGGTCTAAAAGGCTACACTCTAACTATCCGAATCGCTTTTTTACGTTACTTAAAGATCTTGTCAATACATAATTTAGATTCTTCAGATCACTTAACATGTATGATTCATCAATCAATGGGATAGTATGCAAAATAATTATCAAGTAGTAAGTCTCTAATATGAAGATAATAATTCAATAAATTCTAAGGTGTACCTCTAAAGCTGTAAAACTTAAACTTACTTAACAGCCTCCACTAGCTTTACATAACAAATTGTGCCAAAATTTAGCACTTTTGGTTGATACAATCAGGAGTACACTCAAAAAATTAATAAATAGCGTACATTAATTGTGATTTGAAAAATGAATGGTGTTATTTAATAATTAATTGGAAAATAAAGACGTCATGTCCTTGATGATATTAGTTTAAACCCTTAGAAAAAGTTTGTATACTGTATTTAAATAAACAATACTCTATAGGTAATACTTTATCTTTCACTAGCAGTTATACACGGTTTCGCCTGCACTTTCGTACGTTTTGCACCTGTATCAGCACTTCTGGTTCACCAATGATCAAGAAAATATGTTAAAAGTGAACACATATAGTCATTTTAATTTACTTTGGTCTTAGTATTGTTTTTTTCTTATGATTTTGCGTCCCTCCCGATCAAGAAAATATATTTACATAGACAGCTCTGAGAAATCTACTTTAGTCAAAAGACATCTTAAATATGCTTCGTAACAGTTTTTAAATGTATAGTAAACGTTAGACTACATTGTCTCTTTGGTAAGTCCTGTTATCAGTTACCCGCTGCTTTGCACGCAATTTAGTAGGCGTTGCACGTTTTTGACCACTGCTGGTTCAAGTGAATTACATTTCCGACGCCAATGTTGAGTTTTCCTAGTTGCCATGATCAAGAAAACGCGTCAAAAAGTTTATAATAATTGTAATTGTATTTTCTTCGTTCTTAGTATGTTTTATTTACCAGATATTGATTTTTCCCCGATCAAGAAAATATATATCACACATCAGGGAAGCTTCTTTCAAAAGAGAATTACTATGGGTTACATATCAATATCTAAATTTATACCACACACACACACACACACACACACACACACACTTTTTTAATATTTTAGAACACTTATAACTGGAGATGGTACATTATTTCAAAAGACAGTCCAGCGAAATTTCATCTAGCTTGGTTCTTGTCGACTGCTTCAAAGGAAGTCTTCGGAGTCAATTTCTGGTCTTCTTATGTCGTAGGATATTTTCTTATGTAGTTTAGTACTTACCTAATCGCTGAAATCTAAATTATGGTTACTCTTTAGACAATTTACACACTATAAATGTAAACAAATTGAAAATAATATATAATGTTTACACTAACAGTTAATTACATTTGACAGGCTCATTTAATTAATATAGCTCAACTTTAGAGACCAAGACGGTATTTATTGCTACCTTAAAGACCAATGGGGCGTAGCCTGGAGGAATTTTCTAAATAAGAATAGGCCTATATTTATTCCATGAACCGTAAGAATGTCTATGTGTAAAAATTTTCAGTACAATCGGTTGAGTAGTCTACGCGGGAAAACAAAACAAACAAACAAAGGCACTTTAGAATTTATTATGTTATTATGATTAGGATCACTACTTTTTAATCTTCTGCTCAGATAAAAAAAATCATTGAGTGGAACAGTTGGTAAGAACAGTTATACTGTTTTCATTAAATAGGTTAAAAGTATATAATATAATATAAATCTTTATATATAATAAATATATAAAGGTAGGAAAGAACAGATAAAAATAATGTTATTATGATACATTACTATTTGTTCAAAACCTTTATAGGAAATAGTTTTTCGGTTTTTTCTCCACGGTTCGGTATATCTCCACTATACTTTAAATTTTAAATGCAGGCGCAATATATAAATATCCTAAAAACATTAGGCCTGTTACTGAATGTGCTCCAAGTTAAAATATAGTTGAAAAAATGGTTTAAAAACAGATTTAATGAATTCTAGAAAATATTTATTCGTAAAATGAAGAGAACGCTGGATATATGAAACTGTATGGAGAAGCTAAATTATATTTTCGTTGCCTCTTAGTATTATGTGATGTAAGATCGTGAGAAAAAGTGAAGATAAATACAGAGAATATCGAATGTACGGTTAATAACTTAGGTATTATCTAGCTATAGGATATTATTGTCTCCTTTATTAGAAATGTAAGGCAACTAGCCTAAATCCCAAAGTCTGATTTTTACTTTAACCTATACTCTGGGATTATCATCAATGTTTTAAAGTTTTCAACTTTATTTCCTATTTCGCCAAATCTCTTTTTTGGAAAAAATTAAAGTCTTAGAAAAATAACTGATTTAGAATTCTAAAATATAGTAACTTATAAAAACCAAAATCCTCTCAAATACTAATGTTTAGATAAATTAATCCATTTTCAATTCTGTTAGAACCACATAATTGAGTAAATGAACATTTACATTAACTTTCAGCGACCAAGCACTGTAACAAGGTATTAGTGAGGACAGTGTACGAGGTATTTGTAGGTTGTTGTACGTGATGCCACAAATGTTGCCGTGACGTCACACTAATACGCTTGTGGCAGAACATCAGAGCTCAGTGTGATGTGTGGTCAGTGGCCACACCAGAGCCCTCCCCGTGCTCACACCCCCTGTGTGGTCCCCAACCCTGATATCAAACCAGCATCATCTCATCACCATCCATCACTTCAAAGCCTTGGAGACAACACTTATGGCATCCGTTGTAATTCGCTGCGCTGAACGTGAGAGTTGTATTCCAAAACTTTAATTAATACTACGTTTCTATCTGATAAGTTTTAATGTTTATTGCGTGTATTTATTGCATTTAAACTCTAGAAAATAACGAAAATTTCTACGTGCGAATGAAGGGCTTTACCTTTAAATTCGTGGTGTACAACTACTTTAAGCGGTTATATTGAAAATAAATTATTTTACAATACAAAGTTCCTTAAGAACAGTGTTTTCCAATCCACACCCATCTCATCTTAAAGACCTGCCTCATGATACACCATGCACCCACGACCTGATAACTGGATTCGTGAACTTGGTTAAACGTTATTTTCAAACACGAAACTGAAATCCAACATTTTCACAATGGAAGTAGTTCACATATCAGTAAAATAAACAAACTATAAACATAAAATCTGTTTGAATGAAATACACCTCAATTGCAACCGATTCACTTTACTTGGAATCACACTGTATTGATGTGCATCAGATGCATGCAAGTTAAAACTAGTGCCAATATTGTTTAGCATCAGCACTGCCCCTATTTTTTCTGCTGCTGCGTTCGTGTTAATAAACAGTGTTCATGAAAAAGAAGTTTATATTCAACTTACTATCAGGCCAATAAGTTAATGAATAGCTAGCACCCATATGGAACCCTTTTCATTGGCTCCCGGTACTAAGGGTGTCCTCTTGATAAAGTGGACACCCCATAGTTCACTTGTCATATCAAGATTTATCGTGACCTTGATAAAACATCTTACATCTCTCAACCTTGTTTACTTAGCACAATAAGATAAACCCCTTAGTATATCATGATAAACTCTCGACAATTAAGTTGTACAAATCGTGTACCCTAACTGAGTTAATCAAATCTTGTTTGACTAAGTTGTACATGTTTGATTAATAGTTGTGATGACAATAAGAAACTAACGCTACAACAGGATCAAAATAGATTATAAATAAGAATAGGGCTCTAACATGTTACAATTTCAGAAACTATGGGACAAATGTATGATGTGCCTTTATGACCAAGTTCAAGCTGTAAATTTTATATATTTTTTACTTACACAGTCCCCTCAACGACCCTTCCAGTGGCCATTTAAGTACTTAGCAGTAGTGCTCTTGACAAACCAAGTGGTCCAAAGAGCCCATTATGTAGCATTCGTTTGTAAAAAATCTCATACATATGCTCTTAAGAGCTCAGGAAACCTCCAGTCTTAGCTGCAAACCTTTATTACTATGTATGTCGTGTAAAATATGTGAAAATTAAAATAAAGATACGGTTCAAATATATATATATATATATATATATATATATATATATATATATATATATATATATATATATATATATATATATATATATATATATATTTGAACCGTATCTTTATTTTAATTTTCATATATGTGTGTGTGTGTGTGTGTGTGTGTGTGTGTGTGTGTGTGTGTGTGTAATTCCAGACAATAGTGCTCTGCTCAAGAAGGTTTCAGACCTAAGATCAGCAAAGCAAACACGATTCTTTATTGTTTCAAGAAAGGATTTCCGTACCACATGACTCAAGTTACATTTTGTTTTTGTAACAACGAAGTTTATATATTACAGAACGGTTTCGAATACCTATGTTTTTTTCTGGTTTTCAAACGTTGCTTACTAAATATGATGCTTAAAGGTTTATAAGTAGTGTTTACTTTTTAATTTACATTAATAAACTCTACTAGTGCGCTACCAAATACTGCTTACAAGTAAATATATTTTTATGACACCTTATTCGAAACGTTTTATACTTAAGTTATATTCTCGTTTTACCCTTCAAGTCCTCGTTCAAAGTTGTTGGAGCTATTTTACACTTAGTCGTGTTTATTTTTATCTGTTTTCAGAGTTTCAATATTATAATTGAAACACTATCCAACCATCCAAAGAAATTCAAACCTGTATCTCACAACTGCAGATTTATACTTTCCTTAAAAAATAATTTAATCTCAGTGTACTGTTATCCTTGATAAGAACCGTGTTTTAATTTGAAGGTATTTTTGTTGAAGGTTATCTGTTCTAAAGAAATCAATGTATTTCTCAACGATTCATAAATAGTAGTAAAAGAATTAATCCTTCCAAAAAATATGAATATTACATTTTTACACCTAACATAAACCTACCTAACCTAACCTAACCTACCTTACCTTTTTACCTAATACTTTTTACACACATTCTGGTATTCGTTATAAATTTTGTTCCATCTGATACACGATGATTTTTATTATTTTACATGTATTTTTTCTGTTTCTTTATTATAACAGATACTGCCCCGACTGGCAAAAATGAGTTTGTAAGAGGTAAGAGTTTGATCAATGCTGTATAAGTATTTGAAAATATTTTCAATTTTAAACGTTACTACTTGCAACAAGTACTCAGGATTAAAGGTACCAAAACCACAAAGTAAGCAGATTTGAGATAAGATTATTCGATGCTGTAACAATAGTTATTAGACTTTATATTTGGAAGTGTTAATTTTCTTTTGTTACGTGAATCTATATCCAATAAACTAACGATCATATCTAAATCAAAAGAACACAAATATGCTTATGTTTTCGTGTGATTACGAAAACGTTATTTTTTCCAGTATTTCACAAGCTGTGACACAACAGGAGTTTAAGGAAATTATCCTGGTTGATAGATTATACAATGTTATTAACAAAATAATATTAATTTAATGATCACATAACATTAACTTAAAACTATTCAACAATTTTGAGTTTCCCTTAAATTAACAGATCCATAGCGATGAAAGACAAGAGAGTGACGAAGTACCAAGAGTGGCTTGATTGTTTTATGCTGAGAGAACTACCGGTCTACCACCAACCTCCTGAAACAATAACAGAAATTGGTTATGTCAATTATTAGCAAAGATACCTAAGTTTACTTTTATTTATTTATCAATATTAGATATTTACTTAAGGACCTAAAATAATGTACAGTATGAAGTTCGAACTGCAATTTAGGCACAGAACTTTAAGCCTGTATTTTATCTTATTTCATCTAGTCACGGCTTAGAATAAATTCTAGACATTAATTATTTTGAACGATCTCTTATTTATTTCTCATTATTAATGGCGTTATTTGCCTTAATAATATATACGAAAAAATATTTAAACTGTATTTTTATAGGAGAAAGAAGGCATCAAAAAATAATATGTTGACTATTTAACTATATTCATCATAGAGGATTTAATATCAGCATACTGTATTACATAAAATACTTCGAGTTAGGTACGTTTTCACTTCAAAGGAATTTTCGCTTTTCTGAACAGATTACTAGTTGGTGCTTTTAATATCCACCCAAACCTATACAGATGGCAAAGAAGCACAAAGGGTTCCCTTATTACTTTATACGATTACTTATCAAATTTTAACTATCGATATGTTAATTTTATTTGAATTAAGTATTTATATTTATTGATATAGTAGAATGGGTCAAATAAAAAGCCTTCATAAATTGATGATCATAAAATGCTGCAGTATTTTTAACTGAACCTTGACATTAATACATAGGCCTATATTGCGAGATCTTAACTGTTACAAATTTAACTAAACTATATTTTTATAACAGTCAATTTCATATTTCCCCACTGTGTTATTTCTTTATTCAAGGCAAGGTAGAGCGGTGAAGTAAACAGCAAAATCATACCTCACTTACTAACGGTTCACGTCGAAAACTCTATTATTAGACACTGAAACTAGTTGTCAGACAGTCCGTTTTCTATTGTTTTCGTTTTATAACCACTGCCAGTTTTATGGACTCATTATGATTTAAATAGTGAGCTGGTTGCATATACTCTGATATTACCTAAGCTTTGTCCAGAGGTTTGTTTGTATTTGTCATTTTTACCTGAGCAATTTCAGAAAGTGAAAGTCGCCACACAATGGGACTCCACGCCAATAATCTAGTGTGACTAACGGCGGTGTTTTTCTGGGATCCTGACGCTCCTATACGGATGGCTTCAGCTTTGTAACCACAAATATCTACATAGCCGAAATTTTAGCGAGGAAAAATAATAAGTCTTACCTTTTCCACCTCCTCCAAATCCACCACCACCACCTCCTTTTCCGCCGCCGCCGCCACCTCCGTAACCACCACCTCCATATCCGCCTCCACCGCCTCCATGACCACCACCACCGGAGCCTCCTCCTAGAGTGATGATCTTGATGATAGTTGGGCCACCACCGCCCCCGCCGTGACCACCGCCGCCGAAACCGCCACCACCGTATCCACCTCCCCCATGGCCGCCTCCTCCGTATCCACCACCACCACCTCCTCCGTGGCCACCTCCGCCGTATCCACCCCCGCCGCCTCCGTGGCCCCCTCCGCCATAACCGCCGCCGCCATGGCCTCCACCTCCGTAGCCTCCGCCGCCGCCTCCATGACCTCCGCCTCCGCCTCCGTGACCTCCACCGCCGTATCCACCGCCCCCACCACCCCCGTGTCCTCCACCACCACCTCCATATATCCAACCTATGTAAAACATAGAATACAATGTATTAGATAACTTATTAAATGTTTAAAATACAAGCCAACTTAATAATAATGTATAAACATGTTTTTTTGCTATAACAAGACATCTTTTATACCCGCTGTTACAATGATCAAAATTAACAATTTTAGTTGAATACTTCTACGCTGTTTTATTTCGAATAATATATCTTACTAACATGTGATAGTCCATATTTTGAATAAGTAAATGAAAAATCTAAATTAATCCTACAATCAACCTAAGTGTAAGGAAATAATGATTTACTCACCAGCGTTAATTTCGGTAACAGCTACCAGGAGTAAGACTGACAAGCATGCGCACTGGAACACAACATAAGGAACTGCTGCAGTGTGGGACATTATATTATTTAGGTACTATTTTAAAATGTTGAACACGAGGCCTATATTAGTTCCCTGTGTTTTAATCACAAGAATAGTGTCTTATAAATCATGGCAACAAATAAATAAAAAGTTATAGCATTAGTTGTTGCGATTCTTAAATGCAATTATTACTTTTAGGTTTTTAAGATAAGGAACATTGCATGCTTAGTTTATATTTAACGCCACTTTTGGCCATTCATTAGCTGCGATCATTTCTTTTCTTACCGCTTATTTATTAACTAAGCCATACGTTTACTTCACAATGCGTAGTAGAATTAAAGTCGAATAACATTTATTCTCTATCTCACACGCATAACTACTCCAACATGTTTCAAATATTTCGCAAATGTATGCCCTGTCTTCTGTATTATAAATAGCTAACGTCAATATAGCAATTACCTCAGTGCTTCAAATGTTGTTTCATCCACTTTCCCATTATACATTATTATTATTATAAAACCAAATAATAACTCCGTCGTTTCAGCATTTTTAGTGCAGATCTAACATCACACTTTTACTACCACAAAAATGTTTTCGACCAAGGTTGTTGTCTATACAGTTAATGATTCTACAAAACACACTATCTAATTTCCATTTTTAGGATTGTTAAGGTCTTTATATTACTTTAATACGTGTATTTTTTATCTTATTCAGTACTGATATACAAAAAGTAGAGCGAACCCAACATCGAATCAGAACTAAAATTATGCGATTATATTGGCTGATAGTTTTCATATATGAATAAATAGTATTTCAGTAAAATTTCCTTTGTTTAGTTGTCAAAATAATATCACCAAAGCGATATAGTGGACTTTCATAAATAAATCGAACCAAACTGGGTCATTTATTAATCTATTTTTGAATATATTGTGGGATCCAATCAAGAAGTATAAATTAAAGCTAAATGCAGTACTACATCTATCATACACAATGTAGGAAAAATACATAAAACATTAATACTTCGTGTAAAAGTCATCGGTGCGTTGAGTTAAACTAATTGAAACGAGAGGTGAATTTATATGCTGAGATTTAGCTTCTCAGCAAGTTTGTTGGAAAATTGAGAGTATGCTATGGTTTTTGTTATGTGACTTATATCGGCTGAATGTTTTTAACTTTACAAAAATGTATCTCATTACAAGTTGTGAGCGTGTTAAAATATATACCATTAAAAAATTAATGTGCATTGAAGGTTTTGGGTACTTCAAAAACATTTGTTACATTGACAGGGTTTTAGCTAAGGGCAAAATTATGTTACAAATTACTGTGTTTTAAATTATGTTACAATTGATGTACGTTTAGAATTTAGAAACACATTTATGTGTTAGAACTAAATATAAAATTATCTTTGAGTGAAAATATACTACGATAAACATGAACGTTTGTAAGTGTAGATATTTTACAAATCTCCAGTATCAAGTTTTATATTGATTGATTTGTAAATTTATTCAATACAGAATCTCAAATAATTGATAAATTTTATTAATTTCTATTCACGGTACACTGCATCTCTGTTTAACCATTCTTAGTTTATTTTTAAATGAATTAAAAGATTAGTCAACAATTTTTGTTTGTTATGTTAGATTGTCTGTGTAGACTTTAAGTGGTAACAACGACAGCCAAAGTAAAGAGATGTACTTGTTTATATTTAAATGTTAAACTTATCTCTTGTATAGTATTGTACAGGTGTAGTAACCAAGGAGCTAAAATTATGAAGTGTTCATACTTAGTGACGATTCCATGATTGTAAAAGTAAATCTCTAATAAAGGTTTTTTTACCGAGAGGTGTAACCACATAAAGCACTGTCCAAACTAAATAAAGTATCTTTATAAAAATATAGCTAAATAACACAACTAAAAAATACAGTTGAAATCACATTTGAGGCACACACTATGTAAGTACTTTATATTATACTATCCACTTCACCATGTCCTCTAAGGAGGTTCTGAGAGCGCGTGATATATCTAAGTAACTATCCACCACTGAGAGCACACCCTCACCCCACTACCACTAACACTACACTACCAGGACGTGTCCTACCTTCATGGCTGCGTCTGGGAAAGCCTGTCTGTATCTGCAGTTTCCCGGAGGCTTTACTTATACTGCGGGAAACTCCCCGTGGAGGAGGAAAAGGAGGGGGAGGGAGCGGAACAGTCGGATTCTCCAGGAGAAGTTGTAACTCCAGGACAAATGGGCGTTTAATGGGTATTGCCAATAGTGTTGCTTATGTGGCTGTATATCTCTAAAATCTGCTAGTTTTTATGTTCCCACAAAGCTGTCTGTAATTTTCTGTAATTATACAGAGAGGAAATGGCTTAGGTCAAAGAATAATTAAGAAGGTAAAATGAGGTTCACCAAAGTTCTCATCAAATAATGTCGTTTATTATTCTATTATAAGGGGCAGGATGCCTTTAATGCTGCCAATTTAAATTTATTCACCGTTTATTCAGATTTCCCTACTGATGGCATTCCAATAAAAATTAGTTGGAAATTTACTACTCACCATGCATTGCTTTATAACAATGGAAAAAATGAGTAGGACCTATCATTTTTAATGACACTTTCAAACCAATTGTAATATTTTAAGAAACAATTTCAAGTAATGCTGTATCAAAAATTGCGAATTGTTTTACGCCAGTCAATTTTGGTTCAAAATAATTATGTTTCACACGCTTTAGTTGATTTTGTTACATGTAACAATAAAAAGAGAAGTAAATCTGAAAATCTTACATCGAACAAAAGGCATACAACTCTGACCCTTGTAATTTACACCCACTCGTATGTCCGTGTCCATATCTTATTTTGCGCTAATGTTCCAATGAAGAAAATATATAAACATGTAGCTTTAAGGAGCTTACTGCGGTGAAAACGTGTACACTTTAGACCATTGTAATTTACTCCGGTCTAATGTATTTCTTGTGACATACTAGTATTTGAGTTTTCCTTGTTCCTTCTACCAAGAATATATATAATACACATGTCTGAGGAGCCTACTTCTTAAAAATATAACTAAGCAAAAGTTAGATGGTAACTATCTTTGATGTTTGCATTATACTATAAATCAACAACTGCATTAATAATATTTACTAAAATTTACAGGTAAAGTATATTTTGAATCAAACTTCTTATTTTATTATCTGGATAACCACTGTGCCCAGTTATAAATTGGTTCCCAAAAGATCGAAATAAGAATATATACTTTGAAGCTTACTCTATGCATTAAAGATAACAAATGTGCAGAAAATAGAAGTACAGCTATGCAAATTCAATATATGACTGTATTGTAATATATATTAATGGTTAGATAGTAAAGCTGAATACATTGTGGCAGGTTAATTGCATTAATAATATGTATTTGCTGCAATGCATCTCTTATAGAAATTTTCACAACTTTAGGCCAGTAGGGTGGAGCAATGAGGCCGTAGGGAAATCTCTTCCTTAGTGCGCCTGTAGGACACAAGGTAAAGGAATTTATCAAATTTCACGTAGTTATATTTTATAATTTTGGTGGGCGTTTTAAAAAAACAACTTAAAGACAGTTATAATTTACTTACGTATGCTTTTAATCAGTTATTTTACGTTCCTTTGCGCAATAACATGGACTTATACCAGGTAGAAGTACGCCCCACCACGTGGTAAGATACAGGCGTTGCTGGGATAGTATTCAAAATTTCAAGGCTTTAGTTCATATTATTATAAAGACGATCTCTAGAGAGATAAACAGACAGAAAATAATACAGAATATTTGTTTTGTATCCCTCTGGTAGGTAAAAAAGAAATTGTGTCAGCCTACTGCGTAATGACCTTGAACGGCGCTTAAACTCCCAATGCCATGGTTGGACATGCACCATCACAGAACTCAGCCACGTCTATGTAAAATTGTATACATAATTTAAAGTCTTAATTCAAAATGTTCCTCTTGATATTTACCACTTATACGTTCACATTTTGTTCATAGGGGTGTTAAAAATTAAACGTCTACACACGGTGTCGCCAACATATTAAGTATGCTTTGGGCAAGACTGGCAACATTATGTTAATATACCAAATTTTAAAATCTCATATGGTTATATTCATTCTGTTTCACAAATTTATTCTCTTATTTTTGCTATCATGATTACCCACACGACTAATGTAAAACTATTCACTAACGCTTAGCCAATCCCACGGAGTCTTTTTTAAAAAGGTAAATTATGTAGAGGAGTATGTTAAATGTTTTATATAAAATATCATAAAAGATAAAGGATACCTAGTTATTCAAGTGAATTTTTCTACCACTCCATTACACACTATTTAGACGATGAAAATTTGCTTAGCATGAACAAGTCACATAGAATTCCATTCCAGAATATTATCGTACTTTTGTATTGTTCCTAAATATATTGCTCTCTTCTAGTAATTTATTACACCTGTGAGTTATCGTTAAACATTGATTTATAGTTTTATTGTTGTAAGGCTTTTAATTAGAACTCTCACAAAAAAGGAAGTAAGGAAAAGTAAGATGATCTGTAGTTCACTGATCGTCAAGTTGTATAAGAGCGTTCATCATTCTAATGTACTAATGACCATACAATTTGTTATTCTAGAACATTAATACTATTATTATATGAGTTTTTTTAGTAAGACTTTTAGTAAGTTTTCAAAATAAACGGTTTAGTATTGGAATGTTCTACCAATATAATTAAGTTAATGATATTTTTTGGTATTATAATTTTTTGTTTTAAATGCAACGTGTACTGATTTAGTATATAATATAATACATTTTAACCGATTTCAAAATACCTTAAAATTAACAGTATTTCAAGATATATAAGTTGACATCGAAAATTATAAGGACCTTTAAATCATGTGCCTAGTATATTTACTGTTTTAAAAATGAAACAGTTAACGGTCTGTTTGATAAAATAGTGGTAAAGTAATTCAAAACTGAATATTATAGTATATAATGAAATATCTTTGTATTTATAGAACTATCAATATTATGGCAATTATTATAGGTATTCAATTTATGTTTAATATTGTGGAACCCTGTGCCGGTTGGGCAACTCTGTATTATCAGACCCTGGTATTCAGAGGGTTATATTTCTACAAACATACATTCACGTGTTATTTAACCTACACTGTTATTATTTTATCAAAATGTCTATTAATGTTCTAACTGTACAAGCTAGTTCTATTATTTACTTGCCGTAAGCAAGAATTCCGGATATCCAATTGAAAAAAAAATAAATAAAAGTAATTTTTTACATGTAATATTATTTTTAAGTAGACGTAAGTTTGTTCAAAAGTTAATTTTATATAATGTAATAAAGTATTATGGAGTATTTAAAAATAAGTACTGTTATCGCAAAAAGTTATTATGTTATTTTTATGTAAACAGTCTTATTACTTTCTATCCTCAAGAATTGATTAATACTATTAATAAAGTTCTTAAAAGTAATATACATATATTAAAATTCATACATACGGAAACTACGTTTAAACATTGCTGTATAATAATGTGAAATAAATCTCAATGCAGTGTACCATGTTTCATTGCACAATTTTTTTTTTTTTTTTTTTTTTAAACAGCATTATCATTTCTATAATTCAAAAGAAATCATATTTAGCATAAATGTATTAGGAACTTCTCCTAATTACATATATAGTCGTGTTGAGCACTAACAAATTTATATGTGAGAATCATATAATAATAAACTATCGTATCCAAATAGTTAAAACTATAACCAACGATATATGTTCAGTCAGGACAATAAATGAAGAAACCCTTAGTCCTAAAAGAACCTTTCTACTGCTTCCGAAGTGATAGGGTATTCAGGATAAGCTCTGTTAGGGCTAGGATCCACCTCTTGTTGAAACCCTATGAGGCGTGATAATGAGTACGAGATCATTCATGTCACATTTAATGAATGGGAAGTTAGCTGTGGTCCAGCTTCTTGTAGTAAAAATGAGCAGAGGAAGCAATATTCCGTATGTTTATTATATACTCCTTAAAAATCATTTAACTTTAAGCAAGCCCCACCCACTCCATAGCAAACTAAAGCTATTGAGCAGACCTTTTTACCCCAATATTTGGACATTTGCGCCTAGTGATATACCGCTTCTGGACATCCATTGGGTAAACTGAAATCATACAACAGTTCTTGCTATAGCCAGCATACATTCCATTGGCTATAGATTACATATTGCTACAAATAAATATCCCAAATTAAACTTCCTCTAATAAGAAAAGCTTTGAAGGTTTCCTGAGTATTGCGGTAAATTATGTAGGTAGACAAATATTCACAAGAAAACATACCAGAATAGTCACTCAAGTTGATAGGAAATCGGAGAGCTACGATAAAATGAACTTAGGTCACATCACACAACAACTGTATTGGACACCTTCCTGGATATTATGGTAATAATATTATGGTACCGCTTCACATTGTTATTTCCAATGGTCGTTGAAAAGATGAGTTGTTGAGTGGAACAAAATCGATGAGTGAATCTTACCTTAATGTGTGCCGTTCGTAAAATGTGGTGTGGATCCACCGGTTAAATTAGCCGAGATTAAACTTAAAACACCCACATCACTATTTGTGTATGCAATAGAGTGGCCAGATTTTCACTACAAGGTACAGTTGGCAGAACAAGGGTTCCAAAAGTAGTAAGAAGGCAGGTTTATCTCAGCCACAAATCCATATTTGCATGTCTAAAAGCAGCTATTAATAATTTAATTACCACATTCTAAAATACCAACGTGATTATGTAAAGGACAGAGCTGAGATTTTAATACCAAACACAGATTTTGAATTTATACAATTAAACAAATAATCGTATTGATTAACCATTTACGATAACTTACACAAGAATAACGATACATAAAACAATAAGAAGTGTGTTGTTTAGGAAGGTGAAATTGACAAATTATAAAGTGAGAATGGACATAGCAAAAATAGGAGTAAGAAGTTTCTGTATTAGCACGCCTGCCTGTGTGGCAATCAGGCTGCGACGTTTGTGACGAACTAGTGGAATAAGATGTAACAACAGTGAAGTACCACTCATAACACATTCTCTCTAATAGAAGCTTTATTCAACTAAATACTACAAGTTGTAGCAATTAGTGAATTCACATGAACATATTAGAGGCAAAATCTTACAATAGACAATAACAAGAAAATGTATCAGACAATTTCTGGAACAAAACAAACAGCGGTATTTATATCCAAGTACATCCTGCCTTTTCACCGTATAACTATGCAAAGTCATTCCATAGTCTCATTAAGATAATAAACTTTACTAACAATAGTATTCAACTATGCAGGAGTCAGTCAGATTAAGATTTGTTGTGCCATAATGTTTGTTAAGTGTATGCCTTTTAATAATTTGTTTAAAGACGGCCATGAAACTCCTGAACATTTTAACGATATTAGCGAAACAGTTTCAATATTTACAGGCAGGAAATAAGGTATGGGTATATATGTAACCTTTATTTTTATATTCATTTATTTATTGATATACTCATATTTGTTCCGTATTTTGCCAATATTTCTAATTGCATTGTCAAAATAAAGAAAACGTCTTGGTTCTCAATAATTCCTCAATCAATGATATTTATACGCGAAAGATACTACTATCCAGGTAACTTAGTGCGTACTAAGTTTTTAATGGGAAATGTTAATTCAGTGAAATCCTCTGATGATGGCATATTATTTTATAGAAATTTAATTTTACTTAATTTTCTTATTTAATAATCCCTAAACATTGTCTAATACGTATTGTTTGTAAGATGATTAAAACATAAGTGTTTAGTATTGCTGGACAGTAATATACTGAAAATTTAAATGGGCAAATAGCTGTATCTATAAAAAATATGCTTTCTTTAAAGTTCGCCATTGGAGATGAATGATTTGAATGATACAAAGGTTTAGGATGTTTGCCATCATTGTATATTAAAAGGAATTAGACAGTGTTATGGGGTTTATAACATTTAATAAAATAATTTGTCCTAAATCATATTATCATTACAAGGTAGGATTACGTCACACTGTGTGTCGCATAACAGGCTTCCTTGAGGTTGTATGCAAAATCTCTATCTATATCTCATCTCGAGATGTCCTGCTGGCAGATAGGCAGACATATATACAATTGTACAGAAAGTAAATTGATACGAAAATTATTCTCAGCCCAATTCCATGGTTGAATAAAACATGCTTCATAAAACACACTCTTGTATATGTAGAAATGAAGTATCATGCAAAATTAAAAGTCTAAGAATGAAATATTTCAGGGAGGGTACTACAATACAAGAGCTGAAATAAAATCTTTCTAACCACTTTTAGATTACATTTTTCGTTTTACTCTAAACATAAAAATGTCCAAAAACGCATATGACTGTGCGCATTGTGTTTCAATATTGTTTTACTATTTTTTGGCCCCTTCATGGTTAACTATATGACCGATGTAAACTTATTTGCTAACGCTCAGACCAATCTCATAAATTTTCATGCACCATCATCGAACTATGTGTTGCTCACATATAAATAAATCTTAATACAACATTTCTAGTCTGTAGGTCATTTAGTTTCGAGATACCGTCGGAAAAACAGAGAAAAGTCCAAAAGAAATTTTAAAAGTGCATCAATTTTTCAATACGTTACATATTTTATTATATTATGACAGTATGAAACTTTTTCACTGAAATATGCTTGCAATAACATAATAGTGCTTACACCACTTTTCCTACATCGAAAGGAACAGGAAAGTACTTCACATTCTACATCATAATACGGATTTATAACAAGGAATAAAACTGCTTATAATAATAAGTACCGCACTTGGGAACTAACAGATTGGGTAGATTTCGGTATGTGTATGGGTTTCTCGTCTCCCATATTGAAGAACTGAATTTTGTGTATAATGTGAGGTCTACAAAGGTACTATCAACAATTCTATTCCAACCAATAATTTCTAGGCTGTAATAACATAACTTTAGAAGGTGGAAACAACGTATGATAACATGTGATGGTGATAATTAAAATATTGTTTTACATTGTCTATGTATTAGTTTGTAACGTTGTAACAAGGAAAACAATTTCCAAAATTAGCAAACACAGCCTATATGCTACAAATAAGATTCATTTTACAAGCACACGTAATAATATATGCATGCTTATTGTAGAACTTTAATATTCATTACTATTACACATTCCTATTCAATTAGTAATTCTGCTGCAATTTGATAGACAGATTTGTTCTACTGTATCGTGAGTAACATTGTGATATAGTTATTATATTGTTTTCAATTAGTCTTATTATTATGTTGTATCAGTTACCTCAAATATATTAATAAATTCATATATTTAATAAAACAGTAAATATACAACAATATGAAGGTGGTATAGATGAACTAACAATTGTATACATATATTTTTATAACGTTATTTTATGATTAATGTAATATGATTACATATAAACTATTTAATGTGAAAACTTTAGAAGCAACCAAGGTACACAATTCACAGTATAAGTAAATAAGGTTTATCTTGCTAGTTTAGTTAGCCGCTTTGTTCAACACTACATCACTCGCAAGGAGCTTTTGAAAGTGAACCAAAGTTACAAAGGAAACTAAACTAGTTGTCCAAAATTAGTGAAATGCACAACAACAAAGAGTTTTCTGGACGTTCATGACAAAGACACTCTATCAATAGATCACGTGAAAACGTTTGTGGTTATTTACGTCTGCTACGCAAAAATAGTTTAGTGAATAAAATGTTATTTTCAGCATTTTCAAATGATATACAGCCAAAGGGACTCCAAACGCTCTATTTGAAATGACTATTACTCATTGGAGATAGGGTAGAACGTATACTAAACAGTGGAAACATTCTGAAGAAAAAGGAGGATGTGTGTATGATATCTAGAACCTACAACAATTGGCTTCCTTGGCCATACAATTTTCTTCCTTGTATATGTTTTAACATATTCTTCTAAGCAGAGGCCTTTGCCAATTATTTAAAATGTTTTGCATACCCACATATAATATTAAAATCAGTTTACTGTGTGTAAAATCAGTGTAACATATATTGAGTTTGCATTAAGTTTTGATAATTCTAAAAGATTACAGAAATGTAGTACGGTGCATTAACTTCTTATTAATATTATGTTTGAAAAAACTCTCCTATTAACATATAAAAGAATATAAGAACGTCGATTTTATACCGACGTTTATAAAAATAAATGTAGTTATAATTTAAATACATTTTACATCCTTACTACTATTGGGAATGTAATTACTCGGCTGTATGCTAATTAGTGAACAATACAAATTCCTAATCCCAGGGTCCTTCGGAACAAATTATATTTTTATAATTTAATTAGTCCATTTCTTGGATTCAATCTCCTGTGTTAGTCTAAAACGGTTTTGTTTGTAACTGTAAAGATGCAGAACCTTTGAATTCAAAAATGTGAATAATATGAAAATACAACGTTTCTTATTTATATATTATATTTTCTGAAGTGTCCTTCAAAACTGACAAGATGTTAAGCAAGCAAGTCACGCAGTCGCTCTGTCGACCCTGACATTACGAGTTGAATGTACTCGTACACCGGCTCAGGGGACGTGCCGGGGCCACTGGCCAGGTTTCCCGGCAGTTGCGGAAAGTTGCGGCAACCCGCGAAACCCTTGATGCAACATCCATTGCTAATTGCCATTCACACACACAATGCGCTCTGGCAAACATGTTTATTCCGTTACCGATCGTTGTTCAGGCTTTCCTTTTATTGAAAACCGTGATGAATTATGATATTGTAACTGGTGTATTATAATATTTGTGGCTACCATATTTACTTAGGTTTGTGCTGTTATTATTAAGTTAACAAACCTTTACCATTTGCTTAGACGTTTAAATTAATTAAGTCATCTGCAGTTAAGCACTTTATACCTTATATGTTTTATGTATTAGAGGTTTTTATGCCTAAAGAAGAGGATTGATTTCAATTACTATTGATTTAGTTTGTATAGACAAATTATTATGGTGACATTTAATAAACTGAATAAATTGCATTAACTAAGAAATGTATTACTACCCAAGTATTAGTAGAAATATTAGACATTATAATAAACGTCTATTAAAATGATGCTTACCATGAATGCATATATCAAATAAATAAAAAAGTATGGAAAAGAAGTTATGGTAGGAACCGAAATTAAAAATATGTTCATAAGAAAAGGAATAAAAATTGCATACTATGATAAATTTATTTAAAATGGAGATAACTGATCAAAGATAAGCTTTTAAATCTACGCGTATTTTCATTACAAACTTAGTTTTTGACTGAATCAGCAGACTTCTAAATGTATTAAACTTAATAAATAATTAATACGCATTTTAACAGTGGATGATTGTTGTTATTCATCTGTCAAAGTGAGTTACACTTTACAAATCTCATCTTAAATGCAGAATTTGTTTTGTCTGGGATTGTTTTTATTGGGATTTTAATAGACTACAGTAAAAAACCATAATGAATTACAGCAAAAGTATATTTACCTGAAAAGCTGAGGCCTTTGACTTTAGTTCTCTCTTACACTTTGAATTTTTTCCACTTAATAATAAATAACTAAAATATAATAAAATGTGTATTAAAATGTAAAGTTTGAAGCTATCCAATAAAATATCACGAGAAATTGGAAAGAAGTTTGAGAAAACTCAGAGGTAGTTATAAAAAACACGTTTATCCTTTGACTTCAGAGCCCCATCTTTAAACTTCTATCTAAAGTGGATCAAGACATTGGAATATCTTTCAGTAACGTCACTTAGTTCAGAATTGTTTGGGTTGCCATTTTATATATATGTGTGTGTGTGTGTGTGTGTGTGTGTGTGTGTTTTCAGGGTAATCTAGTTTCCGAAATGAAATTGAATGCGAAGGCGCGGATAACTGAATAGTTTAAACCTGGAGAGTGCGATTTTATAGTGATTGTAGTGAACCAAAGTATTTTAAACTGAGAAAGTAGTAGGATTTTAGTTTTAATGTATTTAATAAAAGTATTAAAAATTCGAATTCAATAATATAAGTATAATTCCTGATAATTTATACTAAATTTCATAGAATACCATGGACATTACTGTGATTTATAAAATTAAAGTAATTTTGACAGTGTTGAGTGTTAAAACACCAGTCTGTGACTAGCCTCACGTGTAATGTATTGTGTGCACCTGGTGTGTGTAATTAGGGCAATGCAACACGATGGCATGGGTCCAATGATCGATCACTGTATCACTGCAGCTCCGCCCCCCTCCTCTCCCACCATCAGTACCATCTGTTCCTGTTGTGTATGGTATACACAACAACAAACATGATATCCGTGTCATACACCATTGATTTAAACGTACCAATAATACAAATGAAGATAATTGGACTACCAATCATGTTTACTAAATTATGGGTTCAGTGCCCAGACTATGGCTATTATAAAAACACCGATAATGTCTAATAAATACAAGACAACCACAGCATATACATTAACATAGGTAAATACAGGGATTTGTTTGATGTTCGTTTTATCATATTTATTCAAGGGTATCAAGGCTATTTCACTAGGTTATTTTAAAATTTGTTAAGGGGATTCTTTACGTCAAGAATTGCAATTGCATTACATTCATTGATTCAAAAGTAATATTTTTGTATTGTATAATTGTAAAAATTGTATACAACTATGTTGATTAAGTTAATTGTTATGCTAAATGTACCAGAGAGTAATAAGAAGGCTATAACAGAACTGGCGTAGACGAAGGAACGGTTCATGGATGAGAGCCGGTTTATAAGGGCATTCCTGGAAATGAAATAGTGGATGCACTGGTTAATAAAGGCTTTGAGAGGAAATTGGTGGAGCCAGAGCCTAAATGTGCATTACCCATCATCTCTAACAGGAACCCCTAATAAATTGAGAAACAGTGATTCAGACTCGAATCATAGAAATGGTCTTTAGGCTTAAGACTATCCGCCATTCCTATCTGTCCTCATTCAAAGGACTATTCCAGGTTCGTAGGTTCGTAGACCTTACAGTGCCAATAGTTATCTTCGAAAACATCTAAACATCGAATAATGATTTAGACCAAACTGATGAATACGGACACTAGTGAAGGAAAAGAATCAGCATACGGCTGAAATGTTCTAAGATTTATAATACAAGAACGCATAACGGCTTGTAAGATTCCAAAGGATACAATTACATAGACCCACCAATCTCTTAAGCTCTTGCTTTTTATATTCAATGGATAAATATAAATACGTTAGGTACAATAGAACTTATAAGTCCCCCTAAAGAAAAGTTCCTTTATAGCCTATTATGAAATATGCTCAAATGTTTATACGTAAATACACGTATATTGGTTACTACATATATACCGTGGTTGGTTGAGGGATATTTTCCAATGATAGTTAAGACTGCATTTTTTGTATTACGTTATTTTGATTGAAAATATTCTAGAAATTGTATTCCTTAACAATAGTAGTATGTAGCCATTGCAACTATATACTATATACTAAGCTCTTATTACATATATCAATATAAAGAAATGTTTATGTTTATTTTACTTTTAATGAATATTTTATTTTATTACGTAGATCAGTATAAAGAAATTTCTATGTTTATTTTACTTTTAATGGACATTTTATTTTACATTATGAATATGGTAATATGTTAACTTATTCAACTAAGTATTCTGTGGACTTGATACTGTCAAAAAACTTCTTAAAATAGTTTAACTATGGAATTTCACCGAATCACTCAAATTTGTTCCCTTGTTGGAAAGTTCTTCATTTTTGTTTGTTTTAGTACACGATATTTGATGAAAAATGTCACCAATCAGGAATAGACATCATGGTGAAATCGGTTGCAAAAGCAAATTCACTGTATATCCAGGAAATGTCAAGTACTGTGATCTAGATCACATATCACTTGATGTCTTCCACAGTCTCTCTCAGTGCTGCCATCGTGATAGACACGTAGCGTGGGACCGTGAAACCCGTTTATATGCACTTTACTGTCAGGTGACTGGGAGCTGGAGAGATATTTCACGCTTTCGGCCGTTCTACGTCAGCGATAATACATTGTTCATGCTGCAATACAAGTACCAGACTATTCCTTGGGGTAGGTTAGTGATACTCCACAGTTCCTTCTGTGATCTTTGTCAGATCTCTGTGCAGCAAAACATTTTTGTTATGATGCCCGTTTTACTAAAAATGTTGTTGGGATAGTAAACTAATCTGTAAAATTTCTGGTAAAATAAAAATGAATTCTATATATTTAAATCATGGTATTTGGTAATCGTAACTAAATCATACATTATATGATATCTTAAAATTTCTTTTTATAATATCCATAAATTAAAGTTTAGTCAGTTAATCATAAACGCTATCGCTCCATGATTTTTTAAATTTGAATCCATCACTTTAATAATTTGTTTTTTATATTATAACATATCAGTGCTTCAACTTGTATTTAAAAATTTCAATTAGCATTTTATATTTTTCACGTGATAGTTCATATTAATTTACATCCTACTAAAATAGTTACTAATATACTTGTTAAAACAAAATTCAAAAAAGCCTCATAAGCAATCTGTCTTCTTTGATATGTTGGTTAGCATATGATAATCATTTATTTATTTTTTACTCTTCAAGAGTTACCCTTTAAGATAACGAACAACTAGTCTACTATACGTTATCCACTTTTTATCACTTTTCTAACGCTTATTAAAAAAGGCGTAAATGACTCACCCTTTTAAAATGTAAAATATCGCCTGAGTTAAGTGAATGTGAAAAGTTTCCTGGAATGCTTCTAAACAATTTAAACCTATTTTGCCAATATTTCGGAATCCCAAAGTCCATTCTGGGGTAACATCAATGTTAAAGGGGACATTTCAGGTGAGTTTTTTTGAGATATCAGTAATTAATCCAATTTATTGTACTGAGTGTTACTAGACTTAACTTAATTATTGAAAAAATAAATAACTACTTGCGTGAAATTTATTTTTATTTCACCACTTGTTATCTAAATCATTAAATTTTTTATTATTAAAACGCTACCGTTATTTTGTTAAAATCTCAAAGTATGAGTTTTCATTGAAACCTTTCAATATTCTGGAATGGTTTTATAAGTCTTGATGTATTTTATTTCATACCTCCATAATTTTATTTTATATTATCTAATTTATGAGACAATATTTTTCACCGGCGCACTGACAAATTTGATCATATTAGATGTAAGGATTTAAAACAGCTCGGGTTCATAGAAGCTTACAAGCAATTGCTCCGGTAATTTCGCCTGGCCACGCCCCGAGTATCAAACTTTTTCAGACAATCTTAAATCAGCCTAGCACAGTCGCAGGTTGGGAATATGCCCTTGGTTTCTCAGCCAGATTCCAACAACTCCAACTCATTGTTATCAGCGTGGTGAGGGCTGCTTACTGACAGGATTCAATTTTAATTCAACAGTAGTCGCCAACTACTGGAGTTCACATACGAGTGCCCCAAGAGCTCCAACCACATTACGGGAAAACATCCCTGGCAAGGGACTACTCTTGCATTGAAGACATTTCCCATTAACACGCTACATTGTACCCGGATCACACTTTTGATTTTCCTATAACTGCAGTCGCAGTAGGTTTTTTTTCAACTAGAAATCGTAAATAAATTATTAATTATCCATTTTAAAGATAAAATATAGATTTGTATTGTATCTACAGGGTGTTTGAGAACTCATCAGTAATATTTTAGGAATTGTTCTTTGTATTCAGGTAAACAAAAATGTAATATGCACGTCAAAAATGTTTAGATGTATATCTGTTTATATTTTATTTTATTTTTATTTAAGAAACCAGTAAAGATAAAAAATACTAATTAGCACAATCGTTTTTCTTTTTAACGGAGATGACGATAAAAATTAATATTGTATTATTATATTACGTTTTACGATGGTGGAAAATTAAAACTTTTTAACTGTTAAAACCGTAAAAACTATTAAGGTTATGTAAGTTTTTAAAAACTAATACATATTGCTATAGTTTAAAAAATGTTTTTATAGCTACATTATTACAATTGCCCAGTAAATAACGCAAAAGTAATCTGTTAACTATTTTAATGCACGGTAAATAATGCAAACATCAAGACAACGAAAATTGAGCCATGAATTATAACATTTAACAACTTTTTAATACATTCTATTTTATCTATTTATATGTTTAAATGTCAAAATTTTAGTAATAAATTTATTTTATTTTTCTTCCTATACTTACGTAAACTTATTAGTTCTTATGTTATTAAGCTTAAAATTTGTCAACCATCTGAAATCTTGAAACGATGTATGATAATATAGTATTAATTTTTCTTTTCATTTGAGACTGGAATAAAATTAATCTTGCAACATTAGAATTTTTTATACTTATTGGTTTCTGGAAATAAATAAAACTAAAAATCAGATACGGATATACAGATATAAACCAAGAAATTCTGACCCACGATAATATTACATTTCTGTTTGTTTCGGTCCAAGGTCCGAAATGCAAGTGTCCAAAATATCGCTTAAGAGTTCGTAAAAATCCTATGTGTTTATATTCAGATACAGATGTCATGTCTGACATGAACAGAACCCCAAGTGGTTATGTTAACTGTATTGTTTACGCCTAGAATAAATAATTTATTATTTAAACTTTTACACATTACTTAAAAGCACTTTAAGGATAAAATTATTCTTTGTATCAAGTAACATTTCAAACATAGTATCCAATAAGGTGTCTATGAATAGCATAATTTTGAAAATCTACATTCATCATATACTCGTATCTTATTGGGCAATAACGAGTGTTGAAAACGTCAGTTGTTAGTCAGAAAGAGAGCGGCAACATATTCATTGGAATCGCGGGTTATCGTAAACAAGTCAGAGACGGAGTACCAATACCTAACTATCTCGTAGCGTCTGGAACCAACGGTCCGAGACAGACGACGTCGTTCATAACTATGGAAGCGAGAGGTGATTTAGGCATCAGCCACAGTAAACCAGGCAAAAACACGGCTAATAGACTGAGATTACTGTAACTCTAGGAATTGGTGAAAAGAATCTGTTGGTGGAATAGAGCTATTTCTTGATAATATCTGGTTGTGTAATGACAAAAGCTGGCGAACGTTGAAGATGCAGAAGTAGCCTTGCAATAACTGGATTCCCAGAAAATATTCAGCACATTTTCACTAACCCAGTTGCTTAGGAGATATATTTTTGGAAAAAATATTTTTCCCCCATTTTGTATTACAAGTTAAATCAATAGTTCGTATAAAGATAAAAACCGAAATACTCGCCATAAGACGTACTTTTATGTGAATGAGAAACCATGCTATGGATTGCAATTTATTTGCTCTGAAAAAATGAAGGTGCAAAAAATAACAAACAGAAACTAAGATACGTTTTTGGAATAATCAGAAAAGTTCAACCTCGTAGTTGAATAAGATTAATCATTCAAATACTGCAGATAACTCAGACGTTTAGATGTCACTAAGCATCAGGAAGACCCAGACGATTTTCCTAGGTGCCTGCTACTTACTGAAATTCTCTACCACCCCAATTCTGGAACTATGGGCATTAGTTAATAACAATTATTTGAAATTATCTTAACATCAGCTAATCATATAAAGCTGCAGGAAGCTTTGGAGAGCTGTTCTTGGGGACTATTTCACAAACCATGAATGTTCTCATGAGTTATTGAGTTAGCGTTGTAAAATTTCTCACCTCTAAAATAAATTTTCCGGTCAAACCGAATCATAACAGGAGCATTAAATAATCTAACAGAATCCCACCGAGAATAATTATCCAAATGGTGAGGTAGCTCCGTGTATAACACACGACAGGATCGTTTGGCTTCACAAGGGAAAACGTAAATTTATTTACGGTTGGGAGACCAAGCAAGATCGAGACACATATTACACAATATCTCTTGTTTATTATAATATAAACTGCCTCCGAGAAACTTTTGTCCCGTCATTTCTGGATACGCTGTAATTTGCTTAAAATATTTATATCGTGATAGCTATTCCAACTTAATAATTTTTATTTACAATTACTCGTACTTATCACTTTTAACATTATTTCCCCAAAACTGACATTAATTATTTTTAGTTAAACTACAGTGAGTAACATATTAATCCAAATTAATTGAAATATACAGTAAATATGTTTAAATTAAGTATCAAATAAGACTTTAATCTGACCCTCTTGTATTACAAGTCAATTTGAATATGAAAAATGTGTTGTAATAAATAACGTGGTTTATATTTCAGCCATAACACACTGAGCAACCCATACGAATGTACGAACTACTTCTTTAAAGGGGTATATACATTTGAGCTGCTATCGCTTTAGCATAGGATTGACCTTTTGAATTCGGCGTGACTATTATTCAAAGGCTGTTAAATTATGCACAGCTGTTTACAATATATCCCATTAGTGCTGTGTTGACCAATGGTGAACACGCCATGGCCCTTTGGTTACAGTAAAATTAGTAAGTCTGGCAAAATCAATGGAGTCTAGATAATAGATAAATTATTACTTATGACTTATATTAATAAATGAAGCCTGAGCATGCTGGATAATCAAGCGAGACAAAATTAATAACTCACAACGTTGTCACTTCAAAGCTGAAATTTTAGGGATTTTTGATTGGTAATTGATTAATCTTCCAGGCTGGTTCAATGTGAAATTAATCTAGACCATCAAATTGACGAGTAGTCATCGAAAATTTTGTTTTAATTAATTTAACATTCAATTTCGTGCAATTCGCAACGAAATAATTTGTTAAACGTCAAAACTACGTACTCCTGTCAGCCAATTATTTCCTCTATGGCAGCCGTAAACTCGTATAGCCCGCTAATTGAAAACGTTCACTACGTTGTATTTCACTGCTCAATATTCATTAGAATTTTTTACTTTAGAATAAATACAATAATTTCTATTACATTTCCTTCTATTTTATATTGAATTTCTTGTAAAAATAATAGTTGTATTACCTCTATATAACTTTTATTGCAGGGCATTTACAGTTTTCATGAAATAAATAACTGTAAAATAATACTATATTATTAGGTTTAAGACCTAAAATTGTTTGTCAAAATTAAGAAATATTTTATGACACAAACGTTAGAGAGATGGGTGTCCTCAACTTTATGCAACCGATTGCATAAACAAAAAGTCTCAACATGCAAACTGCTGACAGAGCGGTCATAATATCAGAATCACTTATCGGTCTCTGTTTGTTTTTGATCTGGTATAAACAATCCTGTGAGTTATTTAATATGGAAAACATAATATAGATATATGGTGATCAAAATCACATATTGTACAACATTTTGAGAAGTATAATGTATAGATAAAATTACCACATCTTCTTAAATTTTTAAATATCTTCTTGTTTCATTCCGATTATGTTTATTTATAATAGTTTAAAATGAGCCTATCAATCTTAAATAATTTACTAATCCATCATTATCTATTTTCTAAATTATAAACTACGCCAGATTATAATTTATATTCTTCTCTACTTCATTATATTATATACGTCAAGAAAAAAAAAACTGCTTGACTTTGAAGCTGAATATCTTGTCGCTTTATCAAAAGCATGTATAATAAAATTAAAAACCAATATGGTAATAAGTAAGGTTGTAAAACCACTATAGTCAACATTAACATATGGTTGCCTAAAAAGTTTTAGGATTTAAGAAAAAGAAAGATTACATTTCAATTCACTATACTCCAGATATAACTTGTCATTTGAAGTTATAATATAAATTCTCTTACGTTTACTCAGTATATGTAATTTAGATAATTTACTTAAATATCAGCAACATTTTGTACCTATGTAAATATATATATATTTACTCTACGGCTGCAAGCTTTTGCCCCTACGGCTTTTAAATTTTCAATAACATCTACTCAAATCACACTAATGCAATTCACCCTTTTTACTTTCGGAATTCAGTGTTCCATCTCAACCGCCTTATGTGTTCAAATACACAATTCACAAAATCTATTGAACATTTCACGGCATAAATAGACGTTGTATAAGTTCACAAGAAAGTACTTTGCTTTACAAATAAAAGCTTTATTTCTCCTGAAATAATTGTAAGATTAAGAATGACTTTTCCAGGTGCCATTACATTCTTTAATAATTCTTATTTGTATCTCATATACATCACTTACATAATCATCGGTTCTCTCCGACTCCTGGCCTCTGCTATACAGGTCTTTCTATTGGACATCCCCCTCATCAATTGAGACAAATGTCTTGTGGAGTCGTTCTTCTACTTACAAGTTCTGTGAGAGAATTGAGTTTACATCTTTTTCCAGATGTATACTAAATGGTTGTAAAAGATCTAATAGTAAATAAGGAAATTCAGTAACTACTTAAACATTTAGTTTGACAATTTTCACATTAACACAAGTTGTACATCTTATTTGATTGTTAGAGCCATATAAAATTATTTATTTTATCTCTTTGTACGGGGATGTATTTATCTAGTAAATAGATTTTTATTTATAAAAAATATGTAGTTAAAATTATTCTTATAGAACGACTGAACATCAGGTACGTTAAGTTCAGACATAAAATAGTTAACCATTTTAATGAGATATATTTCTGTAAAAGCACGAGAACTATGTTATAAAGATCTCATTTAAACCAATCATTAATCTTAAAACAGTATAAACAAATCCCTTATATGGGGCTTACATAAAAACGTTACTCACCTTTGCGAATCCTTGTAAAATATTACAGATAGAAATATAACGATAATGCTTTTCCTTTGTCGGCAAAGCTGTCAAAATACATTTATTTTCAGGGTAACAAAGGAAACGTAAAGGGAAGGAAGTTCCCAGAACTGCTGAACCAGCTCGTTCAGACATGTTCCAACAATACTCAACTTCCGGCAGCTACTGCACAATGCGGCGAAACGTTTCTTGAACATTACAAGTAAAAGATTTTTCGCTCTCATTTATGAAACAGTAAAGTGTAGTTTGAGAAATTTTGCGGTATTAATTAACAATTAAATTTATAAGTAGTACAATTGTGTATTGTGGATATTTTGTAATTAATCTATTTACGTTTGAATCAAGCTATTTTTAAAACTTAAAACAAGCTCAAACACGACACAACTTTGTACTGTTTAACCGACACCCAATCCTATTTAACCTAATGAAATTAGTTTTTTTTCTTGTTTGCTACAAATTAAACTCCCTCTTTTGTTATTGTACATTATTTAGGTTAAATCCCAATTATATAAGTAACACAAGTTTAAACCTGATTGGATTGCTGTACTTTGTAACGACGTAAGCTCAAACTAGTGAAAAATATGATTTTATTTTAATTTTTGTCATTTAGTAGTAACTGAAAGTTTTTATTTAATTCAAGACGAAACAAAGTCATGCGTGGGTGTACGCGTTTTATGTTCCTCCAAACCAAACTTAGGCTTCTTGGTAAGTAACGACTCAGTCATTGCCAGATATATTGTGAATATCTGACAATGAGAGACGTATTTAGGTGTATCTTTTACGTAATTATCGATTTATATGATATAATCGGAAAATATATCTGTAACGATTAAAATGAACAAATACTTTTTTAAAACAATATAGTCAATTGCGTTTACGCAATAATTTTAAGAAGATTTGAATAAATCATGGAATATTTACAGTGGCATGACAAGCGATCGCCCACGGAGGTCAAAACACGACTTTCCCTACCGTCCAACCTTAACTTACCGTTAACCATTTATCAATAATGTATATTTATAACATATTCTAGGATGTTACGTTTACTGTACTATGTAGGAAAACACTATTTAATTATATATTACATTGCATTCTTTAAAACCTAAATATATATTTTAGTACGGTACTCCTTAACAAAACGTTGGATTTAACTTAAAACGATTGCCACATAGCATACTAATATACACCATTGAGTTCCTATATATATCTTTATATATATATTTCTTGTGTGCGTGTGTATGTTACTGAACTCCTCCTAAAACGGTGGACCGATTTTAATGAAACTTTTTGTGTGTCTTCAGTTGGATCCGAGAATGGTTTAGATTCATAATTCGGTCCAATTTTAATAGTTTATTTAATTAATTTTTAATAATAAATTGTTGTTGATGGTGGAGTGTTTCACATTGGATCCCCCAGACTGCGCCACAACACGTAATACAAAGTGAACTGTTACTTAACAACTGTGAATATTTTCAGCTGAAGTTAATCAAAGAGGCAGAAACATTTGTTCACATTTAAAATTTAGAAAGTTCATATTTTAAATTTGTAAAGTGCTTGATCAGTAGTGTAACGCAGATTGCAAAGATGAAGTTTCACCAATATATTGTTGTACGTAAACATTATAATATTACAACACAGCCATAATGTTTTTCTATTTTAATTCCAGGTTTTCCCCACAGTTTGTGCTGCTATCAAATTTGTGCGTTTTTTGTAACGTTCTGTAATTATTGTGCGAGTGCTAATTGTTATAATACATTAATAGATATTGAAGATGTTTGAAGTGCATAAAAAAACTATAGTTATTTATTAAAGTTATTGAACTCATTTTGCAAATTTATTGAAGTGAGTATATTGGTCGCATACCTCAAATAACCTAAGTAGCATACAAATCAAAATGTTGTGTTTCTATGTGTGAATATTGTTAACAGTTTAGATAGGCTAATCAAGTTTTAAACTAATTGGATTTAAAATAATTTGTTGTAATTTACATTTTTTAATCTGCAATCAGAATTGGTCACATAAGTTCAAATTAAGTAGCATACAAATCACATGTGTGAATAACTACTTATTGTTAATAGTGTAGGAATTGGTTTTAAATTAAATTCTGTTGGCCAGTTCCGATATTATGCTGTAATTTAAAATTACTAATTGTGTAACAAGTATATTTTTTTAATTTACAACTTAATTTATCGTAATGCTATTGAATGTACAATATTTTTTGTTAATCCTTCAGGAGTGTACATAAACAAATTAGATGGGTTTCCGATAGGGCTGAAGTACAATAAGTGGCCTCCATCACAATCGAATTATTGATATTTCTGAATAGCCTATCCAAACTACTGAATTTCATTATAGTTATTTATTCGGTCAAATTTAATTAAATTTTTAATTATAAATTGTTGTTGATGTTGGAGTGTTTTATATTGGATCCGACAGACTGCGCTACGACACGTAATACAAAGCGAACTCATACTTAACAGCTGTGAATATTTTCAGCTGAAGTTCACTAAAGAGGCAGAAACATTTGTTTACATTTAGATTACATTATTATAAAGTGCTAATGTCTAATGCAGATTGCAAAGTTAAATTTTCACCAATTGTTCTATGTAAACATTATATTATTACAACACAGCCATACGTTTAATCAATAATAGTCTTGAAAACATAGAGTAAGCATAAACATATAAAAATAACACCACTTCTTATTTCAATATATTCTGTACTCACTTTGGAGGATAGAGATTATCCAGATATAAAATTGGAAGTTTTAGCTTTTAACTGAAATTGACAGTTTGTGCTGCCATCAATGTGTGTGTGTTGTTTTGTAAGGTTCATGTTTCAAAAGTAAATACGGCAAATAACATTAAAATATAATAGAATGAAGTTATAAAAAGTGTACTACGTGGCCGCGTTATAAGTTTATAAAAGCCAACAGGCAAAATGAAGAAAATAAAAAATAAAACATTGTGTAATTATTGTGTGAGTGCTAAAATTGTAATAGTACATTAATAGAGATTATTGGTCGCATTACCTCAAATAACCTAAGTAGCATACAAATCAAAAGGTTGTGTTTCTATGTGTGAATAACTATTGTTAACATTTTAGATAATCAAGTTTTAAAGTAATGGATTTAAAATAATTGGTTGTAATTTACATTTTTAATCTGCAATCAGAATTGGTCACATAAGTTCAAATTAAGTAGCATACAAATCACATGTGTAAATAACTATTGTTAATAGTGTAGGAATTGGTTTTAAATTAAATTCTGTTGGCCAGTTCTGATACTATACTGTAATTTTAAATAACTATAATGAAATTCAGTAGTTTAGATAGGCTAATCAGGAATATCAATAGAGGTTATCCAGATATAAAATTGGAAGTTTTAGTAAAATACACTTTTAACTGAAATTCGTAAATATTAAGTGTGCAGCGATTGATCAGTTAATTTTTTGTTTATAAATAAATTGTTTTTTATCTTGGTATGTTTTAAATTGGATCCAGCAGAATGCGCTACGATCGCAGTTTCAAATGTTTTTCTATTTTAATTCCAGGTTTTTCTGACAGTTTGTGCTGCTATCAAATTTGTGTGTTGTTCTGTATCATCGTGTAATATTATTGTTTGAGTGCTAATTATTGTAAAATTAAATTAATAGAGAATCACATGTGTCAATAACTATTGTTAATAATGTAGTAATTGGTTTTAAATTAAATTCTGTTGGCCAGTTCTGATACTATACTGTAATTTTAAATAACTATAATGAAATTCAGTAGTTTCGATAGGCTAATCAGAAATATCAATAATTCGATTGAGATGGTGGCTGCTTATTATACTTCAGCCTTTAAATAACTTCGATTGTGATGGTGGCCACTTATTGTACTTCAGACCTATAGGGAATACTTAGCCTATTTAGTATATTAGATAAATTAAATTCTCTTGGCCAGTTCCGATACTATACTGTAATTTGAAATAATTATGATGTAATTCAGTAGTTTAGATAGATTAATCAGAAATATCAATAATTCGATTGTGATGGTGGCCACTTATTGTACTTCAGACCTATAGGGAATACTTATTTAGTATTTTAGATACCGTAGTCTACGTTGTTATACATTTTTATCTAGAAGTTACTTAATTAAAATTACATATTCAATAAGTTACTCATATTCATTGTGTACTATTATACAGAATTTTATTTTTACAGAAAAATGCCACGTCTTCGTGGAAGAGGATGAATAGTTATTCAGTCATGTGATTTATATGCTACTTAATTTAAACTTATGTGACCAAACTGTTAACAATAGTTATTCACACATAGAAACACAACCTTTTGATTTGTATGCTACTTAGGTTATGCGACCAATATACTCACTTCGTTTAATAAATTTTCAAAATTAGTTCAATAACTTCCATAAATAACTATAGTTTTTTATGTACTTCAAACATCTTCAATCTCTATTAATGTAATATTACAATTAGCACTCACACAATAATTACACGATGTTACAAAACAACACACATATTTGATAGCATTACAAACTGTCAGGAAAACCTGGAATTAAAATAGATAACATTTGAAACTGTGATCCTAGCGCATTCTGCTGGATACAATGTAAAACATTCCAAGATGGTCCACCCATTTAGGAGGAGTTCAGCTCCATACACACACACACAAGAAATATAAATATAAAGATAATGAAATTCGGTAGTTTAGATAGGCTAATAATATCAATAATTTGATTGCGATGTTGGCCGCTTATTGTAATTCAGCCTATTTGAATAACTATAATCTAATTCAGTTCGTCATTTTAGTAGTTTAGATAGGGTATTCAGAAATATCTATAGTTCGATTGTGATGGTGGCCACTTATTATACTTCAGCCCTATACGGAATACTTATTTAGTATTTTAGATAAATTAAATTCTGTTGGCCAGTTCCGATACTATACTGTAATTTTAAATAATTATAATGAAATTCAGTAGTTTAGATAGACTATTCAGAAATATCAATAATTCGATTGTGATGGTGGCCGCTTATTATACTTCAGCCTTTACATAACTAGAATCTAATTCGGATAGTAGTTATATAGGCTATTCAGAAATATCAATAATTCGATTGTGATGGAGGTCACTTATTATACTTCAGCCCTATCGGAAAATCATCTAATTTGTTTGTGTATACTCCTGAAGGATCAACAAAAAATATTGTACATGCAATGGCATTACGATAAATTAAGTTGTAAATTGAAAAAATATACCTGTTATAAAATTTTAACTTTTTTACCTTCAGATTAAGTTTTCATTTAAAACATCCTCTATATTTCACATCACTCATGTTATACTCACACACTATCGGTTGGTCGGAGTGTGATTAAATGTACATGTGATGAAGTTAGATATTGTAATAAATTTTTAATAGACAGTTTTATCAAAACAGCCCAGATTGTTACAAATTAATCAAAGTTTAAAATTTTCGAATTAAAGACGTGTGTACAGGACAACGTCTGTCGGGTCTGCTAGTATATATATATATATATATATATATATATATATATATATATATATATATAAATACAGACACAACCAGTATAGGTATAGTTTTATAGTTTGTGCACACACAAAATTAATTTTAAATTTATATAATTCTAACGGTACACGGTACTTTTCTCAATGAAATCCGTCAACGCTAAGCGAGCACGGCCACTTTAGTGGTACGCTTACACAAGCCGGAAGCATCAAACATGTCACAGTTGAGATGTATCAGCTACTTATTGATCCCTATTAATTATGCTGATGTTGTAAATTTTACGTTTACGTAATTTTTAAAGATTCTTTTTCCACAAAACTAAAATCAAATTTGTTTATCAAATTCTGGGTTCATCATTATCCCCAGTCTTGATCAACAACTTTGGAGCCAGGAAGCAGTACTTCTGTACGACAACCATGTTAACAACATTTTTATGCGAATAACAGATCTTTACTATTCCTTCACGTATTGTTTTTATTGGTTGATTCCTATAACAAGGCATAGTTTGGGTCTAAATACTATTATAGCCTACCAAATTATTCACAAACTCTATCTGCGGTTACTTCTAAAGTCCTAAGAATGAAAGAAAACAAAATTACCAAATGATCATTAATTATAGGCTATTTGTTTCATCTTGAAAATATACCCGGGGGAGATATACATATTTAACAAAAAATAATGTGATAAGTAGTAAAAGTGCATTTTTAGCCTAAGCTCAGGATGTCATTAATTAACCTTTAGCAATACATAGAAGTAATGATTCCTTATTTGTGCACGATTATGTACCGTAGGTTTTATTCATCTAATTGAATGGTGCTCACAACGAATTAGTGGTTTGCAATCAATATCCAATACATTTCCGATGGCCAGATCATCATAATAATGGTTGAGTTATACAAAGCCCCACTGTGGACTTAGCTTTGACATATTTCACTGTATTCACTTCCATAGTTCATGTAGATGGGATTATTACACATTTACCGTAGCTTCTGTTAGTACAAACATGTTAGGATATAAATACATGGATATGTCTTAAATATAACAATCTGTGAATATGTAGAATCTTGGAGCATTGGAAAAAAGGTTTATTGTACTATCACTAGTATAAAAAATTGTGTTGCACAAAATAAAAAATTATATTGGAAAATGTTTTATTCGTTTATACTAGTAATAGTACAATAAACCTGCGAATAGATAAAGTATTTCACAACCGTCATAAACATTCTTCTAATTAAAGGTATTCAAACAAGTGTACGTATTCATAAATTTGTATAACATTAAAAAGCAAACTTTTATTGCATATATTAATACATATTGTTACGCAAAAAATCTTTAAACTACGGGTCAAGCGAATTAGAAATCTGGCTGGAATCAAATATTATGGAGCAGATTTTCTGCACTGATCTTAATTAAAACGTCATATTTTGTGTATTGAAATTTGACTTTCTAGTGCTAGATTCAAATTACTTAAATTGCATAGCCTTACTATAAAATCTTCCTCACACAATTTCGTTTACAGCGAAAGTAGTAAGACAGTTCTCCCAACCCCATAACCCATAACACTATAATCCGAATCTTTAATTGATTTAAATGAAACTTGACGCAGTGATAGTTCATACACATGGTTTGAATTTATCCATTAACAAATTAATGGTGGTGGCTGCACATTTTTGCACGATTTTATTTTAAATTTGTTATAACAGAATATAAGTGGCATATTCTTTACAAGAGTTAAGCGATCTTGATGGCTTTTACATATTTAAAAGTTATAGTTGCTTAACCTTTTGTAAAATAAATGTTTAAACTGTATATCTGTTATTAGGCATCCTAATGTAATACAATAAATTTACCCAAATTCTTAGTTATTTGCTACAAATATTTCCAGTTTCCATATCTGATAAGGATTGAATATCGTAGCTATAAGATAATTTGAGAAATATAATAAAATATCCAATGTTTACGATGAAATATAGTTACAAACATAATATAAAATAAAATAATATAAAAAAAACAACTTTATTTTAGTACACTTCAATATAATTCTTTTTAAAAGTATTTAACATGTCAATCTTGGAAGTCACCACTCTATTAGTGTAGTAAAATTATCTATGTTCTATTAAGACACAACAATTGTAATACTACTATTATTTATATTAAAGCAACCCACCATCTTATTTCCCCGTCACTTGTAATTCGCTTTTAGATTGTTAAAATGCAGGTAATATATTACATAATACCCTTACTTATTATCGTAAAATATTATATATTTTACCTTAATTGTGTTTTCATTTTTGATTCCAGCACCCCTGGCATCATAGTTTTCTTATTATCTCAAATTATATTTCCAAGTATTTTTCTATTTGTTTTATTTATATGCTTATATTTTGAAGTTTGTCTCTAACCACGTTTTTAAACCCAATACAACAATAACTTATATGAAGCGTACTTCAGAAAAATATATAGAACTTATAACTATAAAATAACACATGTGTAAAAACCCACTTAATTGTAACAAATGTCTCTCATGTAAACACGAGTTTTGAACTTTAAAACTAGCCAAAGTCATCAGTAAAGAAGATTTTAAAGGACAAATTATTGATGATGCCACAGTTTGACAAAATCAAGGTACAGACAGATAAAGAAGGATTATAATGTAAGACCACCTCACTAAGTTTCGTAATCTTTTAAGACTTTAGAGAATTTCACTGCTCAGTTTAAAGATATAGATTTCTTAATTATATACGTGATTAAATAAAGGTGTTTGATAGGCTCCTTCAATAATTTTAGGTCTATAGAGGAATAGAGACAAATAATTACTTATTCCTGCTTACTGAAAAGTTTAACCTCAAACATGCAAAGTTTTGCTCTGTCATATTTATCTCTACAAGGAAATAGTGTCTTACGAATTTTATAACTATAGCTACAATTATGCAGAAACCTCACTGATGAGAGTTAAAAATAATATTCAGTCCTTTACACATTCACTTGGATTATTGGTTAAGTTATAAATATGATCAAATAAGTATTGTAATAGATAAATGCTTATTGTTGCTTCCGAGAACGGTAGTCATGGTTTCCTCGAGTAGCAGAGATGAAAGGACTAAAGTTACGTAGGACTAGGGGGCCTAGTACGTCAAATCCCATGCATATCGTACAGTGACGCATTCAGGGAGGTGCTAGAAGGCAGGCACACTTTCAAGTCTGACAACAAATATGCCATTATCTGACAGGCCAATAGTTCTACTAAACACTTTAATATATAAGTACATTATCAATTTAACTAATTTGTAATAATTTTAATAAATCACAATAGTTGCCAAATTAACTGTGGTTACTGTCAACAATCACTTTCCTTGTGTACGACGAAGTTCACAGGCATGGTGGGCGCTGCCTGACAGGCAAGCTTGTACGTTGACTCGTAGTAATTGCAAATTATATCAAGGATGACGTTGTACATTTCATTGTTCGATTCTAACTGCTTTTAAATTAATGATAATCGTGTTTAAAATACTATACATTAGCAAAATATTGTTCTTCTTTGTTTCCTTGGAAAATAAAACTTGCAAGCTTTACGTTCAGCAATTTTTATTACAGCAGGAATTTGATTCGGAGGTAAACCCAAAGAGCACCGTAACTCATATAAGCTTGTGGAAAGTGTGTATGCTAATTGGCTTACATCCATCAAAGCATGGTGGAAATGAATATAACTTCATGCAGAACAGTTTGTCACACAGAAAACCATACTTCAGGCACGCAAATAAATGTTACATCAGCGTCAGCCTATCATATTCAAACCGACATATAGCGACTATGGAGTGGCGAATTCCAGTGCAAATTCAAGTGTAAATAAATATCTACTTACCTGACGGTGGTACTACATACGTGCCTGGCGGTCGGCTTTAAGAGTTTCGTTTCTTCTTATTTATGTGAAAAATCAGTTTTATATTTTTAACCCTTTTGATACATTTCCATTTCGATGACCTTCTCCATGACTAGCGTGGCTGACGGTCAATTTCTTAACAGAATTTTCTCTATGCATTAAAAACCAGATTATTTGCATATAACAGGTTATATTAGCTCTCAGCTCCTGGAATATACTGTTAACCCACACAAATTGTTTTAAGGTAAGTTATTGTCTGTTAAAATGTACACTTCTGATTTCTTAAAGTACAACAACTCACAATAAAGAATGGCTAATATGCCTTTACATTAAAGGGTTTTAAATAACGTTATCATGCGTTTTTTAACATGTTTGTGATACAGTAGACTATTTCTATTGTATGCCATTACATCCACCAAACTACATTGAACATAACTGCATATTTTTAAGTGGTAAAATGTTATATTTAAAAGTGCAATATTTTATCATATTTATATTTTATAGAATATGAAATTTATCTGACTGCCTGCATCAAAATGCAGTGAAGAGAAAACATCACACGTACTGCAATTACGAGACGAGCATTGCTTTTCATTGCACAAGAACAGTAATTACACATTCGCCACGTTATTGATTCTAGAGCAATCAGCAGAACTAGTAATGGACGACGTAGTTATGAAACGGGAGCTATGAAATTCGTTGATAACCTTTCATAAAGAATTATTTGCATGGTTTCATATAAATACAGCAAATATTTATGACATTTTAATAATATTATGGTTAATGATATACAACTGATATCTTTTAAAACACTTAATGAATTTTAAACAATTCCTCAAACTTTATTTTTTCAGCTGTTAATTTTTCACCAGGTACAATAATAAAAGCTTCAAGCGTTATGAATTAACTCATACTTAATACGATATTATCACATAGAATAGCTAAAGTAAAGAATTTTTAAAATATACTATTTAAAAGGCAAGTATACATCGATTTACATGTCGATAACATAACCTAAAGCGTGTATTAGAGGGTTTTTATATGTTGTCATTTTCTCAGAGGCGTTTCAGAAAACGCCTAATTTCAATATAAAAATAAAATACAATTATTTTGTCTCGTCATCTGTTATAAAATATTCAACATAAACACTAAAGAGATAAGATTGTATTCTCTATCACCTAATTGACCCGCTCTGGTATAATTATACTAACGTTAACATTATTTATGATTGTAGAATTATTATTGCAACACTGATGAAGTTGCATTAAAAGTTATACTTGATTAGAAAAATATATTTGTTAGTATTTTAAACAGTTTTAAACAACATAATTTTTATTTTTTACTTATGGTACTTACATTTATATTTGTTACTGACGTAATATGTATATCATTTTATGGTTACCTAATTTCAATATAAGCACATATGCTTGGATTATAAATACAACTAGGAGGACCCGGGTCATGCTGGCATAGGCAGGGTTTGTCTGGTTCACCCAACACTTGTACACGTACTATGATAGTCCAATGCTGTGCTTTAAGAGCCAAGTATTGGTCAGTCAGTGACCTCTAATGGCCAGAACTTTAACCATTAGCGCACGACTAAGTCAACTAATTTCATCATCCTCGAACATGTTTATTGTTAGAACAAGTTCATTGTTAGATTTCTCAGAACAATATTCGACTGTCTTTGGTTATAATTTCACACACCCACCTCTACTTTGATGGTTGCAGATAATTATTCTAGCCAAATTATTGGTTCACATGTGAGGAAAAGTGTGTCAGCGTAACTCACCTTGTAAGGTATACTCATGAATTATTTTCTACCATGTTAAAAATACACCGGGTTAGGGTAGGCAATACTTATGGCTGAGTAAATATGAACCTAAAATCACAATCAAAAAATTGAAAGATTATTGCTTCAACCATATTGAACACTCTTACTTCGATACCTGCCGTTCGTTACAATATTAAATTGTTTTTTACTACGCAGTTACTTTAAAGTCTGAATTTTCATTATTCTGTGCTTTATTTTACGAAAAAATGCTTTTAATGTAAGTATTACATATTCTGTATTGGATACAATTACTGTTATAACCTCCACTAATCTGTTGTTAATGTAACTTTCCATTCTATAACATCTATTTTTAAATCAAGATTTTAGTGTATAATGTGTTAAACCACCTTTATTTTATGGTAATTATTTTTCATTATCATGTGTATAGAGATGTTTTTTTATATTAAATCTTTATAATTTTAACATACGTTTAGAGTCGGTTTAGTCCTTATAAGCACAGTCGAAATCCTTATAACGTATAAATACACAATATATAAAGATGAAAATTCTAAACAATACTTCCATCTATCCTGTCCATTTGAAAGGTTTTAAGTCATATTAACTTTCACTCAAAGTTGCAATCCGACAAGCAAGTTGGAACTATCCACAAAGTAATAAACCCAGTTTGCCCGGGGCAGCGTAAAGTTTTATGGCTCAGATTCAATTCCACCTGCAGCTGTAAAGTTCAACTCAACTTATCAGTTGCCATACTTATATCATACAACTGTCCAGCAATTCACCACCGTACAATAAACTTTTTCGTGAATTTTAAAATGTAATTATACATGACTATAATTTTAATTTAATTTGTTAATTGTACGTTATTTAATATTTATTTGTATAATTGAAAGAATTACAGAAATATTAAAAATATTATTAATGTGCATAGCGTCATAGTTTTGTATTTTTCTATACACCTAGTATTGATTGAAATTTTAATTGACCAAACATGTGATTTTATTTTATGTTTTTACAGCTAGTTAATAACATTATGGACAGTTTTAATAAAATACTTTAACCATAAGAATCTTCACCGAAATAGTCAATTATACAAAAGAAAGATGATGGTTTATTATAGAAGTCCATGATTCATGGACAACAGCCATATTTGTTTTAAATATAATTCTTATTAACCTTCAAAATAAAAATGAAATTAGTACATTTCATTTTCTCTTTTATACGTTTTTATTCTGTAACAACAGTATAGGTTTTCTATCAAATAAAAAACTAACTAATATAAAAAAGTAAATAACCTTTAAACAACAGTAAATAATACTTAATAATTAAAACACTACGCTAAGAAATGCAGTTTGATATTTATTTTCACTTCCGATTTAAAAACTAAGTTTAATCAGAATAGTTACAAATATACTTGACTTATACATATTTAACGTAGTCTTAAATTGTTATTGTTTTTTAAAACAGTATATGACACAAATTTAGTGTTTAAAAATAGACGTATGTCCGCTTCTGGCAAATAAGGTGGCAATGTTTACCAGTCTGTGATACGGTTCCAACAGTGTAGTTTGTGCTGCTCTATTCTTCCTAATAATTTAACATTATAGTGAGAACTACAACCTTCTACGGATATACGTTATAACGTTCTATGGATATACGTCGCTACGGAAAAAACTAATTGTTCAATACATATTTGAAGTTAAGATACCGTTTATTTATACATAACTATTAGATACAATGTTGAGAGGATATTTGCCACAAATCAAACGTATAATAAACACTCAAAGCGTAGTTCATGTGTGATGAGATTATGAAATTATGAAACAAAAAATTGTTTTCATCAATACAGTTTCACTAATGACACTTTGAACGTCCGAGTGGGGGTGGGATTCCAGTAACAGGACAATGAAGCAGTTGTGGAGGTTTTATTTGCTCTGCTATTGTCGAGTTATTGGGGGAACGCTCGCAGATGTGTCCCGGCGCTAACATGCAACTTTTATTCACGACAGTTGAACAGAGCGCTTCGAAGGGTCAAAAATTCACCCCTTAAGTTATTACATCCATATTATTTACACAGGTGTCATCCATGAATATATTATTCAATACTTGTTGCCAGTTTGTTAAATTAATTTTATTAATACTGTTTTTATTGACACCTTTATATTTAACTTGATCTTATCATAAAATAGAAGGCCGAAAGTGAGCAAACTAAGTCCAATACAAATAACTTATTTTGAAATAAACTACATTATTGACTTAGATTAAAACATAACTGATATTTCAATATTTCACACATACTGAATACACTGAAGGAGTTGTAAACTCAATTCTTATTTCTATTAAAAATTCGACATTCATACCAATTATTGGCTATAAGCAAGTGCCTGAGGAATTCAATTTTCAGTACACCTTTCACAAGTATGTATACATTAAAGTACCAGAAGAGCTTAAAACATCTTAAATACAAACGCAACAAATAATACTTCACGTCTCATGCACAATCCTTCGCAGAATAGGTTACATTAAATGTACGTTATAACTAACTTCATACGGTGCAAAGATTTATGAAAGTCTAGTCCCCTGACTTAAATATAAACAACTACCACTCAGCGATCATGTTATTTCCCTGTGGTCATATCTGTTGACCACCTACCAACGTAGGTGACGAAGCTATTTTCTCCATTATCTGCCCTTCGAAACAATAGGTGATTGAGCAAATGATATAATCTGTCCAGACCAACATTCCCCGCCTTATATTTATACATGCTTGGCTCAGACCAAACAATTTTGGTGGTAGGGGTGGAATTGAAAGATAGGCCATGTCATGCCTAATTTAAAATTTCTATATATTTTGATAATTTTGGCACTAATTAAACTTTATGTTTATTCACATGTACAGAAAGTGACAAAATGTCTTTAGTTAAGTTTTTAACTGTAAATTCTGCTTTCGGCCCCCCTTTAAAAGGGTATTAACCTAGGCGCACTTATTTTTTGTGTCATATTAATTACATACCCTCCGAGGATATATGGAATTACGTAATTACCTTATCCAATTAACAATTCATGAAACATTAATAAATAAAAAAACACGAAAAGTCAAAAGTTTAGTCAACACCCTATGTTGCAAAATACACAATTTTAAAATGCTATTGAAGATTTACTCCTTTTTTAGTTTTATTCTATCTTGCGCGAATTATTATCTATTTTTTTTAATATCAAGAGTATTTAATAGTAACCTATGCTGCAAAGTACTCCATATCAAAATGTTATTTAATTTAAATATTTGTATTTGAAGTTTTTCCTGTCTAGCCCCGTTTAACAGTAGTGCTTAAAATCTTAATATACTATGTTAGTTACTGATAATTTAACACTTCTTTACCACTAAAATATTTCACTGCGCTGAAAATTTGTAACATCATATGTCCTCTCTTGTTGTAGGCCGAGTTCTGTAAACAATATCATCTGGTCATCTCCTCAAGTAATAGTCCAAATAAATCAAGTCCGGTCATCATCTTGCCGAAAAATATTGTCGTCCTCCTATCTTATTCCACTTGGCAGGATAATGTAGATCAAGAGTTTGGCGGAAATTAATTGAATAGAGAGGTGGATCCCCTTCTTGAAGAAACATTATAAAGAGGGTGCCTAGGGTGTACTATAAAAAATATTTGAAGAATATTTTGTAGGAAGTGCTTATACATTTCACCATTCAAATGACCTTCATTATTACACACTACGTGTTTAAAGCCCAATACTTATAGTTGTCAACTTCCCTCGTCCAGTTGGGATTTGCAACAGACCAAAACATCATGTAATGCCGATTTACTTCTCCGTTACTACAGAGCGTTGCCTTCGATAATATTTGAATTTGCTATACATTAGAATCCTTCAATCCGTTGGGATAGACGGGGCGAGAATGGTGCCCTCGCTCTGGGTAACGTTGTGCATATTACACAGCAGCTATATAGTTTTGAAAACACTCACCAAACACTATGATCATATGAAAATCCTCTTCGTTAGAATAAGATATTTCAGGGATAATTAAGCAATACTTAAAACAAGCACCTAATGACTTTCAAATCATTAGTCAATACAAGATAAATTAAGCAAAACCAATGACCAGAACTATTATTAAACTGCGCAATGTAAAAAAAACTTCAAATACAAAAACCTGTGTCTTTAATAACATTAAGAAATGGTGTAGTTTGCACCATAGGTTGCTATTTAGAATTGTTGGCTTTTCTTGTTATTTAATGTATTGTTCAAATGTTGTATGTTTCAATGGTGTTTTAATTAGAACAGGAAGTTAAACATTACACCACGTTATATTTGCTGATAAGGTATGTAAATAAACATGATACAAATACATTAATGCACCAAGGTCTTAAGGGGCCCGACAACAGGATTTACTGTTAAAACCTACATTAAAGACATTTTGTCACACCCTGTAATACCAATAAACATAATATTGAGTTTCTGTCTCACGTTATATAGCCCCTGAAAATGAAGTGTCACATGGCCTATTTTCCTAATTGAAATTTTTCTAAAAATGACCCCTAAGCCTCATAAAGTTCTCTTTACGCAGTTTTCCAGGTTAAAAATTATTTTACTGAATTCTATGTGGTCAAAAATGAGGGTGTCGTTTAAACCGAATTATGCAGCTCGATTTGTTTCGCTGCTACAGATACTGGATGGGTGAAACACCCTGTATACGTATTTTACAAAACATCTGTGTGAATGTTTATCTTCCTTTTAAATATTGTAATGAAATTTATATTTTAACACAACCCTCTACACAGTAAAGGTTTAAATTAAACGTGTTTTATTTGAAATCTATATCTAATATCTCACTACAATGTGTTATGTATCGACGAACTCATCCTGTGTAACCAATAAGCCTGGTTAACATACAGCATTTCCAATGAAACACAACCCTCTACACAGGAATTGTTTACATTATCCTTGTTTTATTTGAAATCTATATCTAATATCTCACTACAATGTGTTATGTATCGACGAACTCATCCTGTGTAACTAATAAGCCTGGTTAACATACAGCATTTCCAATGAAACACAACCCTCTACACAGGAATTGTTTACATTATCCTTGTTTTATTTGAAATCTATATCTAATATCTCACTACAATGTGTTATGTATCGACGAACCCACCCTATGTAACCAATAAACCTGGTTAACATTTCCAATGAAACACAACCCTCTACAAGGGCATGTTTATTTTATCCTTGTTTGATTGGCAATCAACATCTAATATCTCGCTGCAACGCGTTATGTATCGACGGTCTCATCACATGTAACCAATAAACCTGGTTAACGAAACGCCGAGTCTTTGTGGAAATAAGTGTAATTTATCCACCAGATGCTTGTTCAAAGAGATTCCGTTACATTGCATTGACATCAGATACTTTGACAGGCGAATATTGAGAATTCTATACGTGAAATATATTGAACTTTATTATCATTCTGACGACGTGTGTGGAAAACTTCATCAAAAGGTTTCAAAAGAACTATATATTTGTTCTATTTCTCAAAGAATTTATAATTTTCAATGATAACACAGGGTTCTTATAAAATAATGTGAGTTTATATCACAACCATAGAGTTTCATTTTACAGTACAATTCAATCCCTCATAAAGGTATATCATACCGCGATTATATATGAACATCACCTTCATTTAGATATTCCAGCTGAAGCAGTGTTTCTCATTACACACAATATCGTGTCTCGGGTTTTTACTGGACGAATACTGGAAAATGTCAATTTTGAATGGACTGAATGTGTTGATTGTAGGTAACTTTGGAAACCAAAACACAGCAACCAGCTATTTTCCAGATCTCCGGGGACGCACCTTAATGTGATGTTCATGGGAAGATTTTGGCTGCTGAGGACAATGTGCCTAAAGAGACAGCCTAGGACATGATAAGTAGTATTTCTGCTGAGATGTTAATGTATACTCCAACATAGGATAGTTCATATTTTTTATAATTCTCAAGGGATGTACAGTTTTTGCAAAGATTTTTGTAGCTATTTCTTTGCAATAACCCGCAAGAAAGTCAAGCAAACGTTGTAATTTACTGATTCGACAAAGATTTCTCAGGTGGTCAGAACCAAATAGTAGTCAGACCACTTTCCCAGTATGTTTCCTTTTTAAAATTTAAACCCTGTGTCCACATAAAATTTGCTTCCATTCCAGCAACTCTGGGAGGAAGACCTTTAGTACTATAAAAACAAGTCACATCTAGAAGAGTGCCAACCAAAAATAAACATTAGTCAAAGTACCAAATAATCAAATCTGAAAGGTGCAGCAGAAGAACTGTTTTACTTATACTATTAATAGGTCTCGTTATCATTAACATTTCTTGTCAATTATTTTTTCACTGATACCTATTTAAAACCCAACAACTATTTGGTGTAATTTCTATAGTGTTTAAACTTCTCATCATGTCACATTGCGCAAATGTTGCGCTTCTCCATGAGCCTAGGGCCCACACAGTTAACCTCACTTAAGATATTAATACTGGAATTAAACTAATAAAAAGCACGTTATGAAATTGTGTGTTCGGCGTTATGTTAAGTAGCCTACAAAAAGGCATATAGATAACTTCTGCGGCATCCCTTTTGGAACGGCTTTCGGTAGTTTTGATAGTAGATAAACTTTGTACGCTTGTGAAAAATATATTATTTGCATTGTAAGTAAAACAGGACGCAGAGTTAATCTTGGGTGTATTTATACTATGGCAAACCATTATTCATTACGATTGAAGTTTAGGTCTTCACTACGGAAAAGTAACCAGGTTTAAAAAAAATCAGATGACAATGATCTTAAAATGTTGTTACTATAAGTACTTCATCACTATAAAAAATGTATAGATTAATATAAATATTATAACATTATGTAAAACATAACCCAGGTAGAAGCACGCCCCAGCATATATCACTTAACAGGCTTCGCTGAGGTTGCAGGCAAAATTCTATAGCATGTGTTAACTATGGCATATGTTAAAGTGCCATATGAGTGTTCTCAATTTATTTACTAACTTATTTATTATGTCATATCTCGTTTCCATCATGGTTACTCATGAGACTAATGTAAAGTATATGTTTACTAACTTTCTGTAAACTGCTATGGAGTGACTTGCACCATTATCAAACTCGATGTTGTCTATATAGAAAAGAAACTTCATGTCAGCCATTTCTAATCAATTCTATTAGTTCTTTTCGATATAATGTTTAGATATATAGAGATATAAATTGGGATAAATAAAAGTGTTCACCACCTCGAGTGATAGACTTCGCTAATGTTCAGCTAATGAATTAATAAGATAGAGAGAATTATTAGTTAGGTTTTTTGTTTCAACTACTTTTTCATGGTGTTATGTTGCAAAAGAAATCTACTCTGATCTCTGGAACAAAAGATTTTTTTCATTACAATTGATATATTTTTAATGGGTGAGACTTGTTTTGATTTTAAGGTAATTTACTAATTTTATATCTTTCTGATACTTGATGTTAATGTTTTTAAATATAATGTGTAAGGTTTTCTTTTAGGGTTTGTGTAATTATTAGTCGATAATAGGTAGAACTACATTTTTATTCTTGATAGAACACTGCAGAATATCTGAAATGCTATGCACGAAGTTAGTTTCTTGTAATATACTTCCATTAGTCTAGTAGAATTCGAACTATTAGAAGTCCTGTTAACTTGTAATCAAAGTTTCAATCCGACGAGCAAGTTGAAGCCATCTACAAAGTAATAAACCCAGCTCGCCCCGGGCAGTGTAAAGTTTTATGGTGCAGATTCAATTCCACCTGCAGCTGTAAACTTCAACTCAACTTGTGCTTATACATTTAAGTAGCACTGCAAGTTTCACGCCGTTTACCACCGTGTACTAAAAGTTCATTAATCGTGAGGTGCTATTTAAATACAATTTATAGTTAAAACTGTAATTAACTGTATAATCCATGTAGAAACATTAAATTGCGCTCTGTTTTAATGCAAAATTTTTTATCGCAGAAGTTCAGCAATTTCCTAATTCAATTAACAGCGTGTTTACCTATCCTCGAGAAATTTATAAAAGATGCGTATTTTTAAAAAGAGATTAAATATAAATTTAAAAATGGAACTGTGGTTTATCTTAAACACATGCTTGAAACTACTACACGAGTGCGATACTAAAAATTTTTAATCTATATTGCAAAGCCCACAATATGTGCTTCGACGATTACATACGCTTTGAGGAAAATATTACCTGCAATAGAATATACCCAGATATATAATGCATCATGACAAAAGCGTTACGTATACTAATTTTATATAAAATCACAAAATAATTTGTGAAAGTAGTATAATAAAAGTAAAAAGATTGTGCAATAATGTGTCTCTTACATGTTCCTCATCTATAACAATTTCACCTTGACACAATATAAAAACAAATGAATATATTCCATCAGGAAATCCAACAATCGTATATTATTAACTGTTTTATGCATAATTCCACCAAAATAACTAATTTATATTTTCCCTTAATTGCATTTGGATTGCCTATATCAAATTATATTTCTGTGTCCACATATCATATTGTACAACCGCGTGATTACAAATCACATATAACACGAGTATCCATAACATTGTTATAATACTTTTTTTTCAGGTATATATTATTGCAGGAAATATTACATATAGTTGTTAATGGTAGATTTTAAAATATAGTTAAAGATTTTCATATTTTACTGGCATTGAGACTTATTACAAGAAATACAATAGTAGTATTAAATGAATAATATCATGAAATATTTTTGTATAACAACTAAATATTTTCTTATAATTTAAAAACTAACATAACGCAATCTCAGAATAGGTAATTAAGTCTTTACTACATCGTTGTTTTAAATCGTCAAATATAATGACTCAGGAACATTTATTTAGTTTGTATTTTTATAAATTATTTGTTACCTCGACTTTAATTTACATGCAAGATAGATTTGTACCATCACATTTGTAAGAAAATGTCAAAAAGTGAAGAAATAGATTATTTTTAGCCAAACCTAAATCAAGTCAGTTGTACAGACTCACACAAACATGGTCTACCAAGATTATTACTTGTGATAAAACGTAATCACAACGACAAAGAGGGTTCTCGCCACAACCAGTATTTCCACGGCAATTCTGCGCCAGCTGCAAAAATAAAACCGCGGGAGACGGTTTATCGTTCTGCTGATAACTAAGCTGTTTCTTCGTCACCAGATGTTTCCCGTTTCTGGAGGTAAATATTTATAGAAATCGTACCTAAATGTACGCACTCTTCTTTTATTTTTATAAAACAAAGTGTGTGAGGTAAACAAAGGAAGTTATAGACAAGTCCACCATTTATTGTTTATACACATTTTACGTACAATTTATTTCATTATTTGTTTTGTGTTTGTTCATTTAGTTTGAAATGTTGCAAAAGAGTCTGACGTGATTACGTCTGAAGTCTTACCATCTTGACCTTTTATGTATATCAAGTAGCTGGTCTAACATATTTAAAAAAATACAAGTGTTTGTATTATAATAGCCCCCTCCACTGCTTCAAGTGTTTACTCACTTATATACTAAATCAATCGTCATTGTCTAAATCGAAGATATTTTTATTGTTTTTATTGTCTAAACTATATACAAAGCACTCAAAGTAAAGTAAGTAAATATGCATTCTTTTACCAGGCAAATTTAGGGCTGAGAAGCCCTCTTTAACACAACCTGGAAACCAACGGCTTAAAGGTGACCGCTTACGAACCACTACAATCGGCCTGACAGGCGGGCTGTGTGCAAGGACTGGATCGCTCATCCAAGCAGCAGCCACGCTCGCATGAACCGGTTATCTTGCGATAACCGTAGTACCAGCTACACTGCGCCACTGTCACTAATATGTATAATAGAGATTTTGATTGATGTGGATATAAGCATATATTTTTGAGTGTATCTGAAGGAATTATTAGCACTAAAAACATTTCTTAACGTCCAGATCTAATATCACAGCCCTTTTGATATTATTGAAGAAACTTTACTAAAGACATTTTAACATAATAATAATACGATATATATTCTAATTCTAATAAGATTATGAATTCAAAAGTGCATTTGCCTGTTTGTTTTGCTTTCACGCAGAATCTATTCATCCGACTGTACTGAAAGTATACAAGGACATTCTTAGGGACCCTGGGATTTATATAGGCCTTACTCTGAAAATCCCTCCATATTTTGCTACGCCCACTGGACTTTAAAGTAGCAATGAATCCAGTCTTGGTCTTTAAGGTTTTGAAATATTTATTAAGAGCATGTTCAATATAATCAACTGTTCTTTGTAAACCTTGTTTATTATTATCAATCTGTTTTTATTTATAGTAAGTGCATTCCATAAGGAATAACAAATACATTTAACCGTTTAGAATTTCTGCGATTGGGTAAGTACTCATTTATTTATTTATTTCCACGGCAATCTCCACTTTTACAATACCATTACATAGTAAAATAACATAACAATATAGAATAAGAGTGCAACAAGCGAATACAACAACTGATACAATTGGATAACAATAACTTGATAACGACTAAATCAATAGATAACAATAATTCAATAACAACAACAGGTAACCATTTGACAATATAACAAGAAAAGTTTGGAGATTTAAGATGCACAGAGAGTCAAGCAAAACAGGGTTGATTAAACAAGATCAACAAGAACAGGTACATGAAATAATCAATAAACTATAAATACAACAACAATATCGAACAATTTAAATGCAAAGACTATAATATATAACAAAGTAGTACTAAAAAAGGCGAGTAAAAACAGAAAAAAGGTATAGTTGAAACAGAATTATAGAGTGCCATATACTAATTTGATGATTTCTTCTCGAAATCTAGCAGGGCTGGTGGCGAAGAAGTCAACAAGATGTCCCATCTCATTTCCGCTGCGTAGAAGTCGAGGTATCGTACTCTGTTGTTGGTAGGTCGTTGAATAGTACAGTCTTGCAAAGGTGTCTCGCAGTCTCGTATGCCCAGGAACATGGAAGTAGATTTTGTTGAGTAGTTGCGGGCAATCAATGCTTCCGATGATGATCTTGTGGAGAAAGATAAGATCATGTATCTTTCTACGAGCCTCAAGAGGAGCAAGGCCATGCTGTAGTTGATAACCAGCAATTGGAACATTCATGTAGTGGTGGCCATCTCTGAACCCAGCTGTTCTGACAAGACGATGCTGAACTCTTTCAAGTTGTGTTTTGAGTCCTTCTTGGGAAGGTCACCAGATGGAAGAGTTGTATTCCAGGAGAGGACGAACAAGTGCTTTGTAGAGGATCAGCAGGGCGTCTACTGAAAGATTACGAGTAGAGCGGAAAATAAATCCAAGAGTTGAGTTTGCTCTATTACAGATGTATTGGATGTGCTCAGCAGGGTGAAAAGTTGGTGTTGTGACGCCAAGGTCCTTTATTTTATCTACTCGATGAAGAACGGTGTTGTAAAGAGAGTAGTTGAAGAGACAGGGTGTAAAAGATCTTGAAAAGGTCATCACAGCGCATTTAGATATATTCAGGTCCATAGCGTTCATAAGGCACCATTTTTCGATATGGAAAAGTGCTGATTGAAGCAGTTGGTGATCAGTAAAAGAGTTTATTTCTATGAAAATCTTTGCATCATCAGCAAATAGTAGCAGCTCAACTCCAAGGCAGTGGTCGATATCATTTATAAAGAGGTTAAACAGATGAGGTCCGAGGAGAGATCCCTGGGGAACCCCTGATAAAGCACTTAATGACCGAGAAATAGCGCCTCCACATCTAACCTTGAGTGTACGATCTCTGAGATAGGAATGAAGGAACGTCAAAAGAGAGTTTGAGAATCCCATGGCATCAAGTTTAGCCATAAGGTGCTTGTGGCTCACTCTGTCAAATGCCTTAGAGAAGTCTAAGAATATGCAGTCAACCTGGTTTCCGTTTGAGAATGCAGATGTTATGTAGTGGTGGAATAAGGCAAGATTAGTGGTTGTAGATTTACCACTCATAAAACCGTGTTGTTCAGGAATAATTGTGTGTTTCAGCTCAAACTTTAGGCCATCCATTATGAGAGATTCAAATACTTTTGAGAGAGAAGAGAGGATAACTATGGGCCTATAGTTCTTGGCTTCTGTGCGGTCACCGGATTTAAATGTAGGTGCAATAAAACCGGGCTTTAAGCAGGAGGGAAATATGCCAGAAGAGAAGAAGCAATTCCAAAAGATGGAGATATTAGAAGCGAGAATTGAGCTGCAGAACTTCAGTACAGAAGGAGGGATGTTGTCAGGACCAGCTCCTTTGTCAGGGTTGAGATTTTTTAGTTTCCTCTCGACGGTCACAGCAGATGTTTGCCAGATTGATATGTTCTTTGACTTGGTGTAGTTGTAAGTTAGGGGCTCACTTGCTGGTTCCTTGAAGATTGTGGAGAAGTAGTCAGCAAATAGGTTAGAGATAGAATCGGAGTCTTCAGCCGTCCTACCTTCGAAGGTAATCTTGGTGGGGAAAGATGATGCATTTCTCAGTTGGTTTACAAAGCCCCAGAGGAGCTTAGGGTTGCTTATAACTGACTGGTTAATGCGGTTCACAAAACGTTGACGACAGTGAGAGACCAACAGTCTGCAATGGTACCTGAGCTGCTTGAAGTTTAATAGATGTTCATACGTAAGGGTTGACTTGTAGAGCTTGTGAACAGTTTTTTTACGGATGATGAAGTCCTTTTTTTTCACCAATTTTTTTCAAAGGGCAATTTGCTCTCACTATAGAGCTAAGGTCAGCGCAGAAGGTAGAGAAACAGTGTTCTACGTTGTTTGAAGTTACTACAGGGTAGGATTGGTTTGATAGCCAGTTGAATACTGCAATGAGATCACAGCGTTTTAGGTCTGGAATGAAAGTGACTCGTGAAGGGGGCGGAGATGAGTTCAAGACCATATCCCAGATTAGGGCGGGGTGATCATCCTCAAGGTCAATTAGGATATCCACTGCTGGTTCCACAATAGTATGGAGATCAGATGAAAAAATCAGGTAGGATGACTCCTCTCTTATTGAGCACGGTGTTATGTTGCTTAAGGTTAAAGAAACAGGCCAGGTCAACCAGGTGTTGAGAAGATGTGTTGAGGGCTGAACTTAAACAGTCTGTCCAATTTACACTGGGTTGATTAAAGTCACCCGTGATAATTATTTTGTCAAACCGTGGTCCAGTGGTAACAATTTCTTCGACAGCTAAACCAAAATCATTATATGTAGATGCTAATGAAGCTGGTGACAAATATGCAGAACATAACAGGATTAGAGAAGAAGCAATTTTGATACATACAAATACACACTCCAGGTTTGTGAAGGAGGATAAATTTCCAGTTTCCACGAGGGATAAATCCTGTTGACAGCCACCAACACACCACCTTTAGATTTTTTACAACTGTTCTCAGGGGTCCTGTCCTGTCTATGTAAATTAAAGTTGTAGAGTTCAAGTTCAGAGTCCAGTATATCACTAGATAGGTTTGTATCACAAAAGGAAATAATATCATAAATACATGTGTTAATGCGGTTTTTAAGGCAGTCGAGTTTAGTTCGGAGGCCATTTACATTTTGAAAGTAGAAATGGATGTTGTGATTGCCGTGGAAATTAACTAGTTTTTTGGATTGGTTTTAACGATTACAGGGACCCCATTCAAGTACCTTATAGTAATATCTTTTTCTCCTTTATTACTTCTTTCTTCAAGTTCAGCACGTAGACATTGTAGATATTTGCGCTCCTTATCAGTTTTGTCTCTTGCTAAGGTGACAGATAAGAGTTCATGATAAGATTTTGCTAGTTCAACTTTGGAGAAGCGAGTGAACAGTAATCTAGCGGATTCCGGAGAAGTGTAGAAGAGCTTGAGAGGGCGAGGACTGTCCTTTCTGGGTTTTCCAATGCGGGCACTTTTGAAGACTTCAAGATTGGGTGCATCAGGAGAAACTGCCTTAATGATTTTGACAACAGCAGAGGTATCAGAATTGATTCTGGACTCAGTTGACGGGTTAGAGCTCTCTGGGAGGTTGTAAATAATAACATTACAGGCGCGCTTAGCACGATCATTGATTTCAGCGAAGAACTCTTCTGGTGAATGAGCTGGCTTGTCCTTCAGGGTCTCCAGGGCTAAAACCTTTTCCTCAAGCGTGCCGATACGAATTTCGGAGCAAGTGAGACGAGAATCAATGGATTCCAATTTATCATTAATTTGTGCAATGCAACTTTGCAAAGAGTCCAACTTACTGGGAACTTCAAGAAGAGACTCCATCTTCTTATCAAGATTACTGATTTTATCAAGTAGGTTGTTGAGCGCCAGGTTGACAGCATTCAGGGGCTGCTGAGGAGGTGGGACACAGTCCTCACGCAGGCATTTCCATTTCAGCCTTTTGTCATTAGCGTATTTATTGTAATCGGTTAATGGCATTTCAAGACAGACCATATGAAACCTTCTTTCACATTTACTTTCACAACCAATGCCTTTTTCCGTATCTAATACTTTTTTTACACATATTGGGCAAGTTGTCTCAGCTTGCTCAATGTGTATCTATCTCATCTATCTAACTCTCTCATCATCTAACTCATCTATCTCACAAAATGCCTTAAAACATAAGATGGTTAGAGTTTGGCATAGAAAACTGCGTTTGAAACAGTCGGCAAGAACTATGCTAGATGAAACTTCGCTGGACTGTATTTTTTAACTAATGTACCAATGCCAATATATTAAATATAGCTATATATATAATAATCTTATATATATATATATATATATATATATATATATATATATATATATATATATATATATATATATATATGTATAAAACATTGAATCACAAAAAGTACTTGCTCCGCCGGGACTCGAACCCGGATCTCTCACTTTCCGGGTGAATGTGATATCATTACACCACAGAGCCCTTACTTTTTACGATTCAATTATATTGTATTTGGCCGTATCTGTCACATATGCGTTTAAATATCCAAACAATAAAATAACAAATAATAAGAAGAATATAAATTACAATGGGCACAATTTAAATGTTTTAAGTATTTCTTGATCGTAGCAAGAAGGCAATCTCAACATTGGCGTCGGAAATACAATTCACTCAAACCAGCAGTTTTCATACACGTTCAACGCCTACTAAATTGCTTGCAAAGCCGAGCAACTGCTAGCAGGGCAGATTTGAGATACAATGTAGTCTAAATTTTACTTAACATTTAAAGACTGTTATCAAACTTTAATTAGTTATCTTTTGACAAAGGTTGGATTTTGAGAACTATGTAAGTATATTTATTTTCCTGTTCAGGAAAGAGGTAAAATCAATAGATTCAATTTGTTTCGTAGAACAAATAATAGTAACATCGAATTAAATTATAATGGCTATAAATATACACGTTTTAATACATTTTCGTAACGTTAAATATATATATATATATATATATATTATAATATATATATATATAAAAGTGTGTATATATATATATATATATATATATATATATATATATATATAAAAGTGTGTGTATATATATATATATATATATATATAATTATAATTATTAACTAAGGTTTTTACACATTATGGTTTAATATCATAAGTGGTTCCAATTACTACAAACCTAAAATGTTATGGAACTTAACTTATGAAATGTTTAAATATGTTTATCGTGTTCTGGTAAACAGTACAAATGAGGTGGTCACAATAAAAAAGATTAATATTTACTTTCTTACTTACTGATTTGATTAATTTACTTTTACTGTTACGGTAAAACTATACAAGAAGTTTCATAACAAAAATTCAACTATTTCCAAAATAACAATTAGAAGAATGGTTTAAAAACTATTATGAAAAACTTTAACGACGATAAAACAAAATTCAATCATTACTCAAAACATTACTTAATGCAGTAACTTTTTATTTTGAAGTTGAACTACAAGTATAGTTCTAATTTTCAAAAAACCCTGTTTTTTTTTTAAAAAAAAACCGTAATGATTTAATGAATATTATTTTTCATTGTATGTTCAGTTAACAAATAGGGAATAAAGCAATATTAAATCCCAGGCTAGTATTTGTTGTCTTGTCCGGTAGAGATTCATCGTGTGCCACCTAACATGCTAAGTATGCATGCAACATTTAAAATAATAACTTATTGAATCGTAGAGTAAAGAAAATTTCACATCTTCCGACAGCTAAAGACAAATTGTACCAACCAATTGAGTGATATTCTTCAATGGCTCTCAACCAAGACTTTATGATTATACAATGTGTACGTCTTCTAAGGTCCTAACCTTTAAAGTTAAGAAAATAGTTAACAAGTATTCCGATAAAACACTGCAAAAGTATTTTTTTAGTAATGGTAAAATTTTTTATAAATGTATATAATTATGTGCACCAACTAAATAGAAAATAATGTATGTAAGTAATCGTGATAGGAAACACATATTTATTAAGTATTTTTGAATGAAAAGATTATCAAAGTGTACTTTTAACGTCCAGTAGTGTTCCAGTATTAGGACAATGAAGCGGCTGTTGAGGTTTTATTCGGTCGGCTATTGTCGAGTTATCATGGAAGCGCTCGCAGCTGAGTCCCGCCGCTCCCATGCAACTTTTATTCCCGTCTGTTGAACACAGCGCTCCGGGAGACAAACAAAGCCATCCCGTAAGTGTGTTCGCATAGATGTTATTCAACATGCACGCCGCGCCGTGCCGGTTTGTTGTTAACTTGTTAAATACATTCGTGTCTGCCATGTACTCATCAATTTGTTCGTTGAATGGTACTACAATTAGTGATACTAGACTATGGAAGTCTATATGAATTAGTTAACATTGCAGGTCGTAAATTGTATATATACACAGTGTTTCATAACGAGTTACCAATATTTCAGAAACTAATTTAGGGCACCAACACAACAAAATAACTCAATTGAGCGCATGTGGGAAAACATATGATAATGACAGGTGTGCATAATTTGAATGCCCATTCTCTGTGACAACAATACTTTGTTTATATCGGGGCCACAGCACCATTGTGAGCTGATTAAGTAAAACTCTGTTATTTTAGGTTAATCTCATCGGATTTCTATAAACTTACTATCGATATTTAAACTTTACATATGCTACTAAGCTAAATGTATTTGATACAAACAAACCTTTTTGTTGTATAATAATAGAAATATATGAGTATTTACTACCAAATACAATAGTTTTCAGAAATATTTTTCATTCAGACATTTCTCTTTTGATGCTCTCAACTGATTTCTACTAATATTTAATTATGTAACATCCTGTATAAATGTAATACAGTATTCTAATGTTATTATAAAAAAACTTAGTGTACAAAAAGTCAACGCACAAATTATTTCAAATATAACAGAAGAGAAAATGCAAGACCTCTGTGTACCAAAGCTCTAAGATCGACCAGACCCAAGGGTGTCTTTAGCTAATGGATTACCTTACTCTAGCCCCTGACAGCCTGTCGGCCATACGGCTGCATTCCCTTAGTGTATAATACATTACTCCGTAGACACCCTGCTTTATTGTGTTTAGTCCATTATCTTGTTATACAACTTGTTTTAAAATAGGTTTACAACAAACAAATAAAATAATAGGGGCAGTGTTGCAACAATCTATAGCAGCTTCATTAGGATGTAAGTGGCTCTCAAATCTTAAATTTCAGTAGTTTACATATGGTAAGCATAAATACATAAACATATATTATAATTATATAAATTATCATTTCACCTCGAAGAGCCATCATTTTTCACCAGTTTCAATATAAGATGATCATCAGATATTTCAGGATATGATTCCGACGGAATTTTCATTTTATGTTTTAATGTAAACCTTTATATTGGTGTTATTTGTACTTTTTTAATACGGTTGCTAGAAAATAGGAAAGATGGTAGAACGGTTCTATAAACATTTTATTGATTTTCTTACAGCAGGCTAAAGAGAAACGACAATGAGATTTGTGAGTTATATATCTCATTTTATTAATAAAATACAAATGCATCTAACCAAATATAACGCATATAAAGTTAGATTTTTTATAAGTTTAATGATATTTATATGTGTACTTATTTTATTTATTATTTTATTGTCATTGTCTTATTTAAAAATTTAAATCTAGCATATTAAGGAGTGAACAAGCTCTGAATTCCACCGGACCACTTTTATTTCATAACTCATATCAATTTTAAAATCGCACATGCTGTAACTATGCTAGCGTTTAAATTGATATTATTGTTATAAACTCATTTTTATTAACTCAAAAACTCAAGTCACTATAATATTCCTTAACCTAGACCTGATAATGATAACAATAGATATATAATTTTCATTGATCGTCCTACATGCCAAATATTTATTGCGAGTTTGTACATTTTTTCCTCTCTCCAATTATAATTACCTCAGACAATCTTTCTTAGCTATATTTATCGAAAAATGAAATTTTATTGTCATCTTGGACGAAAATTTGGGATGACAATGTGAAAGGAATTATTGGAAAAAAGGATTTTATAGGAATTAGGTAAATACTGTATTAAATCATAGAATCAACGCACGTGTTCATCATGGTTCTAGTAATTCAAAGCAAATGTGAGCTAAAATAGTACTATTTTTTACCGATGCTGGTAAATAAACACATTAGCATTTGCTAGAAAGACTACATTTGTACATTAGATTTTCGGCAAGTTTTGTTAGATAAATTATAAACTATATACGGTTAGCTTTAAATCGATATTATCAACCGTTGTGCTTTGTCAACATAAACTAATTTGACATGGAAAGTTTAATTATTTTTTTATCACTGACAGGAGATCGATATTGTCAAACTTGTATTTAAAAGTATAACAAACGTAAAAAATTTTCTTTTCACCGTTAAAATTCCATACCATAAACTAGAACGTAGGATTTAGAAAATTGTTTCTGAGACGTCAGCATTAAACCTAGAAAGTTAACTGACACAGCAGCCACATATTTCACTATCATATACAGGACATTTTATATTTAACTTTTAACATCGTTTCTATATACGATGCAGCAGATAGCACTATTCGTTCTCCACGCTTGACTGAGGCCTCAATCAGTTTTACGATAACGTAGTTTGGCCGTCACCAATCTATCGATATTACCCACTAATCTAATTGCGGTGATTTTAATTTTTTCATATTTGATAGAGTCGAGCAAGTATTATAAAATTGGCCAGCATAATGAATTAACACAACCTTACAGTTTTGAAGTGTAAATAAGATTTTTTTTTTATTTCTTTATGTCATGCTAAGTTTAACACTATTACAACATTGTATGTTTCTATCTCTAACTTAAAATATCAGTAGGATGCGTAAATTTATATAAATAACAATAAAAGTTCAATAGTTTTTATATATATATATATATATATATATATATATATACTATACATACATACATACATACATATATATATATATATATATATATATAGTAAAAAAACAAAAAAATATTTATTACGAGTATTTGAAGGTGAGCGTGATTTTGTAAACAATACATATTTTAGTTAGTAAGTATTTACATAATTAGAGTTAGTACTTAAATAATCGAGTGTGTGGAGCGTGACATGTAAAATTAACTTTGGGTTCATAAAAAAGTAAGTGTCTAAACGAAATATTGAAATATGAAACAAAAGTGAAATTTGAAAATTAAAATTAAATTTTGTGATAGTATAAAATGTGACTGACTTTTGACATCAGTCATCAACTTTTTCACGAAAAGTGTTATTAAATCTGTTGTTTGCCTTAATATTGAATTTTTATAGACTTTCAGGCGTCTGGAAGTAAAGTTTATTGCTCTCAACAAGTTGACTGTAAATATTTCATAACAGTATATTTTAAATGAATATTTTATTAAAGATAAAAGAAAAAGAGCAAAGATAATTGAAAAATGTAAAGCTACCCGCATATTAAAGCTCCAAATGCCGCATAATTAATTTATCTTCTGATAACAAATATATGAAAATTGATATATATCACACTATGGCAAGTCCAAATAACAAGTGACACCATAACACGTGAGCAAGTGTCGCCAAAGAAATTATTGAGTGACAGGAGACTCTTAGTTGGTGAACGACACTTTCAACACCTTTTTAATTTGGAAGGACTATGGGAAACTATACAGTGCTGGTATTATTTGCAATCAAATACTTTCAATAATGCAATAAACTCCTTTGGCCCAACACTTGATCCATTAGTATTTAGTGAAAAGTTACTAAATACCATTAGTAATTTAACAGTCACTGTTAAAAATATATTTGTCGCTAATTAGACCAACGTGGGTTTTACGACGCAAATAATAGCCCAGCTGATGGGTCAGGCATTAGTGTGAGTTGTGCAAAACTTTAAATCTGTGTTGGGAATAAAATTCCTGTGATTTTATGATCACCATTTACTATATGTATTGACGCTTGATCAATATACATGACATACAAATACTGTTAGACAACTTATTCTCATTAAGAGTTATAAAAAACCATTTTAATATCTTCCAGTGCAGACTATGAAAATCTTCAGCGTGCTCTTAGCTTTAAATCGAAATGGTATCAGTGCATTGGTATAACCATTAATAATAGCAAGACCAAGCTATTGAGATTCAAGAGAACCACCTCCACAATTGGCTTTGACTACTCCCTTGATGACAAGCCTCTTGGTCATTGTACATCTATCAAGGACCTCCTTTGGCTACCACCTCCATATAGATTAAGTATGCTACCTTGCTTCTCGTATGGTTGGTCTAATTATGAGGACTTCTAGACATGGCCTAAGCTATAATGCTCTTATAACCTCCATTGCTTTATAAGACCCTCGCTGTCCAGTTGCACGGATCAATTATTTGGTCTTCTTATCAATTGGGTCTCATTGACAGACTGCAGTCTGTTCAAAGAATATTAATTAGATATTTGGATCACAGAGAGCCTGACAGGCATCAGAACATGTACCGGCTACATGCACATGTGGTTAGAAGAGTGGTTCAGATGTAACTTTTCTCTACAAGGTTCTCAACTCTATAGGAGTCTGCCCCTTCTCTTGGAGCGAATTACGTTTCGTACAAGGTCGCACCGACTGTTCGAGCTGATCCACTTCCGCCGTAACTACCTACAGTTAAGCTCTGTCCCGACAATTCTTGGACTGGGCAATTAGGTGTGTGGTGGAGTTGACTTTTTATGCGATCAACTCGTAGCTCTGAAACGTCCCATGTTGGCTGTGAGGTTGGGTATATTTGAGTTTGATTGAGTTTATCGGGTCCTATTACTGTATTTATAGGATCATTCCATTGTTCTCGTTGTTTATCTTAATTATTTATCTTATTATTGTTACTTTTGCTACATACAATTATTATTATTAATACAGTTCACTTTGTTATCTTGCTATTGTTATAGTTAACTCGTTGTGCCAGTATAATTTGTTATATTTATGGGCTGAGGTTAGTTGTAACATGATTATTGTAATTCCACGAATGGTTACTTATCATAATAAGTCATAACTCATAGTCTATTCTTTACTTATTTCTTAATATTTGTTTAGCCATCTGAAGTTATCTAAAATTGCAAATTAGTTATACCGTGGGAATTTAAATAAACAATTAAATGTTATATTAACGTTCTATCATATAAAATATCTGATTAAATTCTTATAATATTGTCTTTGTTGAGTGGTTAAAGAAGCTAATTCAAAGAACGATAAATAGCATAGAATAAGTAGAGAAATATTCATATTGTAAAAGATTTACGTTTGATATAAGTATTTTCCATTTTTGGTTTAAATATATTCTGTAATAAATAGTCATATTTAAGAGTCTTATCCTTTTATTAAACTTACCCATGCACTAGTCACCATTGCACTGGTAATGAATGTCAGGCTAACAATCTCAGAATCAACCCTCAATAGAACCTAGAGGTCAAGATTAACATTGAAATAAAGACGTTACAATAATAATTGAATGTGACTAATCATTTATTCATCGTTCCTACAGTTCCATAATACTATCGATAACCATTGGCAATCAAACGTATGGTGAAAGCGCTTCTATAATCCTACTGTATTAAATTAACAAGTTCGTATACGAAGTACGAAAAACTGAAAAGATCGTCAATGAGAAATGGTGAGGGATTGAATATTGATAATATAAAAATTAAAGTAATAGAACTGACAAACTCAATTGGATACAAACAAGTATTTGATGTAACAAAGCACACGATGACATCAGTGTATTAAAGGTTACACTCTTGTGTTGGCTAAGATTCAAGGATGTCTCAAGCTAATGAGTAACCTTAGCGTCTGAGAATTTGTCGACACCGCTACATTGTCTGTTTGTTAACACATCAGTCTAAAGGACATTAGATTTAACAAACACCCTGCTTTGTTGTTTTTAATAATTTATTCGTCATACAATTAGTGTTAACATATTTATAATTGCCTACTCAGTATTATCATAGAAATACACGGATGCAGTGTAACAACGATATGCAGAAAAGTGGCACGTTTCAGATAGTGGATTGTGCACATCCATTTACCACCCACGTTTACCTATTCTTTATATCCTAATAGTATAAAAGACATTATAAAAAAAATGAAATAGAGATCATCTCAGCTCCTTTCCAGGCATTGTACATACAAATTCTTAAAACGAATTTTGCATGTTTTTTACATTAATTAAAAGTTTCTCCTATTTGATTTTAATAATATGTTGATATATTCCATAAAAAGCATATTAAGAGGTTATGTATCAATAGCCAAATTTAAGCGCATATTAATTTTTCCTCTATTAATGACATTTCCTAATTTTTTTAATACCTAAGTAAGACACTTAATTTGCATTCCAAACACGGTGTCTCATCAGACTAAGCTGGGTATTTTGCTGCAAAATTAAATGAATGTGATTGATCTCATGTTACCGTTTCAGTTGATAAGCCTTGTAGTGGGTGTACAAGTGTACATTTTCATAATCCTTTAAAACACATACTATACTATAATGCTTATAACTGGTAATGGCTAGGATTCTGTTATGTTTTAAAATATATTAATTTATAACACATAATGGTTTTAAATTAATATATAACTTAAATTAAACATCCTTTTTAAACAAAAGAGATTTGCGAACTTATACCTATTTAATTCTTTTCTCTTTACCATAAAGTGAACAATCAAATTTATTAAACACAGGTAGAAGAACCCAGCAATCAGGCCTTAGACGTTACGACATTTAAAATAAATTAAGAGCCAGTATAGTATTAAGCACATAAGTCAAATATGATACTGCTTAGTTATTAATTTACTTAGAAATTTACGTATATTCCTGTAATCATGAATGAAGTAAACTATAGCTCATTGAATGGCCTCGGACAAAGCACTGAATCTTGTACCAAACGGCTTAGAGCCGACAAAAATTCTGCAATTCTTTATCAAATAATCAGTCAGTAAAAACTATTTGCCTATATTTTACTATGTTATTACAATTTATTCCGAAAGTCTCTTTATAACGTTTTCGGTCAAATGTAAATATATATTCCCATTTACCAATTTCGTTAAATTAGAAACAGAAAGAACACGTAATCTTCAGAAGACTGAGAACCATGTACATAGTCTGTACCATTTCAGTTTAAAATTATATTTATATAAGTATACTATATAATTATATTTGTATAATTTAATAGCAATATTAGTATTGTTAGTACAACTAATTGATGGATAGGTTATTTTAGTAATCGCTGGACAAATGGGATACAGCCCTACAGAATCCTTTAACGTGATAGCAAAGTAATTTGGTATCTAAAAAATGTTTGGAAATTAAAGATGTTACACGTGTCAAATGTCATAATAGTAATAATAATAATGCAATAAAATATATCATTTCAGGAAAATTTCATTCTATTTTAAATTTAGCGTTGTAATGGTTATTTTGAAGAATATTAGTTCTACCTTAATATCTCATTTTATATTATTTTTATATATTATAAGTATATAGAATATTATAGGTGAGTATATCATTCAGTTGGTAGCACTAGCTTTTCGTGTGTTTAGAAATTAAATCCAGAAATATATTGTTACTCACGAAATATAAACATGGAACACGAGTGTCTGAGACCTTTATTTTGTGATTGTTTTAAGTTATAAGTAACTGTTGTAATTGTGTACTACTCTAATTACAGTTTTGATATTTATCATAATAATAATAATTTGATATTGTAATTTCCATGCAATTTTTGACAGTATTGAATCTACTGTGTAATATTAAAATCGCTATAACACGATGTGGCGCAGTAAACATTAATGGGTCACTTGTTACTGCGGACTGATGCCTAAATCATTTATAAACAAAATTTTTTGGCCTCGAACAATCTATCAAAATTATGATTGAATTTCAACAACGTTTTATTGCGTATTTTATTATGTTTTTAAGCAAGTCAACCGATATTCAGATACAACATTTCCAATAAAATACAAATAGTTTATTACTGCTTGTAATCAGTATTGTAATGTAGTTTAATATAATAACACAATATCAATACAAAATAGCCGTCTCAAGGAATTTCTTAATTTAAAAGGCTGCTAGAAAATTCATTTTATATTTCCACCTGTAATAAACTATAGTTTTTAAAAATGTAGTGTTATTAAAACATTACCGCTTACGAATAACAATCTTATTCAAGGGTCAGAATATATCGTAGATTGTATTTAGAAACAAGTTAATATATAGACTACTTGTTGAATATAAATGTAACCTGTTATAATAGCGCGCACTTTTATATTTTTGTTAATATTTATTTATACCTAAAAGAAATTACCGTCAAACTAGTAATCCATAAAATCAGCTGTTCCAATCTTACCAAGTTTGTCATAATGAGTCTTAACTTTATATAAACTATCAATTCTTTAATTTGTTTCTGAATAAAACTCAAATATTGAGGTTGATTGGTAGAGAGGGCTTGATAACCCTAACTCCGCCTCTTTAATAAACGCTCTTTTCATTTAATTTTAATATGTATAATGAATAAAAAATACTGTACAAATATAATAATCTCCTCCATACCACATATTAGTTCTCGAATTTAAACAATAAATATTGATTTTGTCCAACAGTGTTATCTGTAATAAGATACACCTTACATGAAATTACAGTTACCAGCTTATTGTGTCATAGTTTAATTGGCAATCAACAAGTAATATTTTGAAATAACATGTTTGGTATTGATAAAAATAGTGACCGATGAAGAATTGGTCGTATCTCTAGTGACCAAGATACTCTAGAAAATAAGCCAGTTCGCTGGATACGTCCAGATAACAAGGTACGATACTTGAGCCGGAGATAACAAGCTATTCTGTCTGCAGACAGTAAGTTGGTGTTCGAGGAAAAAATTATTAACTTGTTGGCTGAAATCCTTCTTTCATATGTTTTTTACGAGATTATAACAAATTAGTGACTCTTTATGGGAAACAACTACTGACTGAATTGCTTTCCTTTTATTTAAACAGTAATACTATGAGCCTCTGCAACACTGAATTTCATACCTTAAGAATACTTAAAAATGAGATAGGAAAGTGCATTCAATTGTTAACAGTATTTATTATCTATTCTATTAAGATAAAGCTGAATACTAAGTTTTAATATTTCATAAATAACTAGTCAAAATTGCAAATAATTACACTGTAGAGTCTCTATTTATCAGAATAAATAAACTATAAAACCCAACGTTACTGTATTGTAAAATGCCCTTAAGGTCTTGTAATTTAATACAAAAGATTTAAAAATGATGAGTTCCCATTATATGGTTAATTAATTTAGAAGTGATATTGACACTCTACTGAAATAGCTATAATCTGAGTAACTTTAGACATTCAGTAAAAAGTAAGACATAATAGTTATATTTCTTGTATGTTTGCATAAAATATTAGTTGTGTTGAATATTTTATTTGAAGGTTTGAATAGTTCTACAATAGAAAGTTATTTTTTTATTGAATGTTTGTAGTGGGATTCGAGTTTTAACCAATTTTTTCGTTGACTCAGGGGTTAATTAAGGAAATATTTTGCTAACCTTTGGTACGAAGATGGAAACCGTTTATATGTTAGTGTATTTATATTTCGTTATCAAAATTCCCGTTTGTAGAGAGCATTTTACTTTATTTTGTGTTTTACAATTCTTTTTTTATATAAGACATGGTTAGCAATCGCATATCCCAAACACCAAAACATTCGTAAAAGTTTAAATAGCGTGTCTTTATTAAACACAGAATATTTAATTTTTATTTATTGTCCGCTGGTTTTTAGGGTGTATAAATAAGGAATCTGGTAAGGCGATGGAAATTTATTCATAAAAAGGATTAAATTATCTCGCACTCTATGTAAGTTACATTTATCAAACAGAACATTATTGAACTGGGAAAAATTTGCACATTACTTTGTGATAAGCGAAACCGATTGATATTTAAACGTTTAAACAAATGTAACTTATCCCTTAAACGCTTCAACCATTATTCACAACACGCCAAGCTAGTACATGGTGGGACATATTACTCGCACAGTTGGCAACATTACAACTGTCTCCATACCTCAGCGGCGGACACACCCATATTATGTGCGCGGACCCACATACACTCTGAGATTTAGCTGTCTTTGTCAAAGTTATGCGGTTTGTTAACATTGAGTGTATTCGGTGGGACTTTAATGTTTGTTCACTGTTCAGATGTTTCAATCTGTTTCTGTCAAACTATAGGTAGTGTGGTTTATGTTTATTGCACTAATTACAGTTTTGGTATTGTAATTTGTACGCAATTAATAGTTTATTACTGCTTCTAATCAATATTGTAATGTAGTTTGATATAACAACACATTATCAAACTACGCTTGTGTACGCTTATGTATTCCTCGAGTAAATCCTAAGATTGCCTATGTTAATTCATGGATGGTTTCTAAGAACAACCGGGTTTATTAACTAACTTTGTATCTAGAAGGCAGTTAGACAATATACAGGGTATATCAGACCACCTGCCATTGATTGCAGGGGTATAACAAGTGAAGATTGAGACTTCGTTTCAAATGAGCCCTCCCCATGTTGTTGCCAAAAATAAATAAAACAAAAAAAAAACTATTTTGGATCTCCAAAAGAATTCGTAAGGAATATTTTTGAAGGGTGAGGGATTGATTTAAATATACATGTTGGGCGTGTAATTTTAAGGTCTCTTGACAAAGATACTTTAAAGATGATATTTTCAATTTATCTTGCTGTATATGTACATGGTGTTAAAAATATTAAAAAACAGCTTTAACTTGTGTTTTCATTGTTACTTTCCTAAAAAACTTATAAAAGTCCAAAAGCTACCCAAAATAAGCTGAGGACCTGTTAAAAAAATAACTAAGTAAGTTCAGTTACAACAAAAAATCTACGATATTCTTTATTTAAAAATGTTTATAAATAAAAACATTAAACGGAAAGTATGGTTACATACATCAAATGAAAGGTAGTAAAGAAACAATATTTTGTATTTAAACTACGGCTTTATCAAGTGGTTTCGGTTCTGTAGGCAAAAAGTTGAAAATTATTTAAAGAATTTTATCCATGCACTAAATTGTAATATAACAGTTGAACACTTTTTATACTCTGGAAAGGCCTTCATCAAGTCCTCTAACACTTCACAGGTGCTCCAACTGTTTCCATCGTTGCCAATGCAAAGCTTCACTCGCCCACTGAAGGGCTAATGAACGATTTCCTCTGGAGAAATGAAAGCTACTGCATTTTAGAGATGTAGCCTCGAAAAGTGTTTTATAATAAATAACATAATATTAATAAACTTTTAACACTTTTAAACTTTTATTTTTCTTACTATGTACATTTCGGAATCATTTATTCCATCTTCAGGTACAAAATAAGGTTCTTTTGTAATAATACAAATAACCTTATTTTGTACTTGAAGATGGAATCAATGATTCCGAAATGTACATAGTAAGAAAAATAAAAGTTTAAAAGCGTTAAAAGTTTATTAATATTATGTTATCTACTGCATTTATTATTCTAGCCATCATATCCTCTCTAATAGTTGGTCTTACTATAAGTCTTACACTTCAATCTCCCTAAAGGTTAGTATTCTAGACAGTTCAGATCTGGAGAATGAGCGGGATAACCGACTGATGCACCCCGTCCTTTCCGATTATCGGAAAGCTGTTCATTAAGTGTATAACGAACAGCTATAGCATAATTTGGAGGGGCGCCATCTTGCTGAGGCCAAATTCTTTGTCGTACTTCGTTCTGAAGACCTATCAGCAGGTTAAGAAAAAAATGTTTAAGGAAATAATTTTACATATCTCCATTTCAATTTCCTTCAAAGAAGTGGGAGCCAATTATTTTGTTTCCAACAAATTATGCTACACCCTCTTGTTGAGCGTCCAATACCTTTGATTTTCTACATCCAATTTGGATTCTCGAATAACCAATATCGCATGTAATGGCAATTCACCACAAATCACACCAGAGCACATCATTAAATAAGTCAGGGTCTTCATTCATTCTCTATTGGGCCCCTAAATACAATATGACAAGCTGAAGATAATCATATTCATTAAGTTCTTAATATAACGGTATGTTGTTGGAGTGCATCTTGTTTTAGCGAAGGATTCTCAAAATTGTCGTTTAACTCAACCCAGATTTCACCGTTGTTCTGGATTCCTTTGGATTTGTGTGCAGCAGGCGTTACAAATTCGGCAGATTTTTTGCTTCCAACTCTCCTAGCAATCTTCTTACCTTTGTTGTAATCACAATGCAAACTTTCAGTTTCAGAAACAGGATCAGATAAACTTCGGAGTAGTGATGTCTTCCAGGAAAGCGTTCGGCGTACAATACAGCTACTGAAGTCAAGTTAACACTCTACCAAAACTATCAACATATCAAACGCCTCAGCGCTGGTGTAAGTCATGTTTAAATTTAAATAAATAAAGTTACAAAAGAAACTATGTAGTTTCGTTTGTTACAGTAATATTGCTATAATTTTACGGTGATTAAGTTTCAGAAACTGTTACAATAGTAACAAACGTCAAAGATAATGCTTCCAGGCTATCATTTGTTTGTTCGGTACTGATTGGCTGTTTTAAAATTAGGACACCAGGTCACGTTTCATAACAATTACAAAACCTACATTATCGTTATTGTTTACTAGAAGAATAATGCACACCTTATCATCTGACAAAGTTTGACGGTAAAATTCTAGAGAAGCTGAAAACATAAGAATATGATTGCAAGGCACATTGCCTTGCATCTTCATGGATGGATATTGAAATTGGGTAGTGGACTTCGTATTAAAAGACTATACGAGTTTCAGGACCTGCATCAATTTTAAGAGTTTTATAAGCACATTCATTTTTTAGAAAGTGTTGATGGTTTTAAAACAAATTTGAATAAATGAATTGAAATTGTTATTTTTACCTACAGAACCACTTGAGATAAAGCCAAAGTTTAAATACAAATATTTTAATTGTATAGGATTTTGTGTGATGGAAACCATACGGTTGTATTTGATATTACTTAGTTATAAACATGTTTTAATTTTCAAAATGGGAATAATATTTATATGCCGAACTTTTTTGGAAATTGATAGGACTGGAGAAGGATAGGTCCTCAGCTAATTTTGGGTAACATTTGGAGTTTTATAAATTCTCAATAATATAGCAATAAAAACCCTGTTAAGCTGTTTTATATGTTTAAACAGCTTTCAAGATACATTGAAAACGTGTTTTATGGTCATTGGCAATAGATCTTGAAAATGAGGTCCTACACGCCCCACATTTACATTTAAATATTTCCAAAACCAACCATTCACCCCACAAAAATAACTCTTACAAATTCTTTGCTGGGTTTTTAAATAATTTTATCGAATTCTTTGGCCAAAAAATGGGGAGGGTGATTAATTTAATCGGAGTTTCTATCTTCACTTGTTTTTCTACTAAAGTGGCCCAGGTGGTTCCTGCATTTAAAAATACTTATTTGAGGTTAATTGTTAGAGTGGAGGTTTATTTCCAATTCTGCCTCAGTCAATAGAGACCGTTTTCATTTTAATAATCCCTGCTACACCACATGCAACACTCACAAATTAATATGATGTGACACTTCTCTAAACCAAATAAACTAACTGCCCTGCACTCAGAAAATATTTATTATTATTAAATTTATTTATACACTCGTTAACTCCAAACATGTTTACGAACATCAAAATTTGCAAGTTGACAGTTTGGAGAACTTCGTGTGGCAATCTTTTAAGGTTTACTTCCGATATAACTTAATTAATAATCTTTATAAAATTTAGTACAGTCTTTTACATTTATCAGAACTGTAAAGTTTGGAAAGATAACTATGTCAGATACTGGAAAGGCAAGAGAACTAAGAATGACAAATTAAAAAGAAACCTCGTGTATTAGTACAAAAACACATCCGCTAGCGACAGAATTCGTCAAACCAAGCTGCAACATATAATGCAAAAGTTGTAAAATTAGACGTAAATGGTATGAATAGTTTATAATCGTATCATGGATGGATAAAGCAGCAATTAATTTCTATGGATTGGAATAATATGCTTTAATTTGTATCAAAAGCGTAGAGTGCTACATTTTGTTTTTCAGGCCTTTTTAATCGATCTATCGAAGTGAGCCTACACCTATTATATATTTCAGATAGTTTGAGATTCTTTAAAGCTCATGCGAAGTAAATGTCTAAAATTAGGAAGTAAAATAAGTGGTCGTGTATCTTCACCCGATGAATAGTTAATGTCCATCATAATAAACTATTTTTGAGCTATTTCAAGATATTTCAAAAGCCTTGATTATTTGACTGGTCTATAATGGTAACCAGCGCACGGAGTTTAGGTTCTAGAAATTGTGTTCCAGTCCGGTGCTCCGTCACACAGGCCATGGTTTTTAACGTAAAGAAAGCAATCATTCGAATAACTGCTGTGTTATAAACGACAAGCAGGTTTTGAAATCTTTCATAAGTCAATTTCTCTATTTTTACTTGGGTATGAACTGCTCATTAACCTTCAAAAGGATTCAAGCTTCATTTCCTCTATGTCCATCGTTTCCTTTCCGAAATGAAATTATTTCAGTCCCTCTCTATCCCTCAACCAATAGATGTATTTATAAGTTATATTTTTTAATATATAGTTTGAAGTTAAATAAAATTTGTAGATTACTTTGCAGCTCATAGTTTTTGTTAGCAAAATAGTTAACTGACATGTTTTTAAATGGTGAACATTTCTTGGATTTGGAGTTAAATCGTGATTAACTAGTTATAGTACTTGATATATCTGTTCTTATAGCACTGTAATATCCTACTCGGTTACAAATTGTATGCAAATAAAGGTTTCCAATGACATAAATGCTTTGTTAGAAATATTACAGTGTTTAATTACAAGACACTTCAATAATCTGCCATGGGAGTTTCTGTACGCATAACTACTAAATCGTCTGTAACAAGTGGAAAATGTCTGAAATATACTTGTATTACATTATACTTATATGAATATTATATTTTCTAATTACCCTTAATATGAGTATAACTAAATATTACATTTGATCTGATTTAATACGCGATAAATTCGTTGAAAAAGTGTTTAGATTTAAAATAGAAATACAATATTTTTTATGTATGGATTAAAAATTAATTATATGTTTTGTAGCTCCATCATGAATGTGCAGCAGAATATTTCGTCAATACTTAAAAAAAACGAGTATCATCTATATGAAAACACCAGAGTGTAGGATAGCACGTCAGACACGTAGAGGTAACAAGGAAGAACACTTGGGACTGGGATCACAAGTTATTGTGTCTACAATGAGAAGTTAGTGATCGAGAACAGAGTGTAACAACAATCACGTCCAACACCTCTTGGAGGTGTCACATTAGAGTAGCACAATTTATACTCATAGAAGATTTATTGTTTTACGTTATACAAGTCATTCTACTCAACCATGATAACTTATTGGAGAGTTTGCAATGAATGAAAAATCATTTACTGATAAGTAAACGGCTTAAATTAGCGTAAGTATTTTTCCTAAGGTTTATAAGTCTAGATTACATACACTATAGGTACAAACAAACAAAATTTAACTTTTAACTTATCAAAGCCAAAAGTAAAGAAATTTTTCAAGCAGAATCATTTGTTTACAAGGCTATCGACTATTGCAGGACTTGTAGAATCAGGTTATTCTGAGCTTATAAAATGGTTGGCTGGCCGTTAGATAAAGTCAAGAGACAGGAAAAATCTCTCTCTCTCTCTCTCTCTCTCTCTCGTTTTTCTTTGTGATTGTCTCCATGTACAGTATGTCTACCCGCACGCCATATCAGGAATGGAATGAGCTATAAACGTATAACATATTTGCATGTTAACTCACCAAAGCTTGTTACACGACACGAGGTGTTGCAACAGCAACACACCACATACAATATACAGAAAGGAATGTCATAGACTGTATTTATTTACAGGAAGCTCATGCATATTCAGAATAAAATCCAAAGATACAAACGGGCATAGGTAATCGCTATGAAGCAGGTGGTTTTGAATTATTTTGGGAATGTTTTTGTTTTTATCACTCAATAACTTTTATTATAGTTACTTTGGAATTTTGATCTTAATTTTGACAACCGAAATAACATATAGGCTTGTGTACGTTTCAAAATTGTTACAGTACTTTAGCACTCTTGTGATAACGGCTCTGGTCTGCGCTCCAGTAGTTTTAATTGAACAATGGCTACTTACATTGTACAGCATATCTTACCAAATTTGATATTGCCCAAAGAAATTTCATGCATGTACAGTTCAAGGACTTTAGCTGTGCGCGTGTCCTTGAGTGTGTGGTGATAGGCGGGAGGGGTGGCGGGGTAGCATTATGCGCTGCGTCCCGAAAACATTTCCTGTGACTCACGGGTAAAACCCTCCTTTCAGGAATCGTATTGGCCCGAATAACTCATCACACTCGCTAAAATTAATCTGTTTTGTAAAAGTGCTGACTGTGGTGGAATTAAATAATAAGAGAAAACCAAATAATAGGAATAATAGGACTTATCCTTGTTTTTCAGTTGTTATAGTACTGTCTAACGTGTTTTTTAAAATAACGTATTTGTCAATTTTATCTGGAAATCAAAATCGTGAGTTTAAAGTCGTTAAAGAGATTGTTGCGCCTTCATCTCAGCGGCTAGCACGTAAACGCAGCCCGCCACACAGATATCGTTTGTTGAGAGGGTGGTATCTGGGCCCTACGAGCACAGCTAAATTCCTCTAACTGTATTTGGTGATTGTAGGAACACTAACGCCAAAACTTAAATATCACATTATTCGTAACTAGATTTAAAGATGGAAAAATCTTTCAACAACTACTTACCTATCAGTTAAATCCAATAAATTTAGCTATGACGTTCCTGTCATACTACAAGGAATTCCGTACAAAACTACTGGTAACTGCTAATATATAGAGTGCCTCGTAACTCTTTTACTCGTATAAAACGTTATTACTCAGGTCAAGACAAATAAATTCAATCATATGAACATTGGTCCATAGTGCATAGTTTCACTTATAACAAAAATTTATATCGTAAAACTAGTTAATTGTTTGAAAGTTAAAAAAAGTAATTCTTGTATTAATGATTGTGTAACATTGATAGTTTTGCAGATATATTTAGTTAGAAAGTTGTAATTGCCACTACTTTAAAAATAATAAAGATAACGTCATAATATCTTTTGTGGTTACTGGCCTTGCCACAATAAACATTAGGTAGAATTTAATTTATCGTTTTTGTTTATTCACACAGACAGAGAAACTAGGCAGAGATTCATGTTCATATGGTGAAATCTGTTTGTCTTGACATGAGCAATAACGTTATACATCTTTTTCCAAAGAGTTACAGAACACCCGGTATAATAAATCATACATTTAAAACACCTAGATTACAGGTAGATGACTACAAGTTAGCAACTTTATTTACAAATACAAATAAGATCATTTCATTCTGGAAAACTTCAAAACATAATAATATTGATGCAACATTAAGCAAATTATGGAGAAGTAAATTATAGTTTCAATAAGAATTTGCTCACTTGCAAGTTTCCTAACACTTTCATAGGTAGGTAAACTATGTATGTAATTAAAATTGTTATTTCTCTGCCTAAAAACTCCAGAACCAGCTAAGGCTATTTCTCAAAATTACGAGTAGGCTAAAAATATATTGGGCAAAACTGTATGTAAACTATTTATTAGTAACAAAATAACTCTACTATGGGACATTATATGGACGTCTGTTAAACAGTTAAGAACAGTGTTACAGATCTAAATACTCGTTAACGTCCCTTATATGCCATTTTGATACTTTAAGGTATCTAACTGTTCCAGATCATGCAATAGACGACCTCAGTCATCTATTACAATACCAAAATATAAACGGGAGTTATTCCCATCTATTTTTGGGTTAGTTTATGAATCGTGCCAACATTATCTAAGAACTTCAAAGTATCTCACTGATACAAGATATATTTTGTGGTAAGTTTAACTATAGGTTTGAATTTGGTTGATTCTTGCCAGATTCGCAAAAGAACATTCTGGAAAATAACATCCCAAGAGGTAATTGTTTTAACCAATAGAAACCCCTATTTATGAACCATAATCTCCATTCTTAATCACCGCATCAACGCGATTCTCTTTTACGATGGGAGGTTACCTAGATGAAGAAAAAAATATTTCCCTATTCTGCTGTAAGTGGCGAACTCTGCAAACAACCACACGACCACTAAAATAGTATTCCAATAAAAATATTAATTAATTATACCACGATAGTTCTATAAAGTAAAATATACTAATTTTTGTTTATTTTCAATTTAGTTTCTTTTAATTTTGGCTCAAAATTTCAAAATAATATAATACTTTATACAAATTAAACTGTTAATTAGGATATTTTAACACCCACTGATTTTTATTACCATTATCTCTTTTGTAAATGGAAGATCTGCGGAATGTGGAAACCCGACTATTTTTTAAGTTCCCACCCTATTCCATTATATGTTCTTGAAGTTTTTAACAAGTGCGAAATCAGCTTATATTAATATTCTTACAGTGTTGCCTTAGCCATGTTGTCGAAACTAGTCTGCCATATTTTATTGATTAAAAATGAACAAAAGCATATTTTTGTAGAAAAAAATGTAAATAAAATAATAGAAATAATATAAAACTGACCCGAAATAATAACCTAACACCCTCAAAGTATCTAAACGCTAAAATCACTTAGTGGTATGCGGTCCGCTTGAGTGTGAATGGTCACTGCGGGACTGTGTAATTGCTGTTGCTAAATATATCTTTCTATTATGTAATTAATTTTGGTGGCGGCCATATTAAGCCAGCACTACGGAATGAATGGATTGTGTTGGTTATTCAAACGTAAACATCTTATAAACCAAAAATTTGGATTTGTCAAATAGGTTTCTTGTTGTTATTTTAAATTTAAATAGGTTATAATAGTGAACTTAATTAGGGTGTTAAAGGAATAAATGTTTGTATTAGTATCCATCCATAACTTGTAGCTCAGATAAAATTAATGATTCCTCAGGTATACTTCACTATCTTACAGCATTAAATCCCTTAACACATTAATTCCACTAATAATTTTATTACAGAGTATCTTTTGGGGACCATTACATGTGAACGGTTTTACTCAACAACAGCGGACAACTCAACCTGTACAACACAAACATTGACCTCTCCAAATGCAAAGGACTCTGTTTTTACGATCATTGATTTATATTAGGATTTAAAAATCATTAAAATAAATAAGATGCTGTCATTGTCATGCAGGATATCGGTCACTATCGTCACAATATTGGCCAAAAACGCTCGAATGTAGGAACCTAGTGGTGAAAATTTGTTTAAATTGATTTCATCCAACTAAACATAGGATATTAAAAGGGAAAAGAGGAGCGCAACATTTTAAGTTTGTTAAGTAACCTCTGTACACACTAATCTTCTTTAGCTTGACTGATAAGTATATGAGAACGTTGCCAACGCGATAAAGGAAAAAAGGAGAATACATATACAAAATGAAAAATAAATTTAAAAAAATTTGGATGATATAAAAACTGAATGAACTTTTATTTTCATGGTTCTTGGTGCCCTTTTAAGTCAAAAATAAAGAAACACGACCCATCGCAAAGCAGGATTGGTAAATAAACGCGCTATTTTAAATTTCACGTGGTAGATCTTGATATCATTTGTAAGTAATGCGTGCTTCTTGATGATAACAAGAAACACGTTATATTAAAAAAAGCTAACTTTGTTTGTTAGACATTGATTATTTGGTTTTTAGTGATTATAATAATGCTCCATTTTGTGGATTGTGAGATAACCAAATTGATAATTACCATAAGATTTCGTAGGGTAGTTAAATACTAAATAACTACATGGTCACAAAGATTTCTTAAACAATTTTCAAAATAAACTTTTTAGACGTTCACGAAACACAAAAGATAAATGAGTGTCAACAGACCATTATTGACTTTGGCTGTCTGCCCAACACGTGAAGAACAGTCTAGACTAGTTAGCCTCTCCGTGTTGTTTGACTGCAGTCGCATTTGTGGCGATAGCTTGTCTAACCTGTGCAAGTACTGCGGCACATCGGGATGAATTTACTAGAAACATAACGTATACAAGAATATCTTGCAGTATATTCGATATTTCATTAAATGTATTACAAGTACAGAATATCTAGATTCTTCACTGAGAATCAGTGACTGTCTATTCTTCATAGTATCTATTGTAGGCCACAAAAAATGTAAACTTAACTAGGAACTTGTGTATTACTTCCTTTTATTTTTCTAGGAAACATATAAATTTACATAACACTTTAAAATAGGTTTAGTAAAGATAAAAATTATGAGTACCAGACACCTTACATTAATAATAGACTTCTCAGTAATATTTAATGTAATCTTTTCCAAGGGACACACTGAGGATGAAAGCCGTGTTTAATAAATGCAAGTCTCATTATAAGGGTTCTATAGTTGGAGTTCTTTTTATTGCTTTAACCTGTAAAACGTGGCATAAACACGAGAAATATATAGCGTTAGTTTATATCCCAATGAAATTGTTACAGAATTACGTATCTTTAATTGGATTCGTAAAACACCAAATGTCTTTGTATTTTTAATTACGTTTCTAAGCACCTTATAAAAACTGTACTATTTGTGTTTATTAGTTCATGACGACAAGAGTAATTTGTCATCCTGCGGAGACTAAACCTGTGTTTATACATAGTATTAAATGAGCATTTAATATTTTTCGTTATTACAGTATATAGGAGGAATTTATAAAACACGCAATTATTTGTTTCAGTGTGCTAACCTCCACCTTTAATTGTTTCACTAAAAAGATAAAGTAGTTGTTTTAATACTACGTAACATTACTTTTTTCTATACAATAAGGACTAAATAAAATTTATATTTTAATTTAGTTTTCCATGGAATAAAAAAAAATATCTTTCGCCACTAAATCGTATTTTTTCCTTCTCGTAGTACTAACAACTACTGTTTTATCAAAACCTTAATTTGGTGCGCAATCGTTGTTTACAATAAAGTTTCTATTGTTAAGTTACTTATTACAGGAAACATCCATAGATTCTAATTGAAATCACAGACATAGCCAACGATTGATATGTTCCTGTTTTATTGGCAATTACCAATCAATATTGGTAGCTCACGTGAATGTGAGCTATCGACAGATCAATGCGTGCTGCTAATAAAACTAGTTAGAATTTCAGTGATTCCAGGTAATACAGCGATGAGATCGATGTTCAAAAAAAGTTTCATTATATTCTGTGAAATAACAGTTTTCTGTGCAGTTGATGAACAATTCAGCTTTCATAACACACAACACGTACATTTGCAACGGACGGATATGGAATGATTAACTGGAAATTAAAAATCAATAGTTGTCACGAGTAGATCGAGTAAAACGCTTTATTATACGAACAGTGAGCAAAATCTGAAGTAACTTTCTCTTCGAAATAATTATACTTTTATTATTTTTAAGTCTATTTGGATATTCTGCAACTCGTTCAGTTCTTGTTCAGTTTTGCGTATTAAAATAAAATTCATAACTTTCGATGGGATAGGATGTTAACTTACACTGTACAAATGCTTAATCTAGTTAGAATGTACTGACTTCCACAAAGACTAGGAGAATTAAATAGGAGGAAAAGAGATCACTTCATTATAAATCTTTATTTGAATATTCCTTAAACCAAATGATTGTGACGGAACAAAGTTTGGTTTATTTATTATTTATCCCTCTTTGAAATGTATAAATTCTTAGTAATGAAATATATTTAAGAATAATTATACATTATTCACCACTTACGGTGAAGAAAGTTTTTTGTTGATTCTAAAGTATGACATTTCTAAGTTATTAAAGAACTATTTAATCAAAATTAATTTTTTCCAGTGTACTTGTAACTCAATATACTTAAATAATTGAATTCTTGCAATAATTATCCATTAAAATAATTGTGATTATCCATTGATATTATGAGCTTTGTATGAGCGTAGAGGCTTATCCGTCACACCAATGTGACAAGAGAATGTTAATATGTAATATTAACGTACATTTACTTGTAATATTGCAATACGCAGGAGAAAAGGGGTGTAAATCTCGGAAATATTCAAGTCAACGTTATTCATTATATTATTTCTCATCATGGAAAATTTCAAATTGTTAACTGATGAAACATTTTGCTTAATTGACATCATTTGTATAAGCCGTGTTCCTAAAACTTAATATATCTCCAAATTTTTAATAATATAATCAAATGCAGGGTAAACTAAAATGTTGCTGTCAATACTATTTCATGATTCAATAATTTTAAGCGTTATACTGTACGTAATCTAATATCCGTTATTGAAGTCAAGTGTTGTCTTATTTAGAAATGTAAGGTTTATCTTGTTTAAATACAGCAACTGCAAAAGTATAGATTTTGATATTCTGTAATGTAAATGTATATGAGCTAAAATATAGAAGAAATACTAATAGCAGTAATATAATAAATTCCTGTGTTTACGTAGTAATTAACTTCAATAATTTCAAATTGTAATAAATATCTTAGCATATTCAATCTTACTATACGAAAAATCATGAATGGATCTGACATTATTTCATCTTCATTTATAAAGCCGTAGTCTACTATTATAGCTACTTTTTACTTGTAATATTTTTACAAATTCTTGTTTAATCTAGTTCAGTTAAACAAATAACATGATTAATAGTAATTTTTAAATAATATCATAAATACAATCCTAGATGATTCTGAATTTCAAATTCAAATTCAATAATTGAACAAAGCAATATTCTTAAATTAGCTAAGCATTAGCAAAGCCTATTACTTAAGCGGCTGGCAAATATGGCCTGTCGGTCAGCATATCTGTCTGCTGTCGCCATGATATATCGATAACGAACTGACTTGTTGACTCGAAATTGTTCATAGAAACATTCTTCATGAGGAATACTAAGTTTTATTATGATGTATGTCACTTCATGGGGTTTAGCGAAGTATTAGCGAATATTTTTGCATTGGTGTTATCGCTAACCAACATGGCTAACGAGAAAAACAGATGTGTGAACAAATGTAGTACACTCATAAGAGATTTCAACATGTGACATACTTACTCATATAGCCTAACTATCCACACATACTGTTTTAAGGTGACTTCAACTATATACATTTATAATTTAAAGACTGATGAACCCCAATTTAATAAACAGAAGTGTCCAAGTGATAAATATAAAATTACATCTCCAGAAAGATCTCATTCTTAGACTTAAAATGAAGTTTCATGTACATTTTTAAAGACAAAATTTATTTTTTGTTTTCAGGGGTACGTAAAAATGTCTTTTCAGTATAACCGTATGGCGTTTTATCTGTTAATAACGAAATGAGTTATAAACTTGAAAACATTGAACCTCATCGAAGCCTGTAACACAACACATTAGTGTTGCTTGCTTCTTTTATTAACTAACAAATTATTTATTACCAAATTTTCAATATTGGCCTGTTTTTAGGACTTGCGTAATATTAGTCATATTTTTTGGTTTATTATATTAAAATGTTTTTTAGGCATATGTATTTTAGGCAAATGTACAACTGTTACAATGTCCTACTATATGAGGTTTATTTATAATTTCTAATGACAGAATATTATTTGATGTGGGAAAAGCTTTAAAATATAAAATATTCATATTTCACAGTACCATAATGACAATCTACTTATGTAGGTAGATGTACAATCTCTCTGGAGTATACAGCGGTAGAGAGCTCGACAGATGGCCCGGGCCGCGGCAATCCATTAACTAAAGACACCCCTGGGCCTGATCTTGTGCTGCCCAACATTAGCGTGATGTGGGAATTCTAGTTTCATAAACGCCTAACGTAACACATTAAATCATGACTAATATTATAATTATAACACTATTTGACTGATATTATAATTTTTTATATTATAACTGTTCAATATGTTTTACATAGTATACTCGCTAATATGTTAGCGTCACTCATTAAAGTTTAAAAATATCATTCACCATCGAATACATTCAACTAGAACCCGGCTTGCGTTACGCCCCTTTCCGATTTTTAACCCAAAACGTGTTTTGATCCTGGCTGTTACCCTTTATTTAGACAACAGAAGTGTAAATTAATAAATTATATATATATATATATATATATATATATATATATATAATATTTTATGATTCAATGTTTATTGAAATTAAATTAGACTATTGCCACTTATACAAATTTAATGAATGTAAATAAAAGCCATTTAACAGGTATTTAGTCTTCCGATCATATGTTAGTTTGGTTACTTAAAATACATATGTGAAAGAAACGGCCAAATACAAAATAATTTATTAGTAAAAAGTAAGGGCTCTGTAGTGTAATGGTAGCACATTCACCCGGCAAGTAGGAGGTCCGGGTTCGAGTCCCGGCGGAGCAAGTACTTTTTGTCATTCAATGTTTATTGAAATTAAATTATATATATATATATATATATATATATATATATATATATATACATTAAATTGTATAAATGGCAATAGCCTTATTTAATTTCAATAAACATTGAATCGCAAAAAGTACTTGCTCCGCCGGGACTCGAACCCGGATCTCTCACTTGCCGGGTGAATGTGCTACCATTACACCACAGAGCGCTTACTTTTTCCGATTCAATTATTTTGTATTTTGGCCGTATCTGTCACATATGCGTTTTTAAATAAGCAAACTAACATATGATCGGAAGACCAAATACCTTTCAAACGACTTTTTATTTACATTAAATTGTATAAATGGCAATAGCCTTATTTAATTTCAATAAACATTGAATCGCAAAAAGTACTTGCTCCGCCGGGACTCGAACCCGTCTGTCACATATGCGTTTTTAAATAAGCAAACTAACATATGATCGGAAGACCAAATACCTGTAAAACGACTTTTTATTTACATTAAATTGTATAAATGGCAATAGCCTTATTTAATTTCAATAAACATTGAATCGCAAAAAGTACTTGCTCCGCCGGGACTCGAACCCGTCTGTCACATATGCGTTTTTAAATAAGCAAACTAACATATGATCGGAAGACCAAATACCTGTCAAACGACTTTTTATTTACATTAAATTGTATAAATGGCAATAGCCTTATTTAATTTCAATAAACATTGAATCGCAAAAAGTACTTGCTCCGCCGGGACTCGAACCCGTGGGACAGATACGGCCAAAATACAAAATAATTGAATCGGAAAAAGTAAGCGCTCTGTGGTGTAATGGTAGCACATTCACCCGGCAAGTGAGAGATCCGGGTTCGAGTCCCGGCGGAGCAAGTACTTTTTGCGATTCAATGTTTATTGAAATTAAATAAGGCTATTGCCATTTATACAATTTAATGTAAATAAAAAGTCGTTTGACAGGTATTTGGTCTTCCGATCATATGTTAGTTTGCTTATTTAAAAACGCATATGTGACAGATACGGCCTAAATACAAAATAATTGAATCGGAAAAAGTAAGCGCTCTGTGGTGTAATGGTAGCACATTCACCCGGCAAGTGAGAGATCCGGGTTCGAGTCCCGGCGGAGCAAGTACTTTTTGCGATTCAATGTTTATTGAAGTTATATATTATATATATATATATATATATATATATATATACATTATTTTAGTCTTTAGGAAAATATGTGTTTTTGTTCTTTTTCATCCTCTTATACACGAATTGTGACCAGTTTATTATATCCAGCAATGTTTGATTCTTTAGCTATTTCCATTGAAAGTAAATACGGAACGTGCTCGAAGTCCAGACTGTAAAACATGTTTGATGAATTGCCCGGGGCCAAACAATTTCCCCATATAATTGATTTAGGCGCCAGCCAGTCCAGCGTGAAGGGTGTAACACGGTAACATTCCTGTCACTCATGGCTTCACCGATACAGTGTTTCTTGCCTGGATTTAAACATGTCACCTCGCAAATAAATTAGCTTAGTCACAGTGTATATTGCTCAATTTGAAAGGTCTACACCTATTCCAGCTGAGATTAAAACGTTTTAAAAAGTCCTAATGTTTTATTAAAACCAAAATGCTATACTCGAAGTATTTTCTGACAGACTTATTCCTAATATTTATCCTATATAAAATGACGGCCATTAAAAGATTCAGTATTGATATTATTTCAAAAAACACTAACAGCTGTAGTAAGGCAAATAAGTTATAAGGTAAGGAAAACGTTAAATCACGTCCAACATAATCTATAGTAAAAAAATCTGTTATCCTTCCAAACCCCCTTGGTCAATAATAAACTTTAAATTAAATAATAGCTCACAGAGGATGGTAAAATTAACTACCTCTCACCGCATAGCCGCATAGATGGTCGTATTGTTACATCTAGATAAATTCATTTAGCTGCTCGGAAAAACACCTATGCGTTGCCGCTAAATAGGGGATCCTTAAAATCCAAGTTTATCAAGATAATAGTGCTCTGAAGTATAATACCTCGCTAAGTGCACTATCATTTTTATAAGAATCAATATTGTATTTTGAAGACAGATTTGGATTCTATTTGTTATTTCGACCTCGTCGTCTTGGCGTGCATTCACTCAACGCAGGACCCCACTCACAATAACACGCTTCCAAAAGTTCAAGCGCTATTGATGTCAGTGACGATCATTACGAGGAAGGTCTATCTCAGCCCTAACCCAAACGTCGAGTTGATCTGCAAGGTCCGAGAGTTCCAAAATGTAGTCATCTGGCACAATTACATAGTTCACCAGATATCCCCAAATGTCCTTGAGGTCAATAATGCACGTAAAGGGGAAATTTCCATACCCGCACAGAACATCTGTTTCGATGTATCTGACTATGAATATGGTGTAGGCTATTATAACATAAATGTTATCAACTATGTTTCCTCGAGCGACTGTCTGTGTTAGTAGATTCATTCATGAAATTAGTTATATATTATTAAAACCTTTCACGACAATCCTAGATGTTTCATATAGTAGTCCGGTCAATTTAGCCCAAAAATAGGGGTAACTTTGCATTAATTCCCAGAAAGCTGAAAATTTGCATAGATGTTAGGGACACCTTTGTTATGAAATTGTGAAAAGTCCCCATCGATCTCAGGTCTGCAAAATTTTGTATTCAAGGTCTAACTTCACAAAAATAGGATTTTTTACTTTTTCAGCGAACCGATTAGTTTTACACAATTACTGTTTAAATTAGGTTTATTTTTGTCTTGTTCTTCTTTATGGCCTATCAATTTACATCGTTTCTCTCAATATTTAAAGTAACCCCTATTTGAAGACATCATGCTATTTTGCATGAAATTCGGACCTATGGAATGTAAATAAGTAGCTGCGTATTTTCTTTAACTTATGTCCAAAAGTTATCTGAAATAACTATTTTACTTAAGCTTTAAAATAATTATATATAAATTACCCTGTAGATACATATTTCATATAAACTATTATCCAACGGTGATAAAATATCTTTAATAGCCACTTCAAATTCAATAAATAGTTGAGTAATACATTCCATTTGCTTGCATAAGTGAAACAATTTTATACAAATTATGTCCTATTAAAAGCTGCTTTTATTTCATAAGTTGTATTAATTACAACTATTATAATCGTATAGATGATTTTCCATTGGTTCCTTTACAGTTGTTTTCGGTTAAGTTGTAACAAATATTTTTACAGTCATTGAATTGTGTACATAGGAGAACGTTTTCAAAACAAGTGTAGGGAATTAATTAATTCACAAGCGCAATACGTTGTGAGCTCGGGGCTGTACATTGTACAACGGTCTACTGTGGGATTTGTCATCAGCAGCCAATATCACCTGAATGCTGTATTGCAACATTCAACTTTGATGTTGCCCTCGTGGCTATGAAACAGTATTTCCAACTGAAAATAAAATAGTAAACACACAATTTTCCATAATAACACAGTTTAGTAGTAATGTAGGCATACTTTATGCATGAAAGTAATTAATTGTAATCGAATGTAAACTCGGGCTTGCCACGCCCTCTCGCTTCTCTATATTCTGAGATAAGCTTTCCCGCTCGTTGTGTTTTGGCAGCTAAAATTCTACCTTTACTGCTTTCCAACAACACTGTTCATTTATATCGTATTTTTGTCTATGGTTATTTTATACCACTAAAGTACATAGATAAAAATACATAAAAATATATTATTAACTAAATATATTAAGTATAAAAATGTTGTTTTATCGCTTTTCATGGATTTTATAGTCGTTATATACAGGATTGGGCAAAAGTGTGGAAACGGCTGTATATCCCTGGAACGGTATTCTCGACAAATACCAAATTCAGCACACTATAAAAACTAAAAAATGTGCTTTTTAATGACAGGGTCTTTGTTACTTTTTCCAAAATGGGGCATATGGAGGGTAACCCCAAAATTTCATATGGCACACCGAATCACGCAATGGCTCATTAGAAAGGTATTGTGAAAAGAAGACAAATGGTGAAAACTAGAGGTGTCTATCCTGTCGAATAACAAAAAGACGCTTATTTGAATATCAAAATATCTATCATATTTGTATCAGTAAAAAACAAAGATAAGGTAAGAAAGCATATAGGAATTACCTGATAATTAAAGTAGATGCTCCAACTGCTCTCCTTAGACTGTCTGGCAGTGTCGTATCCTGGTTTAGAAATGTTAAACAGCGAGTGCAATAGATTCCTGGGAAACACTTTGAACCATTTGTACAATTCTTTCCATCATTTCCTCGATATTCTGAGGTTTGGTTTTCTTTAATGTGACCCCAAGCGAAACAATCAAGAGGTGTCAAGTCAGGGGATCTTGCTTGCCACTCGATTTCACCCCTTCTACCAATCCATCGATTTGGAAAAATGTCACTCAAATAAGCACGGACATTTAATCCATAATGCGGAGGTGCCCCATCTTGGTGAAACCAAACTTGATCGGAATGTCAAAAACTTGTTGAATCACCGGAACAATCTGTACTTCAAGAATCCTTTGATAACCATCAACATTAAGATTTCCTTTAATGAAAAATTGTCCTAAGAACTGACCTCCTACGATCCCAAGCCATACATTCAACTTTTCTGGATGTTGTGTATATTGTTACCTCATCTAGTGAGGATTGATCTGAGATTAATAACAACAATTGTGCCGGTTGACGTTACCGTTTAACATAAAAGTCGCTTCGTCAGAGAAAATAATATTATTCAGTCCAAACATGTTGTTGTCTAAGTTCGCCATCATAAGTTCGCAAAACTCTATACTACGGTCAAAGTCACCTTCTGACAGTTCTTGGACTAAATGGATTGTATACTGTTTGTATTGGTTCAAAAGCACGCAATTCAATCGAACAATGTATTTTTTTTAATTTTAACAAATATAATGTAATATTATAATTTATAAAATCTAATGAGTTATCGCGTGATGTGGCGTGCCATATGAAATTGTGGGGTTTCCACCCATATCCCCCATTTTGGAAAAAGGAACAAAGTCCAAACGTCATTAAAAGGCAAATTTTTTTAGTTGTTATAGTGTTTTGAATTTGGTATTTGTAGAGAATCCAGCCGTTTCCACACTTTTGCCCAACCCTTTGTATAATTAAGTTACTCAGTCAAAAAGTATTAAAAAGTTGTGATAAATATGACATATTTTAATGATGCTTATTTTTAAATAGGATTTGGATAATGCTAAGATACACGTTGTAACTTCAAGCACAAAGTTTCACCACGTAATTTAAAATATTTCAAATCTGAATACATCTCTTAACATGCATTTTCAATAAATGCGCTTAGAACTTGTACATAACTTGTTTATTTTTAAGACACATATCATAAATCAGTGGGCATACTTAGACTTACTGTTTACTTAGTTGCATAAATTGACAGCCACTAAATAAATAATAACATTCTCCTATATCAACAACATCTTATCAATTCTATTAATTTTATTTATCTGGTGATGAGAGAAATAAATCGTGCGTTTATGATGACATTCTACAGTGAAGCATATACAGACTTTGATTTCATTCTTTTTCCCACATTTGATTTCGCCCTTACGATACATTATTTTATTCTTAATTTTAGATTATTTAAGCTGAGGAGTGGTTCGTTTTCATTTCAAAATATTAAGACCATTTTAAAACTTTTATGTAAAGCTGCAGTACAGCACTTCACTTCTGGTTCTTTTATCGCACCCTCTAGTTAAGTAGTATTTGTCTGCAAACGCTTCGAACATCCCCTTTATATTGAACAATGTGCGCACAGAGAGCCTAGCCGGATATCAAAGGGAGGCCCACACACATGCGGTGCTGGAGTATATACCGTACAGTAAACAATGGTCGGTGGATCGCCGCACCCTCCGCGCACACTGGCTGTGACAGACACGTCAATGGACGCGGTACTTAAATATAGAGTACTTCGTATTGTGTTTAAATTTACGATATAGGTACTTCGAGAGAGAAATTGTTTGTTTAAAAGTGTGAGAAGTTGTGATATTGAGTTATTTATTGGCTGAGCGTTAGCAAAGTCTATTAATCAAGGGAAAAGAAAAAATACATTTCTGTCTATTTGCCTATCTACTTGTAGACTGAAATTTTGCGTGAATTTTCATTTCTTTATATTAAACACTCTCTGACAGTGGATGTTACACTAAGCGTTAGCGAATACTTTTACATTGATTCTATGGGTAACAATGAGTACAACGGGAAAATAGTATATAGAATAAATAAATTTCAATATAAACTGAGTACAATCATAAGATATCAATCTGTAACCTTTATTCCGGTTAAAATTAAAATATAATAGACTGGAAAGTCATTTTTAAAAGTCTAAGACAACTTTGATTTCAGCACACCTTTCCGTTATACCCTCCCTAGCTCACCAAAACTTGTATTATTTAAACACTCTGTTATGAAACCCAACTTAGTGACCACAAATGTAAATGTATCATGTGGCGAAATATTTCATCTATACACTTTAAATTTTGCATGAAACTACATTTCTACATACACAAGAATGAGTTCTACGATGATTTATGTCCAATTATGGAATTTGACAAAGCTGTCTCTGAAGCCTCTTGTACGCTGTGACAACTAGTTTTATCTACCGGAGGATATAAAATGTGTATAACGGTTTGTCTATCTATCCCTCAGCAAAACATATCAAGAGTAAAATCAGCTATAGACTTGAAATGTTATAGGGGACTTAAACGAAGTATATTACGCGACACGTGTGGCTTACTACTACCTTGTAAAATAGTAAAGAAAATTCCTCTGCTATAATTCAAACGTAATGTTGTTTTAATGTTGCATTCTACTTATCCAACAAGAAGACATTTTAACAAATTTAATATTTAAATTTTTGCAAGTAAACTTGTACATGACCCAGACTACTCATTCAGAATGCACGATATTCCAGTTATTATCAATTGATCAAAGTGAATCTCTCTTTTGATTCTTATAAAATGGATATAATAATGACTATCTCATTAACTGGTTGTTGCGAAAGGTGACAGTAATTAGAGTCAGGGGTTCTTTAAATCATATGGTGTTTAAAGTCTACTCAACTTAAAAACCAGAGCGTTTCTAGGAACTCGCAAAAGCCAGATTGCCTCATATTCTAGATTATTCAAGAGTACTTAAATTCTCAAAGGAAGTTTTTTGAGAATTTTAGTGATTTTTTCCTAAATCTTGTAGAGATTAATTATGCTTTTGCAAGTAAATGAAATTATAAAGATAATTTAGGTGTATACATATTGATTAATAAAATGCTTTAGGGGTTTTATAATTGAATTTGTGTAAATGTTGTGGCTTAACATAGTAGAGAATATGAATGTATTTATTTATAGATTAATGTGCTCTTCTCGTTTAAAATATAGCACTGTAAGTTTTTAATGTATAAGCTGTTCATGATTTACCTAAAATGGATTTACATATGTAAAAATTTAGATAAATTATGAGTTTTGTAATGTTAAATAATTACTTTAAATTTTCAGACAGTCAATATATTTTATAAACTCAACATTAAAGCCCATGAAATATTTTCATGCAAGTTGCAATTTAATCTTGAATTTTGACTACAAAATGAATTATAATAATTGTGAATAAAAGCTTTAGAATTAAAACGATATAATCCGGAACTTGTAAAAATCTATAACTTCTCTAAACCATAAACTTCTCAAAATATTTGTGGTTTCCTTATATAAAATAAAAATTTTAGCTACTTAAATATCATTGTTCGTTCACTATCAATAAATTTAGGAGTCCAAAGTTTCAATATTTCAGTAATGAACTTGAAAAAAGCAAATTATCTGTTTGTATTTTCAGGTTTTAAAACTTTGTAATTATTTATATATTATATTATTTATATATTTGTATTATATATATATATATATATGTATATATATATATATATATGTATATATATATATATATGTATATGTATATATATATATATAGCGACAATTCATCTATTTTAAAATACTTTACAATTATAGAAACTATTTCAATTATTAGCCCTACTGGAAATAATATTGCAATAATAAAACTTTTAATAAACCCTTGCTGTCCTAAATATAAATCCAACAATGAAGTAATGTTTCATTACATTAAGGCTCAGTATCTCAAGTTTTGAATCACACAACACAAATATTTAAGTACTAATACTTTTCCTAAATAAAATTTAATTTACTTTACACGCATTACTACTTTTAAATTACTTTAAATTGTAAGAGTTCTAAATATCATTAAGTACGTATTATAGAAGAGATAAAAATGCATGCTCTTTAGTTTAAGTATCTCTCTAATACCCTTATCCCTTTAAATACCCTTTCCACTCCACAATTGTCGTCTACTACATCCCAACACGACTCGATGTTCCTCCCACAGTAATTTCTCTCTCATAAATTTATTTGCAAGAATTATAAGTACTTTAACCATTTGATAAAATTTTTTCATGATAAAACTAATTAAATTGACATTAAATAAAAAAATAGATACTTATTCAACTGACACCATATTATAAGAAATTTAAATTTATACGTTTAATTAAGCACTTAATACCTAAGCTTGTGATGTTTACATATTTTATGTATTAACTCATAAATTACTGCGTAAATATTTTATTTATTTTCAGTAATGGGACTAAAGTTTATACTTTTGTAATGAAACCCGAATACAAATGTTAGTAAGAACGCCAATCAAACAACATAAAGCAATTGCTAGTAAAAGAAAGTATTCCTAAAAACAAATACATTAGTACAGTAAAAAAACTAATCCTCTCCATGCAACGTCTTAGCCTAGTAGATAAGCAAGAATTTTTCCGTAATAAAATCGTTTACAATTCAATTTATCCCATCGATTAGCACCAAAAACTCACTCAGTTTGGCATTGGTTGGGTGACCGTACTGGCGTGGATCATTAAATATTTTGTGTCGCTCTATAAACTTCGGATCCAACATTAATTTGTGCCAACGCGGATGGGAGTGCAAAAATGAATTTGATGAATTGCAAAAAGCAGTGATGGATTCGGAAACCAGGCCAGCTTGACGTTCGGTAAAGAGGAAAACATAGCCCGGTAATGACATCGCTCAATCACTCAGTTGCAAATCCGCGATAAAACTGTTATTGAGCCGGAACATGTACAAGTACAAACTGTTCCAGTGCGCGGAACTGATTTGTAGTCGTTAATATCTACGTTAATCATCACTGTATCACTGTTCAGTACCGCGCTACATTGCTGGTTCATGAATGTTGGATACTACTCTCTGTGAAACAATGTGATTTTGAAATGTTCTATATTGTGGGATATATTCTTCACATAAGTAAACACAACCAATAAGAGTAAAAGTATTTATTACATTTAATATTATGTTTAATTTGTACCATGTGCGTTTCGGATTGAATGAATCCATCATCAGGCACAGTAGTGTTGGCTAAGAGACTAAGTACCTTAACCTACTTCGTATGTAGTACTGGAGGCTACACTACTAATAATTAAGTTCGCTTTGGAACGCTAATGCCATGTTTAGCTCTTTGGCTACGAAAGAGAATATTGTCCAAGAGTGTGGAAGGAGAACATATTCCCACTGTAATGCTAGTTGTGATATTATGAAAAATTAGTTTTGGTCTCTGAATTACTATAACGCTTCCTTTAATCTGTACCTTTTATCTCAAATGTTAATAAAGCATAGCTTTAAGGCACAAATAACACAGGCCAACGAAAAATGTTTTTGTGAAAAATAGCTGATTTTTATAGATTTTTATGTGCTGAATCCAAATCTGGCCTTAGTTTTTTTTTGTATCACCCATAGTTTTTTCTGCAATTTGGGTTTTTTTATGTAGTATACATTTTTATGTAGTTTCTTATGTAGTATAAAATACGGTATATGGTGAAATTAATGAAACACTATGTTACATCATAATTATGAATATATTAATACAATAGGTTACTTGAAAGGAGTTATACATGTGGTTATAATACAGGTTCCATTAGTCCCATCTGGGTTGGTTTGTATTTTCTTTCCCTCTTTTCTTTGAAACTTCTTGTGTAGCTTTTTCTACGATGAGTCGCCTGCTGAACTTCTCTGTGAAGTGACCAACAGTAGTCCCCCATCATGTTTAGTGTTCCAGCGGCCCTGATAGCGTTTTTCCATCAGTTTAATGTCCTGGTGAAAACGCTCTCCTTGCTCCTCACTTACATCGCCCCAAGTTTTTCCGGGAAGTTATCAAGATGACTGTTCAGGAAGTGAACTTTCAGGCTCATCAAAACATCCTAACTTTTTAAAGTTCTTTAACATGTTAGCAACAATAGCAACATATTCTGGATCTTTTTTTATTCCCCAAGAACTTGGTAACCACTTGCTTGAATGACACCCATGCTTCTTTCTCATTTGAGGTCATTGTCGATTCAAAGTTAAGGTCTAACATCATTTTTCTAATGTCTGGTCCGACAAAGACGCCTTCTTTCAGTTTAGCTTCTGAAAGGTGTGGAAACTTTAGGCAGAGATACATAAAAAACATGGCCCATCTTTAGGCAAAGCCTTGACAAACTGTTTCATGAGGCCTAACTTTATGTGAAGAGTGGTAGGAGCACTTTTTTTTTGGATCTACGAGGTTTTTGCGAAGAATGTTCTTTTCACCTGGTTTTAAAGATTCCCTAGCAGGCCAGTTCTTTTTGCACCACCATGTTGATCTCTAGCCCTACTGTCCCATTCACACAAGAAACATGGAAACTTGGTAAAACCACCTTGTTGACACCAAGTAGCATACATGTTACTTTTAAATCACCACATATCATCCAACCATGATCACAATAGCCTATTTTATTCAGCACTATTTCTAGGTTTTCATAGCTTTCTTTCATGTGTACAGAATGACCAACAGGTATAGATGCGTACTGGTTTCCATTGTGTAATAAACAGCCTTTAAACTTCTTTTGGATGAGTCAATGAACAGCCTCCAGTCTTCCTTTTTGTACTCAACACCAAATTCATTCATCAGACCTGGAATGTCTGTACAGTACACCAAATCACCATCTTGTTCAAAAAACTTTGAAAATTGTTGCTCTCTCTTTCTATACACATAAATGCTGGTTCCAGCACCCAACAAGTTCTTTTCTTTTAGTCTAGAGCCAAGCAATTCAGCTTTTTCTTTAGTTAAAGCCTAGATCCCTAACCAAGTCATTAAGTTCAATCTGAGTAAACAATTTTAGCTCTAACATTTTCTGTAATACATCGAAATTCTTCATCATCTTGTTCATCTAACTCAGATTCTACATCATAAGATGGTTCAGTTTGAATGGAATCCAAATCATCTGGAGGTTCAGGGACCGGCAAATCTTGACCGTGTTTCACTGGTCGGATGGCAGACATAAGGTTAGGGTAGCTTATTACCTTCTTATTTTTTGAGTTGTGACCAGTTACATCAACACTGCAAAAGTAACAATCATCAGAATGATTTCTTGGCTCTCTCCATATCATAGGAACAGCAAATTTGAAGGATTTTTTCTCCTTTTTTTTGACCATTTTTCTTAGATCTTCAACACATACATAACATACCTTATGCGGCGCCCAATATTTATCCTGATCTCCAAGTAAAGTTCCAAAGTATGATCGATAAACCTTTTTCACAAAGTCCGTAATGTTTTCTTTGGTGTTTTTTTAATCACAAACTCACCACAAAATATAACAAAAACTGTCAACAGAGTTTTTTACAACCGCGGTTAGACATTGTGTTGAGCACGTGTACAAAAACCGTGAAAGTGAGGTTAGATTGACAGTAAACAAACATCAGCTGTTAACGTTCAAATGGAATCTACCTTTTTTGATCTTTTTAGTGTGTTTCAGCAGTGCTACCAACACAATTTAAGTCCATTACCTCTACTTTTTTGATTATATTTAAACTCTGTAGAAATCGCTTAGTTAAAAAAATGTTACTTCAAAATGTGAAGAAATTGTGGGTGATACAGCTTTTTAAGCATCATAATTATTTGGATTCAGCGACCTAAAAAACATTAGATAAGGTATTTTTAGTAAAAAAGTTTTTTCATCGTTGGCCTGTGTAATTAAACAAATCGATTTTGCGTACTTTATTAATAAATGTTTTGTTTCACATATAGTACTAAGTGAAAGCTTTTTGTTATATTTTGTTACATATGTTTTAAGTTAATAATTTATCACGCAGCAAAGGATAAGTTGTTACTTGAGGATTAAATAGTAACTAAAGTAATCTTGTGACTACAGATATTAATTAAAAGATCTCCAGACCATTTTCTAAATGATGGAATGTCTAAGTTTCAAGTATATAATGTCAGTCATTTAAGTCGGAGAGGAAAACTCCGGTGCCCATTGAAACTGAGGTTTTTCTCAGTAACCACCGATGAGTGAATGTGAATTTCTATGCAAAATTTCACTCAGTCCAGTGAAGAGTTCCGAAGAATTTACTAGTGTTTTTTATCGTTATCGTAGTCTAAGAATGAGGCTGCGACTCTCGAAAGGTCACAGGCTTGATTCCCGGGAACGTTCATACTAATATTTTGCAAATGTGTTTAGACCATTTGCCCTGAAAACTTCACTAAATTTCCATTAACGGTGAAAAAAAACCTATGGAAAACTACTTAGAATCTTTAGGTTGATACCTGAAGTCAGAGATTACTGCTGTTTCTTGCTGCTCATCCATCAGATATATTGAATGCTATTGATAAATTTCGTACGATGTATGTTGGTGTTTTATAAGATTTAGTTTCTCAATTTAAATGCAAAAGTTGTAGAACCATGTACTAAATAAAATACACATTTCCCAGCAATTACTATAAGGAAGCATAAATTCTTAAACCATGAAATGATGAAAAAGAGTTCGTTTTGAGCATCTTCATAGTATGAATCTCATCACACGTACAGATCCCAGGAATCGTGTATGACAGATTTCAGACGCTGCACTAAGCGAAAGGGGAACTGGAGCTAAACTTAACATTCACACTGAATCAACCCTTCCAACCATAGCGTTATGGTAATTTACTTTTATAAATCCTGATTCATAACAAGAACATAGTTATGTTATTCAAATAACTTAAATGTTAAAAATAAGTGCTCATTGCATATTTGTTGTTTTTAAAACTAAACCTTTAATTATGTATAAACACCCAATTTAATTCAAATTGTTATGTGCTTATACGATCAATAACAGTAACTTCTATTTCATTTAGTTTTCTTCTTAACATATTGCTTTACCATTTAATTTTTCACCCCTCTAACTTTATGAAGTGTTCTTATTGAACGGACCACTACATCTAAAAAAACGTTTATGTAATACTATGCCAATTCTGCTCATTATCACGAATATTATGGATTGGTTTTGTAAAAAAAAGGGTTTCTGATTTGTAAGATAAAATGTGATTATATAGATAGTTTTTGGTTACATTCAAGAACGTAAGGTTTCTAATCAGTATCAATCGATATTTGCAAAATTTAAAACTACTCCATATATATTCTGAAAAAACCCCGGGCTTTCTTGTGTACTGTTAAATTGGTCAAAGATTTAAATGTCCAATGTCCGTTGTTCATTGTAGGCATCTATTAGAACACCACATTTCCTTCATACAGTAAAATCTAATTCTTTTTTAGCAAAAATGAAAATGTGTGATTAGATAGTTATCTTGGTATCCATGCTGAACCAAGTGCATCAAAATTTAACTTTCGTCCTATGAGAATCTGACTCACCCAAAAGTAGTAAAGGAAGTAGACAATAAAATTGTACACAATGTCCTTAAAAATATTACAAAACTTTACATTTAATTTACACTGTACAGTTAGGTTTGTGTATATTTGATATGCGCATTATTTAGTGATGGTAACTTTGTTGCTGGGTTGTGTGACTCGTGCTGTGCCTTGGGCCGCGTCTGCTTGTGCCTCAGGCTTTACGTAACATACTGTTAGGCTTAGACGGTGAAGAAGGTTCTAGTCCCACCAGCCACCTGCAACAATGATATATTATAGCTATTGCGTATTCAGTTTTTTATTTTATTTTATTTTAAAATTAACTGTTAATTCTTTTAGTTTATATCCATTAATTTTTGAAAGAAGATTGCTCCGCTGTATTGAGCTTGCAGCACTGACGTTTAAAAGTTGGCTGCATTACCAACACATGTATGACCATCCAATGAAAACAATTCTGAAACCTCTATTTTTTATTTCTTTTATATTTATTAATAGGCTTTTATGAGATGCACATTATAAAGATGTGACACATGTATTAAGTATTTTCAATAAGCGATTAATTTGATAACTCAAAATATCTCCAGTATTTACCTTTCCGAGTTCTCTGATTACAATAATCAGCCACTTATTATTAGAACTGCTATATACGCGATAAACTGATTCAAATAGTTATACTCGACCGATGATTACACAATTTACAACAGGAACTGGGACCCAAGACGAGCCAGGAAGTTGTTGAAAAACTCGACACCAAAAGCTTTCTCACATCGCAGACAGGGATATTCCTTCAGTCTCACTTTCCCTTGGACCGAAACTGCCTCTATTCTCCTCCATAACTGAACTGTTTCCGGTAATAGGTTCTCGGTCATGGTGAGTTACGGACTCGTGAGAGCACAGTTTCGTAACTGGTGCTTCTGGAAGGATGTTGTCTGCCGATTAGTCCCATAAGCATTTCAAATAGTGTAATGGTAGGCTAGTCAATATAGTTTTCCTTTAGAGTTTATCAAATATATGTTTATATTTGTTGCATTAACATACAATAAGTAGATTTCAGGTCATTATGTTATAAAAGGGCCCATTAAGGAATTTTATTTCGTACTACAACCTACTTAAGTTAATTTCTTTTTATTGGTGGTACATCACCTAACTGTGATATGAGAATTATTTATTATCTGGAAATTGTTAGTTAAATCTTAAAAAAACTATCGTGCTCCATTTTCAGTAGTGATACGTATAGGATATGCGTATGACTAACTATTATTCTACTACTCAGAACATAACGATCTGCTGCGAACAAAATATTACAGTATATGTCGAGTTAAAGTTTTAATTTAAGTTTGGTTGTAAATAGATATAGTTCATCACTAACCTCCACCTCCTCCAGAAGACCATCCACTTCCACCACCGTTCCATCCGCCGCCACCTCCACCACTCCATCCACCGCCGCCGCCAGAGCTCCATCCTCCACTACTCTTCCAGCCGCTTCCACCGCCATATCCGCCTCCACCGACGCCTCTCCATCCTCCGCCGCCGCCTCCGCTCTTCCAGCCACCACCTCCTCCATATCCTCCACCTCCTCCACTCTTCCATCCTCCGCCGCCACCGTATCCACCGCCTCCGTGGCCACCGCCGCCGCCGCCGCCTCCACCACTCAGGTAGATTATTTTAACAATCGTCGGCTGTCCGCCGCCGAATCCTCCGCCGCCGCCGCCACTTTTCCATCCTCCGCCTCCCCCGTATCCTCCACCTCCGCCGTATCCTCCACCACCGCCACTCTTCCAACCGCCGCCTCCACCACCGCTCCATCCTCCTCCACCGCTACTCCATCCTTTACTTATGTAGCCTGCAACAGATACCCTTGTTCCAATAAAACTTCTCATTCAACACGTAATTAATAATGGTATGATGTAAACTTTAATATGATGTAAATTTTCAGATTATATTTTCCCATTTTTCGTAATGTCTTAGTGTGCCATTCATTTTGTTACATCTGTCAACAATTAATAATTCAATTCAATATATGTAGAGTGACATTAGTATTTGCAATTAAAATTAAATAACAATTATATTTTAAATTTAAAACTATCTACTATGTACTATGTACTAAAGTCTGATATTGGACTATTAACTTGGAAATTTTAAACGTCATGTAAGCTAAGGCTAGATAGTACACAAAATTATTTTTAATATTATATAACTGTTACTCGTATCATACAATACACACTTCATAACTTGCTCAAAACTCAATTACAGTAATTCGAGTAAAAGCTCATAATTTATGACATAGTTGATATAAAGTGATTCTTGTGTTTTTCCAATGATCTGTTAATTTTTGTTAAGTAGTGGTCATTTCACTTAAAACATTCTGGAATCAGATGCGATTAAAATTACGTTTAAAGCTATGGTAATTTGATACGAAAGGTGTTAGTCTAAATATTACTAAATTTTTGTTTCGTTAATCATAATTCTAAGGAAACTTTTAAACGGAGTACTTACATTTTACAATTTATAAGGGACATTTATAATCCAAATTTACCTAGCCTATTTCTAATATTTTAACATGTTTATTTTATTAAATTTCCAGTTTTAAAGATGTTATTCAACGATTTCAAAATATATGTAACGTACTTAAAATAATGTTTTATACTTAGTGTCTTTTTTAAGTTTTAAAGAGAATTGGACTTATTTGGACATTTCATCTAGTAGTAGTACATGTGGTATTTAAATGAACATAGTGTAATATTAACATTCAATCTTTAGTTATCATTTCTTTACAGTTTGACGGTAATACCACAGGTGCCAAATAACAAGAACAATGCCAACTGACCAAGATCTTTACCTGAAAACCAAGCAATAATGATTATTTGTAAGTTGGATGTAAATGCTCTCGGTGATAAAATTAAGTTGACTAGTACAAAAGATTCTAGTAGCTTCAAACAATGTAGTCCATATTTTATCTAGACATAAAGGGAAAGTAACATTTTAAGTTTAATGTTTATAATATTTAAATGATTGTGATCTTTATTTGTATACTAATCACTCAACTATTGAAGCACAACGTAAGGTTGCGTTGATTATGGTATGAGATAGCCCAGATACTATACACGGTTTACATTAGAGCATCGGAAACTACATCTAAAAATATGCACATAATCATGAATATGTATAATTTGTGTTTTGGATATTAAATATTATTTAAACCAATATACGAGATTACAACAGCAATATAAACTATCATAACGTATTAAATAAATATTAAAATTAAATGTAATGTATTTTTACGTTCAGGTGTGGAACATAAAAACATTAATGTGAATTTAAGGGATTACGTGACGTGGTAAATATTACATTACGGTAACAATGCTGTTTACTTCAAAAGCCATAGTAAAGTAATGCAAGTCCATGTTGTAGCTATGGACAAACACTGCACTTGGCTGTTAGCTGCAGGCAGCTGTAAAACAAATATTTTCACTTCATTTTACCACTTAACGCTCAACTGTTTACCAGTAATTTTACAGTAACATAGTATAAACAACACACATTATTATACCCTCTATTTCGTTCTGCAAACACGTCCATTCTACAGTGTTTTCCGACCATTGTGCCTTTCTACAAAATTAACAAAACAGTACGTTTAGTTTTTGCTTGTAAGTTATTGTGTTGGTAAATTTTCTGCCTTCCATACTATCTAAATATCTAATAAATATTTTATAAACATTTGAAGTTGATGCGATTTCGTTGATAACTATTGCGTTGAAGCAACTCTTTGTATACTCCAGGCAATATTCTTCCATGCCATGGTTATTGGTGGTTTGCAGCCTCAACACCTACAAATAATTGCATCAGGAATGATAATCGTAAGATGTTGGAGATTGGATCTCACTTTAGAAAGCGCAGGTTAAAATCCTGTCTGTGACCGTAGCACTTTTTATCAATACCATCGACTTTGAACTGTATAGACTCCCCCCACATTATTCTGTGTGATATGATCCTCGCACAGGAGAGAGGTCCAGTCAGGCAGAACAAGGCTTAGAAGGGATTTGTTTCTTATTGATTTTTGTACCTATGGTAATTAGGATTATTCCCTTTGGGTCGCCTCTATATTTTTCAACAGTAACGTCTTTGTACTCTATTACTAACTCAAATTGAATGTAACAGTTGCAAAAGTTTAATAAGGGATTAAAATTAATTATATTAAATCTTGCCAAAATCTGGACGGCAATTCTATTCATTATAACAAGATAGTATATTTTTTTATCTGAGATAAATAATTATTCTATAATGAACTCCACATTCCTTTTCGTATTTGAATTAATTACAAGTGACGTATTTTGATTAAAAATCACTAAAACAAAGGTGATTGTTTTCCATAGTAAACTTAACATATTCACAGTACAGGAAATATTACAAAATTCCACTTTGCAGAAATGACGTACAAGATCCCAATAACCAATTTGCAATGTTTAAAGAAACATATATTATTAACAACTGTTGGTAGAATTCCTAGGCAGCTTAAGAACGTTACTGATAGCCAAGTAACTAGTATAATTCTAGATAGTATTCATGTTATTAGAAATGTCTAAGTTTGAACTTTATGCACAATCAGTGTTATGCATATGAACGATACTACAGTAAGTTTTGGCTCTACTAACTGCAAACGCAATGATAATTTTCAAATTTAATTAGTGTACTTTACATGCTCCATGGACCGAATTTATTTTGCCTCACCTATTATGGAATTACTGTAAATTTTACAATTCTTTTTATCTACTTTGAGTAAAAATTTTTGCTTTTGATCTTGTGAGCAGGGGAAAGGAGAGTCTAATATTAAAATAATAAAATGTCATACAGTAGTAAAAGTGTACACCAAAACCGAAATTGAGTTTACTAGCTGGAACAATCCTCGTGATACCGTGTCTTACATCTCAGTCAGCACCTTGCTCTAGTCTACCGAAGAACAACGCTATAATAGTTCTGGTCTGACGACTCGCACAGTATGAATGGCGCTTAGTCAGCTTAGGATTGCAAGACGACGAGACGGGGTAATACCGGTCAATGCGTGACAATCGGGCGGTTCACGCCGCAACTGTTACACAACGTCTGGAGAGCGCCCGCCACTCCGTGGCCAGTGAGACCGGTGAAAGTTACGGTCAACCGCCGCGCCACAGCGGCCAGTGACCCGTACTGTGCCGGTACCGGCGCTGACCTATCGTAGCCGAGTTGACCTGACCCTCTTGCTAAGGTAATTGTGCGTGAGAGTTGTACTATCAGAGCCCATAACGCTTAAGAGAGGAGGGGAGTTTCTCTGAGGTTTTGTATCGCTACGTAACACCTTTCTGTCTCTTTCGTCTTGCTTAAACGTTTGTTCTCCTCAGTGTGGAAGTCTATCATATTTATATTTCATTCAAAATCTTTCTGTACATCCATGATTATATATGCAACTACAATATTTCATAATTGAAGAGTATCTTAGGATATGTAGACTCTTCACTATTTGAAACGTCTAAGAGTAATATTTTCAGCTGCATAAGCTCAATCTAAGTATATTACTATAAAATAGTACTAGTCTACTACAATAACCGACATACCAGATAACATTACCTATTGATAATACACAATCCTTACTGTTTTAAAACCACTAATATTTTTTTTATTAAAATCACTTCAGTGTTGAAGAAATGATTTGTAAAATATCACCATGTTAGAGTTTTTACATGTTATTGCAATTGTATTTTTTCACAACAATGACTTTATTATTTAAATCGGAAACTTTATGGACAAATTAAAATTTTAAATATGACGGTGGTATATAAACTGACAAGTTAATTTTCCTGTGATATATTATACATTTTATTTTATTTCCAAATTCATAATCTATAGAAAATTGTCCTTTCAATAGTATATTATTGTTGGCACATTATTTAAATTATCGTTCAAACAATGATTTATATTTTAAACTTTGACACCTTCACTGATACTGTATGATCATTGTTAAACTAACGCACACACTAACGCGTTTGCTAAGATCAACGCGTTAAACAACTTAAAATTCCGAATGGTATCCTTATCAATGCTCAATCTCAAAGGCCAGCGAAATGGGTATACAGCTCTTTCTTAGTTTAGGTTTTAATATTCTGATCCGTTCTACTAGAAGTAATCACAATCTCAAAGGCCAGCGAAATGGGTATACAGCTCTTTCTTAGTTTAGGTTTTAATATTCTGATCCGTTCTACTAGAAGTAATCACAGTCTCAAAGGCCAGCGAAATGGGTATACAGCTCTTTCTTAGTTTAGGTTTTAATATTATGATCCGTTCTACTAGAAGTAATCACAATCTCAAAGGCCAGCGAAATGGGTATGCAGCTCTTTCTTAGTTTAGGTTTTAATATTCTGATCCGTTCTACTAGAAGTAATCACAATCTCAAAGGCCAGCGAAATGGGTATGCAGCTCTTTCTTAGTTTATGTTTTAATATTCTGATCCGTTCTACTAGAAGTAATCACAATCTCAAAGGCCAGCGAAATGGGTATGCAGCTCTTTCTTAGTTTAGGTTTTAATATTCTGATCCGTTCTACTAGAAGTAATCACAATCTCAAATGCGCTAGTTGCAGCAGGTGTATGTGTTTGTACATTGACACTTAAAATATAAGAGCATAATCATTGTTAATGGATATAGTAATAAGTTCGCTAGACATTGGTGTACGTGTTTTTGGGTTTCCTAGGTTTACTAAAGGACATCAACTAAATAACATGAAATTTAATTAAATAGTTCTTTATTGATTTTTACGTATTATTATACGTCATAATGTTGTAACGGAAGCTAAATAATTACAAATTTAACAATGTTTCAGTACTTACAAGTCATTCTGCTTTCGAGTTCATATCAATGTTTATATGGCTGATGTTTGGTATAGTGCCTAATTGTAAACGTTCATATTGTGTTTATTTACTTTTTTGTTACATACTTTTCAATTAACATATTACTCACTTTTCCAGCCATGTGACTTATGTTTTGTTCTTCTTTTATATTTGATTGAATTTATTCTTACATAATATATAAATAACAAGATTTTAGTTATTTACAAAGTTTAATTAATATCTAGATTAATAAACAAAAATAATCACTCCGTCTAGACTCGAAATCAGTTCTCTAATTTTCTTGATGTGAATGCTACAGTTATGCAAACAAACATTATATTAAAGTTGTACTAGATATCCACTTTAGATTCTATTACTAGATATCAAGTAGGATCACTACTTTATTATCAATATTTTTATTTAAATACATTTATTCAAACAAATGTGCTGAAAATATTATTTTTAAAACATCACCGCAGGTTTTTACATGTTATTGTAATGATATTTTTACAGCCATTTTATAACAATGACTAACGTGAGAGAACATAGACGAGTTCATGTACCGCCATGGGCGATAGTAGTAATAATAGAGATATAATTTTAATTAGTTTATTCTAATTATTTACAAGTACTTCTGGGAATAGTTATGAACAAAAGTTACCACACAAAGCCGGTCTCATTCATTAACAAAACAAAGAAATTAATTAGCAAAACAATGAAACAGTTACTATTCTCACTAATTAAAAGAGTTCTTGTGTCTTCATAATTATTCATCCGTCGTGAACGTTAAGCGATTTATGGACATTTATTTTAATTTTTATTTAGAGCCTGTTTGTACGAAATTCTTTGTTCTGTTTACCCACTTCGCAATGACTATGGAACATGTTGGAATTCGTAACTATTTTATAAGCACCAAAATTAAGGGTAGGGTATGCATGAAAATATTTCCAACTAAAACTATCCTATATATAAGTAGTATTATATAAATAATTCAATATTTAATTAAGTACATTCAGTTGTTATTTAAAGACAATCAAACTAATTTTATTTAACTGTTTAACGTTTATTTTTTAAACACGACAAAAGAACGAAACCTACTGTTTTTGGTTTAAAATTGTATTTTTAAAAATATTAACCATATTTTTCAGTAAAAATAACTCACTAAAAACTAATTTTGTAACGTTTTTATGAAATATGTTATTTGAGTTGAAGGGATGGGTAATGTTTGTTTTATCTAATCTATGTACTTTTAAAATTAAATTTTGGTAAATTTAGTTAAATAAGCAACGTGAGAGAGGATAAGAGTATATACATTTCTTCATTAAATCTTTCAAAACCATTAAAATGTGCTACTTATCTTAGAACCTGCCTAAATCTTTCATTGTTTCTCCTAGTACTGTTTTAGGTCCAACTACTGCATGTTAACTGTACATAATTTCACCTATCCTTATACTTACAGTATTCCCTACAACTCTTCTGGTACTAGAAACTAAAATCGTTGGTTCTTATATAGGGTGCACTCATAAAATGTCGATCGATCACATTTCAGTTATATAGCGCAATAGCAAAGCTGTGTTGCTTTGGCAATTGCTCCAAGCGATCTGTGTTATTATTCATAAGTCATCTACATTAGTATTCTCCAAATATTTCATTCCTTGTATTAGAACATTGTTCGATATTAAGAAAATTAAATGCTAATATAAATTGAGCTGTACTTATGTTTAGCTTTTTATTAATTTCATTGAGTCCCATTGCTACTTTACACCATTAGAAATTTTCTTGTCTGATTTTTTCTGTTTACACACTTTATAAACGAACTGGTTATACAGTGTGGAATTAATTGATTAGCTCAATTTATTGCAAGCATTTCAGTTGGTGATATGCTCAGCCAATCGTACTTTCACATACACCCGGCCTTATGTATTTTATGCACATCTGTCTAATAGTAGTTGTTAAGTGCCTATCAGGGTCTCATCGAAATCTTTGTCTGTCTAACTGTGGAATAACTTTTGATAGACATGTCATAGAGAAACTTTGGTACTCAGGATCCTTTGGTCCGAGGTAAAACGCTACTGATTTTGGGATAAAAAGGTTAAGGGTAGTCTGTGTATTTGTCCGTTAGACCATATACAGTATGCGATAACTCTTGATAAGTCACTAGATTCTTAAATCTTGGTACAATCTTGGTATTCTTATTTAAGGAAGGCTTTATTTATGTTTCGATCAAAAAGTACATGGGCAGACCGCCAGCCCGTATATTCGTCTGTATGCTACCACTTTCATTGCATTCTGTTGGATCCTTCGATACTCCGTTTATATCGGTTTATTTCCATTACAATTACGCCTGTAAAATCTTACATACTGTATAATACTTATGCCATATCTAGAGCTGTAAACAGGTTTTGCAGCAGTGAACAGGGCATATAAAGAGTATTTAATATTTCTGGTGCATTTCCTTTGTTAAACATATTTACTTATAAATACCTTAAGTAACTTGTTTAATACCGCCCACGCCTTTTAGTACAGACACATGGTGAATATATTTTGATATTTTGTAATACTATATTGGTATCTAAAATTGGATGTTCATTTTAATGAAACATCCCTAGTGCTAAGCGCACCCAAAATGGTTGTTATAAACGGCTACACGCCCCCTAGAAGCAAAATCGTCCATTACCAAGTAGCAAGAGGGGCACGACACGCCTTCCCGGAACTTTTAAAAGCGTACATTAGGCTTATTGCTTCCTGCGGGAATTTATAGCACATTTCACTAGAGAAGTCATTCCAACGAGCTCTCCATCTACGTCCTGGGAGTCAGAACATTCAGATGGATATCTCGATATTTCTTTAAACCGATCTCAGAGAAACGGACTCACGCTAAATCTGAAAACGGTCGATTAAATGTAATTCTGACGAAAAATAAGGTCTGTCCCTCTTTTAAACATTTTTACTAGTTGATTTACGGTGACTATATGACTATCATATATGCCAAAACGAATTGCCTAATTCTGATCTAGACATATTTGAATCCACAAATATTTAATTGTAAAATCAATTCAATTAAATAATAGGTTACTGTATAACTAAAAGAGCTATGCTTATATTACAAATTTACTATGAAAATCACAAAACAGGATTTGTATAACAACGACTAAACCAATAAACGCGGTTGTACATATCTTTATTAAGGCACAATGGTCTTTGTGAATTTCGAGTTCTACTTTCATTCGAATCCTCTTAAATATTTCATTTTATCTTGCCATAAACTATAGCATCAAACTTGTATTATTGATCTGTTAAATATTTAATCACAGTTAATTAAAGTTTCATATATAAAGAAAATAGTTATTGAACATGGATTGAATTAATATAACTCCAAAAAAAGCTGCATAGTATTTTTTGTTTTTGTGAGGATGGTATCAGTTCATCAAAACTCAGTGTTATCAAGTTCATTATTACTGTTTGCAGGGCCATCATCAAACAGCCGTAGTCAACACCAACTGATGCAACGATGTTTGACCAACAGCTGTTGACCAGCTGATTGAGATCCACACAGCCTTATCGGGTCAATCCTTTAAAAATACAGTACGATATTCTTATCTTTTAAATGGGATCAGCTCATAATAATAATAATACGAGTTCATCAAAATAGTTCATTCAAAATTAGTCGATTTTGTATTATTTTCGTAATAGCAGAACTTAACACAACACTTCAACCACTTTACTCTTCTCTAGTTACCCTTAAAAAAACTACATATATATTTGCCATATTTAATCTACTTATGGAATGTTTGCTAATGTAAGAGTAGTGACCACAAGAAACCTTCTCAGTTTCGGGCTTGGTGGACTTGAGCCAATTTGATCACTTATGGCCATCTTTAAAGTACATCTAAGATTCTGGAACCAATTTAGATTTAAAATAAGAATCTTTATGGCTGGTTTGTTAACAGGAGGTGATCTAACCTCAATTAAATTAAGGGCTAGTTAAGTAAAATAGTAAACACTTTTGACTGTTTAATATTTATATGTTAAATCTTTACACCTGAAAAAGTAGCTCAGATACCAGTTCTTGTAAGGTCACATTGTTGTGGCTGAAGCAATTCTGCCATGGCTAATGTGAGTATTCTTTTTACACGTGCTAGTTAAGACTACACAGGGCACCCTCTTCGTTATATTTATCTTCATAATTAGAAGTTTTGTCCCTCAAAGAGTATTGTAATCAAACGAACGAGAAAAGTATAATAGTTTATTTAACAGTTACTTCAACGAATTTTAATGCTGTCGCTTACTTTAAATGTACGTAAAGCAACCAGTATCAAACTCAGCATGTGAATTTTTTATTAACCGATTATTAAACTCTAACAATGTGAAACTTTCTTGGAATGGCCTACAAAGTTTGAGGCCTTTTAAATTTAAAACCAAAACCTTTAAACAGCTAACTGGTATTTTTAAGTTTTCTTGATTAATTAGTAATAATTAACTAATAATAATTATTACAGAATAGTTAGCAAATAATTATTTATTGACACAGAAAGGTCCGAGAAAGAGCACAATTAACATTAGCATCAATCACATTTATTTTATACACCTTTAGATTAATTTATGAGTCGTCGGTGACTAGTGATAGAGTTATGTCGACATTGAACCACTAATTTACAAATTAAAGACAAACTTTTCCTACTAGTCGATATTTATGTTACCCAGAGATACTAACTGAATTTTATAACTTAATCACTGTGATAATTATTATTAATGTTGTAATGGATTATTACATGCGTCAAACATACGCTAATGATTTTTACCGGATTTTTAACTGGATCTTCATTTCATGATAAACCAGGAAAACGTAAAACAGTATTTGATTAATGTTTTCCTGGTAACACTTGCAAAAAAAAGCTTTGACTCTGTCACGTCTAACTACGAAAATACAGAATTTAATTCGTACACCCAGTCAAACTGTAGACGCGTATTTTATTGATTAAAACTTTTTTATAATTTCTATTATTTTTTTAATAGCAACTTCTCTCTTATATTCAAGTTCCTGGTAAAACATCAAAATTAATTAAACGCTGAAATCATTTAATGCCAAGCAATTCAAGCATGGTCTCTCCCAGCGGGTTTATTTCATTAACGTTACATTCATGTTGGATTAAATGGATCTTTTAATTTAGAAATAGTTTTTATCGTCCAATCAAAGGAAAACTCTTAATCTATATAAATGAATTCTACACAATTTCTTGTAATTAAGGCAGTAATTAATACATCAACCGTTAATATAATACGTATGTTATTGAAAAATGTTGAGGTTAATATGGTGGAATCTTACTTTTATGAAACGAGACATAAATATCAATATCTATAAAATAATTTATTCACTCTTATGGCGGGTAAATATGTTGTGTTGAACAAAATTAGAAGCAAGTAATTTATTATAATTTACTGTTGTTATTATACCAAGCTTTCATTATGAGACTCATTAACATATTATGCTCTTGTAATAGAATGTTTGTGTCCGAAAGCCTAATTAATCCTGTACATCTCGTCTTTATAGTCTTGGCCAATAATGTAATCCCTGGATCTTTAAGATGAGGATACATTTATTTCATTTATATTAATTTACTAAATTAATTTCCCCGAAGAAACTTTTACTGCTCTAGTACAAATGTATTGATAATGATATTTCAATATTAACTTAAGTTTGAATTATCTACTTTTAATTTAAATACCTACAAGTAATCTACTAAGCAAAGGTTGCTTCTATATTATAATGTAAGGAAAATTCAGATTACAACACTAATTAATAACAAAACTATGCATCAGTCATAACGGTAAGAGAAAGAGGGAATGTATGACCTAATTACGAGTACATGCTAATAATACAATGATTTAAATCATTTTGCTAAAATTATTTTTACTCTAGATGTTGTTATAACCCATGACGTATAATCATGAATACACTTATTAATCAGTTTAATTGGTAAAAGATCTGAACTACCAAGAAAAATCTCTCCAATTATGGAAGTTAAAATACGTACTGGAGTTTTAAATAGATTGGAGTTACACAAGTAGATTATAATGATATCATCAAGTTCTTGGATTGTTTGAACAACGTCATATATCAATTTTTTTGAATTCAGCAAGCATTAAGTTATAGTAGCGCCAATTACAAAAAACATTGAGCGAGAATGCATTTAATGACTAGAGAAGTAAATTGTTTAATGGGTCCTTGAGCTGCAAGTTTCAACTAAACATGTTGGATCTTGCAGAGAGAGAGTGAACTGTAGTGAGACAGTGGCAGTAACATATTAACATGCCACACTTAATGTAAGGAATGGAGCATTCCGCCAGCCCTACAAGTACTTCGGCTTATAAATGGAACTGTTGGTAACTTTAAAATATTAGACTGGTAATGTAGTGCATATTTTACATCGCCAAATAAATATAGTAAATACTGGAAAATCAATCTGTGCATCTTTTATTGTGGCTCTTGATTGTTGTTTGTGAAAGCATTTAATTGTGAAGTATGGATAGTGAAGGGTGTGAGAGACAACTTCCACTGTATAACGATAGAGTTTTGTCTTTAAATCGAAGGAGACAGTATCCATAGATGAAATAAATCGTCAGCCACGCTTGTTTTCGGGAAGGTAAAAGTGGGAGGAGACTAAAATGTTACACACATACAACGGTAATAGTTTTCTTGGATTATACCATTCTTAGCTTGTCACAATTAATACCTACTGTCAGATATTCAAATACTTGGTAAATCAGCATTATATTCGCTTCAGCATTGGTGACTATGAATCTCCATATCTAGTTGTTTTACGGTGGTGTAACTATTATGCATATGCCTGAAGTTTGGTTTTAAGTTTATCAAGGAACCAAGAAAATATAATCTGAGAAACTATTACTGATTTGTATTTCTGATCCCTTCGATAACCTCTCCTCTTTCTCCACAAAAGCTGCAATTGGTTGCTGACGATCACTTTCTTAGAAAACATTCCTTTACCAATTTTAAGAAAATTAGCTTGTGTCCACATACAGGTAAATGTCTCGTAAAACAGGTAAATGTATTAGCTGTATTTAAGGTGTTATTGGAGATTTTATAAAAGGGTCCAACTGAAAGTAGTAGAATAAATTAAAAACGATTAACGAGATGAAGTAAATAACACAAAACATACCACAGTGGACTTCGGCAACCGCCACCAACAACACCACACCTACACAGAATGCCTGGAACAAACATTGATTTCATTAAACACTTACTTTTGAAACATTCAATATGCTGTTAAAGAAGAAATATAGCTATCGATATTGCTAACAGTTTTGATATTTTATTTGTTTAGTGACCTTTATTAAGTATATGTCTCGACAACCACAAGAGAAGTATTTGCAAATTGTGTGCTGGCCCTTTTGTGCATAGCACTAATTACTCAAATGGTATTATTAAACTATTACTTTTATTTGGCTTTTGGATCTCAATTTAAAGACTTGATTTAAGCTAACATATCACCGTTTCACTTTTCTCAACCTAAATACACGTTCGGATTTACATTTTCAGTCACTTTAATGAATCAATTAAAATACTTGGTAGTAAGTTCAAGTAATGAAGGAAAAAACTTAAATCTAGGTTTTATGTAACTTCTTTTTTATATCAGAACACAAAATAGTCTGGGAGTATCGCAATAGGAATTAATAATTTCCCGACAAAAAAGAGTAAACCGTTATCGCTATCGGAATAAACCGTTTTTATACTAAAGGAACTCAGCGCATTATCACAGCACTTTAAATATACAGGTTGTAGATAGTTAGCAAATTGATTGTAATGCAAATACATAATTATGTTTTGTTTGCAAACAAACATTCCAATTTCTGTGAAACTATTCCATTTAAGATTTTAAGCACTTTTTAATGTTTCCACATAAGCATTGCACGGGTTTTAAAATATGTATTTAAACGATGAAGGTCCAGCCCGGAACCACTATCACAATGTGACTCTACGTGAGAAGTGCTGCGCCCTGGTAGCCAGGCAATGTACTACAATGGCTTCTTGGTACTCTCGACCACATACTTTATTGCTACAATTTCAAATATATACTACCGTGATAAATAATGTTTTCAACTGTTTCTCAAGACCAAGTATCAACAAATAAAATTTAATTTAAGTTTTATATTTACGTAAGTAATGCACGGTAACTTTTTCTACATAAGCAATAGGGGAAATACACTTTTAAGAACTAAAACATAAACAAGGACAATCTTTCTTTTAAACACTGAAAATATGGCTTTTCAGCTACACCAATAAACTGGTAAATAAATTGTATGCGTCGTTATGATTTCATATTGTTTAAAATATTTTTAGAAAATAGTACCGTGATTAAAATGTGTCCAATATTAGCTGAATATTTTCCCCTCTTGCCTTAATTAAAGGGCCCTGTGGGAATAAATATTTTTATAACGATAGTATTAATAATTCTATCGGAAAGTTTTACAAAGGTACGTATTTTAAAAATAGGAAATAGGAATGGTCTTGATGATATCACACTTTAAACATATTAAGATAAATATGCGCAAAGTACAGAGCGTTTTAGAACTTTATTCCGATATCCCGTGGTTCGTTTAAACTCATTTTTTAACAATAGTTGGGTTTGAAGTTGAAGTATTTGGTATTTTGTCCAAGTAACTTTCGTGAAGTTAGCACACACAGTCCGTAGTTACTTGAGCCACTTCCCATCATAACAATTAAAATTATTTAGGTGACTAAACATTCTATCTAATGTAAGAACTATCAAATGTAGGCTATTGGCATTAGTAATATTTTCATAATAAACCCATATTCATAAGGGTTTTAAAGTAAAATACAAGGACATTTGAATAAAAAAAACTCAGCCTATTAAATCTTAAAAATTCCGAATATAGTTAAAAATGAGTTTACTACAATAATAGAAACTATAGTATTCAGGCTGTGTACTATTATACTACAGCTCACTATTGATTTAAAAAAATTGAAGCAGAGAAATAAATTTCTAAAATGTTACTTTGAAATATTAAAAAAGTTATATATATATATATATATATATATATATATATATATATATATATATATATACTGAATATATACACACAGAATATATATACACACACACATTTACTACAAACATTCAGTGCAAAATGTAAGTGCTTTGTCCAATGTTAATATTATAAAGATTTATTTTCTTATGAACTTTATGAGAAATCAAATGTCTTATAGAATGGAATCAAGTGGTTCCTTTTGTAATCTGTAATTAAATTACGTTTATCAAATAATTTGGAAATGAAACGAAATGTTATAGCGTAGATGCAATTAATTAGCTGATTGATTAGTTAAATTGAGGAGATCAATACATGAGGTACGAGAGACATTCAGGATCTAGAGAAGGCCGCACATTACATGATTAGTTATGTAATATTCAGACGAATGGGGTAACAGTCGGATCTGCTGATTTCGACAGAAGCAGCTCAAACTGTCATCTTGATTATAATCTGACAGCACATAGCGATCATGTATGTCCTACCCCTTCTCATCCTGTCACTGTTTTTTACTTACAAAATCTCAGGTACTGTCTAAGAACATTGCCCAATTAGTTTTAACTTTTGTAAACTAATGAATGGATTGTAGTGAAAGGAAACGGTTTCATGAGAAAGCATATTATAATAGTATAAAAATCCATAATCTAATTCTTGAAATAAAAAGGTTCCAAGGCTCAATAACAATAAAGGTTTTATAAATCTTTTCAAATTCATTATTGAATCACTTTTTCACAAAAAATAAATTTGTGTATTCGCAAATAGCGTTATAGCAATTTTCGTGTTTGAAAATAAATGATAACAATCAGGAAAATGTGATGATAATACAATAGTGTATACAACACCAGTCTAATTAAGTACAACCAATAAAAACTGGCCTACGTTTTCATATGTTACAGTATTAAATTATTTGTACTGCATATTTACAAAATTATTAATGAAATTTATGAATATATTATTCACGTAAAAGTAACTAAGAGTTATATTTATAGATCCATTAATTTTGTACTAACGATGCCAAAATGTTTGACGATGGCTATAAAATGGTTTTATGTTTCATTGTTATTAATGCTCTCGGCCATTACTGATTGGTCCACTGAAGTGCTTATACTCTTACATGGTATAATATTTTTAACCATGGTTGATGAGTTTATTTATTAAAGCCAAAGTCGGTGTTTTCAATTTCATTCAATAGTATAAGTTTACTTTGAGAAGTCTAAGAAAATAATGTGAATATTCGTTTAGTGTTATATCGTTAGTAAAAGAATAATGGTAGTGTCTTAGAATCCCAGATAAATTTCTCACGAGCGTTGACAATCAGTTACAGCAGAGTAGGTGGGAACAATGGGAACTGTGTGGGAAATTGTCGATGGGAACAGAGTGTGACCAGTGTTACCGGTGTGAGGTGTGTAACCGGTGAAGAGCGAGTGTTTACACAACAGTAGGTCGGCGAGTGCAGTCTGACATGCTCCCATCTCTGGGCGCATTGCACTGTAACCGGTTAAATGCCACCGTCTTAGAAAGTACAGGGAAATTGTTACAGCTAATATCAGGCCCCGACACGTTTAAATTGCCTGTAATCTTTGCTAGGAAGGACTTTCTTGTTCGATAAGGAACATAATTGGCAATTAATACATTCGTGTTCTATAGGATGGGAGTATCGCAATGCTACGTTCTAGTAACAGTAATACCGGTTAACGGTATTCATTTAATGAATGTATGAAGACACAAGATAAAAAATTACTAATAATATTTACTACATATTATTTAACTGGTAATATAATTACTTATATTGAAAGGTAGAATCTTAATTTTAAAATTATACAACTGGAATCCGGAAAAATGTAAAAATAAACGATTTATAATAATTATTATTTAGCAGTCCCAAGTATTCGATTCACAACCCCATTTGCGACTATTTTACACCAATATGCCTAGCCAAATGAAAATACAATTTATTTTAATAGGGTCATTCGCACGCCATCTGTCCCACATTTAACATTATTATATCCAAGACCGATCCTTCAGATCCTTGAATGTTTCCTTTGCTATTTTAGTTGTTTGTTTCTTATTTAATGCACTATTACGACAAAAGGTTTCCACTAGTTTGAATGAATTATTATATTGTCCTCCTCTGATGTATTACAACAATGAACTGTGTGTGTGTGTGTGTGTGTGTGTGTGTGTGTGTGTGTGTGTGTGTGTGTGTGTGTGTGTGTGTGTGTGTGTGTTTGTGTGTCAAATTTTATCATGTTTAGCCCACTTTCGGTTCATGACCACATATTTAGTTATAGGAGAGATGCTTCCATCAACTATGATTATATTATACAAAAACTAATAACTGGTAATAAATTCTAATACCTTGAGTGACGCAGTTGTTAATTATTTTTCTTGTTGGAGCCTGCGGGACTTTCTTTAAGATTGTAAGCAGCTTTATCGTCTATTATATTCAATTACTTATTTTAAATGTTCTATCTGAGTTTCTAACAGGGCATTTATTATGAACAAGTTTGAAACGTTTATGGCTAACAAATCATGAATACTGTGCAAGTATGTGACCATTCATAGTTTTAACGTATATACCGGTTACCGGTTATTTCATGGAAATAGCAGTACCTGAAATTCTCTAATTACTTTTATACCCGTTTTACACATTTCTGTTGTGTTTACATGCGTAGTTACTGAATAAAAAATAGCTTTATGCATTAGAATACCTAAAATTTAAGTTGTTCACCTTTAGTTATTTCAATTCGTCTCAGGTTTCTAGATTCACTTGTGAATGCTATGCTAGATATCTGAATACCGTATGGTATTAAACCACATCGTCGCCAATTCGAAAAGCAATTTTCCACATAACGCACCACCTACCGCCACACTGTTCACGTCTCCCAAACACAATCCAGACAATAATGTAGTTTTGGTCAGACCATTTGTCTCGGAGGCACACTATTACCCAGCTCTCTCGGCGACAGCTAATAACTCAGGTGTCACAACTCCCCGGTCTATCCAGCCTTTGTATCGCAACTACTGGATAATGGCCCTTTGGATATGTCCTGGAAATCCAACTCTTGCTGTTTTTAGGTGATAAAATATGTTTAGCAGCTCTGCACTATTTTTAAAACAAAATGTAGTACCAAAAAATTCATATATTCCTACGGTACAAAATGTATTCCTTTGTCACACAGGCATCATCAAAATTAGGCATTAGCAACTTTAATTAAATCCCGGATTATCAAATCACTTAAGTGTATTTTTTTGATATAACACTGTACGTAAAACAAATTACAAATATTCTTTAGAAATCAATAAAGAATTCTTCTGATATGTTATACACAACATCACGATAGAGAATAAGTTAAAAGTCGCATTGGTTGCCAATTTTTGACATACTGTATAGCATAATGTATTGAACAATAATTATAAATATATTACAATTCAATCTTTACATTTAATAAAGTTGTTGTGGGTGCATGTTTAGGAAGCGATGCCTAGAAGACCCGTTACTCATCAATTTTATTGGTTTTTAAAATGTACACTAAAACGTCTTTCAAACTTAAAATTGTGATAACTGTGATGGTGAACTCCGCAAAGTGCTAAGGACCTGCGTCTGTATTGGTATGTGAGGACAACTTTACTATCTAGGCATATCTAGAGATAATTAACTTTATAGGTTATGTAATAAGCAACACGACTATGTGAAAAACTCACTTTGTAACTTTTCTGTGTTAGTTTGGGATGGTTTACTACCTTGGGCATTATGGACAAGGTTGATAAATTTGATTTCCTCAGAGGTGTGTTATGTCATTAGACATTTTTAATGTTTTGTAAGACTGCTGAAACTGTAAACATACTTAATTTTATACTTCCGTGGTAAGTAAAAGGACCTTGTAGCCTAAGTACTTAGCACTAGGCCGGTCAAAAAGAGAAAGAAACACGTGTGATTTCTATGCTATATTAATATGTGCAATGGAGATTAAAGCTACGTAATAGAGCAAGTTTAACATCGAATTTTAATTTTCCTGTTCCATTATTTGAATGAAAGTCAATCCATCTACAAAGGTTTGTATAAAAAGTAAGAATTTATTTGAGTGTTATGAACAAGAAATGTTTGTGAGAAGCAATAGCGTTTTAATATATCAATATATTTTAAAAGTATTTAGTATATGAACACTACTAAGAGAAAATATGTTGTTATTAGTAATAGTGTTTTTTATCATTTAACTAATATTATCAATTAATATAAACTAATTCACATATAACATCAAGTTCTCGTATAACTACATAAATATAATATTTATATAAACTAACAGAGTAAATGAACTGAATTAATACAATAAAACAAACGGCGTTCATAAATCACAATGTAACATATACAAACTGTACACTTGCAAATGCTATTAACCAAAGTTAGTTGAAATTATTATTGTGCCTCTTACGGTTCTTCTAATGCGAAAATCTTACAAGCGTTTTGTATCCAGCAAATAGAAGCTTAAGCTTAATATCTGGAACTCGTCTAAGGGTAATGTTTAATATACAACTTCCCCATATTAAAGATTAACTGCTTTGCAAGAAATCATTATCGTTTTCAAATATGATTTTTAAGTTACAACTTAGCAATCGATTTTTAATGTGATTAATTTGAATCGTACATAATAAATTAAAACAAAAATATTGTAAAAGTTTTGAATGACGTGAATGTCTACAAATATCTTAATAAATTTTGCCACTTTCAACTCTCCTACTTATATCTTATTACTAACTTTTAAGCCCATGGTAGAAAATGCCATGTAAACTAATTACAATAGTAAAGAGCTTTATAGCCGTAAAAGCCTATTTATTTATTTCTTAAGACAGCAATAAAATACGTTGATAACCTATATTACTTTCCAAAAACCTTAAACTGTTTCATATAATCTGAAAATCTACTTCTATAAATCAGGCTTTAACAGTCAACGAAGTACCAAGGAGGAAATTAGCCGGATAAACTTTGCTTCACACTAATTGTAATACATCTAAATATATACCCACAACATCATAAAAATAATAATATTCGTAGGATGATCAAGCAATTATTGAATAAAACATTTGACTCATCGTTGCTTTTTCCAGTGAAAGCTGTAGTCAAATTTACTTAATTTCAATTGCCTTAATCATAAACTGGTAGGACCTGGCGTTTGAAATGTGTTTTGGAGACAGATTATTCCATGTATGCAATACCCTTCACAGAATAAATTTTAACTGTCACTGACAAGAGTAACAATAGCAAGAATTTGTGATACGTTGATTATCATGGACCAATGAAAAATGCGAAATAAATTAACGAAATCCTCTACATATAACTATAATATTATAAGACTACAGGATTCTTGTATAAATCTATCAGACAGTAATATTATAAAATTATGAGATGCATTACTATTCATCCGATTACTTTGTCATCCCAATGCAGGGCAAAAGTATGATAGAAATTAGAAATTTTTGGACAATTTCAGTAGTAGTTGATCCACAGTTACAGTTATTTTAGTTACTATTCTTTTTACAAATGTATAAAAAAGTATCAAAGTTGGAAAAATAGGCCGTATTAAACATTTTATCATAAATTCAGATTTAAACTATATTAAAATTATGACCCACTAACTCAAAGTATCTTATTTTGAAATTGAATATCTTACATTTAAAAACTTCTATTTAAAATGGAAATGATATTGTTAAACAACAGCATTAATTACAAGCTTTCAATTTTGATTATATAAGAGCTCTCTCACGCGAGCTGAGAGTGAAATGCCAACAGGCGCCCTCACGTGCACGAGTTGACTGTCAAGAAACAGTAAAGGTGGATTGCGCATGTGCCGTAACAGCGCATGCGGACATTCAACCCACTTGAAGCCTATACGATTGATGACAATATCCACAATTGCTGAACCATCCAAGGTAAATTTTCTATCATTAAGGATATTTATAACCAAGCATATACTTCACTGTAAAAGGTAATTAATAATATAATCTAATAAAATAGAACTAGGCTCTCTCTTAAAACTGTTAAACTGTGCAAAATCTTTTTACAAAAAGCTAAAGTATTTTATGTAATGCTTCATTACATTAAAAAAAACATTAATCGATTCAAACCTCTTTAAGGTAGCGTGCTTAAAAATATAGGTAACAAAACACGGAAGGCTATTCACCAAGTTCTGCTTGCTACTTGTTCCATGTGTTTTAAATTATTAAATAGCTATTTTTAAATCAGTTATTCAAAAATTTAATTTAATTTCTAACTTTTAGACAACGGAAGTGATATATTTGTAATTTATAAGTTTATAAAATAATTAATTTAATTTATTATGCATGCTGAGTTTTTGGTCAGTATTTACTGTTTCCTACTATAATTTAAAACATTTCCTTTCTCTTTTCCATCAAATATTTAAAATTAAGTTGTTGTGATTGTGAATTTTGAATTCATACTAAATTCATTGAGTTAATTTTAATAAATGAATAATAACAAATATTAAAAATTATAAGAATTTTTTTTCTATTTTTTAATTATTAATTTAATTTATTGAATCACTAAATACATAACTGATAAACTATCAAAGGTGTAATACAATTAAAACTAAAACTTTTTAACACTTTAACGGAGATAAATGTGTACTCACGTTCATGGTGAGACGGTGGTCTGCGCATCCCGTGAACATCTCCAGTATAAGTAGGCGATCCCAGGGTCACGGGTGGGGGGCGGGGGGCGATGTTATCACGGCTCCTTTCACCTCGATATCACCGATGTGATGATACCATATCATTCACCAGTGCCAGTGGTAGGATCACCACTCTGGTTTAAACCACCACTTACGTCTGTCTCTCTGGTCTGTCCAATTCCGATCTCCTAGTGCTGTGTACTGTACTCAACTTATCAGACTGGCTCTAGTTTTTATTAATTTTATACTACGGACTAAGCACACATTCAAAACTAGGGGATTGTCAAGGGATTTTTCTTAAAGTCAAGCCTCAAACAGTCTTCACTATCACTTTTTACACAACAAATCAATCAAATGCTATATAATTTATTTTCTCAAAATAAGTGATGCAATCATTCAGACTATAACATAAAGATTTAATACTTATTGGCTATTATACAATACACATCATTTCATAAGCCCTTTAACCTTAAGAATCATTCAAAGGAAAGATTGATTGTTTTTAAGTTGAATTTGGCTGTTGAATACCGAAAACCCAAATAAAACTTAATATCTTAGAGATTTGACAATGATTTCAGTCTAATGCCTAACATTACAACTATTTACCATGCGTTCAAAGAAGTTGTAAGTGTAAAGTTGTATTGTTCGTATTCTAATAAGGCTTGTTTTACATGGACAACAGAACAACCACATCAATACTACATAATAAATATAGGCCCTATATTCAAAATTAGTGTAGTAGCCGTCTATGTCATTACCCAGACATGCACACTACACACCTATCTTCTGAAAGCAATGTAAAGGTTTGAACCTGTAGAGTAAAGTGTGACTTGCCAAAAGCGCTCTATTGGTTCAAAGTGGATGAGGACGAGCGACGACCGCCGAAACCACGTACCGGTCAGAACTCGAACCTGACCCGACTGTCAAGACCAAGAGGATCGGATGACGTTAAAAAACTGTTGCCAAACTAGCTCTTTTTTCTATCTCAAATTTCTCCCAAAACCACCTAACCGGGATGTGACTTTCTCATGAATTAGTGAAAGTGTTTGGGCAAACCCACTTAAGATTTTCAGAGGTGTGGAAGAGAGCTAAAGCTCGACAGTGCCATTCTATCCTCCAGTAGCTGGGTGGCTCGGAGCATATGGCGTAATGGCCTGGAGGTGTGAGATGTAGGGATCGAATTTACCTGGCCCTGTAGAGTAGACGTCTTACATTGGTACAGATGGCATCCTCCTTAGCGTACCTCTATAAACAGTAGAAATTCACAAACAAAATAACATGTCAAAGATTTATATTTAGTAGTTCAGCATGTAGTAAGAGTAGACTAAATTTTAAATATTTATAGACTGGGTGATTCTCAATACTTATATAGTAAATTAAGAGAAGAGCAGATATTAACAACAGTTTTACACAAATTTTTAGGCATCTTGTAGGAGAAAATATTCCCCAAATGGAGTTTTTTTCGCCCAAAAATAACCCAAAAAAACTTAATATCAGAGATATGACAATAATTTCAGTCTAAAGCCTCATATTACAACTGTTTAGAATGCGTTCAAAGAACGCAAATTTTTGCATAATTAAAACAATTTCAAAAGACTTTTTCTCTCAAAATTATAATTCCTTTAAAGATATTAGTTCATTTTGGTCGAGTCCATGTTATTGATGCTATCAAATTAAATATAACTAGAAAATTAGTTTTTAGAGAACGTAAAAAACGGTGGTTAGCGAAAAATGTAAAATGTTTCAGGTTAAAGAGCTACATCATATATATATATATATATATATAGCAAGTAATTGTAATAAAAGAGTTATAATTGGTTATAGGTATAAAAGCGGATGTATACAACATAATTTAGGAACTTTTATTATTATTATATATATAATGGTTCAATGCTAAACTATAATTTAATCTTTTTTATATACATTTTCAAGTTGATAAATGCTTTATATATAACTGTTCAATGTCTTACAAAGTTAATAAGGACTTTTAATCTTCACCCTAACTGTTCTCTTATTCCTGATATATAAATCAAAATAAGTCTATAGTCACTTTCATGTATGCATATTTTAAAAATAAAAGTATACTATAGTTTTTATAATGATTTTGAAAGTAGTTTCAAGTTATTCCTCATAATATTTGAGCTTCCCAAAGGAGAGTTTTATGGGACAGGTTCCAGGTCATAAACTCGACGTGATAAAATAAATATGCTAAACCCGCTGTACAGCCAGTGGTTGGACAGCGTTAAGGTGCTTTTATTCAGATTAGACTATATTTTTATATGTTTTTACATAAAACTCTATAGCTAGCAAGCTTTTACAGTAACCCAACGTAGTTTCATTCGTGATTAATGTCAACGTTTTTACCAAAACTGTATATTGTTTGTTTTATAATAACAAAGACACTTAAGTTCGAATTACAGGATTAATAGTTCAGTTTTAAAGTGAGAAATCGTCAAAAATAACGCTTTTAAAATATTAGTACACCAGTTCTTTGCCTTTGATAACTTTGGATCTGGGATAGATTATTAGACATGCAAATGATAATTCCATCCTCCCAACGCAGAATATTACTTCCTAGATTACTTCTTAGATTACTTCCTGCATTTAATAAAATATCACGAATATCTTGATGATGAATTAAATATCACGTTTAAAAATGCAAATGAAATGTAATAGTTTTTGGGGAAAATCACTTACTAAGGCTTAAGGTTGATTATTAATTTAAATTGAATAAAAAACTGATGTAAAGGAGAATAAAAGCAGCCGACATAATGCAACGAAAATCTTTGCTACCCATTTCAATACACGTGTTACTGTGTTACATGATAATATATCTATGATTGTACTCAGTTTCTTTAGTCCCTAATTTTCTCTATTTGGTTATCCATGTGACCAATGTACAGTCATTAGAAATTTATTTGTATCTTTAATTTTCACTTTTTAACTTCAAAATTAATAATATTTCTTGTGAAAGGGAAGTTAGTGCCAAGTTTTAAATATCCAGGACCTTTCTGTAAAGAGTTATCGCATAGACAGACAGATGGACAGACAAGGAAACTATTTCAAAAACACTATGTCGGGTCCTTAATAAATTACAACTTTTAATAATAGTCAATTTTTATGTTTTTATACTACGATGAATAATACAGTTTTTTCTATATTTATGATATTTTATTCACACACCAAAACGAGACTAAATAGTTGTCACATCGACACTTTAAATATTGAATTGTAGAACATTAAACATTAATATAATTGTACTTGAGTACGGAGTAGTGCTTAAATTATTCAAAAACAAGAAATGTAACATTTTAATTGACAACCAAAAAGTGAACTAATGAGTGTGCACTTTCCAGGAAACCCATTTAAACTGCATTTATCCCGCTTTCTACCGTGGGATACCAGGTTTGGATGTGTGTGATGGGAATGTTATGTAAGAAGATATCTGGTACGGGTGCCGGTGACTGTACCGAAGCTGTCTCATCATCACACCTGTCAATACCAGTAGCTTGTTACCTGCTTGTCACACACCTACCGCGTTTGTCAAATCCTCTCTATTGTCGCTTGTACTTCCCTACTTCCTCATCTCCATTCAGGTCCTTAATGTCTCCTGACAATTCTCTTTGGGCGAAAAAAACTCCATTTGGAGAATATTTTCTCCTACAAGTTGCCGAAAATTTTGTGTAAAACTGTCGTTAATAATATCTGCTCCTCTCCTCATTTACTCTATATATTTTAGAAAACATTTTAACATTTTAGATTGTCTTCTTTTACTCTCTATTTTATCTCACGAGATACTTACAGATTTAGTTATGCCCACAGTGGTTGTAAAACAAAACTATGATAATTGTGAAATATTTATACATTAATATACTTTCTTAGAATCTTCGGAATACATAAAGGAATTATGTGTGGATTTAATGAAAAGGATTTATTCGATACGTGTATGATGGATGGGTTAATTAACGTATTTCGTTGTTCCTTTTATATATGTTATAAGACTACACTTTTAGTAAAACTAGTTACTAATGACACCATGACTGTTTAACGCTAGATTTCTACAACTTAACACCATTAAAACTTGATTCTTATTCTTTTTTGTAACAGTAAATAAAACCAATACATAATAATCAATCATATACATATTATCATCAGAGAGCAGTATGAATTCTTTCTTCGTATTCTCGGAAATGAATGATGATTATTTAAATAAAAAAATAAATAAAGTTGGATGTTGGGTTTTTTTGGTTGGGAACCTCCAAACCTCCGTTATGTTTTTCAGGTTTATCCATATCCCGTTGCATATCATTTGTATATAGACCATACATTCTATAAAGTTCTATAGGTTCTGTAATGGTGTTTGTCTCTCCATGGGAGCTGAGTATATCTTAGAATAATATCTACAGATTTGATTGATCTATAAAGTTTAAATTTGTATACTTTTCTTATTTATCTCTAAACGATCTAGGAAAAGTCATTTTATGTCTTTCAATATGCCCGTATCTCTGTTTACCTCGGTATGTTTGGTTATCTCAAGAACGTATTGAATTGTGCGCATGAAATTTCATTTCTACATACGCAACGTCGTGTTTGATGATGTCCATGTCCCCTTATGGAATTTGGCTGAGCGTTTTCGTAGCGTAACTATCTGTATGATATCTCGAGAAAGAATGTATATATAGATTTGAAATTTTCAATGAGTCATAAACAACAATGAGCTTCCATGATGCATGGATAAGAATGGAACAATTCCATCCGTATGATTTGTTTGAACCGTTTGTTTGAAGGCTGTAAACCTTTTCTGATTGTCTGTATGTCTGTCTGTTCATCTGCAAGGCTCTCGAGAATGAAATGAGCTATAATTAAAATGCAACTTTAGTGAAGCCTGTTTGCGACATGTGATACGGCGTACTCCTACCTTATACAGTAGATAGTTTTGCATTTCAACAAGTAATGTACAGTTTTAAAGGAAAACTAAAAGCTGCTATTGCAGATCTTTCATAAAATACCAGTAGGTATTATCCTTTGGATTCGAGTAGTTACGTTAGAAAACGGGTTGCTTTATTTTCGAATTGAACCCCTTATCTTTATAAGGTGAGATCAATCGTACGATATGTATAAATGTAGCTGACCCCTCCTAATATTTCTGACTCGCACGTATTACGATATCGTACAACTGTATATGTATTGAGTTAGATGGTTTGTAAGATAAAACTTGTAATAGAACGGTCGGTTTGCTTAAGACTGTCATCATGCTCGTGAATCACTAATCACTGATGCTATCTGCACGTCACGTAACCACGCACAGTCGTGTAAGAGATCGCGAACATACTCTACGCGTTTGGTGTCATTTTCATAGCGTATCAGTAAGTGGAAAATCTATATTATCTGGTATGAATTTTGTACATATTTTTGGCCTTTATTTCTTATCTGAATATAGGCAATTTCCATGTAGAAATATTGCCTATGTAACAACCAGTTATCATACGTAACACTGAACAAAGAAATATACACGCTTAAATTACTTAAGTAAGAAGATTCCTAATAATATTATAAATTCAAAGTGCACTCGCTTCTTTGTTTTGCTCTCATGCAATATTACTTGCTATTTAATCGGTTGTACTTAAATTTAACGTGGACATTCTTATGGTTCCTGGGAAGAATATTATCCTATTCTTATTTCGAAAATTACAACGAGCACGCTCTACTAGTCTTTAAAGTAGCGAAAAAATCCCATCTTAGTCTCTGAAGTTATGAAATATTAATTAGAAGCGCATGTCTAATGTAATTAACTATTTGTGTAAACATTGTTTATTATTTTCAATTTGCACATTTATAGTGAGTATAACTTATATAACGTATATAGGAAAAACCATAATTTTTTAAGACATTTTAGATATTAGCGATTAGGTGAGTAAGGTACTCATCTTTCTTAGAAGATGTTCCAAAATGTCAGAATTATCTCCGAAGACTCCCCTTTGAAGCAGTCAGCAAGACCTGTGGTAAATGAAAGTTTTGCTGAAATGTGATTTTTAACCACTCCCAATTCCAGCTCTAAATGTTTTTAGAATATTAAGAATATATTTCAGTTTATAATCAAAACAAACGTGTAGTATCATTGTTAATGTAGCTTTAACTTTATATTTGAGCAAATTTTGATTATTAGATCTAAAAGACAATGCTACTTTCTAACTTTTATTATAAAATTAAAAGACTAACACAAAACCCCATCTTAGTTCACTTTTCACAGGAGTAGGATCTAACCTGTGTTATACATATTTTCTTGATCGGGAAACAAGGTAATTTAAAGTATGGGACTAAAATAATGGGAATAAGGTAAATTAAAATGGCCATAAATATAAACTTGTTGACATGTTTTCTTGATCGTGGCAACAAGACAAACTCAACATTGGCCTCGGAAATATAATTCAATCGTACTAACAGTGGTCATGCAACGTTCAACCGCCAACTAAATTACGCCCAAAAGCTGCGGGTAACTGCTAGCAGTGTAGATATAACAGACAATGTAATCTAAATTTTACATTACATTTAAAGACTGTTATGAAATATAATTTAGTTGTCTTTTGACAACTAGGCTTCTTAAGCTCTGTATGTATTCATAATTTCTTGATCGGAAAAAGAGGCAAAATCAGCTTTGAAATAATAAATATTAAGATTGGGGTAAATTATTATACACTTTCTTACCTATTTTTTTTATCGTGAGAAGAAGGCGGACTTATCATTGTCGTCAGAAATATAATTCACTCGAACCAGGAGTGCTTCAACAGGTGTAAAACCTACATAATCGCGTGCGAAGCCCGCGGGTAACTGCTAAGATAATTTTGATTCCCATACAAGAAGATCTTTAGGTATTAAGGTAAATTAGGCTTTGAAAAGTGTTTACAATATTGTAAACACCTTTTAAATTATTTCTTACACGCTCAGTTGGTAAGGATGGTAATTGGTTAATATCACCATCTCCAGAATGATATCATTGACAAGATATAGTAATTGGGAAGATAATGTAATGTCCATGCAATGTCCGGTAACATCTCGTAGATAAGCAATGGTAACAGAATATATCTTCATGTCGGAGGAAAACAAGTCACAAAATAGATATGTAATTGGAAGATGGCTCCATCTATAGAAACAGTTCATTGATGTCATTGGAACCATATCCCAACAAATCCAGAAATACGAACAAATCATTTAATGTATGTAAGTTAGTCTAAAATCTGATATTTTGTTTTATTGATAATTCATTGAAAAGCAAGTTACCCCACTACTTCGCGCACTCAATTTTCTGTTAAATAACATTGGCAACATTTTTTCAAGGGAATATTCTTTACAACGATACTAATTATTCCTGAGATAACTGATCCTCTCAAGAAGAAATTCCAATTTATAATTCTGTAAAAAGCAATTATTTCCAGTCGTTTTAAATATTTTTTTCTGTGTAATGTATTTTAGTGCCATAATTGAGTTTTACTCTTTTTACTCTAAATTGAGATATTTTATCTTGTCTTGTATTTTGTTTTTATAATAAAAAGGGGTTAGTAATGTAAATTTTCTGTTTCTGATGACTGTTTTCTCTCTAGTGATAGAGAAATATTTAATACAACGTTTTTAAATGTAATATAACACTCATAAAAAGGACTTTTCTGTGAACAAGAAAATCAGCTATTCAAGTACCATATAGAACGTACGAGTACAACATGGAACAGAGAACAATGTTCTGGGCAAGCCTCTAAGCCATAAGAGTATTGTAAAGTACAGTAAGTGAACTGGAAGAGTTGACGCTGACATCTCTAACGTCTGGCTTAGCTATGATGTGGCGGATATGTGATGTGACAGCCCGATATTGAGTTCTGCAGAAACCGAGATGTTGACAGCAGATGTCACAGAAGAAGCCTCCAGACGTGTTGAGGGAGTATCAGTATATATCGTGTTTCACACCGACTACGCTTTCTTATAAGGCACGGTTGTGCTTAATTTGTTTCCTGGTAGTCGATAGATATACTTATAGTGGAGTCAATCAGATAATATGTCCTAAATGAATTTTTCGATATATAACAAAGACAACAAATCAATCTTTCTATTCATTTTGAAATTATTTCATCCAATTATCGAGTCTCAGATGTTTTTATATAAATTTAACAAATTTTAATTTGCACCAAAATAGGGTGTTTATATAGAAACCTGACAAAAAAAACTATTACATTATTAATGTGTAATTAAATTTCAATTAAAATAGCAAGCCACTTAAGAGTATTTTTACCACACTTTTCCATCACTTGAATCCGTTAAAATAGCGAACTCACTGAGTGTCAGTTTTCAACAATTACTGTAAAAGGTTTCACAGAGTATGTAAAAGTTATAACAACATTTTTTATAGAAAGAAGGCATGTATTGAAATTTTCAACTTACAAAGCTATCTATGAGTTAAAAAGAGTCGCGAGTTTTAAAACGTATTTTTATTTTTTCCAGTGTTAACACCTACGTAGCCAAATTCAAATAGGAACCACGATGTTATTTGAGAGTTATTATAGAGTTATTTGTGTAATAACTCCTGATTCGCATTTTACTGATTATCTGATATTTATATAAAATATATTAATTTAGCATAGAGCTGTATTTCAATGAAAAATATCACCTTTAAAGTATATCTCACACTCTCTGAAAAAGACTTTCCAACTATAAACAATCTCTAAAATACTCTAAATAATCCAATATGAACCCAACTTTTATTTATTTAAGTCACAGCCATACCGTGAATACTGGAAGGACAAGTGGAAATCTGGTCAGCAATAACGGTGAAACTGCAAGTAACAGTTATAGCTATAGCTTGAGAAATTAGCAATAACCAACGTCCCTTAGGAAACAGAATGCGCAAGTAATAAAACGCGTAATGGCCACGGAACATCTCAAGGGCGACTTTTAGTGGCGTACTCAAGAGTTAGAACAGCTACGACGAGGCCTTCGTTACACAAGTCGCTGTGGTGAGTGTGATTGAAGGTGAAAAGTCATCATTACTTGCGATAGGTGATATAAATAAGCTCAAACTTGCGCTAAGTACATGCGCAAGTAATAAAACGCGTAATGGCCACGGAACATCTCAAGGGCGACTTTTAGTGGCGTACTCAAGAGTTAGAACAGCTACGACGAGGCCTTCGTTACACAAGTCGCTGTGGTGAGTGTGATTGAAGGTGAAAAGTCATCATTACTTGCGATAGGTGATATAAATAAGCTCAAACTTGCGCTAAGTACATGCGCAAGTAATAAAACGCGTAATGGCCACGGAACATCTCAAGGGCGACTTTTAGTGGCGTACTCAAGAGTTAGAACAGCTACGACGAGGCCTTCGTTACACAAGTCGCTGTGGTGAGTGTGATTGAAGGTGAAAAGTCATCATTACTTGCAATAGGTGATATAAATAAGCTCAAACTTGCGCTAAGTACATGCGCAAGACAAATGTCCTAAACTTCCTGAGAGTGATAAATGAAGGATCCAACAATGCAATTAAAGGTTTACTACATGTGGAAATTGATGATGTTCGCCTTTCAAACCTTTCTTTAAAACTCTACATGCAGTTTAGGATGGTTCTATTCGAACAACAAATCTCGATAAATTACATGTTACTTTGTGGTAATTCTGCAGCTCAATCAGCTGCCATAAATTCAGATTACCACTGTTTCAGAGTGAAGAAACTAATCTAATAAACAGAGAAAAAGCTCAATACTCGTTTATTCCCGATTAAAATTGGTAGGAACGAGCAGGTCAAAATGTGGTTAACTCAGTAAAAACCTAGTAACATTTAGTATAGGTACTTGAACTACAATAAACCCACGAAGAAGAACTAAAAATCTCCAAGAGGTAATTCTCTGCTATACATTTGATTACGTCACAGAGGACATGGCGTGGCTACATAAAAGATTCAGGACATTCACGATGTGCATGTATAAGCTATGGTAGCTATGCAGATAATATACCTGTATACAGACATGTAATGTGTGTAAGCACAATCAGAGTAAACATTTAAAACACCCAGAAACAAAACACTGCTCTACTGATATTGTCGTACGTGTCGGTTATTTTAGTAACAATTATGGCATTTAGGTAAACAGTATTCGTAAGAGTGATAACTGGTACCCTAGCGGTTATTACCTTCCATGGCTCCTTGGACTCAGAAACTGAAAGGCGTAAGCAGACTTTAATAAGATATATTGTTTTTCGATCTATAAACTCTTAACTTATCAGGTCATTCTTTTAAGTCCTATAGTTATATTAATTAACTCTAAGATCAGATTATTATATACCATTTAAATAAGCTTTTCTATGAATTAATCTGAGTGTTATTTTGATATACATTTACGGGTTAACTATATTTATAGGCGATATTAAAAATAACCTTACGGAATGATCCTGTCGAATTTCACCGATTCCGTACTGAAGTTGATGTAACGATAGAAGACTGGCACGCGGATAGATTGGATCCGTCCTATGAATGTGGGGTAGAGGGTAAATGGTAAAGGAGTGTTATCTGCGACATTTTGAAGTATATATCGTACATAAATAAATTATACTAGTCAAGAAGATTTTAACTCGTTTAATGAACTGGATTCCTATTAGTGGAGGTGGATCAGTTTTTTATTTCTACACTTGACAATAACCGAATTAAACTGAATTCATTGCACAATAGAATATATACATTTTGGATACATATTACACAGTTAATACATAAATACAATACTTTTAATTTGTCTGATTGCTTAAAAACATTAAAATTCAAATAAATTAAATTAAAATACAAATATAATAGTATATATTTAAAATATAGCAATAAAAATCACAGAGAAGTATCACACAGTGCTTCTTGCAGGTAGTACAAAGACCTCTCACCAAAGTTCCTTTTAGGACTTGAAGGATTTATTATTTGTAATAATAGCCAAATTTACAAGAAATCTTTAAACAGTTTGGGCCCATAGAAATAATAGATAAAAATATAATACTAAATTTACTACTGTTACTACAAGCTAAATTTAGTTTTTATTTTGTGTGATAGCAGTGATTTAAAGTGTGAAACATATATTGATTTTTTACGACCTGCAATTACTACTTTTTTATCATTAGGCCATTGTGTTTTTGTGGTTTCCTTTTTCACATTGATAAAACTTGAGTTGAAAAACTGGTGACATTCACATAAATGCAGAAAATATTTCACTGGCAAAAGTTTTAGACAGACTGTCAACCCATACCTCTCATACAAGAAGATCTTTAAACTTTTTTTCTGTAAACGATACTTTACACTTCTGTTTGGATATATAAGATCAAGCTTTTAATTTTACTATTTTTCGTAGGTATGAAAAGGCTATAGGTTATTTCTCATGATCGGAGATACAGGTAAACACAATTTCCGATTGGTAGGAAGTGGTAGGGAAGTTTGCCAAGATGTTGTCCAGGAAGGAGCACGATCGTCGAGTAATGTCGTGTATAGTTGCAACGAGGCAAAAACTGTGAAATATGTCTTGAATTGATCGAACTCGGTTGGAGGATACAAAAAAATTGACTTGAAGTCGCCAGCCACAAAAATATTGACCTCTCCACTACTGAGAATAGAAAGAAAATAATTTTTCTTAATGCTATTACAGAATAATATTTTGCAATACGTTAAACTTAATATTTCTAATGGTTTCACATGATACATTGACTGGTTGGTTTACTATGCATATACCAACATCTTTTTTGTTTCTGAAAGGTTGGAGGGCCATGAAGTCAACAGTGTATGAAGAATTTCTAAATTGTTAATAATAAGTTGTTTTACATACCGTTCAATGTTTATTCTTTTTTTCTCAAAACAATGGTGTAATCGAAATAAAAAAGGGTATACTTTTATAGAAAATTAAAAATGTAGTTCAGAGTTATGAAAAGTAGTGGGTCATGTGGATTTGTATGGAACCTCCTAATTTGATAGAAATAGTGTTAGGGTCTGCTATGGCTCTTATGCCACGGGTAAGGCCAAATTTCCCATGTTGTCCTGACGTCCCTGAGGATCCTACGGGAAAGTGACAGCGTGAGAGCACCACTAGTCTGTACGTTATACGTTAACAAACCCCGCGGTAATGTGCTGGAACTGACACACTGTTGATGTAACATGGAGAGTACCACATGACGACAGAAGACTTCCGTCAGTTGAACTGCAGCTCACCACTGTTGTACTGTTATTTGAGAGTAATAGTCCGTACCTCGCTTCCTAACCGTCAATAATTAATGCGGGATCTCACCTCCATTACGGCTGCCTTTCCCTTACATAAAAGTGACCCTAGACCTCCATCTCCCATTAGTCTTTGAATCGGTTTCACTTCGCTTTATGCTAATAAATGGAGCACTCACAGTGTGCGCAGCTCCGTTGCGATTATTTCGTCATTACTAAGATTAACGATTAACGTACATCTTGCATTCATTAACTTATAAAATATATTTGACTTGTATAACTCTACATTGAATACTGACAACACATTCTGCAAAATAACTGTACATACACGTGTTATTTAAAAATGTACTAGAAAATTAATATTATTCTATACAAAGTTTTAAATCATTCAAACGTATACCACTAAACAAAAATCCTTGCCCAGTAAGCACTCAACAAAATATGTTTACACTTTTATAAAAAAAACTGTTTGAAACAAAATTAAAAAATAATGTTTTTGTTTAGAAGTTGAGGAATAACAACAGCTGATTTAGCATTAAACTGCCTACTATTTGCCGAGAAAGAAATATTTCTAACTGTAGATTATATATTTACAATGTCCAAGTTACGGAAAATTACAGAATTTGAATTAAATAACATACTTTATTACAGTAAGCGGTAGGTTCTCCAGCAGTCATTGAGTATTACAAAGCTTATAAGTAATATTTATTCTCAAAACAGCATCCTTTCTCGTTTATTATCCACTTTTGATAACAGATAAGTGAAAGGTCTGTGATGACGTGCATTTTATTGTACCATAAATGCAGCAAATATTTGCAATATTCGTGATTTTTATCGAATTCCTGTGCTCCTTGTCATAACAACTTTCAGTATAAGTATAAGGATATTTATGCGAGGTCATTGTGTGTCAAGGCATAAACTCAACTACTGTCATGAAATACTGAGTAAAATACGCCTATGCGTTCCCTTAGTCATACGCATCTATCCCTGTCAGATATATCTGTATATAAAGGTTTTGTGTAATTTTTTTATGCGTAACCAAAAGTTTCTTTTTATTGAAAACAAAAACAAAAAACTGACTGAGACTTTTATTTGTCTTTAATAACATTCTCTCCCATATTGGATAGTTCTTTATTACAGCGCATATACTGCTAAAGTTACAAACAATCCTGGCAGGCCTTGTTCCCAAACCGCATGTTTTTCAGTAATAGTTCACAATGCGAGAAGTGATAGTTGATGACTCAATTATTACAGTTGTCTTCAAAAAGTTAAAACTGTAATTTCTTTCATCTAAATGTAACCTTCTGGTTGCACCAATTTTTTTCAGTTTAATACTGATGTTTATAAAGAAAATTGAAATATCTCACTATATCTAGAAGTTTGGATATATATTGCAGTTTCATTTAACGTTGGATGTTGGGTGTAGTGTTAACTAATTATCGAATCTCCATGTATGTCTATTTATGTCAGCACCTTCCCAATACAGATTTGTACCTAAAGTACAAGATGTTGTTCGGATTCATAGATAAATATAGTAGTTTTTTTATTAGACGTCTCATAATTACACTTAACTGATAAGAGATTATTATTAAAGAAACATGTTTATATACAGATAAATTATTTCCTACCTAAATATTTTTTTAATAAGTTATGTACTACATATTACATACTAGTAATCTACAGTATAATTTGTAGATGTTCCAAAACAGTTCATATTATTTTCCGCGCGCCTGTTGCTTAAACAGAAGCACCTGTTAATATCTATCCCTTGTGCGAGCAGGCATCAGTCTCAAACTAGGACCATAACCTGTTGTTTGGAAATGGCAATGATTCTTTGGCTAGGATATAATGTCCCCCTTGACCTGTCCTGACCCCTGAGTGACCCCTGGTTTCCCAACTCGCACTCCGAGTTGTGTAATGCGGGATCAACGTGATAGAGATGCGCCACAGACCGGCCCATATTTGCCTGGGAGCGAACAGGCGCGCGGTGGTTTCAGCAAACAATCAATTGCTTGCTTGTGGGAATTACCGGTTCCATTCATATTGCAATGGTAATTGGAAGTCTGTTTAGGGTATGTCCCTAAATGACTTTTTCAGTGTGTTTGTTGTATTAGATATATGTATGCTAAACCTAATTTTGTGTTAAGCACATTGAAATTATGTTAAACACAAAATGCAATATCAATGCGCTGTTTACCACGGAAATGTTTAACTATCCAATGAATTAAAATAATCATTCTTAAAAAAATGTTTCTTTCCTTAAACTTCTTGATAAATAATTTTAATTATGTCGTGACCAAACAAATCATATTTAAACACGAAAAAATTATAGATAAAACATGAGAATTCAAAAGCATTCTTTCTTGTGTAATAAGAAGCTGATATATAACTATGCACTGTTGATGTTTGACTCTCTTAAATTCACCATCTTGAGATTATTGAATGATACAGAACATGTGTAAGATAAAACTTTATGTTAATCAACAATGTTCAAACCAACATAAGGTCCATATCTTCAAAAACTGGTCCAAATTAAAAAGCCAAATATCGCCTTGAAAAACCCAATGCAATTGAATATTAACAATTATGATTGTTAACAAAAGTAATGGTGCCATCATATAGTGGATGAATTGATTTATCAATTGGTTTGTCATTGTATTTAATATTATTAAGAGTTCTGAATGTCTTTAACAGTGAGAAAGAGTAGTAAACAGTGCATTCATTGGTTTCCCATTTTAGTAGCTATTGTCGCACAAGATGAGTTTGTCTATGTAGTTTGGAGTTTTACTTGTTATAGTTAATTATACTGTGGGTTTATCTAAAGCAATACTATTAAAGGCATGACAAATGTGATCATTCCAATATTGCATGTGCCGGGGCGATAGTAATTTTCAGAACTCAACTATTACTTCCGTAAACTGGATACCATTTGAAAAATGTAAATTTCTGGAAATTGTGTACGAATGTTTTTACCCATATTTTAGGTATCATCTCCTTCAAAAATAAATGAAAAGTATTTTATGTAATTATTAAAAAACAAAAGCAATACTGTACACATAACATATATTCTACCACTAAGTTTGGTCTTTCACTAAATAATGTCAAATGATAATGTATAATTGATTGTTTGCGATCCTCATATCATACGCTTTGTAAAATCATGAAAATTGATCTTCTAATAGAGGTCATCTAGCTGACAGTTAATAGGTAAAAGGTGAATATGAAACCACCACTGCCGGGTACTTGGGCTAGGTTTAAGGACAGTACGGCTTAATTCAACCAATAAAGTAGAGTAACAACACTTGTTGCTTTACATATATCCTTGTGATATCAGCTTTATTCTCCGAACAGCGGTGTTGGCATCACAAGGTATGAACACAAAGGAGGAACAACTTGAAGGGTCCATTATTTCTCTCACCCTGCCGCGAGAGAGTATCTCGGCTTCCGCTACGTGAACAACTTCGCTTGTGGTCTTTGAAAAGGGCCGAACGTAGAATAAGCAGATTTCTTGCACAAAAATTGAATATGATACTGTTGCCTTAGAAAGGTCAAGTGGCTCTTGCACGTTCTCCAAATAAAATTTCAACATTCACAATACACTAGTATTACTTAATCTCAATATGTCCTACGTTCTTTTGAAAAAATAAGCAATATCAGTGTTAATTTATTGTCATTTTCATGTGGATTATTTCTCATTATTTAAATCAACCTGTAATAATCACGTTCATGAATGGTGTTTCTTGATGAATGTTAATGATGATGCGTTGTAATAAGTGAAATAAGTTACTGTGTAACGTCTCTTACCATTCGTAGTTTCCGAACATATTAATAGATCAATAAGAAATAGAGATGTTACATAATAGATATACTAATATAAATCAATTAGACACTAGAGCGACTACTAGTGTTTAAGGTAGAGTTCAAACAAGACTTTCAATATATAAAGGGAAAATACATTTAGACAGATCGTATCACGAGCCTAACAAAACTTATTCTTATTATTTATGCAAAGCCATAAATTATTATTTCGTAGTTTTGAGCCATTTCTATTGCCTCATCTATAAATTGGTAAATAATAAATGTTCGTTTATGATATTTGGTACCTACAATCTGTCTGAAAGAAACAGTAGTAAAAACCACTTGTTATTATATTGTTATCAGATTATTTTAATCCCTTTGATTGGGATAAGTGGATTTTTAAAGCTGTTCAGTCACAGCCCTTTAACATTCCCTTTTCTGAAGACAAATTAGAACAAAATTTTAGATAATTTCATGACAAGTTTTTTAACTGTATAATTGAGAGGCGTTTATGTTCAATTCAAAATAAAAACAGTTAAAGATAAAGATATGAATTTTTATTAGATTTGTATGAAAGGTGATTGGAGAAAAAGACTTGTTTTACATTTATTAAAAAGTCAATTTCCTAAAAAAATATTTTATTTATAAACGTATAATTCTGTTACATTGTATTCTATTTTAGAAATATCATATCCTGCAGTCTCAAATTACTGTAACATATGGTACATTTTGAATCTATAAATCAAGTACATGCTATAAAAATTATATTTTTACCTTCAGACTTGTTTGGGCTTGTTACGAACATATTCAAATATTTTACTTTATTTTACTATAATTCCTCGTGCAGTGATAAAAACCCATTTTCTGTGTTCTATATTCAGAGATTTTATTAAGAACTGTGCCTTGAGAATTAAAACAAAATACCCAAACCAAAAATGTATCACATTACGTTAAAGTAGTTTTACGTTGTTATCTCAAAATAACTATCTGATTTATATAATATTTCCTGACTAGCTATACCTTTCGATGTTTAACTAGCGCTCTATAAAAGCGTACATAAAAACAAACAAGGGATTCTGTTATTTGCAAACAAATTCAGGGAGCGTTTGAACGTCGGTAGTAATAATAGCAAATATCAAATAATATGTGCATAACTATCTGATTAAGCTATAATAGGTTCCGAAATCCTATAAAAAAGACATTTCGTTTTGTATGGTGACCAAATGTCAAACCTCTCTACCGCTCTAAATGTATAAATGTACAATCTGCTATCTGGGAGGATATGTGCGTTTGTTATTTTCAGATCTAAAATATCAGACAATCTAGGAGTAGTAAATTATTGCATACCCAAAAATTCAATTGACTTGTCGATACAAATTTATTGGTTAGGCAATGCAATTATGTGCAGTGATGAAGTGCTGTGATGCAATTCACTGTTTACACGTGGCGTCCTTTAATTGATGTTCGTGTTAATTGAGCAGCTGTGACCTCATTCGATGGCGAATACAAATTTTACCCGTTATTAATTATTATGTTGCCTTTATTGAATTATACCCGTGTTTCGGTCTAATAAGAATTAAAATCGACTCCATTGCAGGAAACGTGCCGCACGGTAACGTCTGGAGAGGGGTTTTAATATTGTCCAACGTCAAGGTTGATGGAAGTCGTGATTAGCTGACCTTGTTTGCTCCGGCTGAGACATCTGCAGTATTTAAATCCTTCGCAATAAAACTGAGGATATTTTTTACGAAGGGACGAAAGGAGTACACATGTATTCAGTGAAAAGTCTTAGATGAAAAAACACAACATTTTGAGGCCTGGATTCTATTCCCTTATTTGATGGTACTAAAACGTCTCTAATAAACGATTCAAAATACACCTCCAGATTGCTAACTGTTGGTGTCGTGGTAGATTCATGTACGCTTTGTTTCATGTACAACTTTGTGTTGTTAACAATCAATTATCAATTTATCAATTTTTGTGTGTTCTTAATGTATTGTATTTTATTCAACACATGAAAAATAGAAAGAATTCCAGTCCTTGAAATATTACGGTTGTGTTTCTTTTGTTCTTACACTTAACTCTAGTAAAGGTCCGTAATTTACTTATCCTCTGAAAGTATGTGAAGTCCGCGTATAATTGTCACCATAACGCAGTTAAGGCCAACTTTCGATTTACTACTCATAATTTGAAACGGCACAAATTCAAATGATACATTATTACGTTGTTCTATCGTAAGAAAGATCAAACAATTTATTAAATATTTAAAAAATTTCAATTGGTATGTAATCGTTTCAAACTATAAACAATAAACGAACAAGTTATGTTTATAATAAATAATGCAGGTATCACTAAATATAGATAGAATCAATATTACTCGTATATCTCACTAACTAACCACGATATCAAAAGATTCTATAAAATAGTAATAATACTGCAACTACAGCCGTGGTGCTGTTTATAAATGTCGTAATTTTTATTACTGTTTTAAATATCATTTATAGTGAAATAATCAAATAAATAGTTTTCATCGGGACATTTGTAATTTCGTGCAACTGGTAATCACTTAAATGCCAGTAATGTACATACTCATAATACCGTACTCGCTACATATAATCTGCTACGAGAAACAATACATTGTCATGTTTTGGAATTGAATATCTCTTGTTATATTTTCACGCTAATATTAACATCACAGTATTACATAATTTTTACTGTCGTAAGAAAATGTTTTTTAGTTAGAGATTGGCGTGCTCATTTCTTTATTCCTCATTGTGTTTTACGCTGCAAACTGTCTTACTCTCTACGTTATGTCACGTCCTTTTTCATTGTATAGGATGGGAGATGCAAAAAAGAGGACGCATTTCCTTCCTTACATTGTTTTCAATGTTACAGATAATTCTAGGTTAAAAAGTTCTGTAGGACAAGGTAGGTTGCTGTGCGCTGAAACTGAGGTCAGTTGCCTCAGTAAGCAGCAGAGAGAGGCTGCAGTAAACCTCCATGATTACACGAGTAGCTCATTTATATCTTCCTGGAGAACGGGGTGTTCTCTCAAGGTCATATTCGTTCATATTCATGGATATCGCTAAGAATGAATGTGTATTCACTATGAACATTGTTTGTCAGTTTAATCATACCATCCCGTGTTATTCTTTTCAACTATTTGACATTGAAGCGATCAACGATTAAGTTCGATATCCATACTGTCATCGTTGTTAAGGGTAATATAGGAAGTGTTAGCAAAACTTTTTCACTAAAATTAAAAAAGGAATATAAGACTTACCCAATTTTGCATACCTCTAAACTGAATAACTGTGAAGAGGAAAGTGACAAAAAACAGTTCGCGGCCTGTCCTCCCAGCTACATGAAGGCGCTCACACATTGTAAAAAGAAGATCGCAACTTTTCTCAGCCTTCATTCAGCTAACTTCCTTTTTTTCTAAAAAAATCCTCCTCCAGTAGAAATACTCAGACTTAATATGCCTGGGCGAGGTTGACCCTAACCTCTGAACCGAAGTTAGTTAATCGTCATGTTCGAAAAGCTTCTCTTTTAGGAGATACTAGGAGAGTACCACGATACAGCCCGTTCCATTGTTGCATTGTTGCAGTCTAAGGATGCGGAAAGAATCTCAACGGGCCTTTATAAAAATAAAGCAACCTGTTATGACTACAAGTCGCTAGTGGCGGGTGAGGGCTTATGCAACATACAATATACACTGATTCCGGTACAGACTGGTACTATTGATTTAATCGTATGCATTATGTAAGTTGAGAATATTTTAATTGTGAATAGACGAAAATTAAAACATGATATTCATTGTATAAGAAGAAAATAATTTTTAACCAAACAATATCCACATAACAATCATAAGCAAAATCATACGTTTAATAATAATTCTTTGAGTGATCTTCTGTATGACACATATGACACATTTAAGGTAATATTTTTTCAGATTTACAAAAAGATATCGTAATAAATTGTAATTTATCAATCAGGTGTATGTAAGGACTATGTAATCCTAGATTCACTTGGTGAAATAAGGAATTCGTTAATTCGTTCATCCCAAAATTTATTTGAGGTTTTTACAGTTATTATTTTTTTCACAAAATTTATTCAACTGTGCAGAAATACTATTATATACCGTTGAAAACTAACATCTAGATTGTGCAGTTCATATCACATCGAAACGTTGCCTATTCAATTAAATATTTACATCTATCTACCTCGCTGGGAAAAGCCATCTTTAGTACATATGTTAAACTGAACTTGTTTATTTAACATATGTTACATATTTCAAGAAGAATCCTAATATAAATAGGGTTGTGAAAATTTTTTAATTAAGATCATAATATAATGAATCAAATTTACTAATATGAAAGTAAATGTAATTGTATGTAGACGAGGCAGGAGTAGCTTTTATATTAAACTTATCATATTATGGAATTATGTAATATGCTTACAGTAGTGAGAAGAATACACGTTTAGAAAATACTAAAAGCCAAGTCATAGCGTGCTCTTAGCATGCAAGGAGCATATTTTTGGCCAGACATACAGGCATGTCTCTTCAAGAACATAGGCTGAGGAACGAAGAAAATAGACAAGCTGAGTCCAGTAATGCACAACTGCATTGAGAATTCTAGTAATGATGTACACACAAGTTAAATATTTCCTCAGGCAAAGAACAAAATGCTCTAAATAGGATAAGTGTTCAAGAGCCATCCTTATTATTCATCGTGTAAAACGTTCTGCCAATTGTGGTTAATATACACTTCAAACTCTAGGCGTTTATGGTTCTTACTTAGTATATAAAACTGTTTTAGCCTGAGGGCTCCGTCTTCTTGGCTCTAAATCCGGTGATGAGCTGGAAGTTATATCTCCTAAGTTATTTTACAATCGGTTAGCAATTGTTTTGAATCATCAATTCTCGTCAGTTTTCACTATTAGGAAACTGAGCCATCGAGGCGATTTACTTATAGGTCTCTTCCCAATAAAAATTCGTAGTATTTAATGTTATTTATTTAATGATCAGGTGTTGACAGACGTGACAAACTACAATGTAGGCAAAGTAGCTGCATTAAAAATCACGATTAAAGTTATAATGTGTACGTAATAAATGAGGTCGACAACTAGAAAGACAACTATCAAATTAGATGCAAAATAATGACGCATTAACATTTCTATACTTATTTCCTCATAATAGCCATCGCTTTATTTTTCAAACATATGTTATGTAATTTGATTGTTTGAGCATTAATTATGAAATAATTGTGAAGCTGTGTAGACGTTTCATAACATTTCATCTTTGTAATAATTAATAGTTTATGAAGACACATAGTTTTTTTTGGTATTGTCTATTATTCCAAAACAATTATTTATTTACTTTAACAAAGTAATAATAATCATACATGTTTTTAAAATATTTTAAATACTTTGATATATTTAAAGAAATATTTAATAAATTGTTTATTCTATTTAGAGCATGTAGTAAGTACACAATGATTTTTAATTTGTTATAATTCTTCATATCTGTAGACATGGTGTCTTTTATGTCATATTATACAAATATAGATTGTATATGATAATGATTATATCATGGGCAGGCTACACCCTGCCTGTAGAAGGAAGACGAAATTATCATCCGTAGGATGCATTATTTTCATCTGAGATATCACTTAAACGGAGATAAACTGTAAAGTTGTTGAAAATTGTTGTGACGAAAGGTGTATAGGCTAGTTGTAAATAGCACAGTACTTAACACTGTCTGGTAGGTTTTAAGGAAACATGTCACAGGACAATTTTAAAACTCTCAACAGGACAGTGTTAAAACCACATTGCATAATTCTATTGGCTGTTGTGGTTCTACATAAATATTCCTCTCAGATAGCCTATGCGGCTGCCAGAAAACCAAGACGTCCCACACGGTGGGGAGCATCAGTGAAAGTCGTGTCATGATTGTATAGAGCGCTATAGACTAAAGGCAGGATACACAGACTTAAAGGTTCTAATTACTCGCAGATCCAGGATGGTAAAAGATCATGGCTTCTGCAGATATGGAATTTGCGGTTCGAACATTCATAAAATTCTAAAACCCAAATAGTTCCAAATGGCGAGCTGTCAGAGTACTTAGATTTTCTAAAATTATTTTAAAGTAGCATATGCGCGGGGGTACCAGTAAAACTCAACACTTACAAACGGGATTGGAGATAATATTTTCAAGATCAAGCCTCATTCCTCCTGATCTTAGAGATTTAAAGTTCTCAGACTGTGGATAGTTCATCTAAACATACCATTAACTCAGAACATGCCGACGTCTTCTACGTTCCTCCGGGGATTCCCAATTGCGAAGTTGTCACAAATGATCCTTCAATCTTTGTGTTCTCTAAGGTCTAATGCTTATTTACGACAAGTTATTGCATTAATTCACTATTTCACTCTCTCGTTTCAGATAGTACGGACTCCCTTACATCAAATGACTCCGTATGTTATATAGTAGGGTACATACTTCTAGTGATGTAGTCTGAAAGCTTAATGAAAACGCAGTCTTTCATAACTTCGAGGCTAATAATAACTAGGTTTCCCTGGAACTTCTGATGACCGATAGTTTTACAGTCCACTATCGCATTGTGGTAGTATCCTCAATGGCATAGTAAAAATAAAAAATAATGAAAACATTCAAAATAACTAGTGACTTCATTTTTAATGATTCCGCATTAGTTTAAAAGAATATATCACCTGCACTTTAAAGAACAAAACCTTCGTTAGGCTTTCAGAGATCAAAAACTGTCATCGCTTGAAGATTCTTAGTAGCTCAGTTAGCTTTCCAGATAACAGATTTATAAGCGATTTAGAGGTACAATAGTATATTACAGTCCCACAGATTTTTTTTATACCCACTAATTTTTAAAGGCCTGCTGAAGAGACTAGAGGTTCAATATCCAGAAGGCCTGGTGATTCAATACACAGCATAAAGCGTTGCCAATTTCTATGTTGTTCCTAAGACAGAATGCTCCTATCCAAGGAGGTTCTCATGGCCTACAGTCCAAAGTGGTCTTAGACCGGCAGGAACCACAAATTCCATAAGGTGACGGACGCGGTTAATGATCAAGCTGTAAGGATAGGGACTTTAAGTAACCACAGTTTTAAGAGCTTGGTTGATTTGAAATTGCTCTGAAACTGCGGCATACTGAAGGTAAAACGAGATTATCTTACTGTAAGAGTGTCTCCGTAAAAGATCGTGTAAGAGTTACAGTTTTGAATTTGAGGTGTATTTTCGGGACGACAAGTAGATATACGAGGTTCTTTTCTAAAGGTACTCCGTAATTTATGTCCCGACTTCAATATTGATCACAGATTCTTTCTCAAATCTTAGGTTTTGAAGCAGTTTTTATGACATTAGCTAGTCTGTAGCATTTTAAAGAATTGTCAATGCCAGCTTTTATTTTATTTTTTCAAGATTCAGACCCATTAAAAGTTATTCATACTTACTCAAATTTTAATGTTCAATACAATGGGAGTAATAAAATTTTTAGAAATATATCGAAGTGTCATAGAAATTTTAGATTTTTTACGAAATATTTTTGTTTTTTAATTATAACTAAACTAATTTTTCTCTGGGTGTGTTTGAGTAATAAAAACTTTTAATTTCCATATTAAAATATTTAAGTCACATTTACCTTTTATTATCGCCCACAAAAACTATTAACAATAGGTAATGGATGCCCTTTATATAAGAAACAGTACTATGGGAGCAACGATAGCAGAGCGGTCTAAGACGTCGAATTTTGGGTCTGAGTTAGAGATAAAGCAGGTTCAAATGCTTTCTGTGACCGTTGCACTTTTATTAGTACTATCAACTTGTACTGTGTCGAGTTTTCCCCTTATGCTGCTTGATAAGTTCTCCCACTCCCGTGAGGACGGGCAGATTAAATTTAAAAAAAGGGTTCGACCCCTTTTTTCAAAAAGTCATATTTATTCAAGTGCAAGTAGTATTAGTGGTTGTGTCCGCGTCTATGCAAACAGTTTCTATGCAGACTTTGTTTATAATGTACACTTGGTCTTAATTATAAAAAAATGCGTTTATGGGTGTCTCATACCCGTAGATGAAATAGTTTAAATTGTTATGGAGTTTTTTAAACCAGCCCCTATAGAGTAGCCATAACTTTTCATGGGGAAACACTAATAATACAATTTTTCTTTAACCGTATTACTATACTGACTTTAAATCACTTGCAAATAAGAGTAATAAACCCTTTTCCAATGGAATGGTATAGAGCAATGTTTTGACACGTACACTTGCTCCAGGGAGTGCCAACTGATTGGTTCAGGGAATCAATGTGGCTCGACACATACCAATTCCCAGTATTGGTTCCTGTCTGCAGGACTATCTCCATTAAAAAAAATCTTTCCTTCTTTATCTGTCATGTGGTGATTGACATCACGAACCACGAACAGGACCTGCCACCCCTCCCTAAGAGCATTTAAATCTCAAATCAATCCTTCGGTTTGTCATATAAACAACGATTAAAGTAAATCACACCATCTCTTTTCATAAAAAGGTTATTAAGGGGGAGGCTTTTTAGACTTCCAATCACTCTGTTGAAAGGGGGGGAACTTTTAAGACACTTCAATTTGCTAAGAAACTTAAATATATTTTACAACGATATATGGGACAATTTAGATTTTTTTATTTTTATAGTAATAAAGCATTTAAAATATTGACCTTTTTCTCCATTATTTTATGGATATACTGCTCTTTACTCCATTTGGCAGTTATGAATAAAATCAAGCCTGTCTTCAGAGACTTTTCATATAAGAATCTGTTTCAGAAATGCCTGCATGGAAACACTCAAAGTCCAAATGATTTTTTCAATAATGTTCTATAGTTATGGAGACCAAAATTAGTTTTGTTGTTCTTGAAATACTCTAAATAGGAGTTTGGATTCTATTAGTAATTTAAAACTCTGGTTACTTAAGGGCAACATCTTAAAGATACTTGCAACACTCTAGGTGTTGCAAGATCTTTTTCGTGAGGCTAGAGCAAATTGTGGACTAAAGGCATTATATCAAATGCAGCAAATAAAAGCTGGTAAAAAAGCTTATGAGATGATAACAAAACCAAAGTAACGGCGAGAAATAAGAAAAGGAAGCTGAAACACTGGAAGAATAATAAGGGCTTTATATGAGATTTCCCGAAAACTTCCAAGACTCAGCTTTAGGTACAGTTTTTTTTTTTTTTTTTTTTTTTTTTTTTTTTTTTTTTTTTTTTTTTTTTTTTTTTTTCAAAAAGTGCTTAGTTTTCACTACATCTCTTTCAACCTCTATTGTATGATATACTTGTATTTAACCAATAATAACCATTTAAAAAGTTTAATTTCAAAAATATTGAGCTATAAAGGTTAGTAAAAGTCCTAACAACACGTCAAGAAGTTTGGTTTTCCTGGCTATAGTCGCTTTTAATTAACTGCTATCAATATATGAAAAATTTTACATTGGGATAAATGAGACGACAGACTTCCTGTAAACAAATTTCCTATGATATGAATTCGTTGCAGAAGAGTTTAATTATGCCAGTATAAGCTGATCGGTGATTGGTGGTGTAGTAATTTTACTGCTAACTTTATACATTCTGGCCCTCCACTATGCCCTCCTTTTATTAGCTCAAAAGATCTATAAAATAATCATTTTTATATCCTTTAAACAAGGGTAAAATCGATTTAGCTACTGAACTGAAAGTCCTATGTTGGATTGTATCAACACGGTACTATATATGGATTTACGATAGTGTATAGGACAACACATTAAAAAACTATTCCAGTAGATAAGAACAACTAGTTTTTTTATTAAGCACCATGTAAGACACATTGTTTACCTGTTTTTAAAATTAATAGAAGTCAGATGGCGTTTTCTGTAAAGTTTAAGTTAAGTTAATAATTTCAGCATTTTCACAAAATACATGAACTTAAAGTTAAATTAACATTATACTCAATAATTTTTGTACTATCCAAGTTGCCATGATTCCATAACCTTGGGTAATTTTGAATTTGAGAATAGTGAAAATATCATCGAACTGGGTCTTTTCTATATACAAACAAGGTAGGAATGAGCGTACCTAATGAGAGGTATGGACTACGCCACACCACGTGTCATATAATACTAATACGCATCTACGAGGGTGCAGTCAAAAGTCTATAGTTAATTCCATTCTTGGTATGCCTTGCGGTCAGGGAGTAATACAGAAAGTAAACTTTTCATTCCTTCGGTATACAAACAAAGATTTTGTCTGTGATAGGTTTTAATGACGCTCAGTAAATTCCATGGTTGGACATACACCACCATTCAACTTGAAGTGAAAATAGGCATTTTATAACATTTAAATGGAATGGAAGGTTCCACCTCGTTCTACCCTATTCTGTTCACAATAACCAACTACTGACAACATTGGTTTCTGTTGGTACTGATCAACGTTGGTATCTGTTCGTAAAAATCAACCACTAACTACATTAGATACTGTTTATACTAACCAGCGTTGCAATCTGTTCACAATAACGAACTACTGACTACATTAGTCTCTATTGGTACTGACCAACGTTGGTATCTGTTCGTAATAATCAACCACTAACTACATTAGATATTGTTGGTACTGAACAGCGTTGCAACCTGTTCACAATAACGAAGTACTGAGTACATTTGTCTCTGTTGGTACTGACCAACGTTGGTATCTGTTCGTAATAATCAACCACTAACTACATTAGATATTGTTGGTACTGACCAGCGTTGCAACATGTTCACAATAACGAAGTACTGAGTACATTATTTGTCTCTGTTGGTACTGACCAACGTTGGTATCTGTTCGCGATAAGCAAACTTTACTGCGACACATCATTCAGGACATCATTTTTATGCTGAACATGTTGACATAGACCGGCTTTGTGTTTGTTGCTACACTACAAAAGAATAAATACACGTATGTACATGCGCGTGCATATGTGTGTTTGCGTTTTGATGTTCTTGAAATTACACTGACAGTTATTCTAGAGTCGAACATCATTTATTATTACAATACGGGCTGGGATAGGTCACATTTCTGCCAGTACTTTGTAGGGAATTTATTATTAAACAAATATAAATAAACAACAATTATCCTAGTATTTTGTTATTAAATAAATTCAATCTTACATCTGAAATTACAACAACAGCAGCGATGGGATGACCTGTATTGATAATTGGGCAATTTCTAATTAAGAGCACGAGTAAACAAACAGTGTGCTAGTCACAAACAACCAGATAGCCGTATTGTCATGCAGTGCTCCAATTACAAGGAGTAATGAAATGTCAACACTAGTTGCCTCACAGACGAACACTACTCCGTGTTTATTTTCCTAGTCTTGCCCAGTTTGTTTGTTATTGGATCCAATTTGGTCTTTTGCTAACAGCGTTTTCGTTCTTTACAGCTCTGCTTTTACTGAGTAATTCATGTTTATTATCAACGTTGTAAATTTGTATCAGAATTTAACGATAATAATACACGCGGGCTAGCAGTCTATTTTCGCGTAACATTCTAGAGTATCTGCTGCCTAAATATTGGAACATTATGATTCCATCAATACTGATCCTACCAAACCTGTTTACTTTATAGATTGTGATAAACAGATATTTTGGACCAAAAGTTCAATTGTTTTCAATCATCATTCATGAAGTTTAATAGGATGTACTATTGAAATGTATTGTTAATATCTTCTGACCTTTTAAGTGCCAATGGCTGATACAATTACCACCATTTTGTGGGATTATTGTCTCTGCGAGACTCTTGCCCCAGGGTGCTATTGATTTCTTAGAGCATTGACTAAATTATACATTTAAATTGAATCTCACCGGTAATACTCTAAAAGACCAACAATTATATACGAGTAGGTTACGAGCTTCAAGAACCAACTCTTCTCTAAAAATTTCTTCTCTAAGTAAACCAGTTTCTAATACCACCTGATTTAAGATATGTTCGGTCCCCTGAGATTCTCAATAATTTTGAATCAATTATTTTCCTAAAACTTTAGAAAAGAAAGCCCTATCTTTACAGTCTTATTTTATAATAAGTAATATTATGGGATTTTCGACCTTTAACTACTGTTGATCTGTGAAACGACTATACCTGTATAACCTTGAAAGTTCCTAATTATGAGTACTATCTTGAATAGGAGCCCACATCCTTTAGTACTACGTGGAATTTATTAATCCTAGCTGGTATAATAAACACTCTAACTGGCCTGCTAAAGCCCATACAGATCTAAACGAGGTATATTTTAACACAGGCCAATTTACTCAATCAATCCTACATATCTTATCACCGTTGTATCTATGTTAAGAGCAGGCAAGTAGAAATGTGTCTTTTTGAGCCTTTGGGAGCTTTCAATCTACAATTTTTGGAGTTTTTGTTTTCTTGTAAGTCTTTTACAGCTGAATGGTGTTAATAGTACTGAGAGATTACTGCCTCTAAGATCAATCAGGCTATGAAAATATGTTTTTTGTTTGTTTGGAAGCCTACGGAATTGCTAGATAGCTTCACCTCCAATGAAACTTGGAAATTGAAAGATCCTATATGTTTCTGAAAGACACAAATTCCATTAAACTTTTAGACTTCATTACTTCAAGGTAATTACTTCGTATAGCAATCAATTTATCTACGGAAAAATTATATGGTTTGCTAGTGCGATATCCAATAATTCCATATCTTAGGACCATATGGTCTGTATAAACATCTCATATTAGTCACCATTATTATAACAACTGATAACTGGAATGGTAGATGACGATCTCTAGATGACAATGTTGCTTAATACTATCTCACAAGAACTTCTGAAATAACCCGTCTAATTTTGGCTCAAAACCAGACCTATGGTTATTTTTCTTACATACCAGTGATAAACCATTTATTACTTGGAAAGTATAAAATTAAATTATTAAAATCTAATAAATAATCATACAACAACAAGGTGACATGCTGCGCACAAAATAACCAATTAGACAAGAGAATCAGCATCACAGGTTCCGTTGCAGGAAAATAATATGTCTTCTGACTGTATTGATACACTTCAGCATAAACCTTTCGACACACGAGTTACCTATTCACTATATCCTTATCATTGGAGTGAAGTTGGTTGTAATTGGCTGGAATGAGTGGAGTAAGAATTATGCCTATTGAATGTTTTGATAAACAATCATCTCACTTAAAGATCACATGTGACGCAAATAAATATTTTTACTTGAATTATTTGGTCTGTTTGTATTTAGTGTATGCTCAATATATTTTTTATTAATATAAACTTTAATTTATCAAATCCTGACAAGCGCTCATGGTTAAGTGCTAAATGGACATTACAAGTGTGCAGGAGACGACAGTATGAGCGGAGTGTGCGTGTAGTTGTCATCCTGTGAGCAAGAGTATAAATAAAAACAATAGCAATTTCAAAAGGATTTCCTCAGCTCGAAACGCTTCTTGTTGGTGCCCATGGATACCTCCTCGGTAACGATAAATCTTCAACGTTAAATCTAACTAAAGCAGTGTACCCTAGTGAACATTTTTCGGCCATCTTACAGGGAATACAGAATCTATGAGACGACATTCATCGACAATGCCATGACAGTCAATAATAATGTGTGTGATGTAAACATTCTGCAACCATAATGAACGCCACAGTCACAAACCTTGGAGGAAACCTCAACTGAGAACGAAGATAAATCCTATTTCTTTAGAATCAAATTGCTGATCTGCATAATGACAATGTGGAAATGGTAGGAATGCCGCACACACAACTTGAGGACTTCCACTGCATCCTGAGCGAAATTGCTATTGTAATCAGGGTACACTATTGCCAGGACCTAGGTGAAAGTTTTGCCACACAAGGATGAAGTTAAAATACCAAACCACCAGTAATTATTTTAACGTGACATGTAATAAAATTATTAAAGTTTAAAATATAAATACAGTATTTAAAATTCCATAAAACATTAAAACCCACGTTTAAAACATTATAAGATTGGAGAGAAGAGTTAACATACGTATGTATATGTATATGGATTAATAAAAACGCTAAATATTATAGTGTACTGATAAACAATGTTTAACATCCTAAGGGTTTGTAGGGGGTTAATAAACACATGTTCAACAACATTTCAATCTCGCGACCCTTAATTTTAAAAGAATATGTGTTTGATAAAAATAATTCTGAAAATTATAGATCCCTAACTGGTTTCAGCTAAAATAATTTGTCTAAAAACATTTCGACATTTCAGAGAAATGTTCAGAAATTTAATTTTTTCGTGTCATTTGCTTTTTTCTCTTTAAAACACTAGTAGGCCTACTAATGTTCAAAGTACTGAAATGGTGCCAAGAAAATAAACATATTTATAAACCGCTATAAAGCAAACCGTCATTTCCCCATCAAGGTAACAACTCATAACTTCTTTACTAATCGAGTTTACCTCGGTAAAATCTTTCTGACCCCAGATAGCACTCTCTCATAGAAGGCCGTCCTATCATAAAATCTCTAGAGTCTTGCATTTTGTCCTCGTATTAATGTAGTAACTGCATCGAAGCCGGTCTTGAATCCATTAAATAAAGATTCTTTCTCCAAGAAAGCTATGTTTCATATTGTCTTTTCTGTACCGGCTATCAAGTGAACGTTTTACCGTTGTCAATCTAGATATGTTGTACATAACAAAAAGATCTTAATCTTGTTATGATGTAGCAACGGAAAGCCGTAACAGAATATGACCATTAATTACAAAGACTATTCGAATAAATGCTATTTTTTGGAAACGTTGTCATTTGCCATGGACGATTTCTTTATATTTTTATCGGACATACACAAACGGACCAAAATTTAATCATAATATTTACAAAATAATCATTCGATTATTAGATTTTATTGTCATTTACGACCTTTGTAAAGAAACTTTTTTCTAGAATCCGATAGTTTATAAATTTCTGCACATCTTGAATCAATTTCTGTTAAGGATTATGCGTATTGACTCGTGTACTATAAATGATATCGTTATTCTGTAGCGTTGACAAGAATATTCACGTAGCCAACGCATCAAAACGTATCAATCCATATGTTACATTTTGAAGAAACTGTTAAATAAACTAAAAAATGTTACTTCAATTTTATATAGTCTAAGATACATTTTCCGTCATTTTGACGGTTACATTCCATTCTAATATTGGAACCTAACTGTTCCTACCAAACTGGAGATAGTAAGAATGTGTTATGTAGTTGTTATACCGTACTGCTGTAGTGTTATGAATCACACTATGTTTGAAGCCGGTCAAGACTAGTGAAGGACGTGTCACAGTGAGGAGAGGGGAGGGTCAGGTGTAACCACTGCTCAGAGTGACAAGGCCGTGGTAAGATCACGTGACCCCTGGCCAGCAGCCCACAGTGTTGGCCACGTGACCTTTCACACTCAACTGGCTGCGTTTTTATTGTTTTATATCTCAATACATTTCATAATTTCATTAGTGTGAAACACATGTTACTTCTATTGAGTATATAACCATGTTTAAGAATTCGTTAAACTATTTCTGAGAAAGTAAAAAATATATTCAAGTTTCAAATGTAAGACTAATGTCTAGTCAATGATGGTATGACTTATGTTATACTGTGGGATAATGTGGATGAGAACTAGATTTATATTGGTGGTTTCTACGTTTAAAAAATTTTTTTATGTTACATATTTTATGCATGAAACTGAATGTTCTACTCTTCAGCTGGTGTAGACCCACATGCCGACGACTTTCAAATCTACACTCAGTAGAAGGCAAGTGAATTAAACGTAACCGTTGATTGTATCAATGCAGACATTAAACATGCAATAAATATGACAGAATTCATGGACTTAAACATAACTCGGACAAAACAAAACGTATAATAATTACTCACTCCGGATACCGCACTGCAATCGTGTATAAGTTTGGGACTTACTATCAACTCGAGGAAGGACTGGATTGAGCATGTTGGACGTAGTTGTAATAATGTCTATTCCACAATGTACTCATAGAAGAAAATGCAAATGTTTTACCGTGCCATATTGAACTGTTACTTTTAAAAACCTTTGTATGTCCATACTTTAACTACTGCAACTCTGCAATTAATGATATGGTTTGTGCAACAAACTCCAAAGAATCCTAAATTATTGCATTAGACTTTTGTTTGATTTGCAAAAATATGACTTAAAATTAAATCATTTGAGGAATAGTAAAATTTTGAGTGTGCTCTTCTGCATCCCTAAAATTGGTTTCCGCATATATCTTTTCAACTATTTCAAATATAATGTAACAATGGAAGCGCGAGAAATGACCGCACAGGATCGTCTTTGCTTGCGGATTCCATGCCACATCATACTGTTGTTCAGTATTTAATAAATCCTTCAATGTTACCGCATGCAGAGCTTGGAATTCCTTTCCATGTAGTATTAAAGAACTGGAAAGCTAGGCACGGTTCAATTCATCTTTGAAAAAACTTTATGGCTGGATCGGATAACCGTGACAGCCGAGACCAATGGTATTGGACTTGGATGTAAGCGGGCGGAATGAATAACTGAGCCAAAATATATTTTCTTTATAATGTGATACATGTTATGCAGAGTAATAACAGTTTTAGTTTTTATTTTAATTTTTAAACAGTTTAAAAATATTATAAACATTTTAAAGTTAATAAGTTGTTCTACTGGAGGATTTTGTATTTGCTTAGAAGCAGCTTTTTGCTGAAGTTAAATATAATATAGGGCAATAATTGTACCTAATTTCTCCTCAGTACTCGTGTTCTAATAAAGAAATTATGACTATGACTGTGAGTAGTTTGTTTAGCGTCGTTGCGTTGAATATCGTTTATATACGTATAGCCTATACAGAGTTAAGCTATTGCACAAAACTATTTAGCAATTCCATTTTGCTACTTTGGACTTATGGGTACTTTGGGTACGTTTGGAGTTTTACAAAAAAAATCACATTTCTTTATTTTTTATTAGTTATACTGACCCAAAATGTTTTTATCTTTCTGTCTTAGATATATTACTTAATCTGATGTTTCTAGACAATAAGGAATAAAAAAACTAAATGCTTTTGAAATTTCCATTGTTTAATTGTAACTATTAGATATTTTAGTTGATAAAAAAATAATGTATACAATAAAGTACGTTTTCTTGCATTAAAAATAATTATAAAATATTAAAACAGTTTAATAATATTCAACCCAAGAAAACTAGGGCACTGTGTAGGTGCAAAATTTTGTATATTTTGTTTATGCGAAAACTTATACGAGGCCAAGAATGTGGAGAGATTATTTCTAGACCACACTGATGATAACGTGAGCCATCCAATTGCTTTTTTGGGAAAAAGTGAGATGAAGGAAAAGGAAGATCAGGTGAAACATCACACGAGCCACGACGCAGCATTACTCATACGTATACCCAAGACTACCGTATTCAATATCTCGATAATCAAAACGAAGCATCACTTTGTGACAAACTTTTATTAAGGAAACGGGACTAGTGTATTGTATAACTCTAATGGCAGATCAAGAAAATATTCTGTACAACACGGAAAAAAGTGTTTATATTTGTTTCGATAACAAAACATAAATTCATATGAGTACTGGTATTTACATAGAAAAGGTTTAGTTAACTCAAACATATATTAAGTTAAGCATACATTATTATGTAAGAGTAAATACTATACGTTCTTAGGATATAATATAAACTTTACCACTTTTGGCAATTTAGTGGATTATCCGAGTAATTAGCTTACCCACGGTATCCGTATCAGTTAACTTTTCGAATAATAGAGAGTTTCTGTATTAAATTTTTGTATTTAAAATGTATATATTTTACATAGTGATATTACAAAACTGAAAGTAATTACACTGAAGAACTTACATAAAACTCGCACCACTTAAATATTGGAATGTATTATTGTGTAGACTAATGTTGTTTCCTGTATTCTGGCTGAGTTACGTTTAGGCCTACAGAACACCATATGTTGCGTCTGGGATTGCATGCAAATACCTACTAACGTAAAAAATGTCGTATGGTACCTTTAATATTCATTACCACCGAAACAAGTCAGTGTATCTAAACTTACAACACTGTAAATATTGAGTTTAATCAAAGCAGCAAATTCAATAATAAATTTTATATTTCCCATTTATATAAATGTAAACTCACTTCTTTCATTGTTCACCCATAACAAAGATTTAAAAGTAGGTCCCTGGGTTACGAAGACGAGAACAATAAGAGATAGTATCGTAAAGGCTGTTGACCTTTGTGTTATTATTCCAGCCTAGCGAGTGTAGCCAGTAATTACTATGCAACCTCACAGTTGTCTCTTTTGCAAGCCACTGTTGACCAACGTGTTAACTATCTGAAACAAAAACTTCATCAAACAATTACCTCACCAGTTTTTTTTAGTTTTACTACTTTCAGGAATATTCTGGACCCAACAAAAACGTTAATTGACAACTAATAAGGCCAACACTTATAGGAGAATAATGTAGCCTCTTATTCAATCTATAAATTTCAACTTATACATCTGATAGTTATAGAAATGTTATACTTTCACCTTGAATAACGTTACAGTGCTGTATTTTATCCAGTTCAGACATTATTTCAACTTGGGAATTTTGTAATAAGTTTACAATCAGAGCTACAATACTTAATAGCACACCACGCTTGCATCGTTATGAATCGTTAACACTCATCTCGAAATTACAAATTTAGCGCAAGTTTCAGTCTCACATATCTTCCCTCGTTTACATTGAGTGACATTGAACAGAGTACTCAGTCTCTGCACCGCGCTGAGGTCTACAGCATTTCAAACTACCGTATAACACTGTGTGTCATAATAATTAATTAATAACCTTCTCTCACCTTTAACAAATAAATGTACTACAATACTTTCTTAAAACTAGCGATGTTTAAAGAAGGTAACAAGTAATAAAGCACAAATAAATCAGTAAATAATTTAATTAAAAAGCCTTTTCCAACATCTTTTAAAACTTATAAGACGTCTTTTGCATTAAAACCTTGTGACATCCATCAAGGACATCCAACAACGCAGGAAAGACGTAAGAGAACAAAATTATTTTTTCTACTTTCAAATGGATTTAGTCTCATTTATTCGTATTAAAAATGTAGTATTAAATTTGAATAGGTCTCCATCCTTTTGAGTCTAGAAAAGGCCCCTTTCTCTGCCAAACGTAAGATGTGTGCACAATTTCCGCCGTTGCAATATGGATGCCATATTCAGTGAACTCCAAGATATTAGCTATCCATTACTATACTCATCAACTAACATCGAAGCTTATTTTAACGGTTTCTGTGGGACTATACGTCAAACTGTGCTCAAAAACACTCCCCTGAGAAAAATTTACTCAACAAGCTTTCCAAATGGTTCTCTAACGGTCTTAAGCGATTGATTATTGATAAGAAAATTGCTCACAAAAAAGTACAAGATGACTGAAAAGCCTTCGCATTTAGAAACTTTCCGTAATTTAAGAAGGCAATGCAAAGACCTGGCCAGGGCCTGTTTTTACAAATACACTAGTAATATTGAAAATAGTTATACCTACTAATAATCAAATCATTTTGGTCCCACATTAACAGCATAAAGAGTGACTCTACTGTTCCTACCATTCTGAACTTCGACTCTAAAGTGGCAGAAACTCCAATGGAAAAGTGTGAACTTTTCGCTGACTACTTCTCTACTGTTTTTTAGTGATACAGCTGTCGCTATTCCTACATGTGACTTTGGGTGGAATTTCACGTTCCTCCGTGTTCCATATCACCGACAGATGTGGAAAAAAGGCTAAAAGCACTTGATGCCACCAAGGGTGGGGGACCAGATGAGATCCCTCCGCTTGTATTTAAAATTCTGCGCTCCTGTTCTGGCTCTACATCTCGCTGTCTTGTTCTCTGCCCTGTTAAAGCTTGGCGTTTTTTTTTCCCTCCGTGTTAAAGCGGAGTTTTGTTGTGCCCATCTTTAAGTCCGGCGACCGTAAAAACGTGAGGAACTACAGACCTATTGTGATCCAGTCTGCTATTGCCAAACTGTATGAAAACATTATCTTGGACCACCTATACTTTCATTTGCGGAAATGCATATCCCTGGAGCAGCATGGCTTCCTACAGTCCCGTTCAACCATTTCTAACCTACTCGAGTTTCAGGAATATGTAAATGTCGGCCTTTGGAAACTCGAGCCAGGTGGAACTTGCGTTTACTTAGATTTATCAAAGGCCTTCGACAGAGTGAACCATCACCTGCTGATTTCAAAGCTTGAGGGTTATGGTGTGCGTGGCTCACTCCTGAGGTGGTTGGAGAGTTACCTGAAAGACAGATTTCTTATCGTCAAATTTGATGGTCTTACCTCTAGCCCCTTTGGAGTTTTATCAGGAGTCCCTCAGGGGTCGCATCTGGGCCCCCTTCTCTTCAGCATATTTATGAATGACATTGGCAGTGTTATTACCACGAACTTCCTTATGTATGCTGACGATATGAAGATTTTTTGAGAGAGTCCCCACTAACCTGGGATACGAAGCATTACAAAGTTCTCTGAAACAACATTGGAGACTGGGTGTCGTGCGAACGGAATGGAGTTGAATGCGACTAAGTGTGTTGTCTTATCCTACAAACGTGGTATACTATTTAAACAGCACTTTATTGAGGAGAGTGGATAAGGGTCAAGGATCTGGGGGTAATTATGTCACCTTCTCTCAGTCCCCAGGAACACATTCTACAAATCATCGCAAGAGCTAACTCGTTATTGGGGTTCATATTTAGATCCACGAAACATTTCAACTCACCATACACTCTTGTCGTCTTGTATAAGTCTCTGGTTCTCCTCCCTGTTCTGGAGTATGGATCGGTCATTTGGTCGCCCTACCAATTCAACCATATCGCTCAACTACAGAGTGTCCAGGAGCGCTTCATCAGGATGCTTGGCTCCAGGTTGGGTTTCACTTACCGCACAACTCCTATAAGCGAAGTCGAGAGTCAATTTAAACCTCCTACCTCTACATAGAAGACGTCAGCTCACGGATCTGGTGACTCTTTTCAAACTGGTGAATGGACTCCTTGACTGCCCAGGTCTCCTCAGTGGCATTGACTTCTCCATCTCAAGAGGAACTCGTTCGATGACCATCTTCCGTAGACGCTACCATCCTACTTACTACGCTTACCACAGTGGTCTCTCTAGACTTCTTAGAACTGGAAGTGATGCTGCTCCACATGTTGATTTCTTCAATGAGACTGTCGCATCCTTCAAGAGAAAAGTGGCTTCCCTTTGTAAACAACTAACTAGTAGCCTGCCCCCTCGCGTGCGCGCACGCACACACACACTCAAACACGCACGTCACTGGTATGCATGTAGTGGATTTAGTTTATATTTATTTCAATGTTAAATTATTTAAGATGTTAAGATGTTGTTGATTATTTATTAGGTTTACGCATGTTACTAATTATTTATCTTTTTTTGCATGTCGCTAGTTATTTATTGTTACTTTTGCATGTGTCAAATTTTGTTATCACTTAGTTGTTATTTAATTCTTATCATACACTACACATATTTATTACTGTTGCTTCGTTTTTATATTTAACTATTTATTATTGTTTTTGTTTTTTTTTACCTTTTCGTTGGTTATTTGTTAACTCATATTTATTACTAATTCGCTGTTTTTTTATTACTTATTTTAACACTGTTTGTTATTTAATTATATATGTATACATTATATTAGTGCTATTAATAGTTTATACTCCTTTTAACTTATTACATGTACAAGTGGTGTAATTCCGTTGGAAAGAATAAATAAATAAAAATAAATAAATAGGTATGTAAAAGTACTCCAAAAACGTCGGCGTTAGAAATGGATAATAAATTCAAAAATAGTCACCAACGAAGAAGCCAATTTTATTAGTTTTGGTTCTTACAATCGTTTTTATATATTGTATAATTTACTATTTTAAATGTTTAATCCAATCTGAATGGGATTGAGTCTATCAATGTACGAGGCTATTTCACTCATTTTAATGCGTTAAAAACGTGTTTTAGAGGATTTTGTATTACTTTAAATATATTGTGGCCTTTGATTATCAATTGTTCAAAACTAAATTAAGTGTTAATTATGTACAACTAAATTACATAGTTACTTTTCTAAAAAGTTAAATAAAGCATGGGGAAAATTTATTTCAACATAATATAACATAACGTGGTAACTACATACAGCTGCCTAGTGGTGTAACGTAACACAGGATGATGGGTTATGACAGGACGAGCGCGGAATGGAGAGGAGTGGCTCGGTCAATCAAGATGTCGGGACAGCAGTCGAGCAGAATTACTGAGTAGCGGTTCTCCATTGCTCAAGAGGGTGTGCAGGTGCACAGAGCAGTCACGTGGTAACTACATACAGCTCCTAGTGGTGTAATGTAACACAGGATGATGGGTTATGACATGACGAGTGCAGAATGGTGACGAGTGATTCGGTCAATCCAGATGTCGGGGCAGCAGTCGAGCAGAATTACTGAGTAGCGGTTCTCCATTGCTCAAGAGGGTGTGCAGGTGCACAGAGCAGTCACGTGGTAACTACATACAGCTCCTAGTGGTGTAATGTAACACAAGATGATGGGTTATGACATGACGAGTGCAGAATGGTGACGAGTGATTCGGTCAATCCAGATGTCGGGGCAGCAGTCGAGCAGAATTACTGAGTAGCGGTTCTCCATTGCTCAAGAGGGTTTGCAGGTGCACAGAGCAGTCACGTGGTAACTACATACAGCCGCACATTGGTGTAATGTTCACAGTTCACAAAAATCTTTATTAACCAAAAAGCTTACAAAAAATACAATTCCATGTGCTACACAAAGCACGTGTGGAAAAGGAAAACAAGTTCTTTTTTAATATATTGGCATTATATATACAGTTGGCAAAGTACCAACAACCCTATTCAGAGCCTATTCAGTCTCTTTTGGCAGAGGGTGAACTTAAATTTAATAATTTGCATGTTTCAACATTTTTAGATATTATAAATATATAAACTATTACACAAATCAAACAAAACCAAATAATAGTAAAAATCTTAACAAACATAAGGACTAATTAGGCAGATTATATATATATATATATATATATATATATATATATATATATATATATATAATACATATAATATATACATATACACACATATAATTTGATTAAATACAAAAATTAATCAACTGTTACATATATACTAAGTTAAGCTTAACAACAGACATTGATAACGAACTTAAAACATAACAATTTTTAAACTATGAGATAAACTATATTTAATGGACACAACATTAAAAATAAATAATTAAGAATTTAGGTCTTTGACATATTCTCTACTTTTCATCATAAATTTTGGTTTCGAATCATACAATAGACTGTCACCATAGTTCATTATGAATGCATTGAAATGCTTAATGGCTGTATAAGTGAATTGCTTTCTTGCGAAATCCTTGGTGTAGTTTGGCACCGAAATTTGCTTTACTTGCGATGATCTTGTATTAACTACATTACTTTTAATGTCAAAACTGTCTAAGAATTTAGGGATGTAATTTAAACAATGATAAACATAAAGTTGATTAAAAGTTAAAATGTTGTTTTCCTTAAATAAATGTGAAATTCTATCATATTTCTTTAAATTATAAATATTTCTCACAACAAATCTTTGTAAATTTTTTATTGGTATTACAATAGACTCGTAGGTACCTCCATAGTGAATTATTCCATACTGCAAAGTGCCTTCAAACCACGAGGTATATAGTTGTCTTAGCAGATTGGGTTTCAAAAAACCTCTCATATTATATATAGCATAATTAATTTTTCTTAGTTTAGTGCTTAATGTATTTATAAAGACATTCCATTTTAGATCTCTATCAATAGTTAGACCTAAGTATTTTACATTATCCACTATTTCTATTATATCACAGTTGCAACCATAGATACATTGGTGTTTATGGCAATAAAACTTGTTTTCTTTTTGCAGAGATTCACAAGACATATTTCTATCAAAAAAGAGTATACATTTTTATTTATAACATTTATTAGGAGTTTATTGTTTGACAACCATTGCGAAAGCTTTTCAAGATCATATGAAATTAGGTATCTTAACCTACTTTTATTGTATGCAGAGCATACCACTGCAGTGTCATCTGCATAAACAAAAATCTTTGAGTTTAATTTGATTTTCAGCAGCTCATTTATGAATAAATTAAACATTATTGGTCCTAGAACACCGCCCTGAGCCACTCCGTGCCTCAACTCTAATGTATTGCCAACATATTTGTTCACTGTTTCTTTCTTTTCCTGCAAAAAGAATTTGAGCAAGCCAATGCATTTCCAGCTATACCATAGGTTTCAAATCTTTTCATGAGTATGTCTATCTCGACTAGGTCAAAAGCCTTCTGAAAATCAAGGTAGACAGCTGCAGTGAATTGATTCTTGTCAACAGATTCTGGTATGCACTGAATTTGGTTTTGTATGGCAAAGTCTGTCCCCTTAATTGGAAGAAATCCAAACTGATATGGGGAAAATATAGACCTGGACACCAAGTAATCCAAAGCTGATTCTTAATTAAGGTTTCAAATATTTTAGCTAGAGTATTGATGAGGGATATAGGGAGATACGATGAAAATTCGGTTGTGCTTCCATGTCTGAAGATTGGTATAACACAAGCTATATTAAATGTATCAGGAAAAACATTTTGAGCAAGCGACTTAGAAAAAATGTGATGCAGAATTGGTAAAAAATATCAATATTGTTCTTTACTGTTACAATATCAATGCCATCAATACCACAGCTTCTTTTATTTTTCATTTTATTCACAACCTCATGACTAAGTTTTGTGTAACAAAACAATTTTCAAATACAGCCGAACTATTGTGAAAGTTGTTTTCAAATAAGTCATAGCCAAATGCATCTTGTTTTAGCTTTGATGTCACATTGACAAAATAATCATTAAAACAATTAGCAACAAAAACCTCATTGCCTGCCACCTCTACATCTTTACTATTACACTTTATATTAGTAAAATTTCATTGTATCTTTTTTCATTATATGTTTCACAATTTTCCAGTAATATCTAGTGTTTCCATAATTATTTTCTATTAGCTATGAGTAATAGTCTAGTTTACATTTTTTTATTCTACTGTTTACTAGTTTGGACATCTCATTATACTGGGATTTTTATTTATATTCATTTTGTTAGTAATATACAATTTATAAAAGTAGTTCTTCCTATTCACTAATTTAACCATTTCCTCAGTTATCGATGGGTTACGTTTTCTGTTTTTACTAGTTAATTTTTTTAAACTGATAGAAGCATCATAACATATATTGTACAAATCATAGAAATGCTGCAAACTTATATTGACATCATCATTGACAAAAACAGGCGTCCAATCCGTACGTATCAATAGTGTACGCAACTTTTTATAATCTAAACATTTGTATAAGGATGATTTTTGAGTAATGTTTACATTAATTGACACTTTAACATCCAATTCCCAATGGTCAGTTATACTTGCAGGAATAACATCACAGCTAAATTTTATATTTTTTGTGTTTCTAACTAAGACATGGTCCAAAGAAGAAGAAACACCATTACAAACCCTAGTAGGTGACTTTACATAGTTTTTAAATCCATAAGAAGAATACATATCAATGTATTTTTTGCCAGAGCCTGAATTCCTTAATGTACATATATTTATGTCATCTATTATACCAGATGGGTCAATTTTATTATTTAATATACTGTAAAAATCTGTTTCAAAAGCTGCATAAGTATGTCTACAAGAAGGGTAAATGCCATAGAGTGAAAATTTAAAGTGATGGTTGTTAATGGAGACAGGTAGAATAACATTAAATTATTTCAGCTGTAGGAAAGCAAATAAGCTGATATTGATAATGCAGGTCAGAGTCCATATAGATTATTACCCCACCAGCTTGGTTATGTTGTCTAGGTTGTAGATGCATGTTGTAGCCAGGAATATTGAATTTAGTCTCTTCAACACCCTTACACCAAACTTCACTAAGGATTATAATGTGATAGTTTATATTTTGTGATTTTAAATATATTAAAAGTTCATCAAAGTGTTTACGTATGCTTCGAATGTTTATGTGAAAAATATGTAAGTCCTCTAGGTTATTTACCACCATAACACACATTTAAATGTATAATACATTAACAAGCTACTGATAGGAGCTATTCAACTAGAGTTCAATAGTTTTTTATGTCAGTTTGAGAGAATATCTGGATGATCCTAATTGTATCTGTCTTCCTAGTAAAGATTTTACCATCCTTTATCCACACATACTTATAGCCCACGTCCCGTGACTTTTTTGCCTCGAATAGAAGCTCTTTGTAGAATCCAGTTAGGTGTTAATTTACATAAATTTTAGTGTCAGGAGCATTAGGTACAAAGTTTGTAGACTTGAGATAAGCCACAATGTCCTTGCTTTTTGCTTTCGCGAGCACTGAATTTCGTTTTTGCCTATTTAACACAGGATGATAGGTTATGACAGGACGAGCGCGGAATGGAGAGGAGTGACTCGGTCAATCCAGATGTCGGGAGAGCAGTCGAGCGGAATTACTGAGTAGCGGTTCTCCATTGCTCAAGAGGGTGTGCAGATGCACAGAGCAGCCACGTTGTAACTACATACAGCTGCCTAGTGGCGTAACGTAACACGGGATGATGGGTTATGACATGACGAGCGCGGAATGGAGAGGAGTGACTCGGTCAATCCAGATGTCGGGAGAGCAGTCGAGCGGAATTACTGAGTAACGGTTCTCCATTGCTCAAGAGGGTGTGCAGATGCACAGAGCAGCCACGTTGTAACTACATACACCTGCCTAGTGGCGTAACGTAACACGGGATGATGGGTTATGACATGACGAGCGCGGAATGGAGAGGAGTGACTCGGTCAATCCAGATGTCGGGAGAGCAGTGGAACGGAATTACTGAGTAGCGGTTCTCCATTGCTCAAGAGGGTGTGCAGGTGCACAGAGCAGTCACGTGGTAACTACATACAGCTCCTAGTGGTGTAACGTAACACAGGATGATGGGTTATGACAAGACGAATGCGGAATGGAAAGGAGTGGCTCGGTCAATCCAGATGTCGGGAGAGCAGTGGAACGGAATTACTGAGTAGCGGTTCTCCATTGCTCAAGAGGGTGTGCAGGTGCACAGAGCAGTCACGTGGTAACTACATACAGCTCCTAGTGGTGTAACGTAACACAGGATGATGGGTTATGACAAGACGAATGCGGAATGGAAAGGAGTGGCTCGGTCAATCCAGATGTCGGGAGAGCAGTCGAGCGGAATTACTGAGTAGCGGTTCTCCATTGCTCAAGAGGGTGTGCAGGTGCACAGAGCAGTCACGTGGTAACTACATACAGCTCCTAGTGGTGTAACGTAACACAGGATGATGGGTTATGACAAGACGAATGCGGAATGGAAAGGAGTGGCTCGGTCAATCCAGATGTCGGGAGAGCAGTCGAGCGGAATTACTGAGTAGCGGTTCTCCATTGCTCAAGAGGGTGTGCAGGTGCACAGAGCAGTCACGTGGTAACTACATACAGCTCCTAGTGGTGTAACGTAACACAGGATGATGGGTTATGACAAGACGAATGCGGAATGGAAAGGAGTGGCTCGGTCAATCCAGATGTCGGGAGAGCAGTCGAGCGGAATTACTGAGTAGCGGTTCTCCATTGCTCAAGAGGGTGTGCAGGTGCACAGAGCAGCCTCATGAAGTATCTTACTGCCAGATGCCGTATCTTCTGAACCTATGTTACTGGTTTCTTTACATGATTCCTTAAGACCGACATACTCAGGCGTGAACACACTGAGCTGGACAAGTAAGCGGGAGGATTATTTACATGCACATTATATAAACATTTAATGAATTAGACTCACACATAACATTAACATACATACATTATTACATGTGAATTAGTTCAAATTAATATTGAGTTTAAACTCAATTATCTTTATTACTTTTTAGCACTTTATAAGAATATAATATATTCGTAGTTACTTGTAAAATCGAAGGAATTTTATACTAAATAATAGAATTGATTTTTAGTAGCTATAATTTTATATTTGTCAATATTTTTATAATCGAAAAGGTTATAAGTATTAAACTATGAATGTTTTCGTAGTTCATAATTTTAAGCTTAACTCATGATAATCCATACCCAATCAAATATAAATGACGAACATGGTGGATTTCAGCCTCTTAATTTTATTGGCTGAGCTAATGAAACTAGGCTTATTATTTACATGACTGGTGGCTGCTTTTGACTTTACCATGTGTATAATATATAAACAATCATATTATGATTAACCTTTCACTATTTTACCATTCTAATTTATCCTATAATTTAATATATTATGGATATCTTTTTTAAAGTATCTGAATTGGTCTCTTGATGAACAAGAGAGTACTCTTACTATGTTTCCAAATTTATTATCATATTCGCAATAATAAATTCAACTAATTATTACTGAGCATCAATAAAGGAGGGAAAACGAGAAACCTATATTTTATTACACATTTTTGTAGGTTTGAGAGAACAAATACAATTATGTTTTTAATATTAAAAACCTCAGTGATAAAGCCTCCTGGGGCCGGTTTTTCACTTTCCATTACATAACTTTGTCTCCCTTTCTAATAATTTATTTCTGGTACCTATCAAATCAGTGGTAAAATAACGACTCGCCATTGTAATAAATGCGTAATATACCCACACCAATATTAAAACTGAGAGTAGTTATATGTCTGCTGACTAATGTCTCTGTATAAAGTTTACAAGTCAAAGGTTAAATGTCAACACACATAAAAACACCAGTTACAAATCAAATTCAACAAATTTATATCATATAAGAGTAAAAACACAATACATTTTATTTGAATTTTAAGAGAAAACTGAGAGAATAAAGATTGCTCGCCCAATTCGATGAAGCATGTATTTTTTTATCAATTGTCTAAAATAGCCATAATTAAGAAAACATATGATTTATTTATCCCATTTACTAAGAAACCAAACATTTCTTTAAACTAAATTTGATAAGCATTTGCTCCCTAGAATTGCAGAATTAATTTACAATATTATAGCAATATTAGTACTAATAGCATTAATCCAAATAAAGATAAAAAATTAGAGTAAAGTTTTACATGATGTTTTGTCTGAATTACCAAATATTCTTTGCCCATATAACCATTAAATTATTAGGTACAATATTAAACATAAAATGTTATGCACATGTTTTAGCAAAAAAATTAAATAGGATAATATTTATATTGGGTATATCACCAGCGTACTCAGGGATTTTTTAAATTGTATACTCGCATAAGATTATAATTTTACATTATAAGCATTAAATCTTCCTACTTTATGTATATTTACGAATATCCCAAAAATCTGTAGTAATAAAATTATAAATCGATAATCTGTCATCATTTTATTGTCCACAGTATAATCCAATAACACTCGCAACACGATCATTGTGTTAACGTTAGGGATTTTCATTGTAGTTCGAACCCGATTTCGAGGCATTCCCAGAGACGTTAGCATTCATGTCAGATTAGAAAAAGTTAATACGTATGCTCATTAGCTTGCATTATCCATCACTATAATTGGGGTTGTGCACTTTACAAAAACCCTATGACGAGGAACAGTAATAGCAGTAGAAAAATATTTTGTTTGTATTCTATTTAGTACAGTTCCCAATAATAAATTAACTCCTTTCTAGAAGAACATTTTCCGAACAACTTGAAAGCTAAATGTATTTTTGTTGAAAATACTATGTTGTTCTAATCTCGATCCTTTATGACATAGAGGTAATATGTTCACCCCTAAAATTTCAAATCCTAGATACGTTAGGATTTTTTCAATGATCCACCTAACAAACTTTGGATAACAACACATTGTGAACAATAAATGCCCGGACAACTTGGAAATAACAAACTGTCTCGTAATAGGTCAATAATATGAATCAAACAGCGGACGGAATGTGTACTAAAAAACAACAAAAGCTGAGAGATGTGCTGTTATAAGTCAGGACCAACGTAAGGATTAATACAACGCCTCCGCTAGTTGTTTAATTCGTAAACCTGCCGATACTTTATTTAACGTTAATTAATAAATACACTCTTCAACCATCGTGGATGTTGGATCATTGACGAGAGTTATATTATGATCATTTATGACCATTACTACACTTACGAAGGTGGTTGGTTTATACGCAGTTACGGTATTTAAAAAGTAACGATGAAAATTCGGAAAATAAGTTTCATCGCTCATGGAATTCGCTCGTATACTACTCGTACAACTCTTCCATGTAAAAATATTTAAGAAAACCTGCTCCAGATTATTAAAACACTCTACTATAGTCATAGATATCCAATAACTATTTCTTTATTCTTTAAAATACATTTTAAATCTTATAAAACGGACTCCACTTGCTGTTTAACTAACTGGAAGTAACTTATTTCAAAACTCAAACGTTTCGTTTAAAGCCTTATACACATTTTTAGTTAGCCTTACGTCCAAAAGTTAGGCAAGAATCCAGAGATGCTTAATCTATATAACTGACATTCTTACTAAGCTTCATATATATATATAATATATATATATATATATATATATATATATATATATATTATATATATAGTAATGTTTTCCTAAAGAAGCTTTTTAAAGACATTAAAAATAAAATTCATCGTTTTAGATTTTATTGCCGGATCGGCCATTGAAAAGACTTTTTCTAGGATCGTCTCAAACAGAATTAGATAAATAGAAGGTATAGATATACGGATCTAGGTTGCCTAATATAATTACTCTAGTATTAGGCTTTACGGCCTTCTTAGCTATCACACTGTCAACGAATCACGACTATGACAGATGCCCAATCACTATCCTGAGAGAGCTGTACCCATACGGAGCTAAACAGATACTAAAATACGCTTTGTTACCTATTAAAACATTCATTAATCTTGAGTCAGTTTAAGCGTCGTAACCAACCCCGTTAATGCATCTCACGTCCGCACTAGAGCACTGAAAATAGCCCGATTGTAGTCTGAATATCCATTTAAAACCCCCTGCCCAACACTGTTTGCTGATCGAAAAAATGGATCAGATCGAAAACATCCTGCGGTAAATAGATATACGTACATTTGATTTGATGACTTTATTTTGCATAAACAGCTGGTAGTCAGCATAACGAAGGTAAACACCGCCTCAAATGTAATCGGACTATTATGGTAATACTAGTTGTTGATGATTAAATTGATGCATCTAAAGAGGAAATATACCTCTTCCTCCATTTTCTCCCTAAGAGTATCCTGATGGAAAAAAAACACGAATCCAATCAAAGCGGACTAGGTATCCATAGTTCTGTCCCGTGATATATGTTTTACTCGAGGGGGATGGGCTTTGTCGCAGAACTACGTGTAAGTTAAGGAATGCATTCACTTGAACCTGCAGAGATGATTGTTCGATGGACCAGTCTTAAAGATTGAAAGGCAGACTTGTACAAGTTTATATGGTGAACTGTGCCTAGATATATGACGGACGGAGCTTTCCTTAATAATTTACAATGTACGGAGAAGAAAAGTTTTATCCATTGTGTGCATGTGAAAATGGGAGCACTTTCACTGTGGTTGAGTGGGTAGTTTACTCTCACTTCTATGGGTATTAGGTAATGTCGAATTAGGAATTACAGTACTGATATAAAAATAAAATAATAACTGTACACATCTTACTGGAATCTACTAACATTATAGAAGCAACTATTTAAATTTAACTAAATCAAATATATTTTAACTTTATGATATGATATTTCTCAATCTGTAGACTACATAACATAAATATCCATCGTCTGTACATTTCCAGGATGCAGAGTAAACTGAGTCGATCCAAAACATTCTTCTTTTCCTTGTGTGTGTGCTCGTTACGCCATTTACTTCCACATGGGTTTGTCCGCTCATTATCTCGAGGAAGATTTAATGAATAGCGGACAGGTTTAAAACCAAATTTGCTCTATTGAACAGTACGGGTTAGCCGGAAGTAGGAGTTTTCATTCCATTCCTTAGAACAAAAGTAATTAGAAGGGAAGGAAATAAACTCCTAATTACAGAAGTAGGCTTCTTAGATCTATGTATTCATATATTTCCTTAACTAAGTAATAACAACTATGGCAATGGACATATAACTCATACAAAGAAGTGTTCCTAAACGCCAAAACCGAAAATAATTTTTAAAATTAGCCAGACGACCCGCTATCGCATAAATTAGCTAATCTTGTTTGGGATAAATTAGCATACTCCTAGTAGTTTAACAGTGTGATTTATTGGCACGTTTATGTGAGTTATTATAGAGTATGGGACTATGGAATTAGTTACTGCTGTTTTAGATAGGTTGATAATAAAATATGGTATATTTGTATTGCGTTTAAGCAATAATATGCTAAATATGTCTATTTAAACTAAATTAACTGCAATAGGGTTTATAACCTCTTTTTTAAGCCTGAGGCACTAAATAACAAATACAATAGTGGATATTAAATATTATTACCTCACCAAAAACCAACAAATTTATATGACACTAACATTAAAAGTAGTAACGATAAATAGGTCTATATAAAAAAATACCAATAACGTAACAAGCACTACAACAGCGAGGTTATAACAGATACGCTATAACAAATTAAATAAAAACTAACAGAAATATAATAATACTCCCTGCTTTTTAACATTGACAGATATAATTCAAAGTAACTATACATACAACAGTAGAATACAACTGCAACAATGACTGTGGAATGAAACAAGCTGATTCTGTGGAGTTGATTGCAAACAAACTCGACCATAACGAAGGCTCAGTTTTATTGTCTGTTGCCAAGGCAACCGATATATACTTCTATCAGCAGCCACTCAGCAGGTGTGAGTCCCACCCCTTAATATGAAATTGGCTCTTGTTGCGTGGAGTTTTGTAGGATAATTAGTCATATTTCTTATCTCAAAAACCTCATATTAATATTTCAAATATTTTATTTAAATTACAAATATGAATGAAACACGAGATCTAGAGACCTGCAATTTTACAATATCAGTTAGAAGATACATAGTTCAAGTTCTGGTTTGAATAAAATAGAAATAAGTGAGCATTTAAAATATGTACATATCAAGCCCAATGTAACGCCTTCATATAATGTAAATAAATTAGTTACATTCCAATAGTTTCATCAGAATTAACATCCTTTATCTCTGGTACTATCAGCTTTTCTGTTTGCACACACTGTTTGTATCACAACAAATATCTAATGAAACGACTGTTCAATTAGTTAAACTCAATCAATAATACTATAATGCACGTATAAAGTAAATTTAAGATAATATTTTTCATTTTGTTCACAATATCACATTTATACAAGCGTACCCAGAATAAGCCAGTTATTCGTCTACGTTTATTCATAATCCAATTGATTCCCACTCCAGTGATGTTTCCAACTCAGCGATCTCCAAATTAAACCTTAAAACTCCTCAGTACGATAAAATTCTTGGGATGATAAAAATTAAGTTACAAAAAATTGAATGTTATAATTTTTATAAATCCCAGCAAAAAGGTTGACAAAATAAATTCCCACCCACAATGTCATGTGTTCATAAACTACCGTTAATCATCCCATAATACTTCGTCATCAGTACCTGATCCAAGCAGTAGTTAACAAACTTCCTCAAGAGGATAGTTTTAAACACAGAGTTGATGTAAATATCCCAGCGTACTTTTAGGAATTTATTTGAACCTAGGAAGGAGAATTAACTATATTGTACTATACTATTTTAACTAAATTATATAAACTCATGTAGCAGGCAGTGGTACGGCATCTTTCAAAACAGTGAATGCAGGATTCTGAACAATAGGCAGGAACAAAATAGATGTAGCCTTCATATGCAAACAGGAAAAAAACAATTCACCATCAAAAACTTATCACCCTCAAATCACATAAAATAAACAAATAAATAGTGCTACAATATAAAACTTTTCTCCATTTGGATGGTAGGCATTACTAATACTATGATCGTTTCTAACACTCAATCAAATGAGTTGGCTATTTCGTACAATTTATATGGTATTATGCACATAGTTTTATACAATAACTATGATTGTAAACGTGGTTTTTGTTAATATAGGTGAATTCCTTTTTTGTAACTAGAAAAAACTAAATAATTTTTCACGAGAAACCGAGATTGTGTGGCACGCAATACGAATAGTGTTGAATTTTTGTGGCTTATTGCATAATATCACAAAACGATTGCATTGTAAGAATAACACATTTCACTGTTTTAAATAAGTCTTTAAATGCACCTGAAGCATCATGCAGATATCCATTTAGTCTGGTCCATACAGTATTTTGTAATAACTTTATAAAGCTATTTTGGGAAGAAACCAAAATTTTGTAATATACTAATGTACTTTCATGTGTATGAGGTTGTATTTAAGATGAGAATAATAATTTTATGTTTACGAGCAATACAGCTTCCATCTCATATTACCAGTTGCCGAGAGAGACCGCCTGCATTTGCCGAAAGTCAACATCTCTACTAATCCGTCTGGCAATGCTAGCAATTAATTTTCAGAAGGCGAATATATTTTTAGTGTGTATTCAATAATGTTATCTTGCCAGATTATTTTGTACAAAATTAAACGTGATTTCATTATTGTGAGGTTGCGTTTTAATAATTAATGATTACGTTGAAATACAAGTGCCCTTTTACATGTGACAATAAACAGGACATTGAATGTCATGTCTCCATTATTTTATACGATCAGTAGATTTTTATTAGGCTATATTAACTTGTATTTGTTTCTAGTAATATGTTATTGAATGTATTCCTGCATTTTAGTTTTATTAGAATAGATCAGTATATTGAAATAGTAATACTTTTCTTCTCTTACCATATTTATACTCATACAAATATGAAAGTCTATAACATAATTAAAAATTAAGAAACCCGCCCCATAAGTTATTGTTAGTGTTAGTGTAAAACATTTAAACGTAAAAGGTGTTTTTTTATGAAGTTAGAAGTCAATACGTCAGAGGGAAGAAAATCCCTTTAACATACAGATTGCAGAGAGATATACCTATGGATTCAGTCAAGAATGAAGGAACGACTGGACCGGAAAGACTAACCGAGTGGTGAGTGATGGCGGAATGTATCTGTCAATACAGCGAGAGGTACAAGTGGTTGCCATGGCAACGGTAAATGAAAACATTCCCTACATCTTGTGTTTTATGTTAGATTTTAAAACTGTACGTTCCCAGGGATTCTTTTTTTGGAATTGTGTGCAATTTTATATTTATAATATAGACTCCATGATTGGGAGACCATTTTGTGGCGTATTGAAAACACTTTTTGGGTTACGTTGATGGAGCCCCCAGGGGTATAAAATTCACCACAGGTGATAGAAAGGTATAACGATTATCCCCTCCTCCTGAGAGTTTACAAGTTACCTACATGCGTATTCAATTTATGTTGTAAATCAGTATTAAAATCAGTTGAACAGTGCAGTTTAAATATGGTTTCTTACTTTTCAGTTTTAATTTTCAACATATCCTCAGGTGTCTTAAACTATGTATCATAAATAACAGTACAGTCAGTAATGAGTGGATATAAATCGGTGAAGAGGTAGAGAACTGAAGAAAGTAATAATAATAATTTTTTAATTACATTTTGAACAAAACACTGCATTAGAAAAGTCAGTTTCGTTCTATATACACATTCATACTTACAATACTCATTCCAACATACATCTCTTTCCTATTCACGCCAACAATCATTCATCATAATAATTCATTTTGATTTAAATTGTGATTCTCCTAGCAGCCAGCCATGAACTCTTCGACAGAATAAAACGCAATTGACACCAGTATGCGTTTTAGAAGAGCTTTAAACTGGTCAATTAATCAAAGAGCAACATGTCAGGGACCTACACTGACGTAATGAATCAAAATCCTAGAAATCTATCGAGTGAAATATTATACACGGCAGCGAACGAGATTGCGTTTAAAAATGCTTATCTGGTGATTTGAAAACTTCTGAATGTTCGGAATTTGAATGATTGAAGATATTCCTGATAAACTATCATAAATAAAATAACATTACAAAACCTAGCTGGTGGCTATTTGTAAAAGATTGATGATGGATTGGCTTAATTTAATTTATATTTCCAATTTTATAACACCAGGTGTTATAGTACCAGGTTGAAAACACGTATTAAAAATCCTCATATTAAAAAAAACACACTAATTCCACTAAATAAGTTTATCACTACATAAAATATAAAGAACAGAAGTGTGGCCATTCCTACATGACAACTGTATTTGTATCTATTTCATGTTCTTATGAAATTCTTCCAATTATTTTTCCAATTGAAATGTACCCTGTTCGTTCAAAAATGTCTTTATTCCAAGTAATTTTCGTAGCAAAAGTATAAAGTGTACGTAAATAAACCCAATTTTATAATACGTTATGTTATGCCTGAAAAATAATGACATGCAATGGAGTACGAGATTATCCCAATCAATTTATAAGGTTCAAAACTAAACTTGATTTTATCCAACTTATATGTCATCATGCACTCAAAGCTTAAGAAGATGGAGCAACCGAGTTTTCTACACATGAAGTAGCTATGGTATCTTAAGCTATGATAAAGAAGCTATGATATTGAAAATTCAATATGAATTTTGCTCCAGTTATATTGTATCGTCCTGGTTGTCTCAGACTTGGCTACTAGCATCTTGAGTCATGTTCGTCTGAAGATATCCAAAGAAAGTCGGTGACAAAGAAGCTCAAAACGAACATTTACATCGTTTCGAAATCAGATACGATCCAGTTCGTGGATGAAATGGCAGTCTCATTGTCTCATGAGGTGTACAATTGTATGACTTTGATGTTTCCGATAAAATCTAATACAATAAAAAAAAGATTTTGACACAAAATGTGTCTATGGTAGGAAGGGTTAATTCAATTTTAATATTGAATTTACCTCCAGTTCACCTTCCATGTATTACAGTGTCTAGTATCCGACGGTGTCTCAGACTGGACTACTGGATCCTGGATTCATGTTCGTCTGAAGAGATCCAAAGAAATTCTGTGACGAAGAAGCTCAAAACGAACCTTTACACCGTTTTTTCATCAGATACACCTATACAAAAGTGAAGTGGTAGTGTCATTATCTCATCAGGTGCACGATTTACTGCTTATTTTATACAGTAGTGATGGTTACTGAAATACATGCCCTAACACTGGTCGACACAATTACTGGATACAATCAAAGTAAACAGCGACACCTGCGCCACAGTCCAATAGCTTTTACAGTGTCGCTCAGTATAAATAATCTCTTTGTAAAGTGCACTATTTCTTAATTATGTTGCAACAAAAATTGTACCTACTTTTCACCTAGTTTTCGAACATCATTCGAACTGTATGAAGATCATACGTGGAGTATCACAAACATTAATTACTTATATTCAGAAGTCTTGAAGCTGTGTAATTATTAAAATAAGTTTAAACTTGTCAATTATGTAATGCTGTCAGCGTAATAATCCTAAACAATAATTTTGAAAAACAGTGAAGTTTTAATTTATACTATGTACTAGCAGTTACCCATGGCTTTTACGTGATCTCAGCTTTTTTATGAATAACAGCTTTTCCAAAGGCATATCCTTTATCTCAATAAGTAAAGAATTATAAATATTTATTTTCAATACTTATTACTTCAGTTACTTTGACAAGTTTTCCTAAGTCTTTATTTGAAGAACATCCTATTTCACTCCAATAATAACACAATCTGGCTTATCACCGTAGGCTGTTAAGTAGTTTGTCCTACGTACAGTAGAACTGATTATTAATTTTTAGATTCACCATTCTTGCAAAAAAATATGGCTTTTTTTTCTTGAAATATGGCATTTCTTCTATCAATGTTATTACAACATGTTTATTGAAAGGTAGACCAGCTCTGCAGAACTTCACTTTTGTCGAGTTATACTGAGAATGCTGACTCTCTCTGTTAAGAACGGTACGTAGAAATATTCATTTAAATTAATCTGCATTTTAATAACATGAGGTACATCTTTCACAAAATAAAATTTCAATGGTTCTAGAGATACAATGTTATTATCTTCCATTTGTATAGCATTGACGTTCCAACTACGAGAATTCTCTATAATATCGACCACGTGTTAATAGGTTCTATATCACTTACGGCCGTACTGTACTACTGACTCACCATATCATATTATAACAGTTTTTAGGTAAAATCGTTAACTTTGAACGTTCCTTAATATATTTCTGGAATCACAACTGAAATTTAAAATATTTATTAAAAACGAATGTATGATATTTAAAATTTTAATAATTATTATATTTAAGCTAATTTAAAATACAATATTCAATTTCATGCAACTGGGTCTTAATAAAGTAGTGAGAACAAATACTGCAAAACTGTTTGTGTTCAACCGAATCACAAAACTGACATGTAATGGTTTGCATTAGTGTTACGTGCAGTATTGCAACGTGTGAACAAACAAAACAAAACACTTACCAGTACGATAACAGGATTTCCCGTTATAGTTAAACAAACTGCTGTTAACGGCTCAACCAGCTGTGTACACAATTTAATTTTTTATTATGAAGGCCTTCAAACCTTTGTTTTTTAGTAACACATGTGCTAAGTCGTTCCAGTTGCGGAACCGTTGCAGCGAAACGCAATATTTATTTCGATACATCTCGTCTCGTTGTGTATGTTTGGTTTGCTTCTATGCAACATGACTAAGTTAGTGGACGTAATTTAAAAATACACAATCAGAAGTTTGAAATTTGTTTGAATACAATAATTATTTAGTTTTGTCTTGCGATCAATATTATATATCAAATATGTTTAAAATATTAACACATACACAGAGTTGGAGGGAGAGAGGAAGAAAGACTCTCTGAACTCATTGAAACTTACAGCGTCACACTGTTCTCCTCGTTCCAATACCAATATAGGCATTACTTTCGACGGTTTCGCGTTATCGTGAAAGTTCCAAACTGGGACAGTTCCAGATGCTGCGTCACGCTATTCTCCTCGTTCCAATACCAATATAGGCATTACTTTCGACGGTCGCGTTATCGTGAAAGTTCCAACTGGACAGTTCCAGATGCTGCGTTATTTCCTCGTTCCAATACCAATATAGGCATTACTTTCGACGGTCGCGTTCGTGAAAGTTCCAACTGGACAGCGACCACGCTATCCATCAGCATTATTTCGACGGTCGCGTTATCGTGAAATTCCAACTGGAACCTTTACTTTAAGGTAGTTCCAGATGAAATCCATCATCTCGAAATGAAATCATCTCACTCATTAATTCTTCATGAAACTTCATTCCCATATTGGGAAGAATGAATTGTAATAATCGTGGATGTATATCAACTGGATCACTAGGTAACACCAAATCACAACCTATCTTTGTTTCTGCCGGGGATGTAAAATTGTACTGCTTGTATGATTGTTTATGTGTTTGTCTTGTCTGCAGGGCAACTGAAAAATAAAAAAAAAATGTGACCTCAGTGAAACATGATACGACATGTGATGCGATTAACTCCTATTTTTTTTAAGTAAGTTATTTTTTTAATATTTTTATAATAGCTTAATTGAACAACCAACACTAACACACATACCATTATTGAAAGGGATATTTTATTTCGACAGCAGACAGTGCATTGAAACAAATTTCCGGAAAATCGTGTAAAAAATCCCATCAAATGATACAAGACGATAATCCAATATCATTCCCCAAATTAACAATGTCGGTAATATATATTATATCGTATTGTTGAACTTTTACGTCTTTGAATTAACTAATTTGATTATATATAGTATCAAGAATTTGAATATGTTTACCGGATGTTATGATTAGTTATATTATATTTTGTTTTCTTTGAATTCAATTATTTGGTAAAATAGTGTTATAGTTTCTGATTACCGGCTTTTTTGTTTTTATGTATGTTTTGTTTGTTTCTTTAACATAATAAATATAATAAAGAACACTCTTTCAGGGCTATCAGTTAATCTACAAATGTTTCATAGGCATACACATTTCTTTTATAATTAAAGAGATTCGTGAATCAAATTCAGGTTGTATTGAAAATGTATAATAGTAGTTAGAATACATATGGAAGTAGGGTACTTTGGTATTATCCGGAAGTCACTTTTTTTAACAGTTTTTCTTACTAAGGACCTAAATGACTACATTATTAGAAAGAACAGATTTTATTTAACTAACTATCAATATGACATTACTAATGTAATCATGACGATCGTTTCTTGTTTTATGCCTTTCAAAAGGACACAATGTTGGCAAGGGGACCACTCTGTTCCTATTTACTATTTGTATTAGGCTATACGTATGTACGCATTATAAATATAAAAAGTTAAAGTTAAAATTTACGAGCGTTCATGTTATCTGAGCTTGAGTTTAGATACTATCTCGTGGGCAACCCCACACTCCTGGTGAATAAAAAAAAAAACATCACTCGAGATAGTACTCGGCGGAGTAAGTACTTCTTATGATTCGCTGTTTATTGATATTAAATTCAGCTATTACCATTTATACAAACTTAATGAATGTAAATAAGAGTCGTTTGACAGGTACTTGTCTTCAGATCATACTTTGGTTATTTAAATGCATATGTGACAGAAACGGTCTAGTAAAATATAATTAAATCATGCAAAGTAAGGGCTCTGTGGAGTAGTGGTAGCGCAATCACCCAGCATATGTATATAAAACTCGAACCCGAATCACTCCTCACGCTACCACTACTCCACGTAATTCTATGAATATATAAATATATATATATATATATATATATATATATATATATATATATATATATATATATATACAGGGGAGTTTTTTAAAGTGATCCAATAGCTAACTTTTTAATTACATGACTTAGCACCACACTTTAAATTTGGAACTTGCTCAATTTTAAGTTTCACTCAGGAATACACTTTCAAATTTTTTGAAGATGGCCGCCATTTTCCAATATGGCGCCCAACTTTAAAATCTTTTATTGAACACCCTGTATTTTATGTTGTTTATAGATTCTACTCTACAAAATAAGACATTTTTGCTTCTGAAAGTTTTTCTATATCTCTAATGGTTCAGGAGCTACGTGGACTGGAAGTTTTCGGATTTTTTCGGACTGATGGCGAAAACTTTCAGTCCACGTAGCTCCTGAACCATTAGAGATATGGAAAAACTCTGTGTTCCATAAAAGATTTTAAAGTTGGCCACCATATTGGAAAATGGCGGCCATCTTCAAAAAATTTTAAAGTGTATTCCTGAGTGAAACTTAAAATTGAGCAAGTTCCAAATTTAAAGTGTGGTGCTAAGTCATGTAATTAAAAAGTTAGCTATTGGATCACTGTAAAAAAACTCACCCTGTATATATATATATATATATATATATATATACAGGGTGAGTTTTTATATAATTATTATATATATATATATATATATATATATATATATATATATATATTCATAGAATTACGTATGATATACCCAATTCCCACAACTTATAATTTAAAATGTAGCCTACTTGTAAAACGGGAAATGTCGTTGGTTTTGGATTAAATTGGATTCGCATTATATTTATCACCCATTACTGTTTATAATATACGAGTAAAACATTCAATGTATATCGTTGGGAGGATCATTAACGAGCATATATAATGAGTTGTTTAAAAGCAGTAACACTAATTAAGCTACACATTGATTTTCTAAAGTGCATGAATATAATTTAATTTAGTGGCAGCTAAATAAATGCGTACTTACATATTTCGCAATCTAGAATGAAGAAAAACATACGAAACTTTTAGGAAAAATTAGGTTTCAATTGAGAAAACTTCTGGAAATATACAGTATTAGGAAGCGTACATTAGTTATTATTTCGTAGGTATACAACTTCTTACGAAAATCTCCTTGAAGCCATTAAACTTCAATAAATATGTTTCGATCCATGGCAATGCGTATATGGAAAAAATTGGTGAACATAAATGCAATGTTCAAAAGTTAGTTATGTAGTATTTTAAAACTCTCTTGCAAAACACTAAGAAATGAATACAATTTGTAGTTAATCACATAGTTACATAATATCTTACTACGAATCTGATGTGATTTGCTGTAGTATTCTAAATGAGATTTGGGAATATATCGGGGAGTTTCAGTACGTTTTAAGTTTGTATATCCACGCAGTGAAATCTTTTGATAACTCAATTTAAAATAGAATTTCGTGTTTTTGACAGAATATTAACTCCCATATATTTTTCGTGTAAGCTTTGATATCTGCTTTTAGTGAAATTATGTTAAACTTTTCAATCGCGTTTGTGGTGGTTCACAGATCAATGAACGTGGATGGAGTTGGACTATGATTCGCTGACTATGATTCACTTATCAGTGACCAATATGAACAAAGTCAAATAATTTATTGTTCATAGACAAAACATTGAATAGAACATAGTCGTACAATAAACAAAGACATACAAATTAATTCGTCATAAGTAAAAATTTAAAATAGACTGTTATAGTCGAAGAAATATCTGAGGTGTATAATAAGAAAACTAAGCTAGGAAAAGTCTCCTAAATATTCTTCTATTGAGGAATAGCTTTTACGGCACAAAAACCTATAGATTTGTTTTAATGAAGTTACATTTTCACAATCTCTTATTGTTTCTGGAAGATTGTTGAACAATTTTGAAGGTATTGAATTGGTTTTTTAAATATACTTGTCCGAAACAGTGATGACAATATTACACTTGTGCCTAGTTTCGAATATGTGACAAATGAATTGGAAGGTTCAAGATATTATTGAAAATGAAAAAACAGACTGAATATATGAAAGTAGAAGGTAGAGTTAACAGACCCATGGCAGGGAAAACATCTCGACAGCTGTTACGATATCCCGCCCCACAGATAATTCGAATTGCCCACTTCTGTAATTTAAACACTCTCTCAAGTGAAGATTTAGCAGCGGTTTCCCAGAACATAATGCCATAGGTTAAAAAAGAGAGAAAATAACTGAAGTATATAACCAGCAATATTTTTATGTCAAGGAAAGAGGATAAGTACCTCAAAGAATATAGAGAGCAACTGAATTTGGAGAATAGAACGTTTATGTGATGGTTCCAATATAAATTTGAATAAATATGAAGTCCCAAGTAACTGACAGCATTTGAATTAATCATGGAAATGATATACGGGATAGCGGCATCATCAGAATGGCTCCTTAGACGAAAATGCACTATTTTTTTCATCTGTATTCAAAAAGGAGGAATTGTTCTGGAACCAAAACCTAAGGTTATTCAGAACTGAGCAAACTTTCTAGTTGAGTGTAGTTTCTGATTCAGCATTTAGAGCGACACTTGTATCGTCGGCATATTGAGCAATGTTACTCGTAACTGAGTTCTGGAGATCGTTAACATAATTAACAAAAATAATGGGTGCGATTATTGATCGGTAAGGGACACCTTCAGTGACAGACCAAAATGGAGAGAGGGCGTTTGTGATTTCGACGCACTGGGTTCCGCCAGAAAGATAAAAACGAAACCTGTCCAGAGCAACGCCTCTGACACCACAAGCCACCAACTTTTCGAGGAGACGCCGGTTGCCAATGGTGTCAAAGGCCCCACTAAGATCACAGAACATGCCAGCAGCAGATCGCCTAGTAGAGTCTTCGATATTAGATAAGATTTGATAGCACAGATACAAGAACATTTTACGTCATCCGAGGTTGAACTGTCTTTTAGAAATCCAAATTTAGATTTAGACTCGGTCATAAACCAAACGTTCAAACCATTTCCAATGGTGGGGAGAATGGAAATCTGCCTGTAGTTTGCAGCAGAGAGGTTTCTTTAACTTTGGAAAGACGCCCTGAGAGTTATTATTAAAGAGGGGGTGAGGATAAAGGAATTACTACCCTTTTAATCAAAGAAGGCCTCATGCAGTAAACATCCGTTGATGAACTAGATATGAGTTGGGCAGTAGCACAGAGAACTTCAGCACATGTGGCTGGACAGAGAAAAAGGCATGTCCCGTATATAAAAAGTGGAAAGGAGTGTGGATCACTCCCAACACGAACTACAGGTGACGAACTGTCAAAAACAAAAAAATCATTGAAGGCGTCAGTAATTTTACTGGGTTGGTTTAGAGAGTTTCCGCTAATTGACAACTCACTGATGATTTTTTTTATTACCCCTCTTCTTACCAGAATAATTTGAAATTACCTCCCATATTTTGTAATGTGAATTTCAGCAGATGAAGACTTGGCAAGGGAAATAAGAGCACGATATTCTCTCTTTTTGATTCTATATAAATGGCGTAATACATATGTAGGATAGTCACGCTGCAATAGGTAACTGTTTATAAAATCCTCTTTGGCCTTTGAATACTATCTGTCAGCCATTTAGGCCGTAGTTTCCTATGCATTTTACATTTCACTAAGGGAAAGGCTGCATTAAAGGAAATCTCACACATCCCAAAAAATGTCGTAAATTGTACTTCAACGTCATAATGATAAGATGATAAGAAATCTGAGAAAACTCAATGTGTTTTAAACTGATGCTTAGTTTTATTCGTGTATATGCTAGAACCCCGGTGCTGTTGTAAACAGTTTCACTGGTCGGATGTATAGTAATAAATGTTTTGGAAATATAAAAACAAACAAACTGTTACTAATACAATGTCACTGTATTACAAATCTGTTACTAACAATCTTATCGATTCTACTGGATTTTGAGCGTATTCAATGGATCTGCAGTGCTCGCTTTTTGTAATGGTCTAGAGTTGACTAATACCAGCGGCTGAAACACTCGTCTAAATAGTGACAGACAGAGAGGGATATATCAGTTGTCATGGGAACAGACGGCTAAACCGAGCATTTCGTTACGGTCAGTATTTTCTTTGCAATAAATTTCACTGAATTGATTGCATTAATTAATTAATTCTCGATCATGTTTTTACCGGGTACATCGTTTCATACTCGGTAATATTTAAAACTATAAATACCAATGGATTAAGTTCTATTACAAACGTGTAAGAGAGATACAATCAAGTATCGAAGCTGTCAATAATATATCACTACAAATTGGGACGCTTTTTTACTTAAAACAAAAATACAATTAAACCCTTTACAAATATAGTTTTCAAATTTTAAAAGTTAACAATTTTATTCAATTAATCATTTAAATTCGCCTCGGATTTTAAGAAATTGTGCTTTACTTATTATTGCATTGGTTTTTATTTCTAGCTGTATAGCTTTAATGGCCCTTGAAGTCTAATTTCCACTCCAATCTCAGTTAATAGTTTTTCTTTTATGTTTAGACCGTGAATAACTGACGTTTTCATTATGTTAAGTTCCGAAGAAAACAAGAACTTTTTATTTTGCATATCATTAAATTCAAGTAAGATAAATAAAATTTAATTGACATTTCCTAATTTCCCTCTGGTTGTATGTATTTAGGGTATAACCAATAAATAATTATCTGACAAACTGCCGAATTTCATGAAACCAACATTTTCGAAATCAGTTCGGCAACTTATTCTTGCTAAGGAATTGTCTGATGATACATAACTATTGCACGTGTTTGGAAAACTGTAATATATGTTAGATGATGACGATGGCAAATAGTAACAACTAAAATTTCAGAAACAAAATCCATGATTTCCATTTAATTCATGTGACATACCTTGAACTATTGTCTGAACCATCCCTTCTACAAACATCATATATCTGATTTTTCTTAATCTACACTCACTCTTTCATTACTAACTCTCCAGTATATATAACAGAAAGTTAGCACACGCGTTATGACTTATGCACACGTGTCTTTTGCCCTCTACAGGCAATTTAGCTACTGTTAGTAGAGCTATTTCTTTTAAATATAAACACTGTTCGAGCACTGTTGTATTTACTCGAATATATATCGCTAGGAAAATAAATGCATCTTAAATTCCAATAACGCAGGGAGAAAAAAAAGTTTAGGATAGTTGAGTTATTGAAGTTATCTGCTTAATATAGAGTTTACATGCTTGAAGCTTTTTAGAACGTTTTATATATCGTGCTAATATCTTACATCTAGTAAGAGAGTTCTTTACTGATAGTACTAGACATGCATATCAACTCATTAGGATGGCTCTTGTCTAGTAATCTAATTATTACTTTCTTTGCCTGCTCCAGTTATTACTGAATATTTACATTCTCTAACTATTCTAAAACTGCAAACTCTGACACTGCAAACCTGTTACTTCTCTCGAGATAGTGGGAAAGTTATCGCTACAAATGCTACAAATAATACATCAAATAAGTGCCAAAGTTTAGCCATCACAGCACACACAACTGTCCGATCACATATATAGTCCAAACTTACCCCGAAACTCATTTACACCAGTTCCGCGAAATTTTCGTGTATTGCAAAATGTATATTAATCAAACTATTTCAAAACAGATTCGATATCAATAAATAATAATATAAGGACTGACAATGCAAGAGGTACAATCAGAATCTTTCATTAACACAATGAGACATCAAAAACACATTAACACGTTCCCTGCAGATAAACTCTAGTTAACAACTCTCATCAGTGTCGAGTAAACTCATCTGTGCCAATGGAAACTGGTATCGGATAAACACACTGCCACCGCATTGCTTTATATCAGCATCATATACCTGGAAGTGATTAACACCAATGCGATATCAAGAGCAACATCAGTCACTGACTCACTGCAAGAACCGTTTCTAAATAGCAAACATTTTAATAGTGATCATATTTATTGCTTTAAAAAAGTGAAAATTTTAAAATTAAATGTGTTTAATTTCGTTTACCAGCGTAATGTTGATCTATCATCAATCTTGTTTAGTTACTCACACCAAACTGTGACTATAATTAATAGCTCATTATTTATAACAAAAAATACCACGATACATCCAGAATATTTACATAATACAAGTCAATTAAAAATTTCACTCTATTATCTATTGCTACTGGAATATATTTATATCGAAATAGAAGAATGTTTTCATTACGATAAACGTTTGCACCAACTGCGATCGTTTGGAGACAAATCCATTGAAGTTTACAAGTTCTTCATCATAAAGGCAAATATTTTTAAAGTTTAATTTATTTTTGAAAACATTGCTAAGTATAAACACTTAAATTTCTAAATATTTTTAGAACTAATGGAGAAGAACCCAGGCTAAACATGTGCCTAGATGTTTTAGGTTAGAATACACTACAGATATTTATGTAAGGTAGGGCTTGTCCTTATTTCACAATAACTGTTTTACTACAAAAGTGACAGCAATAACTCATTTTCGCTGTGACATGAGAAGCCAATCTAGACCCTTTCTTCACATTTCATCCATAGATTGAATGTGTCTAAAACACAATAGCATCCCGGAAAGACCACTCTCAATAGTAGTAACTTTATGAAACGTGCTATTACTATAAATATCATTACTAATAATTTTCATATAGCTTTAAGTAAATCATGAATAATTCATCTCCTCAGTCGCATTTAAATCAAAATTATTAACGTTATACACTTTTAAACGTTTCCTCTAGAGTGTTGATGTTATTTTGTAAAGCAACTGAAACACGTACAGAAAGATATGTTATTTAATATTGCAGAAGAGACACAGTACTGAACTAAAATCCTGTATAAGGGAAAATCAATATTTTACGATATATTTGACAATATTAGTTTCTTCAGTTTACTTGCATGACCTAAATATTATCAACTCTAAATTTCATTAGAGCAAACGTAAACTGTAATGAACTGTGGTGAAAGTAAAATTAAACGTGAACTGTGCATTATGAATCAAATATTGTACAAAATAAAATGTTGTATTTCATCATATGTATCATTTTATTAACAAAAAAACTCAAAATAATTGAATTTATGTTTTATACATATAGCTTTTGGCGTCCAGCTGGATTACATTTTATTTTGAGCCTGATATACATAAGACATATGAAATCGTAAGCAATGGTTCAGCAAACACGTATAACCTACCGTTTTGTATTTTTACAACTACAGTATATCTACTGTAGTATTAAAGTTTTCCTTCCTTGATCCCTAAGTATAATGTAAAGTCATATTTAAATCTACAACAATGATAGTCGTGATGGTGAGTGACGCAGGTAAGTTGCTGTAATCAGCGACACGTGAGTCAGTTGCTGGGCTTTAATTTCCGTTTTGCTTCAGTAAATGTGAGAAGGGGGTTTCACATATTCTCTTGTTGGTACGTTTAATTACAATCATTCTGACTCGATACCTTTGTCTCCCCTTCAACAACTCTACAGATTACATTGTCTTAATTACAAAATTACATTGGTTGTGTAAACTTGTTGAAATGTTAATATAAAGTCCACAATAAAGATTACTGGTTATAGTTTTATCCTAAATTTGATGACGAAAATGTGATACCAAACCGCGTTGAAACACTGTTAATACAATTTGAGATATTTAAGCCTCGCTGTGGAAAGGTATCTAGAAATGTAAATAATTGAAATTTAAAGAGTCAGTGATGCAGTAATAAAAGTAAGTGATGTTGTGAAGCTGTCCACACCTGCCCCGCGAGACACTTAACCGGCCCGCAGCCAGTTAGCAAAAATTAATTTCCAGTGAAGCGACGACGGATTTTGATTTTAGTACTACTAGTACTACTTTATTACTTAGAGGTTATCTTTTAAATAATATTTCTTACATATGTTAATATATTATTAAAATATTAAAGTGCATTTTACTTCAATATTTGTCACGGCTAAATACTCAACCCTACAATCTATTACAAAACGCTAACAATATAACCAATTTTACATTCTCACTCTCAGTACACAATACCAATTGCTGAGTTGTTGTTGGCGGTGATTAGACGTTGCGCCTACAGTTTACACATCGTGTAGTTTGTTTTTGCCTAAAAAGAAGAAACCTAATAGGACCCTGTGTTCAATAATAAAAACAGAGTCAATACACTTTTTGGTAGAAACATATGCGATTGGAGCTTTATTTATGAAGAAAGCGTTTACGTGTTGAAATATTGAACATTATGCAACCAAACTTTGTAAAAGCAAACATGCTCAAATTATTTATAAATTGATTCTCGGTACGGATCCGGAACCAGTAAAAAGTCGGAGATATTAAGAGCTTGCATCTTAAATTAACTAAACACACTAATCATTAAACATTTTTGGATTAATGTAAAGTTGAAAACCTTATGCCTGAAGGGTTACCTTTCAATTCTGTGGAACGAAATCCGGTAAAAAAATCCGGTTTTGTCTTCTGCATGTAAATCATGACTTAAAGAAACAATTGCACGTCATCATTGTGAAAAAAACCTCCTCCAAAATAGTACGTACAACATTTTATTAAACACCCTTTAATAACATTCTCGAAAGTATCCAAAATAGATGAAATAAAGTTCCTGACATATGCAAGATCCTTGGGAAAGACGACACGGTAAAAATCGTACCAGCCGATAAGGGCAAGACTACAGTCATAATTGGCTCAGTATAGTTTAAAGACAATATTGTTTAAACTATAAATAATGGAAAATGTGCAGTTTCAAATAAATACCTAATTTATTCCTTTAAACTTAACGAAGTGAACCCCTTAAGAAAACACAAAGCATATATTCAGATGAATAAAGATCTTAACTAACACTTTATCATAACAAAATCCCATATATATCCAAAAACCTACCATCCCTCTCTTGCTTATTATTACTTCTGTTATTTAAAGTGTTGAAAAATGGAGTCACACTGAATTACTCACAAAGACGCCTTCTGTAATCAAAGTAATGTATTATAACCATACAGGTTGAGTTAAAACGGTAAATTATTAGGATTCACGCGCAAACATTGCTAATTTAACAATTTTCTTTCAGAAATCGAATGTGAATATTTACACAAGCCCCTTTCATTGTGATGTACGGTGGCTTAACAGATAAAAAGTACAGCAAAGGATATAACAGGCCAACAAGCCTGTAGAAGAGATTTAATATTATCGCAGGCTATGGAAACTTCCATTAACAATAAATATTACCACTTTATCAATTTTTTAAGCTTGATACTTAAAAAATGTAACAAACAGAGTAAACTTGTTACGATTTAAAAGTTGTAAAAATTAAATTGCGGTCTTTGAAAATCAGTTAGGGAAGACAATTTGGAATTATTTTACATCTTGCAAGAAGTTTGTCAGTGAAGAGTACCTCTCCCATCACATTATGTAGTCATATCATTGTGATACCACTATAAGTGAGGAATTTTCAATTATATTTGCAGTCTTCAATAATCTTTAAACCGCAGAAAACATAAAGCTCTTTGATAATTCTAAAAGTCATCAAATAAGTTTAAGTTTAAAATGGACTTACATAACCTCAACTTGATATCTGCAAAGGAAAGCTTAAAATGGTAATACAAGCAATGCTACAAGAATACAGATCTTCTATTTTACAGATAGGATTTTAAATGTATTTCGTGGTATAGTTTAGTATTATATATAGTATTTTTTCTTCATTTAGTTAGTTTAATTGAATGATAAATTATTAGTACTAATCAAGAAAAAAATTCTTAAACATTAACGTTTTTTTGTCACATCTTTGAGTGATGACTGCAAAACATTTTACAACTAGAATGCTTTCAGTATTTATTTCAACATAATTATATCTGTAATAATGGGTTAACTACTTAGGTGGTGTTTGGATAGTTTAACCGCATGGTAATGACAGCTTAAGTGAATTCCCACAACATTATAAACTCTATAGTTATAATGGTATCAATATGTATATTCAAAAAATGTTGCTAACTGTATGTGGGAGTAATAGTGATGTTTACTTATTGTACAGTTGAAAATGTAAAGCCAGTAAAGTATTACATATACGTGGAGTGTGTAAGACCTAACGTGTAACAGTTTAGCAGATCAGTCGGGACGTGATCAGGACATTTTACACTCCATTTACTCCACATCTCTGGTCTGATCACGCTTTTGCTGTAAATTCAACTCGTATAGGCTGGAAGATTCATAAATTGGATTATATTACTTTTAACATATACCTATTTCTCATTTTATTACTTACTATGGTAAGAAAATAGTAACTTAATAATGGCTACCACCATATTAGTCATTATTAAGGACCCGACAGGCTCTTCTTATAATTTTAACACTGTCCGTCTGTCTATCTGTCCGCGTTTGTGCGATAACTCTTGATAGAAAGCTCTACATACTTGAAACTCGGTACATAAGTTCCTTTAAGATGAAGGAAGATTTCTATTGGTTTTAGGATTAAAAATTAAAAGGGCTGTCCATCTATCTGTCCTCTGCCTCTTTCGTCATGTTCTGTCGGGTTCTTCTGTACTCCGTTAAATCGAAATATTAATATGAAAGTAATTTTTTTTAAGGAGTGACCGATTCCCGAGCGGCATTCTGTTCGTCCTCATGGGCAACTGGCCTGTGCGAAGAACTTATCAGATTAAGTGGGAGAGTCGATACAGTACAAGGTCGATGATTATGATAAAAAGTGCAACGGTCACAGACAGGATTTGACCTGCGCTATCTCTAACTCAGACCCAAAGTCCAACGACAGATGGCTCGGCCATGGGCACTCCCTAATCTGTACATTACTTATAAATATAGTATGTTTGTTTTTCATATATTCTCGTTATATTTTACAATAACTGTTTGTTCATAGTAATATTATGGTTAAAATAAATCAAATCCGAAAGATGTATCTATTGGAAATAATTAACTATTTCTGACATGGGTTGTAAACTAATTGAAGAAGAAAATCAAACGATACGTTCCTATGGATGAACCTAATTCTGAGGATTTACATTCTCCTTGAGTTACTTTTATATTTTTTGTCATTTACTCAGACGTGTTTACAAAAATTATTGAAAAGTATTTACGTCAGCTATACTTCTTAATCAAGTACATTGCCTTATTTATCGCTGCCTTTGTTAGACTATAATGTATGAAACGTTTGCGAGTTGATTTAAAAGTGCGTCCCAAATATAAGATTTGTTTACCCTAAATAACAAGGATACTACAACAGCAAGGTAAGAGTACGCCACACTAAGTATCGTGTAACGGACTTAGCTTAAGTTGTGTGCAATATTTCAAATTTATTGTTCATTTCATTAGCCTATACGTGTTCGTAAAATATTTAGATTTAAAAAATTTAGAGATGTGAAAATTACATGTAATTGTAGTTTGTTCGTAAATTGATTTATTCTGTAACTTTCTCTTTGCTTTCATGTTACCCATAAGACCAATGTAATAATACCAATGTACTATAAGACCAATGTACGCTGTTGCCAATGCCTAGTCAAACTACATACAGTACAAAGCATCATCATTACAAAGCCATATATACAAAGTTGTCTTTTAGACATTAAGCTGCATACAAATGTCAGATCTACAACTCAGTTCGTTCTCTAAATATCATCGTGCGGCCAGACACATAGACTTTAACGGACAGAAATAAATTACATTTTTCCAGCCCCTTTGCCAATGCTCAGCTAATAATGTTTTAACGTATCCGCATTTTTGCAGTTGGTAACCTCTGTCCCGTATGTATCAAATTCCATTCGTTCTGAATGAAAATATGTTCTTTTGTACTAATTTTAAGATGAACAAAGCTCTAATAATATACTATCGTGCTGAAATAAATCTGCAATTTTAAGTTTTACAACGAAGGATAAAGTTTTATTACTCAACTCTCACAAGCTTCTAATCAAATAAATAAGCAGTTCAAATATTAAATGTGTTTTAACTTTTTGACATATACATACAACTGCACAAACATTAACAGACAGCATTATTTACATAACTTATGTAAAGAAAATTTGAAAAGTGCATAAAACTAACTCCTGAAGACTACGTTCGGTTCACAACTTCCCGCGTATGTAGGAGTCATTATACAAAAAATAGCTGTAAATATTTGTCTTTTAGGGAAATGTTCAACAGTGGCCATTACCCCTTTCTCCACATATTTTAATAACAAGTATCTACCGTTTTTTTGTTAGGTTAAAATACAGTCGGTACAAAATTAATATTTTTCTTTATTTCTTGAATACATCTTGTCAACAATTTGTGACCCTGCATTGAGTTAAAGCCAATTAATAAAGTTTGTCAGTTACTCATATTAGCAAATACAGTACTTTAGTTCTGTACAAGATTTAAAAAAACATTTTCATGTTTGACAAGAGTTTTCCTTAGATAGTAGTTTGTACACTTGCTTATCACAAACCACTGACGTAGTTTGCTTTGTGAAAAATATTCCTCCAATAAGCTGCTACAGAAACAGTGACATTCTTTAAACAGAAAATGAATTTTATTTATCTTATAATGGACGACTAACATGTAGGCGGATATTAACCTCATAGAGAGGGGAGCTCTGACAGCTATAGAGCTTCCGTCTCCTGATTGCTTACATTGTGTTTGTACTGTGTTTAAGATTTATTTTTGTTACAGTAAAAGGAAAGTTTGCAATATTTTTTCTCAAGACAAGAATGGAAAATTTTATAATTGTGTATTGCATTGAAATAATATTTTGTAATAAACACGTCCGTTTAAAACAAAAATATAACACGCTTTACTATGCAATACAGTGGTACACCACACCAAGTTTGGCGTAACAGGACACGCTGGGGATGTTACGTCTATAGCTCACTACATTATAGATGTCCTGAGGACAGATATAGTCAAATAGTCATACACAACAGGGTTTTTATATCCCCAGCAGAAAAAAGATTAACTGTGTAAGCCTGGAGAGTAGTGGAGTTCAATGACGCACTTCCAAATTCTATTGTTACAAACGCCATCATATAAGTCATAAATTCTTGAGTCTTAAGTCATAAGTCTTGTCTCCATATAAATAAACCGGTATGCGAAATAAACTTTACACATGTTCTAGAAGTATCTTAGCAAATAATACTTTCACATTTTTTTTATTAAATTAGGTTTAACATCAGTCTATAAAATGATAGTAATAAAAACATGTGAGGTGGGTTATTACAGTACAAGACTGAGCTGAAAGTAAATATTTTAACGGTAACTTTTAAATTTACTTTCTAATCAATATTTTTTTTTCTTTTTACTCTAGAATAAAAGTTACCCATATTAAAATTCATATTATTGTACACGGTTAGTTTACAAATATGTTTATTTTCGGCAAACATGTAGACCAATAAACAGGCAAAAAGAAATTAAATGTTTACAGCCCCTCAAATGATAGATTTTGGTAACGCTCAGCCAATTAGTTCTTGCATTAAAATATTATTTTGTAGTACACACGTGTTGAAAAGAAATATACCAACGGTTATATTACATTAGCCGTAGAGAATCTGCCATAAGTTGACAAACAGTCATATGTTCTATTAGTAACATTTGATTACTAAGTTTATTAAATCCTTTAATTTTGTCCGTAAGGAACACAAATTTTATTTTATTTCGAGAAACTTTTACATAAAAACATTTAAATGGAATGGGAATTATGACTTATAGATTCTTTTAAATTATATTGACAAACTTACGATACGTTTGTTTATTGAAGAAAGACACAAAAGTTGCGGGTTTAGAATAATATTTAATGATTAAGGTAGGTCTACTCGGGCTTTTGCCACATATTTATATGTGTGTTATTTAAATAAAGCAAACCGATCGGATGGAAGGGAAGTGTCCACTTGATTAAAATACTAGATAAAAATACTATCAATATTTTTGTAACTACGTATATCTTAAAAAAAAACTTGTATATATAGTTTTATATAGACGATTTACAAAAAATAAATTTTAGAACAACTTGCGTTGAAAATTTTTACTCCTAGGAAGAAGTGTTTCATGTATTCGGCACATGTCTTTAGTTTTCTGGATCAGTGTTATTTGCATTCTTTGGCTTTCACATTTATGTCACCTTCCACTTGACTTAGCTCGAAATTGTATACAGCAGGCCTCGGCGGTCCCACTTGCTCGTCTTCTCTGTAGACCTCTACTAAAATACATACAGCTTTTTTCTGAATCATTGTCTGTCGATGTAAATTCATACATTCTCTTTTCTCTTAGTTGCATTATATTAAAATATTTACATTTTACAAAACACAATGTAATTTTAAATTCATATTATATAGTCTCCAAATTGTTGTTGTAGACCTATGTTTTATACACTTCTTATAAATTAATTAATACTAGTTTATTTTGCTATCAATAAACAAAAGTACCAATTCTATCCTTAAAAATAAATATGTTATTTTGAATCTTTAATTGATGAAGTTCTGTAGCTAAAAGTTAAATATTCCTCTTAAAAGTAAATTTCAAGTGAGGTTTCAATCTTAAATGTAAAAGATCAGAATAGGTCAATGTACTGGAAATCTAATTTTAATTTTAAACGATTTTTAATCATTGAAATAAAATACTGAAATATCTGTTCCTGTATGTACAGGGTGTTCGGAAGAGATTGTCACATACTTCTTGTTGAGATTAGTTGTGTTGTTGTATTAATGCCGTTTTAAGACTCAAGAATGAAAACCATGGGAGCTTTAAGTCCCATACATCTAAACACAATGAGAGATATTTTAAGTTTTACATAACAACGTTCCTAAAACGAATTCCGAAGACCAAATACTGGAAATGAAATATATTTCTATACATTTACATATAGTCAAACTCAAAATATTTTGGGAATCGATAAGAAATTTCCTAGACCATAGGAGCATTTTGTTTTTTTATAACTGCACTGCCAAAATATTATGCTACATCAAAATGTTAACAGAATCAGGTATATAAAAGTTTAGCAAGCTTCTCCTTTCTACCGTCACTATCAGATTACGTATTAATTTTCAATTTTTTTTTTCAAAATAAATATTAACTTAAGAATTTAAAATATGCAATTGGTAACCTACTTGCTGGTAAGTCAGAATCTCCAAATCATTTCGGATATCAAATATTAAGAACGTTCATATAAATGTTTTCCCCAAGCTGCTTCATCACAAGTTGAGTCAAAGTGTTGTCAAATCTGTAGCTCTACCGTTGTTAATGGAATCAACTATACATTGTTGCTAACAGATAACTTCCAAACAACCAAGTAACTTCTTCATTTAATGCCTTATTCAATTACTTGTAATTCAGTTGAGTTTGGTATGTAATTAACTAGAACAAGAAACTTTTCAACTAAGTCAGACTTTCTTCTCTTTCAACACGTTCTTCTTTCTAATAGATATGAGAAACTTGTTCATATAAATGTTTTGTCCAATACCATAATTCAGTTCATAACTACAGTATATATCAACAGCCCTTTCTTGAGAAGTTGAATGAAAATTTATCTATGTGACAAGTTAAATATCGCCTCCATTTCCTTACAACAGGGCTCATAAAATTACATAATAGACTCTTTTTTTAAAACAACACCCCGTGAAAGCAAAACTTATATTTTTGATAGAGGGTAGCTCCATTTTAAATCGAAATACATCGGTTTGTTGAATGATAAACTTAAAATACCTGTCGGTGTGTTGCATTGTTGCTGTTTTTGTTGCACGTGAGTAGAACATAAAGCAAGGCTTAATGCAATTAATGAATTCAGGATTTGAATTTCTATTTACTCTTTAAATTGTATTTTATGTACACTCATAACGTTACACTTAACATAAAACCCTCGACAAAAGTACAAAAGTGAAGTCAATAAAATATTTGTTGAAGAAAATCGCCAACGTTCAAAATCATTATCGTTTTTCTGTCGGAGTAATTAAAACTGTAAAAGTCCTCGCGGTTTGTCTAGCGTAGAATCCTATTTAACGTAATTTTTGTAGCGCTTGTCTTGGGATACCGTTTGCTTAGTTTATCCGCCTGACTGTCAAACATCATCATCTCCTGAAAATACTATAGATTAAAATTTATTATTTTATGTAACAACAAAGTACATTTATTGCTCACATTTTGTTATAATAATTATATTATGATTGTTTACTGAAATAAGTACTAGCCATACGGTGAAGTTTATTAAATACGCTTTATTTTAGTGCACTAATGTTACGAATTGTCTGAAATAGATTAAAGGAGTCACGAATCCCTATGGATTTTTATGTTAAAAATGTGTGGAAACCTTGTGGAAAAGCCTTGGAGCTATTACATTTAAAAAATACTTTATGATCCACATTTCATCATAAGCTAAAAAAGTCAATGATTTATTTTCAATTTAAAAATTATTTCAAATAAATATCTTATTTGTATTTTGTCCTAAAGGTACTTTCATTTTCTTTTCTTAAAATATGAAAGACTTTAAACATTATATTAATGAAACTAAGTTTCCAATATTCATTAGTTATTGCCAAAAAATTAAAACAAACTAAAAGTGCATTTGAGAAATTTCATATATGCAGGATTACCAAGACCTTCTTGCTGCACATATTCATATTCAAATCTTTTTGGTTAAACTACTTTTCTACTATTTTCTTTTCTGTAGTTCGCTGAACTTTATCACTATATATTATTCTCTCATCTCTTTTCTTAAATGCTAAAACACAAGTCTTCCCTAATTCAAGTTTTAACTCTATAGTGTATAGTATTCAGCCCATTGGCGCTTAAATAACCTCAGTTTTAAATGTCCCGAACTTGACCCTTTTATTGATAAAATTTGGTCTCTTTCACGCCATAAATTGTCGTTTCAAGATTCGTTTGGATCTTCTGTATTGTCGATAACACATTTCTTGGAGTTTTTTTTTTCAAAGAACAAGGGTCCAATCGCTAACATTTGAGCTTCAGGAATATGTACAATTTTCATTGTGACCATAGAATATGCATTTTCGCCTTTATATGCTTGAAGCAAGTATTGTCATCGTTAGGACGTAATATACTCGGAGTTTTCCTTTGAAGATGATACGAAAATACTCTACCCAAATTCCTTCTTTCATTGCTTTAAGATTATGGACCAACAAATTATGCTTTTAATTGCATCACCAAGACACAACGATGCAGACGATCACATGGTTATTGAATAGCTTTACTAACAGGATACATAGCATATGGAAAAATATTATATATATATATATATATATATATATATATATATATATATAAGTATACTGTAAAAGTATATTGTAAATGGTTACTATAATATATTTGTGTTTATTGACTGGATTTTGAGAATTTTACCATGTTTGTGAGAAAGTTTTTCAAATTTTAAATTTTGTTCTAAATTTGTGATGGCCATTTTTGACCCAACAAAGCTATACATTTGGAATCTGCCAGCAAAACGCTATTAGCATAACTTTTAGACTAACCTAAAAGGGCTACTTATGTTTTACCATATCAACGGTAAAAATATTGTTATTTTTATAAGTTTCTATGAGTATCATTATCACCTAAGTGTGCAGCAGGCCCTACCATTACGAAATAGGTGTTGTTATTATTATTAGTATTATTATTTTAAGAATTGCAAATTTCAAGTATTTTAGGCTTAATGAAAGATATTTCTATTTTCACGTATTAGAACTACTTATATCCATTAAATTGTTATAACTTTAGTGGTAAACATATTAATATTTCAAGTCTATTAGTATTACATGGTTTTAACCATATACGTACACTGTCATACATTTTTAAAAAATACAGGGGTGGATTTTTTATGCATTTGTGAAATTAGTTTTAAATTTCTTTGGTTATTATTTCGAATTATTACATTGAAAATAATAATGCCATTGTATAAACTATAATTGTTCATACCTAACCAGCTATGATGTTTATTATATTTATTTTTATATTCACAGATGTTCACAAGAGCGTATCTGGACAGAGCGACATAATAATACCCCACTTACAAGAACCACAATAAGCTTTTAATTAAATATCCGTCATCGAAGCTCTATTACACTGCTGACAATGTCAGCCCCTACTTTATTTATCGTTCTAAAACAATGATCATTAAAGAAGAAACAACAGGGTTGATTATTAGTTTTAAATGCAGTATTTAAATACTAATGCCAATATTTTACAAGTGACCTGCCGTTGACTGATGATGTAAGTTCACCCCTTGGCCCAGTTTTTCGTTCATCTGATCTGAAAGAAAAACCACTATTTCACTAATTAGACATGTTTTTACACAATTAGCCATATTTTAATACATTGACTAAAACCCATCTTTAGAAGTATTGTTTTATATCGTCTTGTCACCGCGCGCTTGTTAGACAATATTCGGTCTTGAGCAAATGTCATGTATTCTTTGTCTGATTCAATAACAGCATACATGCTAAATGCAATATTTAACTAGTTTTTAAATAATTATTAATTTTATAAACTACGTAGTCTGTTAGAAAGCATTTTTATGAAAACAGGGTTGGTTGTTTACCCAAAATTTGAAGTGTTTTTACCTATCACTTAAAATTATTTAGTATTTGAAATTATTCATTCTCGCTCCTCAGAAAACCTATGAAGAAAACTTTCATTATGTAAAAAAATACTAACTCTTTTCGCTAACAATACAAATAGTTTCTTGAGATTGAAATATATAAGTATTTTTAAATATTTTAGTTCTGGTAATCTGAGTCAAGTTCGATCAGTTGCAAATAGCGATATGGTAATACTCTATTGTACAGGTTTTGGGCAATAAAGTTAAATGACACATGACATTAATTAGCTAAATTAATATTTTCTCTACAGCAGAGTCGTGAATGGTGACCCATTAAAATGTAAGTAACAACATTAATTTCAGATTTGCAGGAGCACTAATAATAGTTTACTTTAAGGGCCGAGCACATTAATGACTTCATATTAAAGTGTAAAATATTAAAGAATGATTTAGTCAATAATGTGTTTGCCTTTGCTCAGGCCTTCCGGTCTTGTTTGAGAGTGCCGTAATTTACGAACGTGGGACTTACTGCAAATTGACTCGCTTACCAGTCATACTATGATTATGGAGCCGTTCATGTTTATAGTGAAAGCCCGAGTCCAGTACAAATTTCAATTACAAGTAACTTTGCTATTTTTGAACTGAAGTACATAAAAATATATTCCTCAAGTTCTGTTTATGGCATGTATATTATAACAGCGACAATTACTTCTAATTGCTAAGATTTATTTTCTGAATCAAACCTCAGATTGTGGCAACAGTATTGTGTTGTAAAGTATGAAAATATATGTATTTGACTGCGTAGGATGTTCCATCACTATAATTGTTTATGGTTTTGAAATATCCTTGTTATACAATAAGTTTTGTTATATTCTACCAAGCCCTTACTATTTAATGACAACTACGTAGACTAGTACAATAGGGGGTGTTATAATAGCTTAAAGGATTCTTTAATGAATATCTGTCACAGAGACCCGATTTTAATGAATGTTCGCTGACAGGATCGGATAGCATGAACACAAAGGAATTTAACTGACCGAAGCTCCAGGAGCTGGACAATTACCTTTGTGACAGCGTCAGCTCCCGACAGAGAAGCGACGCTTATTGTCAATATCACTCGTGCTTCTTAGATTTATCTTTTACAAGTAATTTATTATCTTTATGTACACTTAAATTGAACCAAACTGCAAACTTAGGCTTTTCCTAAGTTGTATATTTATGAAAATCAAATATCTCTTGTCGTTAAAACTAACAGAATACATTAGTTTGATACTTACATTTTAGTCGATACATCATACAAATGACAATATTATAATTATAATTTACAAATAGTATTATTAGATAAATACATCTTTTTGTGTATATTTCTGTGTATGTGTAATACCTGTATAATGCTAAGGCATTGCAGTTATGTTCTGGTTCAGTTCTCAAAACTAATTTCCCGTGGCACAAACTAAGGATTTTTGTATTTATTCGTTTTCATAAAGCAGCATCTGTTTGGAAAGTTAGTCATTATACCACACGTGGCTGATCACTAATAGGCGACCCTTGCGGTTACCGCCAAATTGTTCGCCATCATTTTTGGTTCCGTCATAACAAAATTTAGATCTTTAAGCTACATAGCATTTTGGTAATAAACAACGCAATTTAAAAAAGTAATTTCCCCTGTAGGCTATTATTACACGACTTTATAGTCTTTCCTAAACCATTTTTTACTATAAAGTTATGCATGTATATACAGTATATATATATATATATATATATATGTGTGTGTGTGTGTGTGTGTGTGTGTGTGTGCGTGCGTGCGTGCGTGCGTGCGTGCGTGTGTGTGTGTGTGTGTGTGTGTGTGTGTGTGTGTGTGTGTGTGTGTGTGTGTGTGTGTGTGTGTGTGCGTGCGTGCGTGTGTGTGTGTGTGTGTGTGTGTGTGTGTGTGTGTGTGTGTGTGTGTGTGTGTGTGTGTGTGTGTGTGTGTGTGTGTGTGTGTGTGTGTGTGTGTGTGTGTGTGTGTGTGTGTGTGTGTGTGTGTGTGTGTGTGTGTGTGTGTGTGTGTGTGTGTGTGTGTGTGTGTGTGTGTGTGTGTGTGTGTGTGTGTGTGTGTGTGTAATATTCTATTTCTAAATATATGAAACAAAATTATTGTTAACATTATTTTTAGGAATAGTTTTCATATAAGACATTATTAAGTATCTGTGAAGTTCAATATATTTTGAAAACTAGAGATTAAACTCCAGACAATATATAGGTTTGATCAACACAGCACAGACAAGTTGTCAAGTTGTTTCTATAAAAGCAACACAATTGAAACAATATATTAATAATAATATTAATACATTACTGCAGTTTTAATAACTATTAGAAACCATCAGCGATAAATGTACCGATAGACAAAAATTTAATTTATTGATTTAACAATATTTTCTAAGCATTTGCAATAGTAATTAATTGCATGATTACCTTGTTACTTTTTCACTACAAACGGGTTATGTATAAAAGTAAAATTTGGAGTTCTGGTTAGTAATCGAGTAATAGCAGACTTTAAGGAGAACGTTAGTTAGTCATCCTCGGAAATGGAGGGCATGGCATGGGGACCTTGTTTAATGAATAATATCTCGGTGCATTACCATGCAAATACCAAGGGGAAACAAGGAGTTTAGTATTTGTACAAGATTTCTAGTTTCGACAAACCATTTTATGTTTTCCTTTTGCTGTAGGACGATGAAGACAAAACTCTGCACAAATGTGAACAGTCTCCATCTGGAAAAGTTTTATTGATTGAGAATAAACAATTATGGTAACTCTCATGTTCGTTCACGCTTCTGGACTTTCATTGTATACTTCTAGTAACTTTGGAAGGCTACTATCATTAAATATTTAAAAATATACAAAACATAAGTATTTTGTTGTGAAATTCCAAGGCTTGAGGACCATAGGATGTCCTTCTATGTTGGACACAGCATAGACATGCTCACTGCCTACTCAATAAAATGGTCTCCTTTGCTTCCTACATTTATTTTCTAATTGTAAAATTTTACGCTATTTTACAAACAGTGAACATTATTCTTTATATTACGTTTTGCTGAAACTTTATAACCGACTCCACTCTAACAAGGTACAATTATTAAACCAACTAAAAATTTTAAATTGTTTTTCAACGGTGCGGCGTTTAAATATTTAGTTCATTAACAAAGGTTTTAAAAGAGCGCAAGGAGCACAGTGTAGGGTGAATGCTAAAGACGAGGTAACGCCGAAACACACTGACAACAGCGGATAGCAGAGTAGCCGCGTGCAGGTTTAATTTGTGGCGCTACTGGATGTTCGCCTAAATTTGGTATTGTTTTTCGTTCAAATCAAATTACCAAATATTATCACCATTATTACTTAAACTTTGACTACCGAAACAGTTCCGGAAAATGTACACAAATAGGAGAAGAAATAAGAAATGGTTATTGGAATAATACGTTGAATGTACTTATGCTGCTCCGATAAACAAAATGGATCAGTATTTCAATGAGTCACAGATTGTTAAATTGAGCATGTCCAATATTTATGTTTTGACTTTGGTGAAGTCTTCATTGCGTATTTTTTATTTTTGGTTTTACATAGTTTTGCTTGTTTAAACTATTATTTGCTACAAAAATACCAAAAATAACTTTTTTAGAAAGGCATACTTAATTATGACTAACTTGATTTAATCGTGGTTTGTTGAAAGCCACTTTTTACTCGTCTTAATAAAAAATCAATAGCTGTTTTATATAAACAGGGAGTATATATAATTAGTAAAAAATAGATAAACAATGTGAATTCATAGTTCAAAATCAATTAAATAAGATACGGGGGAAAATAGTTTCTTTCAAATCTTTCAGTTTGTTGTAAAACCATCTTACTACTACCGTTCGTTGTCCAAATACAGGAAGAAATTTGGTCTTTCTTTCAACAACTCCACGAATTATTATCAAGGATCTTAAGCCTTTCACAATTATAGGAAGTTACTGAAACAATCGTAATACAGAAAAGGGAAAAATATATCTAAACATTTAGGCAACTCATAATATAATGTGGAACAATTATATTCATATGTAAATAACATTTGAATACATTATGTTTATTACACATTCTACACACACAGATTATATATATATATATATATATATACAGGGTGTATATTATGTCTGGAAACACCCAAATATATCCTTTATTAATTTAAATATAAATTTGAAACCTCTAACAATCGTGATAGAGATTGGGCATCTACTTTTTGGAACAATGTTTTGTTATGTCACACCAACGGGGGACGTCCTGCCGAGGGTATCGTTAATATTCTTAATGGAAGCCTATACCTTGTGATACATAATTTTAAAGGTAATAGCTTACTGAATTGAATGCCACAAACCGCATCTCAAAGGAATTATTCTATCAGAAAATAGAGCATTTTTAGTATTGAAAATTTACTGATGTTCAACAATGTAATTTTAACATGGTTCTTGCCACAAAATGTGTTACACTAATTTTTTAGCATTTTTTAAATGTTCAATTAAAATAAAATAAACAATTTATTTTTAAGCTGGTTTCATTAGTACAAATTTACCAGTTTTTATTACAATGAATAAAACTTATGAGTCACTTTCTCTGATTACTTATGAATCTGTACTTGGTGTTTTCCAGTCAGCAGGAAGGTTTAAAGAGACAAAGGTCACTAGCCTATGAGAAACATTATTGTGTTATTAATCATCTGGTCTACAGGTTTCAGTTTGTTGAGCATGGAGCTTTCACTAGACAGGTCTAGGCTTGGGAATTACAAATGGACAAAGGTCATATCATTCCTGTCGAGTTAATCAGTGTCTCTGAAGCATTGCTGTCAACAAGTTATCTAATTACAGTAGTTCAGTTTTTATTTGGCATTTTAATGGAATTGTCTGAAAGAGAACGAATTACTCTGTTGATGATGCGAGGATATGGCGATCGTCAAAGATCTTATCGGGAAGTTTGTAATTTGTTTAATGACACTTTCCCAGAAAGGAATCCCATAAGTGTTTCAACAATATCAAAAACTATTGAGCGTTTTGAAATGACAGGGAGTGTACGTAATCGGCCAAAGTCGGGTAGGATACAATCTGCAACAGATGAAGAACATGCACTAGATGTTTTGCAAACATTTATTGAAGACCCACATACATCGCTCAGAAAAGCTGCACAGCAACATGATATGCACCCTATGTCTGTGAGTAAGATTTTGAAAATTAATAAATACAAACCATTTAAAGTTCATTTAGTCCAACAGTTAAGTGAGGATGATTACGACAGAAGAGTTGAGTTTTGTGAACTTGTGATGCGCAAATGTGATGACAATAGAGATTTTCTGACCAACATACTATTTTCTGATGAGGCAACTTTTTTCCTAAATGGCAATGTTAACAGGCACAATTGCCGTTACTGGGCTAGTGAAAACCCACATTGGATTACTGAGTCCCATTCACAGCAACCACAAAAACTGAACGTATGGTGTGGAATTTTAGGTAACAAAATTGTTGGATCCTTTTTCATCAATGTAAATTTAAATGCCGAACTTTACTACAATATGCTCCAAAATGAAATAATCCCAGCTATTCAAATTGCATCAGGAGAATACTTTGATAATGTATGGTTTCAGCAGGATGGTGCTCCACCCCATTATGGGAGACAGGTAAGAGAGTATTTGGATTTAAGGTTTCCTCATAAATGGATTGGCCGAAGAGGAGAAATCGAATGGCCTCCAAGATCACCGGATTTGTTCACCAATCGATTATTTCCTATGGGGTCATTTAAAATCCAATGTTTATAGAAGAAAGCCTCATAATTTGGAAGACCTAAGAAACAGGATTATAGAGGAGATTGCTTTGATAACTGAAGAAATGTTAGGCAACTCTGTCGAATCATTTTACACAAGATTGGCTCATTGTCAAACCGTAGAAGGAACACAGTTCGAACAATTGCTTTGACACCAAATGCAGGTAAAACGTTTGTTGTAAGACTTTTCTAACAGCATACATTATTTTTTATTTGTAATAAGAAATCAATAACATAAGTATTTCCATAATTGTACTGTAATAAAAACTGGCAAATTTGTGCTAATAGAACCAGCTTAAAATGAAATTTTTGTTTTATTTAATTGAACATTTAAAAAAATGCTAAAAAATTAGTGTAACACATTTTGTGGCAAAAACCATGTTAAAATTACATTGTTGAACATCAGTAAATTTTCAATACTAAAAATGCTCTATTTTCTGATAGAATAATTCCCTTGAGATGCGGTTTGTGGCATTCAATTCAGTAAGCTATTACCTTTAAAATTATGTATCACAAGGTATAGGCTTCCATTAAGAATATTCACGATACCCTCGGCAGGACGTCCCCCGTTGGTGTGACATAACAAAACATTGTTCCAAAAAGTAGATGCCCAATCTCTATCACGATTGTAAGAGGTTTCAAATTTATATTTAAATTATTAAAGGATATATTTGGGTGTTTCCAGACATAATATACACCCGTATATATATATATATATATATATATATATATATATATATATATATATATATATATATATATATATATACATGCTAGTGAAAAAACATTACGTATAATTTGGTAAAATTTTATTGAGTATGTTTTACTTTTAACTATTAAGGCTTGTTATTAAAAATATTTATGTTTTGGTAAATAATTTTTAATTTAACTATAAACTTCAATTTTATTTACTACGGATAAAATGGATAATCATATTATATTATGACAATAAACGAATAAATATATAAACGAATAAGAATTACAGAACAGGACGTAATATTTTAATCTTCTAAATCTTTTTGAGTTCTAAACTACTCACAACAGTATGTGTTTTTTTCATATTTACCAATAGAAAGAATGAAAACGTGTAATTATACATAGCAGAAATCTCGGAGAAACCCCCTATTAATAATGTTGATATATCGTTGATATTCTATAATTTTCATAATTATTGAGTTTGGATTTGTAGTACGTCCGTTTCACAGAAGAATATAGGTAGAAGAGAAAGGTGTAATTTATTTATCCAATTTTGCAAAACTAAAATAATATGATAAAATGTTAATCATTATGAAAATTCTTACAATATTCTGAAATGTTGTCAGTTTCTCACGTGAACATAATATCGACAACGCTGAGAGATCAACTGAGATGTGGAAGATCAGAACGTTTTACACTCAATTTTCTCTCATTTCTTTACTCCTGTCATACGCGTAACCTCACTACTTACATTTTATTTTACTTTTAGGGGATTACCAAATAAATACCTATATTTTATGTAACTTTGTGATTATGAAAACTGAAACCGGCAAACAGATAATATAGAATCCAACATCCTGAACAGTTCATACATTTTACTCCTCTCTCCAATTTGACAGTCATAAGGAAGTAACTCGATGTGTGTACAAACTTGAATATTGTTTTGTTCTCATGTATAAGTAACTAAAAACCTTGTGACTTAATTTCTTTTTTTACGCTAACATGAAAAATTAGTATTAAACAATAAACAGAAACTGTTTTGTTTAAAAACAAAAGCCAACAGACCTTTGCTACTCTGTGAGGTCCTAATACAAGGATTAACGCATACAGAACCCTAGTAGCTATGTTGTTTTATTTCATTCTCTAATCTGGTGTGAGGTTACCTGTTATTTATTTTATGTAATAACTCCATAAACCAAAATATGAGATTAATTAAAATTTATGAAATTTTATTATGACCATAACTGAGTAATGAGTAATTACATTAATAAACATCATTTTAATACGCTAACTAAAATTGACTAACAAAATATCAAATACTTTCACCAAGGTTTTAACGTATTTATATGGTATTTACATTTTTTTTATATTGATTATAATGGATATTAAAACACTTATAAAATTCAACAAATGTTGTATGGGTATAGTTGGCGACTTAATCATTATCTATTTCTTTGAATAACATAATATGGCTTAATAAGTTTTTAAAATATTCATAATATTAATTTCTGAGATTTTATATAACTTTATAAAGATATGAAAGTTTAATTTCTTAATTTAAAAAATTTGATAATTTATTTTTTTAATTCATTATTTTTAACTTCAAGAAAATCCATGTGTACTGATAAAAATTTACATAAAAGGCTGGATTAGTATTAATTCAATTTTGTTTCAAATCCTACCCTGCTTCTTAATATTGGGAAATATAATTAAAGGAAACTATATCAGTGAGTAGTTCCAACTATATGGAACTACTATGACTCGCAAGTTGATTCTATGGAGTTGATCACAAATAAGCTTGATCATAACGAAGGCTCAATTGTATTGTCTGTTTATATGGCAACCATATATATACTTCTATCAGCAGCCACTCAGCAGGAGTGAGTTCCACCTCTTAATATGGAACTGGTTCTTGCTCTAAGGCGATTGCTTTTTGTTCTTCAGAATACAACGAATCATAAAAATTTTTATCTCAATGACTTCAGATTATTAATGAAATTTATAATCCCCCTTTCACAAACATGTTTCAAACTTGAGATTTCAAGATCCGTTGTCTGAGAACTCCGTCTAGTGGGAGAATCCTAGAGCAACGATAACGTCTAGTTAAAATTTAAGTTTAAGAGGATTCTCGAATTTTGAATTTAAACCAAATATAACAGACTCATAATATTATCAAGCACTTTGAATCTCTTGTTATTACCAGCGTTTCAGTTTGCACACAAATACACTATCTTAATTATTTGTTACTGCAGCAATATCCACTTGTAAAATGCAATAAAGTGACACCACAATTTTTTAAACCAAAAAGATTATGCAGATTCAACCTCTAAAAAAACATTGAATTCAAGTTAATCTTTGCAATACAACATTACGATGAACCTAATATGTAATCTATAGCTTTAAGGTGTGCAGATTAGAAAAATGAATAGTACGTACAAACATTTTACATTCTCAATTCAGCTAATTAGAACAAATTAATAGTTCCAAAATATAGCTAGGTATTACAAATATATAGTTGTAATATACATTCTAAGTAGTGGAAAGTGTAGACTAGTAAGTTTGATGGGTCTCCCTTGTATCTAAAACATCACGACATGCTTTCAAAATATATGAAAAAAACTCATAGTCTTAAAAAAACACTAATTCCAAGAGGCATGGTGGAAGCAGAACATTGTAGAACGCAAAATATAGACAGAAATTTAATTTGGCTGGTAATATAATAGAAGAAAAATCCGACATAAGATTATTATTTCATAATAAACATCAAAAAGGTAAAAAATACAATATAAAATATGAATATAAAGTCATTTTTCTAGATTTAACGTTTAAATAAACCCGGATGGTTACGATATTTTTATTATTTATGCCTAATCATATTTTCTTTGTAAAATTTAAGAACTACACAAAGAGTTGCTTGAAAATTATTACACATCAAAACTTGGAGTCTGCAAGAAACATTTATGAAGTTTGAAAGCAATACGTCACGAACAGATACATAGTCTGGACATGCAGATTGCAAAAACATAAACTGAAGGATTCCACCAAGAATGACGGAACTACTGGACCGGAAAGACTACCGAGTGGTGAGTGATGGCGGAATGTATCTGTCAATACAGCGAGAGGTACAAGCGGTTACCATGGCAACGGTAAATGATAGCATTCCCTACATCTGGTGTTTTATTTTAGGTTTGAAAATTGTTTGTTTCTCTGGTTTGGGGGTACAATGTAGCGTTTGATTTTCTGTATTGGGCTTCAGTATTAAGCAAGGGAGACTGACTAGTAATGTGTTTAAAATATTCTTTTCAGGAGTTATTGTAGGGCTTAAGGGTGCTTCCCTGTTTAGAGAATGGTCAAAGGGGCTCCTCTTCCTCAAAGTTTAAAAGTAAGAATACCAGCGTAAGATTTGGGGTGTAACACAAGGAATATATTACTGGTTTAAAGTATGTATACTAATTGCAGTTTAAATTTGTTCTTATCGCCAAGGTCATATTTATTAAAGTTAAATAATAGTCAATAGCTATAGTAACAATCAACGCCATGGAGTGTTTTAATACAATTTATATATATATATATATATATATATATATATATATATATGTGTGTGTGTGTGTGTGTGTTTTTTTTTTTTTTTTTTTTTTTCGTTTGTTTTGTTTGTTATAATTAATTACAATAACTAATGAGCAAATATAAGAAGTTGTAGTATCCGGAAATTGTTAAAACTGGATCCAAGGAGGAAATGCGGGCTAAAAAGCGTATCGTGAAATAAAGGGGGAAAATCTTGGTGTTAGAATGTGTCATGGGATATAGAATGGATATTTCATCCATTGAGTGAGAGAGTAAACGATAGAAGAGTACGAATATCAATAAAAAGTAAATTATTAAGGCCGGAAGAATAGATTCGTTAGTCATAATTTGGTCATGAGTAATTTCAGTTGTAACAATATTTTCTGTTAAACAGTAAGATTTAAGTTATAACGGTAATATTTTTAACTTATTCTTTTTCCAACATACCGTACCGAATCCCTCATTTTATCATAAAATCTAATCTTTAATAATACTATGAATTGGAAAGAACATGTTATAATCGTATAAATCAATAAAACACGAATTAGTGCAATAAATATAAATGTATCTTATGTAACTACAAAAAGCTGAGGTCAAGGACGCTGACCTCGCTTTGGATACCGTGTTTGAACTGAGGCCTGTCGCTCAACAAGAACTTTTCAGGGTCGTAGATTCTTTAAGAGCGCGATCGGCCCCAAGTTGAGATGGAATTTAAAAAAATTAATTAAAAATAATCTTTGCATATTTGTACAACCCCCTCTCCAAGTAGTAAATTAAGTATACGACATAATTAAGTATATACACAATTTCCTATCCATAAGTCTGGTCCAAAATCACAATATAGTAATTTTAGACAAATTTTACTTTTGACATCAATAGGTAAGATTCTCGAAAAATGTGTAAACATTCAGTTAAAAAGTTACCTAAATTGTAGCTAACGAACCGTATAGTTTTAAAGAATAAAAAAGTACAACCAATGCTTAAATTGACGGTACTAAATAACTTCAAATAAAATTGGACAAAAAACACGTTATAGTGACATTCCTAGACACAGCTAAGGATTTTTATTCTGGCAATAGAACAAATCTCAATAGAAAACTGGAAATTATTGGAGTTAAAAACAACGCTCTAGATTGGTTTAACAGTTATTTTAACAATAGAACCCAAACGGTTTCAGTCAAAAACATTAATAGCGACACCATACCTGTGAGTTATGCTGTATTCCAAGGAAGTACCTTAGGCTCTTCCACCATCAGCTGGTGACACGTGGCAGTAAGCATATGATCAGGCGTCCTTACATCTCATGAGAATTAAGAATGGGTTTAAACACAATGTGCTGAGCGTAAACGTTGACGAAACAAGACACCTACCGTATTTCATGAAGAACGATCCAGGACCAAGGACAGTGAAGACGCTGTTTTGCGTTGACCACCGTGCGATAGCCTGCGACTGTGGCACTATTGAGCGTTTGGAACAATACAGGTACGTGGGTGTAAGTTAAGTTGGGTACTACACGTCCATTATGTGAAAAAAAGCTTAGAACCATGATTTATGCATTCGTGCAGCTAGCGCAGGTGCTGTATGGTGGTCAGTGTAGTGAAGTTTACTTCTATGTACAGTCGATGCTGCAGTACGGTATTCTGGCGTGGAAAGCGGTCTCATAGTCTACTCTCGAGCCGCTAGCATTTTCTCAGAGATCCATAATGAAAGTTAACCTTAAGAAAGACAGGTGAAATGTTATTCGAGTTGTTTCCTGTTCTAAATTAAGTATTTTAGTCCTGTTAAGGACACTGTATTTTTATTAAGTCAGTATTAATATATATTCGCTAAAATGAAACTACAATGTTTCAAGAAAGTACCCATAGATATTTAACAAAAACTAGAGTAAATTTTAGATTTGATATTCCCAGGCCGGCACACACTTTGGAAACTAAAAATTCGTTTATTTAGGTCATCAACTTTATAGGAATCTTCCGACTAATGTGCTGCAGTCTGAGGGTGGCGGTGCTGCCGTGTACACGCGAAGGGTGAGCGAGTGGTTGCTCAGCCTGGGCTGGGCGACGACGGAGGCGCTTATTCAGTCCCCATACACATAATGGTAAATTACACACACGTTACAATCACATACACGTCCTTATACACGCACACACACCCTCACACACAAACATGGACACACTACCAAAAAATGTCACGCTTCCTTTCATCTATTCTGTAACATAATGAACGATTGGCTTAACCAGCTCCGATTATTCTGACAGTAACTTATGTATACTTTCTCTTAGTTTTGGATTATTTCTCTTTTATTTACATTATTATTAGAACATCGAAGAATACCACAAAATTTCGTTAAAATCTTTTACATATATATGCTGGATGTATACAGTTTTTAGCATATATTTATATCACACTAAGCATTACAATTATTTATTGTTAATTTATATTAGCAATGTTTAAAGAATTAAGTTTATATAGTGCTGCTGGACTGACTTAAGAACTCTGATGCTGCACACACACGTGGAGTCTCAGCAGGAATTAGTCCATTTTTCTTCTTACAATATTTGTAAGTCAAATATATTTATGAATTGTTTGAAAATAAATAAAAGAAATAAAATACTACCACCATAAGACTTTTTTATTCAGAATCACGCGTTTTGAAAATTACAAGCGTATTTTAAGCTATTTTATTTTTTACATTCCTCAGTTAAATCTCTTTATTAATTTTCACAAGGAATTATACACAAACATAACATTTAGTATAATACTCAACTGAAAGTATTAGTTTTTTCCGAAGTTTATATAGAAAACTAAGTATTAGTTTTAATGAGTATATGAAAGAGCGTGATGTAGATACAATGTGTTATATTTCTGTTGACAAAAACGTTTCCAACTGGAGCCATTTAAACAGATTCCCAAATTTACAGTTCGTTTGAGTTCAAAATCAACAGAGACTGTGATTAACAAAGGTGTCCTCTGGACTGGCCGATACAATTACTGGACACAATCAATGTAAACAGCGAAACCTGCGTCACAGTACAATAGCTTTTGCAGTCTCACCCAATACAATGTAAAGTACTCTAATGCCATTTTGTGCTGCTTACACAATGCAGGCGTATATCAGATTTAACATTGCGTATAGTATCCCTGAATTTCGATGCCATTGGCTTTTTAAATTCGGGCAGATCCTGGGCAGATATGGTTAGGTCCCCAGTCAACAACTGCTAGGTCCCCCCTTAACCCAACTACTGCTAGTATGTACTAAAACTTAATATGCAATCATACCAGGCGTCTGCTGTTACCCAGGACCCTCCGCAGCTTGAAAGCAATGGGGGCATCGTATCCTTGACAGCATCTTGTTGAGATGCGGGACATCCCTTGGAGAAACATACACTCTATCAAACTCAATATTGCCTACGTATAAATGAAGTTTCATCCATATTTTAAGCTCATAACTTATTTCATACTCGATATACCCCTCTCACTAATGAGCTTCACTCATGCCGTACAATTATCGAATTCACTGTTGCCTGTGCAGAAATTAAGTACCAAGTAAACTTTTACGCTCTATCTCACTCGTTCTAGAGACATACTTAACACAGACAAACAGACAGGTATATTGGCGGCACAACATACATTTTTAAGCTCCCCGAGTAATAGTTCACTCAGCAGTATCGGCTTGCACTGTTAGTGTTGATGTAAAGCACTTCATTGTCATGTCGTGCTACATATATAAAAAGACCAAAGAAAGCAGTGCGAGTATATTTCACTGTATTCAAAACAGTATTACTGTGATTGAAACAAGCATCCTGAGAGTGGTTGATAGAATTACTGGACACAATCAACAAAAATATGAAACCCACTCCAACACTAACGTAGTACAACCTCACCCATCATTGTCACTATTGATTTAAATAACACTGTTGCCTTGTTGTGTTGTTAATTATATCCTACTCATCGTTTAGGGTTCATTTAAGATTCTCTCTCAATATCTGAAAAGCTCGAATAATGTTTTTCTCTTCTCCTTCGTGCGGCCACCTGCATCAAGCAAGCCGTCAGATTAATACTCCCCCGTTATCAGAAACAGATAGGGCGTATACGCTGTAAACGTCTGATATTTGGGCGTTTCAGTACGTGTTTGTGACTAATTGTTTTTACACTTATGAACATTTTATATACGCTTTCTTCCCCAGCGATCACATAAAAAGACATACATCATATGTATTTTTTTCTTTTTAGTTCTTTATAGTTTTAGATCTTTACAATGTAATAGGCCTCCTTTATGCTCGATAAACTTCTCATTTAGCCTCTTGGGCTTGTCTACTGTTAGTATTTCGTAGAAAGTTACATCATATTCGTAGAAACTAGTAAAGATCTTTAGTTAAATTAATATTTATTCACATTTTTTATAAGATTTGACAGAACTCATCAGCTCATATAAAGGCCAAGCAACCAATATGCACTTAATATTCGCTACGTTATTTCTTCCACTTGACTCGTAGACTAAGATATTTGGGAAATTGAAAAAAAATATAAAATTGTATAATATCATTTTTATTTGGATATCTATTCTAATAGCTTATTACAATTTTTTTTTATTGAAAAACTGTTATATTTTTACGTGAAATTCTATCCATAGCCTCTACATTAGTTGAGCAAACTAATTCATAAAAATATGTTTCCAACGCTAATGAATATTCCAACGTAGTAATAAAATTCATAAAATGCAACATGGTAGTATTGATAGCTTCTCTATTTAGAGTATTGACAACTCTAAATAGCTTCTCTGCAGGACTCGGTTAGTAGTTGTTCCGTAAAAAGTAAATAAGTTTAATAACTCCATATCCATAATATTAAGAATAGTTTCCAATGATTTTTATCGGTTAACATTTGTTGGCCATTATTTTATTTCCAAGCTTAAATTCTGTATGTCTAAAAGACGCATACGCTAAAACTCTCTCATCTGGCGCTTCACCTGAAGTTATATTAGATAGTTAGAATCGATTATATAAAAGGCTGTGAAAGAAGTCGTTTGAGTAATAATCAATATTGTAGAGCAGTGCATGGTTGTCACACTGAATAGCTGGTGACTACTGTCAAAATGTATTCAAAACAATGAATGCAGACACAATACCTATGAGAATACAAGGCTAGAGTGCTCAATTCAGTTAAGCTCGTGCGGTGTTTTGGCTGCACACTGGTATTAGTAAGTTAAAATCGTTTTAATCGTGCTCGATAATAATGGACTTATAAATACAATGAAACACTAATGACTACCATCTAAGTTTTCCGGTCTTGACGCATTATCATTCATATGTTGAGGTATTTTAATAATGTTAGCTGTCATTTTGTGCAGTGTGAATAAAACTATTAAGTGAAAGATATTATTTTATTCATTTAGATATATATATATATATATATATATATATATATATATATATATATATATATATATATATATAATTATGCATATATTATATAATATGTAATCTACAGGAAAATTAGATGTTAAATTGATTTTTTTACCACTATAGTTTATACAAAATAGTTTCATGATTAAACGAGAGGCCTTTATGGGAATATATGTAGGTAAATTAAATACCGATAAGTTCAAGTAAACAATAGTAATTTATAAACATATTTATTTCCAATTCCGTCAGAGAGAAAACAATTAGCAATCCATCAAGCCTGCCAACTACACACTGGCTTGACTTCGTTCCAGTTAAAGAGTTTTAATTGTTTTTCTTATGTTTGTGTCAAATGCACGAGATTTACGTCGTTGAATGACCTTGTATTATGTGTATGTTTCGTATAACTGTTTTTTTTATATTTTTTTTACACAAACGTTCTCTAAATCATAGGAGTGAGTTGGATAGGAATAGAAGTTTGGTAATGTGATTTATTTCTCTAACTTTTTTACCATTTTTGAAATGTAACAGACTTAATTTTAGTTATAAACATATTACACAAGGCACACAAATCGTTATAAACTTGATTAGAATATGGAAAATAAGACAAGATCAAAACTACATAACATCTTTCATTACGTAAATTACTTAGATAATTACTAGCTAATATTTAGTATTTAAGTAGTATTAAAATTAGCCTACATTATAACCTTTAAGTAACAACATTTTGCTATCTACCAGTAATACCTTTTAGGTTATTTAACATTAATTAAATGTTTAACTCATTTAAAGATACATAACTAAATCGCATACACTAATTTCATCTAAAAGGACATATCATTCACTCATTAGTGCAGATCTAACCAGTACGAATGCCAGGGGATAATGGATATAGTACCAAGTGTACTTTTCGAGAACCTTGTGTTTTTTTTTTAATAATACACAAAGATTATTGTAAATATAATTTAAAGCCATAATTGCTACATTCAAACCTTTATATTGATTTTAGGGTATATGCATTCCTTTTTTTCCATTATGCAGTTAAGGAAAACATCCTCCCTACAATTGCCAATTAGGAACGCTTTCCTCACGAACTAATTAAACAGTCAGCTGTATTCTTTTTTTCCATTTGTTAAATTGGCGTATTTATTTGTCAGAACCAGTCCGAATTATTACATGTTAACATTGAATACTTCAAATAATAAACCTTACCATCTGAACTTGCGTTGAATTATAATAAATTTGAAGACGCACCCTCGTCTTTCTCGATACAGATAACCAAAAAGTCCGTCTCAGCTTTCTTCAGGCCCCGCGAGATTTCTTTTGGTTCACTCGTGTCACTTCAGCCGTGTCACGTGGCGCCGTAAATCTTCGTATCTTTAGCGGTTGACAACGTATTGTAATATAGGTGGAAACTAACAAAGTTTCCCACCGTAACAATGCCACATAAGTTATTAGAGTAATAGACTACGTGTAAAGGGAGAGTGGCTTTGGCAATCATTATATAATGAAATTAAATAACTCACATAAATACTTTTCATTGTCAAATACGATTTTAATACAACGTTTTCGTTACATAATACATTTTTTTAATGTTTTGCAGAACATTTTTAAAAAGAGAATATTTCCAATTTTCTTGCAGAAAATTCCAGGAGTTGTTTTTACTCACAAAATTACGTAATCACCGGAAGAAATCTGGTCATATTGAAACACAAAGCGCATATTTTTTTAACGTGTAACTAGAGCTTAACAATTGTTAGTTGGGATATTTAAAGACGGAATTATTGGAAAAAAAGTAACTGGTAAACATTTTCATAACTCTATGTAGAGGTGAACATTTCCAAATTCCTATGGCTTAAAATTAGTTTAGGTGTATGGCTAACTAATATCAATACTTAATAACTATTTATAATAACTACATATTAACGTAATAACATATTGTCTCTTGTTACACATAAATGCAGTGATCTCCAAAATTTACTTATTAAGGTTTATAAATCTATCTATCAGTTCCCATTACATGGAGGCTATTGTAATTTTTTTCTTAAATTTCATTTCGATTTCCATGCTTTATTTTCTTAGTCTGCACTCAGTTATAGAGATATCACTTTCCCTTCCTGCTCCAGATATTACTGAACAGTTACAATGCTAATACTACAACCTCTGACACTGCATACCTGTTACTTCACTCGCCACAACCTGACAGTTATCCCATAACATTATTAATTGAGAAATCGGTTGCCAAAATGTACCCCTGCAGCTTTATATACCTGGCTCATCGGTGTTCAACACAGATCCCATCTACCTCATCATGAATTACCTTGTAGGTATAAAGTTATAAATTACATATTCGTTTATATTTATTTATATATTTATTATTTTTGCTATATTTACTTCTTTAGATTATGTTGAAAACTATATTTAAAATTTAGTTTGTGACATGTATTCTTCAGTTTGGCTTCAAATATTCTTCAGGAGTACATTAATTCCTTCAAAACATTAAACATTCTAATTTAATACTAAAATACCGTGTATTTGCATTAATTATTTGAAAACATTAAATATCATCATTGTTGTATATTTAAAAATACGTTTCTTACCAAATTAATTACGGCATTAGTGTTTTGTCAGAAATAAAAATGAAATAAATTCTGATAAAATAAATACCATAAGAACTAATATAATATAATATTATAAAAATAGCGTGATAAACAAACTGTGTTCAAAAAACACGAGTTTTTATAGGGTTTATGAGTAAGGATCACAAATTAATTTCTCAAGTTAAATTATTTCCTATACAATACGGGTTTAAACAGTACTTTTTAATAATCACCTCATTTTGATTCTAGGTGCCAAATATTTGGTCTAAGTGTTACATCGTAATTAACTGTCAGCATCGCGGGTTAAAATAAAAGCTGTATGGTTATTTTATTAAACAAAAGTATTTATAATTACACTATCAGTCGGTTTACTAATTATTTTATTTTGTGTTTACCACTAGCCATAAACCCAATGTTAAAGTTTAAGTGTTCTTATTTGTTTTTACTATAAACAAGAATTTATATGATGCGTTTTCAGTCATACCAATCGATTTCAATCAAAATGCTAGATTTGAAATACGCTGTGTAAAATTAGCATCTCTTTGTAATCTCGCACTAAGACTCTCAGACAATATCTAAAAACCTTATTGGATGTCTTCCATTCATGTATGCGTTATGCAAGAATAGTCTTTTTATAGTTGAACAATCAAATTTTAAGAAGACGTGTATATTGTTTTCAGTTAAGGTATTTGCTGTCCTTTGGACAAGTGCATGTGCTGCTCATCTACAACTCCAAGATGGTAATGAAGCAATGAGCACCCTCAAAATCAAGAGATCATCCACAGCGGCTTCCCAGCAAGGATGGACGCCCCAAGGTTACAGCGGTCCTCTCGCCATGCCAGAGGTCCGTCCAGACGGCACTCTCGTAGATACTTCAGAAGTGATCGCAGCTAGAGCTGCTCATCTAGCCGCACTGGAGGCTGCTAGAGCCAGTAACCCAGATATGGACAACGGGAAGTATGATCCTCACAAGTATGGTGACGATAAGTACGGGGTTGTCTCTCATTTGGAGGATCTGATGAAGACCGCTCTCTTGTACAAATCCCAAAATAAAGGGCGACTACTCGGGGACGAAGGCAGTGGCTGAAGCTGCCCATGATGTTTGGAAGACAACAAATGGAGCAGCTCTATCCACCACAGGTGCCGTCTACGGATCTCCTCAGGAGCAAAACAAACCTTACTCTGGACCTCTAGCCATGCTGCAGGTGTTGGATTCTGGCTACTTAGCTGATACACCAGAAGTCAATACTGCAAGGAATATCCATCTTAAAGCCCTAGCCGAGGCCTTGGCTGCAAAGAATCCATGGAAGACAAAGAACACTCATCATCAACCTTGGAACTGAATTGATAGTTATAAATAAGAAAATAAACTTTATAAAAAGTAAAAGTATTCATTTTTAATACATTTAAATTGTTTAAGATTAATTGTTTAGTTGTTTTTAGAAATTGTTGTAAAAAAATAAATTTCAAGTAACAGTCAAGAGGATACTAAACTTTTAATTCTATGAATACAACTTTCAAATATTTAATTTAATTAATTGTTTGCAATGCACGGTATATATTTAATATTATCAACGTAAATAATAAGTAAATTGTTTTACATATTAGTAAGTTTATAACATTTAGATGAGAAAAATTTCATATTTTGGAAAAATTGGAATGTAAATAAATTTAATAAAAATAATTTTATACACTCATAAAATCAAGAGCTTTTTAGAGCTCTTTTTGCTCTTGGAATCATATACACGATTAACAGTAATCGTCATGAAGATTCTGTTAAGCAATATTTCTTCAAGGAAAGTTAATGTGCTTTTAAATTAAGTCGTTGTGCAAGAAAATGAAATGTTTAAATGTAAATTTAAAACAATATATTATTATCAGGTGCCCTCATATTCGTCTTCTATATTGAGCGTCAGTCAGCGTTGACTCTAATCATTGTATTACTGTACAGAGCTTTAATGTCTGTTCAATGTAAGTAACAGTTTTTTCAGCAAACTATCCCATTACTAACTTAGCTATAATCTGATTTTTAGAGCTCAAACACTAATATTGCATTTATTTTGATTATTATTTCCGTTAAAAAGCCAGTTAATGGGTACAATCACAACGTTGGTTTTAGTGCTATTCCTCTTTAATCAATCTTTTACTGAAAGTTGAGTTCATATTGAATTAACTGCACAAAATATAACTATTTAAATTAAACCATATTTAATAATGTTATTATTTAATATTTTAGATTCTTATAAGTAGGCTAGTAATGAATTAAAGTATTACGATTTCGATGTGTACACTAACATTCATTTCAAACTCACTGTAATTTGTTTTGTTTAGTACTGAAAAGTACCCTTGGCTTCATAGACACATTTTTAAAACTGAAGGTTGTGGCATTTTTAAAGAAACCATTGAAGATGTAATATGATAGTGTCCTGTGATTAAAAAAATATTTTGTCATATATCAGGTACATGTTATTTAAAAATCCGTAGTTGAGACAGAACAATTCAATAAATTTGTATTGGTTCTTTTTTAGGTATTGCACATGTTGAAGCATGCATTTCTCTGAATCTTGAGTTTAGCTCCAACCCAACTTCCTTTTGGTGCAGCAGCAGCGTCTAGAATCTAAAGCTCTCATAGACTTGACTCCTGGAATCTGGAGTAATTGTCGTCTGAAAGAAACTCAAAACGCACATTTACCTTTACCTCGTTCAAAAAATCGGAGACGATGTAAACAGTCATTCCTACACCTAGACTGCAAATATAGTTTAATTTAGGTGAAAGGATATTCTTATTGTCTCATCAGATACATAGTTGAGTGCACTACGATTTTTTTGACACGATCCCTAAACGCGGTGAAGCAACCAAGTTTTCTGCACATAGCGTAGCTATAGAGAAAAGGGTTGATTCAATGTGAATTTTGATTTAAGCTCCATTTCACCTTTCTCTTAGTGCATCGTCTGGAATATTACGCTGAAAGGATTAACAGGTGTGAAATCCAACTGATTCGAACGATAAATGCTTCTCCACGCGTTAAAGCTAAAAATAAGGACCAGTGACAGTTGTTTTTGTTTTAAACCTCATAAAATTTATACTTAAAGACCTATTAATCTGAAATGGACCATGAGATTGGAATATCTTCCAGTTACCACCACTAAGCAAAGAAACATTTTATGGTATTCAAAATAGATTTGCCTAAGAAGTACCTATATGTTAGACGTGAATGTTATTGAGATCAAAAATTTTCGATCGTTTAAATTCACTTCCTGTCTAATTCATGAGATTTACGGTGCCAAAGTTGAATTTACTTTGTTGCTCTAAGCAAGATAATGTATTGTCTTTTTATTAGTTAAAATGTCTGTAAGTATTATTTCAGCGAGAAACTGGCTTCCACTTAAAAAACGAATTAGGATAAATTTGAATATCTTAGCTTCTAAACATAATCTAGAAGCTATGATCGGTTTACATTTTGCACTCAGTTATCTTGGATTTCATTAGATAAACTACAAAAACTCATTTTCTTTGTGCAAATTTGTAACAAGATAACAGAATGAAGTATTATCTTTAGTGTGTATGTAATAAGTATAATTTATAATATATCCACATATATCAAGCATATATATATATATATATATATATACATTACATATACATATAATATATATATATATGTTTCAATCAACTGGAAACTACCCACAAAGTAATCAATGTAACAGGTCGAAGTCAAGACTCCAGGCAGCCGCAGTTCCTAGAACTGTTACAGCTCACAGTTAACTTGTAATTCACAGCTTGACTTTGTGGCTGTCCGTTTGTTATAAACTATTCCAACGGTTAACAGCACTACTTGATCCACCAACGGTCAGCCACTTAAACAAGTTTACTGGAAAGGGTTTTCACCAAGATATTATTTACTTTTTACTTTAGAAAGTATACAGTTGGCAAAAATTATATTAAATCTTAACAACACTAATACATCAGGAATCTCTTAATAACTTACCTAGAAGATCGATACCTTACCACCATGGCCCTACTTCTAGTTTAGATCCCCCTTGTCAAATACTTCTCACGATAAAGAACATGTGTTTGTATTTGGTTGGACCATACCAACGCCTCCATATTTGTTCTTTAACTTCTAATAGCACTATCTAGCCTATTATGGAGTTTTCATGCTTATAATTGAATTATTTCGATATTTCCTCGAAATATATATAGTTAACCACACAGATAAAATGAGATATTCCTTATTTTTATAAATCTTAAACACTTGCTCATAATAAAATTACTGCCAGCTGATTTAGATTTTTTTTGTTAAAATATCGCCGGGTATACAATTCGAAGAATAGTATATTTATAATTTATATATTTCTGTAACAAAACTTTAATAGTTTATGAATATTAAGAAGGTTCCTAATAACATGCTAGACTTTAATCATTTGCAAATAACCTGACAAAATTTTATCGCAGTCTTAAATCATTATGTTAACAAAGTAAACTGACCATATTCATCTACAACAGGGATACTTTTTATTTGGTTCTTAACGTTAACAATCATTATTTCTTTAACATTAAAACAATTACAGAAGTCTTGTAATAACGGCTGGACCAATTTTAATGAAACTTTTTGTGTGTCTTCAAGTAGATTTGAAAATGGTTTATATTAGAAATTTAAACCGTTACAAATTAAATATAGAAGATCAAAGATCAAGATCACGTTAAAAACTGCAAATACGAGACTGTTAAGCAAGTTAAGTAGCTAAATACTGTTTGAAGGCGTTAAATTATGAATTATATTTGTCTTTCAAATACATTTCTGATTAATTAAAGCTTGTGTGTTAGACCCCTTTGTAATAAATTACATGTAAATGTAACATGCGTATTTTTATAATTTTATTGTGGTTCACATGACACCATAGCCCACAAAAAAATTTAAATCGTTCTTAACTCACTTTATAAATACGAGCAGTAAAGTACGTCATGAAGTAACTTTCTTTATTTATTAAACGTTCCTTGAACTATTGTGTGTTTATAAAAGTAACTTGAGTTTTTTTGTATTCCTTACATGTTAGAACCGTTGCAACAGGTAGTTATATTTTTGTTACAATTATTCAAAACTGTATCTACAAAACCTAATCCTAATAATATTATAAATTCGAAAGTATCTTTGTTTATTTGTTTTGCTTCCACGCATAAACTATTCAACCGATTGCGCTGAAATTTGACATAGACATTCTTAGTGTCCTTGGGATGAATATAGGTCTATTCTTATTTCGAAACCCCCTCCGGGCTACGCTCCACTGGTCTTTAAAGTAGCTACAAAATCCCACCTTGGTCTATAAAGTTGTGAAGTATTAATTAAAAGAGTATTTCTAATGTAATCAAGTGTTCTGTATACACATTGCTAATTTTTTTTTCAATTCGTTTTTTTACATTTATATAATTCGGCAAGAACTATGCTAGGTGAAAGTTCGCTGGGCTGTGCTTTTAAACTAACGTACTAATCCCAGCTCTAAATGTTCTAAAATATTTTAAATATATTTCTGTTCATAAAGAAAAAAACGCCTAGTGTCATAATTAATGGAGTTTTGGCTGTAAAATTTTATCAAATATGAAGTATTAGATCAAAAAGCCAATGTTACTGTCTAGTAAAGTAAATTAGAATGGCCATAAATTTAATTTTTTGACGTATTTTCTTAATCGTGGCAACAAAGAAAACTCATCATTGGTGTCAGAACATAATTCAATAGAACCAGCAGTGGTCGTATGCGTGCATCGCCTACTGAATTGCGTACAAAGGAGAAGGTAAATGCTAGCAGTGCACATACACGAGACAATGTAGTCTAACATTTACTTAAAGGTTTAAACATTTGAAGACTGTTATCAAACCTTATTATTTATCTTTAGACAAAAGTAGGGTTCTCAAAGCTGTGATGTATACAATGCTGTATATGTCTTCTTGATCAGAAAAGAGCCAAAATCAGCAATGGAATAAACAATGTTAACATCGAAGTAAATTGCAATGACCATAAATATACTTACAATTCTTAATATATTTTCCTGATCGTGAGAAGGAGGCAAACTCAACATTAGCATCAGAAATACAACTCACTAGAACCACAAGTGTTCATACAGGTGCAAACCCTACGAAATTGTGTGCAAAACTGTGAGTAAGTTTCAATCTAAGAATTCTTTGCTCAGTAATTCTCTATGATATAGATTACTTTCGTTATTTACCAATCATTTTTCCAAAATTAAATGTGCGTTATTATTTTGGAAGCTATTATATATACTAACTTACTTCCACATTTTGTATTAATGGATCTAATAACTCAATTTTATCAAATATTTAAATTTGTATTAAAATGATTTCCTATATATTTAGTATTAAAATCAATACCATGACAAGAATTAGTAAATTAAGCTATATAAAGTCTGTCAATATGCTTATATAAACTAGAATGGGATCATACAAGAGCAAATTGATAATGAAAACATGACAGTACGCCACATCACGTCAGGCTTCGCTGAAAATTGCATACACAATCTAAAGTAAATTAGCTCATTTTATTCACTAGATATTCTTCAAACAGACAGACAGAGGATCATACAGAAAATAAACTTTCATACTTCCCCTAGAGACAAAATAAAGGTGTTTAAATGATAAGTCTATGTACTAAATCACCAAAAGATGATGTTTTATATGTTGGGTAGTTAGAATACATATGTTTTATTAAGTTAAATTATAAAATATCATACTATTGTATTGTATTCAGTTTTTGCATACATCTATTGAGTCTGTTTTTTCGTTGCTAAATCCATAAGATCATTATAAAAATGTTCCCTAACAAATAAAAGCTCCATCATCGAACTCAGTGTTCTCTATAATAAAAGTAATGCTTCATGAAAAATATGAATTTTCTAAATCAGTTCTCTTTCGAGATATCGTGCGGAAAGACAGACAGCAGTGAAATATTTCACTGGATCAGCTGATCCAGCCCCTCGATTTTATGGCTTCACTAATATTCCGCTAAAAACACTATAGCAATATTTAGTATACAGAAAACGCAATTCGAAAACTCCATGTTTTGATGGTAATGACTGTCTACAGCAACATAAGAAGAAGTGTTATGCCAACACATACTGGTACGGTTGCACGTAATGCACTGTGCTAGGACTTTCTGTACTTAAAATTCACTGATAAAGTAATCTGGTATTTGTATCTTTATCCTAAAGATGTACTCGTATATAAGATCCAATCGTACTGCATATTATTCAGGTGCTACTTATAAGTTATAGTTGAAGCTCGCCACATATACTTTGAAAACGTTTTCCAAGAGAAAATATACGTGTCATTAAAATTTAAAAATATCTCGAAATACCACCCTTATTCATCCATTATTCCAGTTCCTGTGTTTGTGTGGCATACTTTTCGAAATATGTAATAACAAATGGATCTGTCACAATAAATGTGAAACTCTGACCTCTAAGATGTACATCTGCTTCTGAAATATCGTGACTATGGGTCTAAATAAGAAAAAAAAGTCTACTATAGTATGACATGCTGATATTTAGTAGTATATTAAATTTATTCAAACCTAAAAACCCCCAACTCCGAATACATGCGGTTTGGAAAATAATGTTTGAATAAGTACTTACCTGTAAAATACACACCGGAAATCTGTTGTATGGGGAAATCTATTCAGAGAAATAAGTCAGTCCTGATCATAGAAAAAATCGCCAGTGTTCCTATTTACACAGAGTATTTAGTCACAAAACGTAGTATATTTGAAAATATGTATAGTTTAAAAATATATTAGTTTAAAAAAATTAACAAAGCTATTTTAAACATTGTAATATTAATCACTAAAAGACTATCTCTGTTTTATCAAAGAAAGGCAAAGGAAGACAAGGAATAGATCTTTGAGAGGTATTGGAGGGGAGAAACGCAGTAAATGGACTGGCAAATGTGTCTGATCGCGTCTCAGCTGATCCCTCCATCAGCTGGCAAATGTGACGTCACCGTCTCATCACATCACTGTTTATCCATTCTATTCTTGAAGCATTACACTTTTTTATTACTATAGACAAATAAAATGTAAATTTACTTTGAAGTTGTGTTTAAGCACGTGATACTAACATTACATCAAATAGTTTGTATTATACAGTATTTTTATACAAATATATGAGTAAAACTCTCTAAAGGTATTAAGTTCATCACTTCAAGCAGGTATGTATAAATCAAAACCTCTTTTTGCTCATTTTTAACTGCCCCTGCATGTAAACCTTATATTGTAAATGTTTTAGTTTAAATATCTTTTAAGTGTAACTACTAAACACAGCACGTACATGTAATGGCAATAATAAAAAATCGGTGAATTGTCATTTTAGCATTTAAAACCTGACGTAATGGTAACCCTATATTAGGAATAGTTTTTAAAGGCTTATTTTATTAATTTGACATTGACATCATAGTCTACAATTGAATCACATTCCTCAGTCCTAACGATAAAATCATGTCATGTAGCAGTTATTAGTAGTGGTTGCGACAAAATTATGTATGTTTGGTTTAGTAAAATAAATACAACAACATTTTTACTAAATTTATTTATAATTAACGATTTTATAGTGAAATTAAAATGGGTTGTTTTACTTGCAATTTTAATGAATGAAAATATAATGCTTCAAATGTCAACTTCAAATCAATGTTTTATAATATTTAGTAGAAAAGTTAATAATGAGTAGAAATTCTGCCTTTTACAAATTTCTACTTAATGTAATTTGAAACTACATTTAACTAAGGTATAAAAGTATTCTTACTAATTTCAGTTAACAAACACCCCTCTAAGTCAGTTTACCGCTTTCACACAATGCTGTGAAGGGATAGCTGTGTTGTCTGTTTACTAGAAAGAAGATGTAAGAAGGCAGACAATTCAGCAGATTTTCCAGTTAACCACCCTATGTACTTTAATGGTGCACAATATCTGCATTAGACTCATCAACAGTGCGCTATTAACCGCGTAACGTCTTTAATTAGCTTGTATATTGAGTCAACTATTTGCTATGTCTCAATTGCCCAGTCTACTAGTGGCCGTGTGTTGTCATATGGAATTATAACTAAGTATATATCTTTTAGTTAATTTCTTCATTTTCAAATCCAATAACATATGAAACAAGTCAAGTGACACTGTATAGTAGATTCGTGAGACAGTTTTCTAAGGAATGGTGAAAAATTAATGGAGGAGCTTGAGATCACATACTTTAATAATGGATCCAAATTACCTAAATGGGATAGTGACTTTTCTATTAAAATATTTTTTTGTACTGTGTTGACAGTGTTCCTTATTCTGTCAGAAATATGATGAGGTAAAAGAGAATACATTGTTAAAGTATTCTGCGAAAATATTAAAGAGGTATTCTCAAATTTTGTGTTCTAAACACAAATATTTGTTGCTACTTAGTAAAAAAATGTAATTATGATTTAAATCTCAAGTCTTAGTAGATGAAAACTTTACCTAAAATTCAGATGTACAAGTTTTATTAAATGTCTAAATTTAAATGACTGTTTCGTCTTTGTGATTATAGTTATTATTTTATATCGAACTTACCTTCCCCCAATGTGATATTAGATCACGTGAGTAGCTGGTTGAATACTGATATCACTATAGAAAGAAATACTTCCAAATACTTACTTTGAACACCTCAATTACAGTTTATAGTAGATATAACTTACTCAAAGAATCATTGCAAAGGAGGATGAATAATCACTTTCCCGTTTCAAAAGATTCTCTCAGAGTGAAAAATGATCCAGGAAAGTATACAACCATTATGCATTTTTAATATCTAATTAAAATAAAGTCCCTTTTGAAAATTTCACGTACGTAAACTACGAAAATGTTGCAAAAATATTAACCGGGTCAAGCAATTTTATCATCAGCTAAAATAAATTACAAACAGTTATATGCTGTTATAACAGTTATATACTGTTATAACAGTTATATACTGTGTGTCAACACGGTGGCAAAGTAGTACTGATTACACCAGTTTGTTTTTATTTTAAACTACTGTTAATTGAAGTTTGAAAAAATAACGAACTAGTTTAATGTAAGATTTGTTAATAAGATGGATATTTAAACTTTTCTAGAGAAGCGTTGGAATATCTATGCGTATTGTTTGAACTAAATATATCTGAATACTTCTAAAATTGTCCGATATTGTAGATAAGAACGAACTTTAGCTATAGTATGAGGGATACTATCCCATTCTCTAAACGTGGTAAACATTCATAATGCTGAACGATTACATAAAACCTTTATTATACAGTATAATAAGTGATTTCCAGTAAACATTTAACCTACTTTTATATTATTATTTGGAGCATTACATAAAGCTTATCGAGTTCAAATGTTTTTATCAATAACATTCCTAAAAACTCAAAAAGTCTTATCAAAGTAAGCAGACATGACTGCTCTAATGATTCACTAACATTAATATTTGCTTGTATTAAGTGTTATTTCTCAAGATGTTTGTAAAGTCTGTTGACGTAAAATATCTTTGTTGATAAGTTTAATAGAATAATATGGGCTCGTTCTTTCTGTCTATGGACAATATACTAAAACAGTTTGTTATTGTCATCTCAAATCTTGAACTGAACTAGATTACATATACATATATCTGGGTCAAAGCAAGCACGGTGTAATATATTTTACATCGTCTAGACAGTATACGACTCCACAGTGTCGAGAATTATTTCCAGAGGAGAGGTAAGATTATTATATTACAACTAGTCAAATAGTTCTAATCACCAAACTTCCTCTTTAAATTATTAATTAGTGGCTATTCTAATTCAATACAATAATTATTACTGGAGGTACACTTTATTTAAATATAGTGAAACAAAATATCTAGTACTCATGGGACGTGTAACATGAAAACTTAACATCATTGAATATGTCTTAACGTGTAACAGTTTGACAGACCAGTCAGGACGTGATCAGGACATTTTACACTCCATTTACTTCACATCTCTGGTCTCATCACGGTCTCGCTGCAGATACAAAATATGAGTTGGAAGGTTTGTAAATAAAATTCAACTACTACAACACGATAGTTCATTCATAACTTCTTCGCTTATTAAAGTGACAAAACAGTGTCAGAAGTCGAGCATCTCTACCTACTACGTCATATTTGTATGAAATTTAATGTCATACTTCATATTAAAAGATAGCATTTTCAAATCAAGTTATGCTACCATCAATATGTATTACAAAATAAAATAAAGTGGTTATTAAGTGTTGGTACTAGCATTTTCCTGTCTCTTTGTTGTTTTAACCTTTAAAGTATTATGATCAGTAATGTTTAGACATATTTTGTTCATTAAATTAGGTTAATAACCTTAATAATTCTTTAAAATTGTACATTTTTCTAAGTTAGACCTCTTAATTAGTTATAAGATGTTTTAACAAAAGTACATTGTTTAAAATATTAAAAATTATAAATTGTATTAAACATATATTGTTAACAGTACATATCATTTTATTTAAACAAAAGTTCCATACATCGGTCGCCTGCTCTTATATTCTTGGTCAGTGGATTACCTCGGTTCTGAACTTGTATTGGTTTATCATCAGATCATAGGACTTGATTATTTTTCTGTTATTTAATTACGCAAAAATTTAAATAATTGAAAGTAAATAAAGAACTTACAACATCAAACTATAAATACGTATACAATTTGTCGACGAGCATACCATTAGTCTAAAAGTTAACACTGAAAACGTACATACAGCGCGGTTGCCATCCGATCATGTACTCGCAGTGCTTCCCAAAGTGTGCGCTTCGGCGCCCTGGGGCTCCTCAAAATCTTGCCAGGGGTACCGTTGAGCAACAGTGATTAAGATAATATCGTATCGTGTAAAAAATTAAAAATATAAATGTATAGTCTATATGTATATGTATTGTCTTCACGTTAGTCAAGGTTTATAACGTAATATCAAATTATTTGATTATTATTAATGTACCCACAGCTCTATAAATTACTTAGAATTACTTTTATAAAATGTTTTTATGTTGTATATACATTGTATAAAATTGTATATGTGTTGTAATATAAAAATACACAATTAAGCACAAACAAAAGAGATTGCTACACCATCGTTAGGGTGAAAATATAGATAAACACTTTTTCTAAAATAAATATCTTTATATCAAGTAATTTTTGTTTGATTTAAAAGCTAAATAAGTAATTTTATGATGTTAAAAACATTCATTTTGAATACTTTTGTTCAGCCATTATTAATGGAATTAAATACAATTTAGTTTTAAAATTGTAAAATGTAATTGTAAAAAAAATTATTTCTTTATTTAATTGTAATCATATTGTAATAGATAGGTCACTAAACATTATTTTATTTCATAACTTTTGCGTCTCACGACATTTGTTTGTATATAATATCAATTCTTATAAAACTTATCGTGTATATTTTGAACGGTCACAATTTTTAAACTAATGGTTTTCTGTCAATTATTTTTGTTAGAACTTTATAAATATTCAAATATACCATTTTAAAAACCTCAGAGGTTTTTCAAACACACACAGAAGGACAGTCAAGCAAGCAAGATAGTCTTTGAAATGCATCAATGACATTTCTTTTATGAATTTACTTGAGTAAATCTTCTCTTGAAGTTTTAATGAGTAATTTCAGAGCACCTTCAAAGAAACATTATTTTTGTATTTATAATAAATCTTATTCATATTTCATTTATATTTTAGCATAACAAATTACTTCACGGTTTGTCAGTCCTCAGATAATACTTTACTTTGGCGCTTATTAGTATTAACTAAACTCCTGATATTTAATGCACTTATATTCTTTTAGTACTTTCAGTATTTAAATTTTCTTTCCACAGACTACTAAACTCAATATTCAAAAATATTTGCATTCGTTACACAGAAAATATGAGATAACATTTGATTCGAGAGGGTCCATTAGACATGGTGGATATTAATCTCATGGACGGTGATGCTCTGACAATTTAGAGTTTTCAATTTGTTTCCGATTGCTCATATTGTGTTTTTATAGTAATTAAGGTTCACTTTGTATGAGATATCAGTCACTTTTAATGCAGTATCTATTTATTTGCATGGTTTTAAAATGCAGTGAACTTATTTTGAGTTAACTTGTTACACAATATATAAAAAGAAATGTTACATTAGAGTAATTGATTGGAATATCTAACGTTTTGCTCATAAAACGCATTCTTATGTTTAGAATTTTGTATTTTGAAGTTTAATTGGTTGATGGTTTAGAAGAGTCTCATCCACCAGTTGGTGGTGATATCGATTTGTCTTTGTGTGTATCAGTCGATAACTTTCAAGAATTAACTTGGTGTTTAATTGAGAGACCACCTCTACAACTCTCTATCGAAATTGAAAATGGTACACATCGGTCAATTAAGAGTCGCTCTACGGGCCAGGAGGCCTCCGAAATTCATTGCAAATAGCCAAATGAAATGTTTTTACAACAAATACATATATGGGTTTTTCTGAAAATAAGTTTTGTCTGTGATTGCTATGTAAAGTAATACAAATCAACTTACACTTAAGTCGTGTTCCTCAATAACACACATAATATGAGTAACAAATAAGGACTATAGAATAGGGATAACTTTAACATATTAACTAATTGAATAAAAATAAATTGGTAAGTTACCTGCCAACCAGCCATACTCAAGCGAATCGCTTCTCAAGTTTTGAAAAAGGTTTAATGCATAATGTTCACTTTATTAACTTTTAAAAATGTTCTAATATTACAAGTTAGGAGTATACTACACCATGTGTAATAAGGAACTTGGCTGAGGTTACTTGCTGGATTTCAAATCTGCAGCTAATAAATCATACGATTCTATAAAAGTCCTACGGCGGAATAGCCGGATATAGAGACACGACATCATAAAGAAAAGAAATGTTCCCTCAGATGACAAAAGAGAAATTATATCAACTACTAAGGTTTGAAATAACAAAGTGTTATGCAAAGTATAAAGCCTATACATTGCTAATGTTTTCTATTGTATACCAATTTAGATTTCAAGGTGTAATATTAGTAACGAAATACAGAATTTCATTCACTATATTTGTTTTTAGGTTGACCCCCCATCTTATAGTTGTTCTTTAAAAGATATATTGCATTAGATGACCGATTTGAATATCACGCAAGTTGAAAACCATAGATATAGTCAGACCATCCTTTTGATTTTAAGAAAACGCATAAAGTAAATATACTCGTTTAGTTACAAATACATATTGTATCGATTTATTTCTATCTTCAGTCATGAGTAGATAACCGCTTGCAATCACCAAATTCTAGTCCAATAATTACGTGTTGTTAAATATGAAATACCACGTATTTCAGTTCACAAGAAATAAACCTTATGTTAAACATAAACTTTACATATACCTTTTAGATTGAGTTTTTTTAACGCAGTATAATAATTTAGCAATTGCTGTTGCTGCCTAAAGATGCATTGAGAGTTGCGGTGGTTAACTCGACGTTCCATCTGTGGCTATTCTCAACTCTGGTTGGGGATGAAACCTAAGTAGTGAAACATTTGTATATAAACGCCGTATTAGTGAATGTTTTAGTAAACTTCTATAGTTTAAGCGTATTGAATTCTCATTCGTTTAAAAATATTTGGGTTCATTGTTTTTTAATATTTTAATTTAATTTGGTTTCACAGAGACCATTAATTCAAGTTACTAAATAATAAAATGTTATTTAATGTGTTACATGTTTCATGCATCAAATATTTCTCCATACTCAATTAAGATTGTTTTTATATTCACAGATGCTAAAGAATCTTGAGCTTGGCTGAGCAGAAAGATCTAATGACACCCCTCTGACAAGAGCGACAATAAGTTTTAATTAAATATCCGTCACCGAAGCTCTATTACTGTAATGATAGTGTTAACCCTTACTTGCTTTATTAAAACATAGTCTATACACATTGAGATACATCAGACTGCTCAAAATATAAATAAATGCTGTATTTGTTCGAAGTTTATATTTGTAAATGTGCTTTCAACTTATGAAAGAATTTCGATTTTTCACGCAATTTATAGACAGAAAAATTGGTAAGACTATAATGATAGAAATTGTATAATAGTACTATTATAATATTATTTTTATGGTATACTCATACATTGATATAAGTATTTACTGTGACCAGTGTCTTTGCTCTAAAAGGTTTTACAGGACATGGTTGTTAGACCTATCAAAGCTGTATCATTACGTGAATAACAGGAATATATCAGTTAAAACTAATTAAAAGTAGTATTTTGCATCCATCAAACTTAAGTGCTTTGGCAATATTCCGCTTAGAACATTTGCACGCATTCTTTGTAAGTTTCGAAACAACGAAAATGATGATTGAATTGTATATCTTGATTATATTTGTTACAAACTTTAATTGTACAAATGTAGTGACTCTCTAAGTAATTATATATACAAATTTTAAAATGCTAGCTTGTTCAAAATCTTAATTGTATCTGCCACACATAGTTCTTGTATCAAATTTGATTTTTTTACCTACTAAACGGCTTTGTAAATTTAATTAATCGTCAAATATAATACGCGAATATTTATATAGCTCGATATGATCATCACCACGAACCCCTTTAATCATACCCAAAAACAAACAATATCCATGTAAACGCTTTAAATGTTTTACTAAGAAAATTAAATATTACACAACAAGTAATGTTGTCCACAAAATATAGAGTAAATTTACTACGTAGGGTTGAAATTAAATAACCATTGTGTTTCTGTCGTGGAAATCGTACACTTAATTTTTCCTATTTAAAAGTAAGAACTTCAACTCGGCCGTTTGCTGTGGTCTGCGTGGTACTCTTATATAACAAGTACTGTAAGTGTTCCCATTCTTATCAGACATGCATTAACCAAGACACCTGTATATAGGAAAAGCATGAATCTTGCGAAAAGCCAAACACTTTGTTGTTGTATAACTGAAGTACAAAAATATACATAGTCCTAGTGCTACTTATACAACCCGTACTATGTGTGCGACAAGTTTTATTATTTATTAATATGCATTATCTGCATATAAACTCAGATTGTAGAAATATCGTGTTATATTTTTTGAATCGAGTTATTATAACTAGGATGTGGAATTTTTATACGATAATTGTATATATTTGATTAATGTTTCTACTAACATTTCTCACCAAGCCTCACTAACAAGTGCTCGTACCAAGGAAAGGGAGAACTATTTAAGGGATTATTTCATGGTTACTTGTCACAAAGAACAGGTTTAATGAATGTTCGCTGACAGGATCTGATGGTCTGAACACAAAGGAACCCTAACTGCCCGAGACTGCAGGAGCTGGACAATTACCTTTGTGACCGCCGCAGCTCCCGACAGAGAGGCGACGGACGCTCAATTTCAGGATTACTCCTACTCCTTGCTATGCTTCTTTTGTATGAAAATAAACCAGGATTCTTTCTCCGCCTATATTTTTAAAGTGACAGCCATGAACTTAATTCACTCATATGGTTATAAAAACCAAACAGACATTCTCGTTAAAATTAAAAGAGTCCACTAAGGATTTTTTTTTTAATTTAGTTTATAAGTAAACTTAAATACTATTCAAAGATATTGTTTGCATTAGTTCTCAAAATATAAACTTTTTTAGCTCTCTTCTGTAGCACAAACTTATAAAATTTATACTTGTTTATAAAGAAGTGACAGATTGCAAATTTAAACATTTAATACCACACGTGGCTGTGGTAAAGAGAGATCGGGTAATTTCCAATCTAGTGCAACAGAGGTCTATGCCTGTATGGCTGGCTTTGATCACTAATAGGCGACCCTTGCGGTTACCACCAAATTGTTCTCCGTCGTTTTGTTCTGCCCTAATCCCTTTGTTGGTCCGTCACTTTGTAATATTTAGTTCTTTTGGTACCAATAAGTAGTATATTTTCTATTATTAAACTACAAAAATATATCAAAATAATATGTAATCCCAGTATGGAGCAAATGTAGATATTATTAAATGCGTTTTTATAACGCCTTTATTACAACCCCACCAATGGTAATAATAAATCCCTTTTTTCAATTTCTCAATATCAAATTTTAGTCCATTTCGTGTGCATATATGAAACGAAACATTTTTAGAACCATATGCTAGAAAAATGTCAAACTAATTACCACAACTGGAACAGGTTTTAGACTGAATTAAAAATATCGTATCATGCATGATATAAACATATATAATATGAAGGTGCTTTTTATAGACTAAACACTTTCGTTTACAGTATATCGGTGAAATTTACACCTTTTGAAGTAATAAACTAAGTAAATAAATACACCCATTAAAAAAAGTAACATAACATAATGATAAGGGTTTAAATAAATGTTTAACAGCTCCTGAAAAACATAAATTATATTACCTAGACAATAATAAAAGGAAAAGAAGCAGGTATTATTACATGGGTTGTGAAAATTTTCTTTATTGTATAACCAAGCAATCAGAGCCAACTATGTGCGTGCGTGCGTGCGTGCGTGCATGCGTGCGTGCGTGCGTACCTTGTATTTTAAGGTTAGGTTTGAAATGTTTTAGGACTTGTGTTTGAGTTGTATTTTTAATTATATTCCACGCACTTTTTGAAAAATTTTCAGAATTCATTAGTCTATTTTCGATATCCCGAGCCTTAGCGGCTTTTATTTCTTTGCGGTAATTTAGCTTGTATGCTCGAAAGAAATTTTTGAATTCTTCATTTGTCGATTCTATGTAAATTGAATGATAAAATTTTAATGTTTTTCTTAAATTGAGAATGTTTTGATTTATCCAAGTGTTGTGTTTTTGTCTGATCGCTCTTTGAATGACTTATAAGGGCAAGTGATGTTCAAATAAAAATTAAAACTGTCTGTAAACGCAGAAAACGCTTCCTCCGCATTATCAAAACTATCAATAAAAAACCAGGATTCTTCTTGGAGAAACCTGTTAAGAATTTGGATATTTTGAATTTTAAGATCTCTTCTTATATTTACCGAAAGAGGTTCGATCTTCGGACTGAGATTCCCGATCACGGCCTCCTGCGCGAAGTGGTCGGAGACAGCCGCGTCCAGAACGGAAACCGAAACGTCTAACACGTTTCTAATGACGTTGTCGATGGCCGTACTCGATGTAGCACTCACTCGTGTTGGCGTGTTCACGGACCAAACTAAGCCGAAAGAGGTGAGAATATCGCGTAGCCGCTGGGTCAGGGGGTTGGTGTGGTCCAAAACATCGATGTTAAAGTCACCTGAAATGATAAACTTCAACGAATTAGAACAGAGAAAATTTAGAAGGGATTCAAATTTTTCAAACAAATTTATTGAGCAACTATTTGGGGATCTGTATAAGCCAATGATTGTAATTTTTCCTACGGAATTTAGATTGACTTTTATACCTCCCACTTCAAAGTCTAGATCACAACTGTAATCAACCTTGAAGGGTTGGAATATCAGTCTTTTCTTAACGAAAATTGCCACACCTCCGCCTTTGCAATGTTTTCGGTGAAATATTGCTGCCAATTGAAAATTGTCAATTTTAAACACAATATCCGCTTCAGGTGAGAAGCTATGCTCAGTGACTATGAAAACGTCCGGATGGAGCTCCCCAGCCATGAGCGATAAAGATTAGAAGCTGTTTGTGCGTTTTGGTGCACAACAGAAAATTTTGATTGTGAAAACGGAATTTTGTTATTTTGTTTTTGTTTAAAATTTAGGTTATTCTTTTGTACATCCGATGTTGATATCCTTGATTTTAAGTCACATTTGATGTCACTAGAATTAAAGAGTTTTTTTGGTTGTAGCCACTCTTGTTGTTGTTGAGCTTCACTACGTCCGCAAACGTCTCAAAGGACAGCGTCGGAGGCTCCACTGCAGCCGGTGTCTTACAGACAACTGACTTCTTCGACAGGTGGTCAGTCCGGGGCAGAGATGGTCTACAGGACTGGAGAGGAGGCGGACGCGATTTAACGGCAGAACCTTCCCATACACTCCATCAGCAACTCGGCCAGCAGGCGCTTACACTGAGGCTTTAGATGCATCCCATGGTTCGTGAATGCACCCCTTCCGATACGGTTGAAATCCACCACCTCCACTCCACTCTGCCTCACGCAGAGCTCCTCTATGTAGGCGTTAATTAAGGATGTCTCCCTGTTGATCGGATTTTGGGCGGGTAAGTCGTATCGGTGAGGCAGAGTGGATACCACTACCTTAGCTGTCCTCAATTTGGAAGTGATGCAGCGCTCCAGATGTGTGTAGATGTTGCGCTGCTGACCGATGGCGACATCGTTCGTGCCTGCAATAATCACATAGCAGCTGTCTGGCGGAAGAGGACTGTCAGAAGTGACACTCAGCAGCCCAGCCCCGGGTCTGCAGACACCCTTCACTTTCGTGTCAGCAGTCACCATACAGCGGACGAGGTCGACAACATCACGGCTGTGACTATCCCCGGCGATGTGGATGCTACGAAAAGGGAGAGATCTTATTTGATTGGGGACCGGCTCCGGCTGTCTAACTTGTTTGGTCCTCCGTTTTGCTCTAGACCTCCTCCTCCTTCCCATAGGCTTGCGAATCTCTTGCTTTACATTCTCCATTACGCTGTTTAGCACAGTAAAGCTGTTTGTCGTCTCAAGTGGTAGTGGGCTCCTTTTTCCACGTTGAACCGTCCATTCGACTTCCACACCTCCCACACCACACTCGCGACTAGCCATAGATCCTTTTAGGCACTTCAGTTCGGCCTCGAGCACCTCCACTGTGGTCCTCAGACTGCTCACTAGCTCTCTAGCTTTGACACACAGTTCGTCCGTACAGGCTACCGGTAATTCACACTGAATTCCGCATTCAGCTCTGGACACCCTGGTAGTCACGAAAGGCCGCGGTGAGTTGGCGACAAATATCTGGTCGGTATATTGTAGTAGGCGCTTGTCATTCTCTATCGTGTGGTCGATGACGTTCTGTAATTGTTCTTTTAGCTCACATATCTTGTCTTTGAGAGCGGCGTTTTCTGCTACTAGATCGACTTCTACTGATTTTTGTTTAGTGTGTAGAACGTGCACCGGAGAGGAGGGCTGCGAGATCCGGGTGCGAACCATGGACAGCGCAGCGACGGTCGGTGAGGTGGGTGACAAGGAGGCAGGTGATGAGGAGACAGGCGAAGAGACAGTAGGTGTCAAGGAAGGAATAGAGAATGCGGCCATGACAACAGGCGTCGAGGCGACCGGCGGCAGCGTCTTGTGAGATAACGAAGCGGCTGGTAGTGCAGGAGTGGATTATTATTATTTTTATTAGTGTGTGTGCGTGCGTGCGTGCGTGCGTGCGTGCGTGCGTGCGTGCGCGTGCGTGTGTGTGTGTGTGTGTGTGTGTGTGTGTGTGTGTGTGTGTGTGTGTGTGTGTGTGTGTGTGTGTGTGTGTGTGTGTGTGTGTGTGCGTGAATTATTCTTTTTAGACCTATCTGGATTTTATTAACCTGCCCAACAATACAAACGCTTCCATAGCACTTAACATAACTTAGATTGCAAGTGGACAAATTCCAGGACAGATTCTGGAAAGCGATGGGTTTTCACTGGAGAAGACTTTTAGACCTACATATGTACATGTATATTCTGGATTGAGGCGAAAATGCAAACGCCATTACTGCACCGAAATTATCTTAGACCGGAAGTAAATTACAATGCCCGGAAGTATACACTATTTTAAGGTATACTTAGTAGGCCTGTGTATGTATATATTTTCTTGGTCGTGTCTACAAGGCGAACTCTATTATGGTGTGTTAAATATAATTTATTGGGACCAGAAAAGTTCAATGTTCCACTACAATTCAACTACAAATAGGTCAGTGCTAATTTTGTCTTTTGAACCTCTTAGAAATGAACAGTGAAATACTATGGAGTGTTTATTATGTAATTTAAAAAGGATATGGCTGTGACACACCTGTCATTCAATCGCAAATCGTGTGCTAAGGAGCACGTAATATGGTATAATTTAATGAGCTGACGATTTAATATGGATCTGATTATTCCTAAACAATTGAGCGTTTTACTTTCCTGACCAGCACCCTCCCTGCTGTAACCGAGATTATATTTGACCGTTAGTTTCAAATACAGATTAGATTAGTTGACGCATAGTTTCAAATACAGCTTTATTAAAACCTTACGAATTTATATTAAGGTACTTCAAATCAAATCAAATCATTTTTATTTTGCCAGAACATTACAAAAGATGTACAGTATAGCAATAGTCATTTTTCTATAATTTGGAACAATCACTCCACATTGAGACCAGTCAAACATACAGAAATTTCAGTCGCACCACATTCACTCATGCCAATTTTCCCATTTTCCAACTTCGTAGAATATGTATTGTGCATAATTTAACACTTTAACTGCAGTGTCACCTTTGGTGCACTTCACACTCTGACATTGTAACGTTTGCTAGTGAACATGTTTGTTAAAGTTCTGTATTTATACATTTGCACGATTAAATTAATTATTAAACCATAAGTAAGTAAGTATTTAAGTAAGTAAGTATTTATACATTTGCACGATTAAATTAATTATTAAACCATAAGTAAGTAAGTATTTAAGTAAGTAAGTACGCTATTTATTAAAAGCTCTTGTTTCCTTATTGTTGAAGTGCAAATAATGAAATTATACCTAAAATATTCAATCGTGATTTGGTGGTTGATGAATATAAGGGAAAATTTATTTTGTCCTCCTATTTATCGGAAACAAAAGGATAGTGACTGTTTCGAATAATGTACGTAGAATATAATATGAACATCAGTTAAATACATTCAAAGCACAAAATTAATATAATCTTAACATTACTTTCAGCCCAGTACAAAACCATTTATGTCATGCATGACACTATTCGTCATTCAAAAAACTGGAAGCACCCTTCGGGTTTAAATTATACCAGTGAAAGGAAAAGTCACCACTCCTCGAACAACACGAGTGGCTGAGATGTTTGGAGTAGCTGAGTTGTTATAATCAGCTGATAAAGAACCGTGCGTCAGCTGCTGAGCTTTAATTTCCGTTCTGCTGCCATGAATGTGAGTAGGTGATGATGTTTCACGCTGCTCTCTCCTGCTCTTGTTTAGACGACTTTATGAGGTTGTCTTTCCCTCAAAAACTTTAAAAGCTAAGTTACTCAAATATATAATATTTACGAGATCTAATTAAAGAATCAACAAGAAGTGTGAGAAATCGATCGCCCTTAGATTATCAGAATTGGGGGAGTTCTTTAGCGAAATGTAAACACATTCTAAATTGTTCTAAGAACTAAGCACACTCATTTCAAAGTACGATAATTTCTATATAATATGAAATAAACAAATATTAACTAGGTATTACAAATATACGTAATTAGGTATTTTAAACGCTATCTTTGTTAAACGAAAATAGATTCAAAAGACACGAAATTAATGTTCAACGTATAAACGTATGATCGACTACAACTTGAAGTGTAATAGTTGGGAAATCAGCCGTAACAAGATCAGGACATTTTACACTCCATTTAATCCACATCCCCAGCCCTATCACGTTCTCGTTGCAAGCCAAATGCGATATGAAAATATGTAGAAGTATATCGCATATTCAGCTCTACTTATTTCACTCAAAATTTATCTCGGCCTTTTATTAATTTATTATTTGTTATGTATTTCAAGGATAAAGAAGTGTCAGTTCTACATACTAGCGTCCTTCTTTCCGAATGAAGAATGTTGCACGGTGACATTCAGCGCATATCATGAATTGGAATATCGCTCCTTATTTTAGAACATTTCTCTATAAGTTAATCGAATCTGTTGTGTGTTGAGAAAGTGATGCTTAAAAACAATAATAATCGTAGTAACAACGTACTTTTATATATATTTAACTGATTTGTCAAAACATATTTTCTAAACCAAGGCTTCTGCCATGTATTGTAAATAACATAAGCTCAAGAATATTGAGATACTGCAGCACATGGTCAGTCCTTTTTATTTCTGCGACAGTTATTAAGGTTGCCATAGTCCAGTTATTGTAGAGCTTTTTTATCGCGCTAGGCTTATCAGTGCGTGAGGTCGAACCCGAACACACTCATTATCTTTTTACCTATTAGTGCAAACATCTCATTTCAATAATGCTGAAAAATTCAAAATAAATATATTTATTTATTCTGCTTTTTGTCGTTATTTATTGTTAATAATTTTTCTTTCCATTATCTACATTTACATTTTTATTTCTAATTTAAACGCAAAATATTACTACAAGAAAATAAAATGGCAATCCAAATATTTTATTCAATAATAATAGATATAGAGAAAGCTACTCTCTGAAAAATAAAGATTCCGTCTGGCGATACTTGGGCAGAAGCTGTGGAGCTACTGTAAAAACCGATCCAGGAAAAACAAACGTTGCTGTACGCAATATCAGACACTCTGGCTTATACCCTGTGACTTGAGGTCACTAACATCGAGATCATCTGATGCGGAGCCCACATCGTTTCGACCGCTTCTCCACTGCCATCTCGTCTGTTCATACCCCAATACCAACAGTATCGGTGACCGCTTCCACCACACTTATTACAAATGAACTGCAGGCGGAGAACGTAACCTTAGGGAGCGGTTGAGGTAGCTTCAGGCAGAGATGAAGCAAGTTCTGGACCATTCCATCGAGTCTGACATGCGCTCGATGCAATTTACGGACTGTGTTCGTGGCTATCGCCTCCTGGGCTGTACCAACGATAAGCACCACTGCGGTTGACTTTATCACGCAGTGTGAGCAAGAGTGTGGGCGGGGGTTTACCTTATTCTCCTGCTTCCTCATACCAAATCAACCCATCGCGGACGTTTGTCTGATGATTGATTCCCCATGGAACAAAGTTATAATATTATATAATATTATAATATATAAAAAATTATTGATTTAATTTGATGAGACCTATGAACGTTCAAATGATCGAGAGACGTAACTTTCGTTTGCTGGACTGGTTCACCTTAGTTTCCACCAACACTCGCTAAATTCAGTTACTCCTTCACCCTTCACACAGATGAGACTCCAGAGCGATTATCAAATCCACGTATACTCCTCTGACAGGCAACCAACAAGGGGTACGCTCATATATTGCATTTATAATAGGTAGGATGTATTTTTAGAATGATTCTTATAATAACAACTTAGAGTCCTCACGGGCTTCCATAGTTCCAATTTTAATTTGATGAGAGTACATTTTTTTAATAAAAAGTTACTTTAAAACCTCTGATTAATGAAACACGCGTGTGTTGCTCAAGCAGTTATTCTCAATGCATTAACAAACTTCACATCAGCTTCAGTTCTAATTATATAAATAATACATTAGTTTTAATTACCTAAAATCGCCGTATAAAATCAATAAAATCATGCAATAACTAAAATATTGAACTGTCCAACACAACACACTTTTTAATCGTTTTATTAAAAGTATTCCTTTGAGAAACAAAAACTGTAACCTCACAGTCTTTACGCACTCACAAACTTGAGATAACATCTTATAAGGGAGGAAGTAACAGACGTGGCGGATATTAACCTCATGGAGGGTGGAGCTCTGACAGCTTGAAGCTTCCGTTTTCTGATTGCTTACATTGTGTTTATATGGCTTTCACTTTTGGTTTCGTTCCGACTAAAATATAATAAACCACGTTTAGTATGATAAATTTTAATGATTTTTAGATTTACGCAGCCATTATCAATATTTCCGGTTTATATTGGATAAAAATAGTGTGAATGCGATTTTATTCTATACATATATTAATTTGCTACGGTGAGCTATATTCATTCAATAGGTATTCAACCAAAACTGATAGTATACATATCCGCTTTTACAGTGCTCAGATCTGAGTGATCCAATAGGTGAGTTTAGATGCAGTACAAACCAGAAAACTAGGAATTCTTTATATCTGATATAATTCAAGGTATGAGTTACTTTTAATCATGAATACTTATTATGACTGAAACTAAAATATAATAAGTACACACCTACAATTTTGACTAAATAATTAATTCGTAAACAAACCACAAACCATCGACAATAATATTTGAAAAACTTTAGACACTTTACAATAGATTAATAAACATAACTGCATAACCTTCTAGTTTGTGTTAAATAATAATTATAAAACAAACTATTAAAGTGAAGGAGCTGAGTAATTAATTGCATTCTGATCTTCCCAGTGATATGACAAGTCCGTTACCAGAACACTGCACATCATCTGTCAACTTGTGCTTTACCGTGGAATCCGGCAATTGTTCCTCATACAATGATACAATTTAATTGTTTTGTAATTCTTTCCCAGCAGGAGAAATTTTTCATTTTTATTTTAAATAGTATGTCACTCTACTTTGACTCCTACAGTTACCTGTATAAAAACAAACCTTTGACTTATTTAAAAATATATAACTGTTCGGTCTTAAGTATCATACAATTAAAATATATTTGTTCGTTTGTTTTGCTAATAGTGTCTTTTAGAAAAGGTGTGAATACATGGTTTAACCTTAAAACGCAGAGTGACGATTATTAAATGACAGTTATGACACTATGACTCAGTCCCACCTAGTTCCTATGTTCCTATGCTCACAAGCAGGTATTATAATTAATATATATTCTCTCCGGTTCACACAGCGCTGGATCGAAACGTTTCTCGCACAATCAAATATCTGAAATATTTCAACCTCTCTTAGGACAGTGTTCTTCAATCAACATCGAAAACCGTATCAATTGAAAAGCTGTTGACTGAAAATAGTTCTTGACAGTGAGATTGAAATATTTTTCAGAATTTCATCTTGTCAGCAATGTTCAGACCTACGTAAACCGGAAACATTTTGATGCTGGAAGTCGTAAACATTCCCGTGCATTCTCTCTCTCTATAATGTTTCACAAGTCATGTTTATGTGTGTATTACTCAATCACGTAAAACCTACTGGACCGATTGTATTTAAATTTTACATGGCCATTTTTAGGGCCTCTGGTTACCATATAGGCCTATTCCTATTTCGAAATACCCTCCAAGCTGAGCCTCACTAGTCTTCGAACTCTAGGCTTGGCTTAATCAACAATTAGCTATTTCGAAATACCCTCCAGACTGAGCCCCACTAGTCTTCGAACTCTAGGCTTGGCTTAATCAACAATTAGCTATTTCGAAATACCCTCCAGACTGAGCCCCACTAGTCTTCAAACTCTAGGCTTGGCTTAATCAACAATTAGCTATTTCGAAATACCCTCCAGACTGAGCCCCACTAGTCTTCAAACTCTAGGCTTGGCTTAATCAACAATTAGCTATTTCGAAATACCCTCCAGACTGAGCCCCACTAGTCTTCAAACTCTAGGCTTGGCTTAATCAACAATTAGCTATTTCGAAATACCCTCCAGACTGAGCCCCACTAGTCTTCGAACTCTAGGCTTGGCTTAATCAACAATTAGCTATTTCGAAATACCCTCCAGGCTAAGCTCTACTAGTCTTCGAACTCTAGGCTTGGCTTAATCAACAATTAGCTATTTCGAAATACCCTCCAGGCTGAGCCCCACTAGTCTTCGAACTCTAGGCTTGGCTTAATCATCAATTAGTAAAAGTGTTTTAATCACTTGCCAAACTCTAGGATAATAAATATAATAATCCATACACATTTAAAAAGGTGATAAATTTAAAGGTGATGAGGTGGTAAATGTTTGTTGTTATTCATCTGTCAAAGTTAGTTCCACTTTACAAATGTCACGTTACGAGCATTTTTCTTGGCCTGGTTTCGTTTTCATTGCAATTTTAATCCACTGCAGTATAAAATAATAATTATTACATCAAAAGTGTGTTAACTTTTGATGTAAAAAAGTACACACAATATTTTTTATGTCTTTTTTTAAGTAAAAAAGACAATTTTAAAATAAATCAGAGTTCATTATAAAAAACCGTTTTACTCTCCAACTTCTTAAACTTAAATTCACTTCACTAAATCATCTAAATCACTCGTAATCAATTAAAATCCTTGCTCGTCTATATCAGCATTTCATCACGAGAAAACTGTGTCGCAAACTTGAATCCCAGCTAATTACTTTAAACTTTCCTCCTGCATTATTAAACGCGTTCTATTACATTTTACTGTTCTAAGAGTTCATAGTAGATTATGATCCTTTTGAGACCATGTTATAGAGAAGTATTCCCAGATAAACGCAACATTATTTTGACGAGTTCTAATTACATTAAAAGGTACAGGTTTTAAACATAAAACCTCAATGCAAGAGTGTATGTTCATAATAATATAAAAATAACGATTAACTTTTAAATTGAAAACAAGTATTCTAGTATGAAATAAATCATTTATTAATTATTTTTATTAAATTATTATTTATTTTATTAAATTATTTATTTACATTGTTATGTATTACGTATTTTGACACAAAGGGAGAATCAACTGTTAAAATTATGAATACTTATTTCAATACTTCATGTGTTCCAATTATCATTGATTTTAAGCCGAGGCTACGGGACGTTCACCATTCTAGAAAGTATTTTATAATGAAAAAGTATAGCAAAAGGTATTTCTATAAGTTATATTAAATTATTTTAAAACTTATTGGAATTTACATCTAATTATATACATCTTTAAGGTGCCCAAGTGAATCCAATTTTAATTATGGTGTTTGATATCGAACTTTAAGTAAATAAGTTAGTGTGTTAAAATACCCGTATATTAATCAAATATCAGTAATATCAATCAAAGTAAATCAATAACGAATGACTTTTCTATTAACAATAAAATTATATTTTTAATTTAATTTTGATTTATTTCAATCAAGGGACTGACAGAAACCAATCTATGCCTATTTGCCAGCATGATATTTGAAGAATGAACTGGACTAATATTCTTCAAAGATTCAGCTTCATTCTGCATAAGGAACATCGAATTCGATTATGGCGCATATCACTACACAGTATTTGGCTGAGTGTATTTACATTAGTCTCATGTATTTCTTATGTTATTGGTCTAACTATGACGGCAAAAAATCATAGAATGAACAAATGTGTAAAATAGACAGTACAATCATATGACATTTTACAATGCATTATGTATTAGATGGTTTTATTTGTAAGACTGCCGTCACAATCCATCGGGTTCATTGACACTCAGTTGTTTATTTATATAAATACAAGACAGAGTCTCTGATGGTTCATGTCCTTCCATGGGGATTCCCTGAGCATAGGCAAAACCTTTAACAACTATAACTCTGGAGAATCAATTAAGCTATAAGTAAGTAAGTAAGTTAAATATATAATTGCATCAATTAACTTTGTATACTTAACTTAGCTACTACTATGTGTTCTGGCAAAATTCCTTTTATATATTTTGTCTATGTATCTCCTTGCGTGTTTTGTTTTCCACTGTATATTGCATAAACGATCTGAGCTATGGACTTGAAATTATTATGCATGTGGCCTTCATTTATACTTATACAACATCGTGTTTGATGAAGAGCACTCCCCTCAATGGGACTTGGCTGAGATACGTACTGCATATTTCAGGAACAATTTCACCTAGGTAGGAACATATTATTGAAAAAAGTTGTATCCATATGACGTACATGTTGTACCATAGAAAAAACAGTGCGCTACGTGTCTTTCTATGGACTTCTACCCAGATATCAATTACTGTATCATATACGGAAATACATTGAAACAACAATTCAATTATTGTTTTATTTTACTGAAACTAAACCTACGAGACCATTTATCGACATTGACTTAGTGTGACTCATCCTTTCACATCATATGATTGATCAGTTCCTTTCATAAATCTATCGAAATCTGCATATGCAAATCTTGCTTGATTCCATACTGCTGGATTTGCCGTCACGTCGAGGTAATTAAAACTGTAAAAGTCCGTGCAGTCTGTCTATCTGTCTAGCACTCAACTCGTCTCGGAGTAAAATCGTATTGAATGAAACTGTTGGTGCATTTGATTCCGAGGTCTATTTATTAAATTCCTCGAGCACAATGTGTAATGCTATCATTCAAGAGGCAAACGAAAAGTAATAAATACATGCAACTACTCTCACACGAAGTGTGGGTTAATTTTGAAAACTAACTAAATTTTATTTTCCACAATATTTTTGTTATGTTTTTATAATGCCCCCAACTCGCATGTATGTATTGGCAACGATAGGGGTCTACTTGTTGGTTTGGTTTTACTGTAAGATATGTTTGAAGTAAAAGTATGTTTTATAACTAATCAATAAAAAAAATAAAACTATTTTGTTGATTACCCACAGTGAACAAAACTAAGCGATTCACAATCCATAAGTGTAAAATAGAACGTCGGTCTAAACCCGACTTATAACGTGGATACAATCTGGCGTTTAGTAAAAAATATGTAGTACTGATAATTGAAAAGAACCCCAGCTTAGAAGCTATTTATGCCTGATTGTAAATTAAAAATCTTTTTGAGTTTTATAGTAAACTTTTAAGGCAGGTTACAAGAACAGATATAAAGGGTACATAATGGAAGGCCAGAATAGCGAAGAGATATTTTGACTTTAAGGCTATTTGTGGCTTAACAATGAAAAGCAAAACATTTCAGTTGTTTTTATGTCAATCATTAATTTACTTTCTAACAATTTCACATCACATTATTTTGCAATGACTCATTTGTAATGTATTTTGTGTAAAATAAAAATTTAAACTACACATTTTTTACCCATTTTTATTTTTATTGATTATAATTAAAAGTATTTTCATGGGAATAAACCATGCAGTCATGTCTAGCACGCCACTTGACGTTTTAAATTATGAACCGTGTACTGTACTCAGAGTTCTAAACAGGAGTATATATTTACAAATCCCGACATACAAAATGGTCTTTTGTATATTTGAATGCATAACGTAAGTTAATTTTCATATCACATTTAAATTTTTGTTAAATGTTTTGAATATAAACTGTTAATACATAATGACGTCTACACAATGGTGAATACAAGAGTACTCATATTGCTTGCTATTCGAATTGAAGTGCATACTGAGGCTGAAATCGATTGTCAGAACCTAGCCAACCAATTAGACCACTCCTGTATGCACCATTAATACTTCACATGTATAACCCCGGCTTACAATACGTAAGCTCGCCCGGCCGCTACTTACATCGTAATATAATCCGATAACTGTACACCGGTGCTATTGCCATATCGTGTACCATTAATACTTCACATGTATAACCCCGGCTTACAATACGTAAGCTCGCCCGGCCGCTACTTACATCGTAATATAATCCGATAACTGTACACCGGTGCTATTGCCATATCGTGTACCATTAATACTTCACATGTATAACCCCGGCTTACAATACGTAAGCTCGCCGGCCGCTACTTACATCGTAATATAATCCGATAACTGTAGACCGGTGCTATTGCCATATCGTGTACCATTAATACTTCACATGTATAACCCCGGCTTACAATACGTAAGCTCCCCGCCGCTACTTACATCGTAATATAATCCGATAACTGTACACCGGTGCTATTGCCATATCGTGTACCATTAATACTTCACATGTATAACCCCGGCTTACAATACGTAAGCTCGCCGGCCGCTACTTACATCGTAATATAATCCGATAACTGTAGACCGGTGCTATTGCCATATCGTGTACCATTAATACTTCACATGTATAACCCCCGGCTTACAATACGTAAGCTCCCCGGCCCGCTACTTACATCGTAATATAATCCGATAACTGTAGACCACTACCATTGCCATATCGTGTACAGTTCGGATTTTAACTTATTTCAACCCTTTGGAAAAACAATTATTAAGTAAAAAATTTTCAATTTATTACGTTTCCATGTTAATGTGTTTCATCTGGTAAATATTAAAAATAATCTATGACAATAAGGAAAACTACTCTAAAAATATTGAAAAAATAAAAATATTTATGGAGTGAACACATCGCGTCATAAAAATAAGTAGTGAGAGCACGCAAAATTAGTTCCCCTGATTTTGGGCAGCTACTTATACCTGTCTCGTCCTCATTAAAAGTATCTTTGGATTGTTTAAAATGTCATCCGCATTAACGTCTTTTATATAGTTATTCAATTAGGAAAACCACTCATTTTTTAACTGTGTGTCTTTTGCAAAGAATCGATTTTAATATAATTCGTGTTTTTATGTGTTTTCGTTTAAAATAAAAAAGATTTACCTATTTATTTTCGGAAAGTCATCACTAAATGAAGTTTCTTTCCCGTTACCTTTGATTATCTTCTGTACTGTATCTTGCATTTGAAAACAACTTTAAGTATTTGCTAAGATCCAGGCTACCAAATTACGTTCTTCTTCCAGTGAAAACTCTGAGAGAGGTTCCAGTTTCCTCTGGATAGGCGCATCTCAATAAAATTATGAAGTAAGTGTTCTTTTTGGAATACTATACACTGTTGAAGCTTGGTTAGCTGAAACTCTTCCTGCCTTTACTCCTCGCATGCCCTAGGGAGTATATAGATTCTAATATGAATATGAAATAAGGTATTCTTATTTTACTTTACTCATTTCCAAAACAATATTCTTTTCAGGAACATATAACCAAAACCAAAATAAAACTGGATATCAAATCAAATTAACTAAACATTATAGTTGAATGTTGCCAATAAATGTTCTAATTTAATACGTCACAAATAATTTTAGCCCTTGCTCATTTACTGGAAAGAGATGTATAAATCCAATTTCAGCAGAAAATTAACATATTTTCTATTTATAAAAGATTTAATTTTGTTGAGTCATAAACGAAGAAGATCTTAACACTTTATTGCTCGTGTTATTTTAATAAGTTTTATTTTATTTTAAAATTCCCTCCAGAGTCCACTGAGAGTGTTTATGATCTAGGCAATAATCAGGGTACCTTTTCAGCTTAAAAAAGCTTAAAATTTTTACAATTTTGTTTTTAATATTAGCATTTTTAGTCTTTTTACCGATTTTTTAACTAAACCTTTACAGGCAGTAGATAGGAGGGAGCAATCAGCTCAAATATAAAATCATTCGTATATTGTTAAGCAGTTAAATTTTAATACCACCGATCTCACAGCTTATAGTTTTAGTAAACTGTCACAACTCTTGAGCACAAATTACATCAGAATGAGCACAGATCATGAGAGGCGTGTTCGGTCATTGTATAAGAAAATCCTTGTTATGACGTAATACGTCGTATGTCACTCTTCCATCTGTTAACTATCGATTGCTGTTGTCGTTAAGGTAAAAAAACTATGCACTGCAAGATTTATATTGATTTTTTAACGCCATTTTAATGTAAAAGAGCAGCACTGTTTTATTAGAATGAATTTTACTATATAAAAAATACTATCCGATTCCTTATGTCGATAATGGTGTTAAACTTAAAGTCGTTATTGGTAAACGTTATTTGAAACATTATTAGTTAGAAAAATTGAGTGGAAGAAATGTGAATTATTGTTCATTAATCGATTGCACTAACCAAAATCTATTTAGAGATGTTACGAAACCAAATTTTAATGGCATTTACTTAGAACTTCCAATTTCTCTACAAAATAGCAGAGGGAATTTGTTTTAATATTTATTTTGGTGTCCCAGACTTCAAGAGTTAGTAATTTGGAGTAAAAATAGAAATTTTTTGTCAAGAATTGTTTTAAACCACTAGTTTTATTATGTATTCCTCTTTACAGCTAAAGTTAGAACTTTAAAAATAGACACCTGTAATCTGGAATAAACTTTAATCTTATTCGAACCTAATGTACGGAAAGAATCTACTAAGAAACGTACATCGTTTTTTACTGACTAAAATTAAATAGCAAATATTTTCAACATTCTATTGCAATTTTACACATTTATAATATTGTAAATTTTAAATTACTTTAAGCAGAATCTTACAATCGTAACACTGGAGCATTAATAAAACTTGTACTTGTAGTAGTCTGTATTAAAGTTAATGAGAAACAACATTACAATGAACAAACTTTATTTTTAAATGTTATAATTATTTATTATTAGTAATTTATTTTATGTATTAGATATATATCATTTTTATTGTTTTATTTGTACCCAATTTTCAATTCCAACGCCAGCCAAGCTGAAGTACTGGATTGCCTAATAACGGGCGTCATAACTGGAACTCAAGTGCAATTTAATTACCCGTGAACTGAGCTGAACTGCTGAAGCGTTCATTTATCATTCCTCAAGAATACGTCATTATCTCTATTAGCCGACCTGCACATACAAACTAATAGAACGAACTCTGTGCTGGTTTCATTACCAATATATATATATATATATATATCGATTTTATTATGATATATTGTAACCCAATTGTAATTTGAAACAAACTGCCTAAACATGACAGTTGAACGTATTGAAACTTGAACATTCAATACTCAACAAAGAATAATTAATGACATATTAATCATCATGTACAATTTTAGATTTATCAATATTTTATTATGCAACATTATCTGTCAATATTCATGAGAGCCATTCAAATATTGCCTTTAATGCTAAATCTAAAATTCTCCAGGGATCAGTTTTCTACAGTTCTATGACGTCATTATGGTGGTCTGGTAGATATAAAACGTGTCCAGTCTCTAAATTCTGTATAAATAATGTTGGTTTCATCACTAGGCCTACTATATATCATTCTATATTAAAATATCAATCACAAATTTTAAATATAAATTGGATAAAAATTTTATAAAATTCTATCAAAACTTCATCAATCCTGATGTCAACCAATAACTCTGAATTAAATAGTTCTGTTGATTTGCGATTTGCTTATTGATTGAGAAATAAAGAACATTTTTGTCCGTACTAACACACAATTTACCTGATTAAGAGGAAATAAAGTATAAATCCAGCTAAATTAAACTTATCCAGCTAGATATATTTGATCAAAAATGGAGTAAATACGTTCTTGGGGAACATAGGTTTTCAGGCTGTACTTGCGAAGAGAAGCCGATATCAGTTGATAGAAAAATAGTGCATGAAAAACATGCTTGACTTTGTCCTTACAAATTATATTGGTTTTTACTTATTTACCTTTTATATAAACTGATCAATTTGCTAAAGCCTTTACCCTTCATAAATTATGTGTAATGCAATGTAGAATGTGTGTACCATATTTCATGCACGATGAAGCGATTTTGTAAAATATAAGAGATACAATAGAGATTAAACGGACAAAGTTGTGTGAAATAAAAAGATCAATAAATTAATGTGATGAAGTTAATTATTTGTTTTGTCGTTTACTTGCTCACAAAACTGCCACAGCTCTCTTATTAGTACCTATAATTAAAGGTGTTTTCCATAAAATCTGCATGTTTTTCTAGTTTTTAAATATTATAATGACATTTTTGTTCAAGACCAGCCAGCAGAATGATTCGTAAAACCCGTATGATTGTTTGAAAGGAATATTTATTATACTATTAGGATGGTTGTCTTATAATCTGGCTTATATTCCATAGCACCCAGGTTGGCATCAGCTGTTTACTGAAATATAGAAATATCTGACAAAATCAGTCTAAAAATAACAGTTACATTTTTTTAGTGGTTACTGTTATATACCATGTTAGTTTGAACTTGTATCATATTTTATAATTTTATAAAAAACCAAATCTTCATATAAAAAGAATTAAAGAACCTACCTGAATGTTTAACACAACTTATATTTTACTCTTATAAAAAATAAAATAATAAATAATCTAATTGTTTTATGTAACATGATTTCAAACATAAAACCTTAGTTTTTAAGTAGGATTTAATTAACAAAAAGTCTTCAATATGTCCCCTTCTCTACATCACACACATCCTACAATTGCGTACTACATGCTGCTCTGCGCGTATAAACTTTATAAGTGATTAAAAACAATCCAAGTCTTATGATCGGGCCAGCGGACATTTTTTGTAGTTACGTTACGTTGAAAAATAAGTTACGTTAAACATTTAATTAGGTTGTTTTTAATATTTTTATATGATGAGTTTTATTTTTATCAATTTGTAACTAACATGGTATTTAGTCACAAAAATTACAATAACTCCTACACCTCGTGCTTGCTGGTCTCAAACAATTTGTAATTACAATATTAAAAAACTGGAAGAATGTCACTCGGATTTTATATAAAACGTTGCAAATAAGCGAGCCATGACAGTTCGGAGTTAATGACCAAACCAATTTTTGAGCGCAGTGATTGAACCGTGCAATCAATAATTAAAATTATCATATTATATTGTTGTTCTTGTTATTACGCGCAACTTTGTCCACTTAATGTACATTGTATCTATTATAGTTTCTAGGATTCCTTCAGAGTCTATAAAATATGGAACACACTGTATACTTAAAAATGTATCAGATATTGTAGAACCGCTACAATACAAGTCATGTCTAGAGACGAGAGTTCAGTCCATTGTACAAATATGGTCATCGTACTTATTACGAATTATCAACACTTATAAACTATAACAATTTACACAGAGTACAAAGACATATATCTAAAACGACTATGATAAATATTTTTTAGGTAATGCTAACAGAAAATTCTTACATAACATTAACAAACTGGCCCTCAGAATTCAAAACTACACCCAGTTCAAATCTGGCGGACGTTCAGAGTTTGAAAATGCACAACTCCGTATATAGAGCTCAATAAAAAGTAAAAAAGTTTTATAATGTTTATAAAATTTTCCAAACGTTATGTCATAAACATTTTTTTATCGCTAATGGTTTTGAAGACATCGATCACATGCAGGTCGCACATGAATTGTTCACAAAGAACTGACGAAAGAAATATTGAAATAAGTTCAAACTTTGTACTAAAATTTATCTCATAAATACCTCAGCTAAGTTCATTTAACAGCTTGGTTACAACATTTCGATCCAATATGGCGGCCATTCAATCTTTCAAAAACTCAAAACTCCGTTATTTATGAACCTAGATAAACATTTATTTTGCACAAATGTAGTTGGAAACCCGTATTTATTAAATAAATTATATTGATATTTAAGTTAAAACTAAATAAAAATCGACCTAATTCTTCTTCCTAAGCTGGAAGGACTATTTATTTATTTGTCTTTGAATAAAACTAAGAATTCTCAAAAAATATTAACAGCAAAAGATGTTTTCTAGAGGCTGAAAGAAGCATATCACATATAAATGTTACACATTTATAAATACATTCAATTGATTCCCTCCATCTCCTCCTTTTAATACCCCTGTCTTTTTACTTCCATACAACGCCACAATTTCTCATTCTCTCACACTATCACAAAAACCTCTTCAATCGCTATCTATTTAGGTCACTTTCTCAACCACTCATTCTTAATTGCATTAATCTCTCAGATTCGTACTTTTTTCATTACTTAATAATTCAATCTCTCTTTTCTATCTGGTCTGTATTATTGTATAAACGTAGTTTTTGGTTTTAGACGGCCAAGTTTTATAAGAAATTAAGTACACTGTCGGTTTTGCTGGTAAGTCTCTGGGTAATGTTCAAAATGAGTAAAACTTATAATGCGTCCAATTTCTTTTAAAAGTGATTTAGTTTTGTAATGTTATGTTAGTTTTGTAATTTATGTTTCCTAATCAAAATATAAATGTAATGTCGAATGCCCTCAGTACAACAGAAATAATAGGAGTATAATTTGAAAGAAGATGAAAGAATGAAAATGCAGTGTTTGGCCAAGTTTGTCTTAGAATTAGTTTACTCTGTTGATATAATTTTTAAATGTTTTTAAGTCTACCATTCTACTGACTCGACTTGCCAAGCACACTAACCATGTTAGAAAATACTAGGCTCTATTATGAATTTTAATCGTCGCTCAAATACTTATTTGGGCAAAAATAACTATGCAAAAGCAGATTGCTGAACTAATAAATACAGTACATTGCCTATAGTTGATAAATAACGCCCATGATTTTGATACTAAGCGTACAAATTTCAATCGGAAATTTTGAGATTAACTCAAATGGAGAGTGTTTTGTATTTATCTTATTGGAGTACAAATATAGCGGTGGATTAGATGCATGGGAGTAGAAATGAAATTATTTTTGAGATGATTGGAAGGTTATCTCAATTAATTATAGAATAGACATTGAACCGCCTTTCAGAGTCTGATATGAAACATAAATCTGCATAATGTGTACAGGAGTATTAGAGTCTAATGTGTACTTAAGTGACGAGCTCACTGCTTTCAATAAAGAACATAAAGCAAATATAAAGAATCATAACAAATCAACTTTAAACTGTGAATATTAAGTTTATGTCAATCAATTTCACCTCCCACTTAGTGCAGCGTCTAAATCAATCAAAACTGTTACAGGTGTGACTGCCAGAATCTGGAGTCCACGATTATCTGAAGTACACACATACACCTATTCTCACTGTCTCATAAAGTGCATAATTGAGTGTACTACGAGATGTTTTACACGAGATCTCAAAAGTACGGTTGAGCATCAGAGAATTCTACAAATAACACATGCTGGAAGGGAAACACACAATGTGAATGATGAAGTTTGTTCCATTTTATGTTCCGCTTATCGGACTGAAACTGCAGATAGCACTGTGTACAGACACTGGAGGAGATGCAGGCTTGGATATTTTTCTTTGCTTGTGTGCTGTAGGGCTTTAATACATGCAGTCAATTATGTATGCAATTGAATGTTATGTCTGTCTGTATATGTGTCTTATCTGTGTAGACATACTTACAGATAAACAAACGAAAGATAATCATTGAAGTATTTCCTCGCAATTTCCTTCGCAATAACCAATTTCAAATAATGCTACATTTATTATAACTATAATGGTTATATTCATGAATACCATACTTAAATAATTATATGTTACTTTTAATATTGTAAATTTTACTGAATCGTAACCAACAGTATGGCCAAAATCTGATATTAAATAAGAAAAGTATGAATTTTAGATTCATCTCGAACTTTGAGACCATTTAACAGCAATCGTAAGAGATGCAATAGTAATTAATGTAAGCGCTCTGTGAATGCTGAACGCTCTATCTGATTACAATATCAAATAAGTTTTATAATGCAATATTTTGTTCGACCAAAATCTTGCAAATAATAACCAAATTATGAACATAAAAATGAAGTTATTGTGACGTTATAGTGAACGCATCAGAAAATATTATAAAATGTAAAACATTTGGTTTTCATGGTTTAGGCAATTATTTAGTTTGGTCTTCTATTTTTTTCCTGTCCTTAAGTTTCTTTAAACGGAACTGGAAAAGATCATTTTTATAACCTTAAAATATACTCTGCTTATTAATTCCGTTTTTTCGTAGCCAACAGGACCCATAAGACCAAAGTAACCAGAGTAATTATTTGACCTAAAAAAATGAGACTCAATGGGCTATATTGGATACAATTTAGCAATTTCCATACCTATGTAAAAGTAGTAGAGTTAGAGTCACCTTAAATTCCATCCCTCTATGTTAACTTGTTCGACGTGTGAACAGACAGTCAGAAATTGGATCAGCAACTTGATGGCAACCTGAATACTAAGCAAATAAATACGAGAACTCGCGTCTTATGTTATTACAACATTTCCTTTTAGGCTAGATATTCCTTAAATGTTATTAACTTAGTAGCGCTAAAAATGTTTTACATATATTTGTTCATTCCTTCTCTATGAAAAATTACTATTCACAATTAAATATATATACTAGTACTATTACATAATAATAATAATATATATATATATTAAGTAGTGGCATATATTATATTAGCGGCATATAGCGGTATATGTTATTAAGCGGCTATCATTAAGTATATATATATATATATATATATATATATATATATATATATATATATATATATATATACTTAATCATAGCCGCCCTTAAATTTATACAGTTAATGTATTATTAAAGCTAGAGAAGTCAAGAGCTAATATTATAGAAGTTCTGACATACAAAACAACCAAAATAGTACCAAAAATAGCTCCGAATAAATTTCCGGTAACCGCAAGTGCTGAAAGTTAGTCCACAAAGCCATCAGAGCAATCATCAGCCTTTGTTACACTAGATTGGCAATTACATAGGCTTACTCGGACTCTCTCTAACAGTTCTACGCATTATAATAACACACATTATAAAAATTACGCTATCCAGGCATGTACCTAGTTTTTTGTTTTGCAGAAACAGTTTTGTGCCCTTGGTAGGCTGAGGGGTCTGTACAGATTTAGAAGTCTGCTGCCAGAATCCGCTAAGCTCCGGCTTATGAGTTCTCTTGTTCTATCTGTATTTTATTACTGCTATCCTGCATACGGCAACAGTATCTCTAGGGGAGACATAGATCGGATTCAAAGAGTGCAAAACTCTGCAGTTCGATTCATTTTCAATTTGAGGCGCTTTGATCATGTGTCACCCTTCCGAGATGCTGTCAGTTTGTCCCCCATGGAAAATGTATGCAGGATCCTGACATGTGGCATGATCCACAAGGTGCTTGCGCTGGGTGAGCCGCGGTACCTGAGCGAGAAGCTCCAATTTCGGGAGGACGTCTCTCAACGCAGTGTCCGCCATGGTGACCTGCTTCACTTTCCCAGAGTCAAGCATGAGTTTGGGAGGAGGAGCTTTTCTTACTTTGGCCTAAAGTTGTACAATGACCTCCCCCAGAACCTTAAACAGACTTCTGTTACTGTTTTTTAAAGTAAATTAAGAAAAATGATTGTACATTAATTTATTTGTCTTGTTTGGGTGTTTTCTTTAGTCTATAGGTTTTCGTTTTTATTTTTATTTCCCAGTATTGTAAATAGTGTAAGATATGACAAGAGTTGTTCTGTAAAAGCAGTTGTTATACTGAGAAACGCTTGCAATAAAGGCATTTTTTATTTTTATTTTTCTTATTTTTTAATAGCATTTGATAAATATTTGCATGAAAATATGTATTTATATGACTGTACCATAATATAGAGTGGTCAAGGATGTAATTCCAGTAAAAAATGTGTTTAATTAGTTAATTTGTTCTGTCGTAATAGTCACCCCTTCAATAGCCTAAGGAGCTTTTCGTACCTTTATGATGGCGTGACAACACGAGATGTACTCTTCATTCTTATTGTTTGATAGAATAAGACTAATACTTCCTTTGTACCAGGACCCAGTAGCAAAGAAATGTTTGTTAGTGATCTTTTTTATATCAATTCTCAGATTTTACGTTTACTTGAGCTCAGGCAGAGTTTACTTTTGTTGGTTAGTTGCTTACAAGGATCTTCCACAACTCATTATGTTCCGGAAAATAAAATAAGGTTTAGTTTTTTATTGTTTATAGTATTTTTTGAAGATGTACAATAACATTTTATTTTAATAATTTATGATGTGGGCTGCGTATATGGAATTTAAAATGGTGCATAATAAAAAAAAATGTGTCTATTCGTTTAAAACGGTACCAATATGTTACAAAACTTACAACACTATGTTTCGAGGATTAAAACCTCAGGTATAAATGCATAAACATGCTCTTACAAATTTTAATGTGGGGCAATGGACCTCAGGTTTTAAGTGCATTTGTATGTATTAGATTTTATCACACCCGAGAAAAAGGATATATTTCAATCCTCGAAACGTAGTGTTGTATTTCTGTAACATATAACGATGGCAAATGCCCAAGATCCTTTATCCTTTCAAACCATCCATAGCAAACCGTAACAATGAAATTACCAATCAATTTTAAAATGTACGTAAGGGGTTAAGAGAGGCTACACCGGCATATCTGCTTCTAAAGGTACTTGTTAATACGGGTAATACCAAATACACGCCACAGTTGACATAACTCTTGTGTGCGCTGCTCCACGGTTCTGTGAAATTCGAATGTTGAGTGGATTCAATCATTATATTTAAAAACCACAATCTATCTCATGATATAAATTCTCTCCCAGAATCTCAAATTATTTTACATAACCAGTGATTCGATGTAAATAAAATTATCAGTACACCGTGTGTTTTAAAACCGGAAAATAAGACCGTATGGTGAAAATATGTTTCGGCAACCCAAAAGCTGCCATGCAGTTGGCAACAATGATAAAGGATGATTGCTTTCCTGTCGTTCTAGAATGATGAGTGAAAACAGCTTATTCTGAGGGATGTTATTTTACACACTGACAGCCTCCAATATTTTACAACGGTACGGACATTTTCATTACTCGGCGTAGTAAATGAGCTTTTGGTTTCTGGAGTTTAATAAATTTACCTCTAAAATGGACACAGTCGACCGTTTCATTTTTTTTTTTTTTTGTAAATGTAACTAATTCCACTTTCGAAAAAAACAATGACTTGATTGAAATAAATGTGAAATTGTATCAAATATGATATGTGTCAATAAATGAATTTTAAAAAATAAGTTTTTTAACAAACATGATTATTGGTTATGTAAATATAAGTACGAAAATATTAACGGTAAAATCTCACTGGATATAGGACTATTTATAAATGAAACTGACTTGGAGTTCATTCAAATAGGGCATTCATAATAGAAAAGTAATTATCTATAATCAGCAATAATTTAATCAAGGTTGAAATGAAATCTTTTATAGTTTTCAGTTTATAATTCTTTGTAATTCATTTCATTTTTTTGGTTTCAATTTTAAAAGTGTATCAAAACCATTAGAGTCGATTTTATTAATATTTATATTTTGTTAATATTTATATTTTTCAAGTTATATAGTGTATGTTTTAACATTTAAAATATAACAAGAATACAAGGGTAAACATGTTATATTTAATGTGAAAATAACATTATTTATAGTTTAGGATATTGAATTTTATTTAAATTTACAAACTATGACATAAACATTGTTTTTTATTGAAGTAGTTTACTTTATTTCATTCCATTGAAAATATCTGTAAAATATTGCATCAGGTCATGCAAACTATAGATAAAATCAAATTTGTTTAAAATTTAAAAGTGCAGTAATTTAAATTTTAGTAAACTTTATTGTACATGTGTACAAAACTTTTCATTGTAACATAACATATAACAAGGTGTGCTTTACTTTTGAACTGTGTAAGATTTTACTTTTATTATACTTTATTTACGCAACTAATAATAAATGTGTTAGATAATACATATACATCCTAAAACTTTTGACCTGCTCATCTAACTTTTGAGTTTTCGTAAAGTGCACACAAAATATTTATTAATTATGTAAAAATCGATGAGCATTAGTAATTTGTTAATTACTTATTGCAATTATCCTATATTATATACAGCCGCATGTGTAACTGACTGACTGACTGACTGACATATAGGTGATAACAAATTCTAACATAGTTCTAGAAGTGATGGAAACGTGAAATTTTGCGCGCACGTCGCTCGTATCTTCAAACCTCCGGGAAAAGTCTGAAACCCGGAAATTTTTTTACTTTTGTACCCCTCAAAAAAAATTCCCGAACGGACCCCTGTTTTGGCCCTTGCAGGCTTTCATTTTGAAGCCCGATAGCGGGCGAACCGTCGGAGCTAGCTTCGATCTGACGAAAAAAATTCATGGTCAGGAATGAAGTGAACTACAACAAAAAAGGTCCAGTGACCTTTTACATTATCTCCGTTGGTTTGGCCACAAAACGCGTTTACATTAAAATATTTTGAAATTTTCGCCTAAAAATTTACCTTTCGGGCTCGATAGCGGCTAAACGTTGGTCGTAGCTCAAAACAAATTTTCAATGGGATTTAGAAAATTGCGTGATCTACAAAAAAGGTTCAGTAACATTTTGCCCTATCATTAACGGTTTGGCCGCATAACGCATTTTAATGTATAGATTTTTTGCGTTTTAAACGAGAATATTGTTTTCTGGCTCTGTGTTAGCGGAACCTTTGAAGTTAGGGTAGAAATAAAAAAATCGCATTTTTAATACGCAACAATGTGGGTCTACAAAAAAGGTCTAGTGACATTTTACTCTATCTTCCATGGTTAGCCGTAAAACGTGATTATGTTTAAAATTTCACTCAAAAACTTACCTTCTGGGCTCGATATTGGCCGAACCGTTAGCCATAGCTTAAATGTAAAATTTTTTTATAACTAGCTATTCATAAGATCTAAAAAAAAGGTCCCAGTAGCTTTCTTTCTGTCGTTTATTTATCCGTAAGCCTGGTAAATGCTCTAAAAGGCAAATTCTTTGTCGTCAATTTTAGGGGTTTTAAATCTAGCAACTATAATTAGTGCGATTCGTGCTGGTTCCAGCTTGACCTTGTATTACTACGTTAACGAGTGACTAAAACCCCCCTCCACGTCGGGAGTTGGCTGAGCGTTAGTGAAGTTTCAATAGTAGATAGGGACAGAGTGTTTTTTATTATGTTCAAAGACACGACACCCTCCAAAATAGGCCCAGGTGTGTCATTAACCCCTTGTAAACATTAACCCCCCCCCGGGAATTTATTCATATGACCAGAAATATCCTGACTAAATTAAACCCCCCTGATGTCTTAACCCCCTTTAACATTAATCACCCCCGGGAATTTTCCTGGCATGACAAGATAAACCTCTGCAGCAAATTAAACCCCCTAAACAACTTAAAAATAATGACTCAGGGTTGGGTTTTTGTTATATTTACACTAAACAATTCACAAAAGCCCACCAGTTGCAGTCCTTTCCTTTCCTCCACAGCTCCGTACTGGCTAAACGAGACGTCGTAGCTAAAATCGGACACCAGACTCGAAAGATAAAATTAAATTTCCGACAAGAAAGGTCCAGTCACTTTTTCTTCGTATCTCTAACGGTTTAAGCCGCAAAACGCCCTCAAAGTCAAAAGTTTGGGTAAATCCGGAAAATTAAACTATGGTATACATACGTCCCTCTGACTTTGGTTAAAACCAAATTCTTCTTGTCTCCAAATGTCACGAACACATAACTTAACTCTTCCACCACATCAATTTGATTAATATCATACACCACACATCTTTTGGCTGAGCGTTAGCGAAGCATTACGACCCGTAAGATTCTCGAGAACGGATACATAAAAATTTGGAAACTTCACGTCTGAATTTAACCAATCACCGAACTACGCTTATCCCCGAATTTGGCCAACACCCAAATGGGGGCCTGGGGTGTGTCCATTAACCCGGTAACATTAACCCCTCCCCGGGATTTCCTGGTATGACCAGATAACCTCCTGTGTACATTAAACCCCCTGAAATGTTAACCCCCCGGTAACATTAAAATCCCCCCCAGGGAATTTCCTGGCATGACGTCATGTCCGAATTTTACCAATCACCAAATCCCTCTTATCCCCGAATTTGCAAGCGTACATCATGGGGGCCTGGGGGCGTAGCCCCCAGCGAGCCGAAGGCGAGTCCTAAATACTTATACAGCCGCTTGTGTAACTGACTGACTGACTGACTGACATATAGGTGATACAAATTCTAACATAGTTCTAGAAGTGATGGAAACGTGAAATTTTGCGCGCACCTCGCTCGTATCTTCAAACCTCCGGGAAAAGTCTGAAACCCGGACTTTTTTACTTTTAAACCCCTCAAAAAAATTCCCGAACGGACCCCTGTTTTGCCCTTGCAGGATTCCCTTTGAAGCCCTATAGCGGGCGAACCGTTGGAGCTAGCTCGGATCTGACGAAAAATTCATGGTCAGGAATGATGTGAACTACAAAAAAGGTTCAATGACCTTTTGCTCTAACTCCATCGGATTCGGCCGCAAAACGCGATTACATTAAAATATTTTGAAATTTTCACCTTAAAAATTTACCTTTCGGGCTCGATAGCGGCTAAACGGTTGGTCGTAGCTCAAAACAAATTTTCAATGGATTTAGTAAATGGCGTGATCTACAAAAAAGGTTCAGTAACATTTTGCCCTATCATCAACGGTTTGGCCGTATAACGCGTTTTAAAGTATTGATTTTTTCTAAGTTTTACGTGAGATTTTGTTTTCTGGGTTTTATTGCGGCCAAACTCCTAATTTTAAGCAGAGAATAAAAATTTTATTTTATTACTAATTAATGCGATCTACAAAAAAGGTCCAGTGACATTTTTGCTCTATCTCAATGGGTTCGGCTAATAAATGTAAATATTTCGTAATTTCCTTTTTAATAACTTTGTTTCTAGAGTCGATAGCGGCCAAACGGTTAGTTTCTAACCTTAAATCTAAAAAACCTTTATGGCTATAAATTGATGGATCTACAAAAAAGGTAATGTTAACTATTTGTTGTATGTCCTTAATAAGCCAGAAAAACGCTATAAATAGCTAAATATTTGTCGTAGATTGGCAATTTTTGGAGTTTTTAAATTATTATGTGACTAATATTTTGTGTAATTCATTCCAGATTCAGTTTGCACTTGCTTTGCTACGTTAACGAGTGAATACAACTCCACATTAGAAACTGGCTGAGCGTTAGTTAAGCGTCAATAGTAGATAGGGACAGAGAAAGATTTTATTATGTTCACAGACACAACACCCTCTAAAATAGGCCCAAGTGTGGTCATTAACCCCCGGTAATATTAACCCCCCCCCGGGGATTTCCTGGTATGACCTGATAACCTCCTGAGTACATTCAACCCCCTGATGTGTTAACCCCCCTGGTAACATTAAACCCCCCCAGGGAATTTCCCTGGCATGACCTCATGTCCGAATTTGACCAGTCACCAAATCTCTTAACCCCCCCTGGGAAGTTCCTGGTATGACCAGAATAACCCCCCGGAGTCTTATCCCCCGGTAACGTTAACCCCCCCTGGGAATTTGTTCAAATGACCAGACAATATCCTGACGAATTTAAACCCCCTGACTGTCCTAACCCCCTTAACATTAATCACCCCCCCCCCCCCGGAATTTCTCGCCTTGACTAGATAGTCTCCTGGTGACATTAAACCCCTGTTCCACTTAAAATACTGCCTTAAGGTCGGTTTTTATTATGTTTTATACTAAACAATTCAAGATAGCTGACCCGTGCAGACTTTTCTCCCGAGCTCATCATTCCTGGCTAAACCATAGGTCGTAGATCAAATCTGAGGGCACAATCGAAAAACAAAATTAAATTTCCGACAAGAAAGGTCCAGTCACTTTTTCTCGTATCTCTAACGGTTAAGCAGTAAAATGCCATTAAAGTCAAAAATTTTGATTAATAAATAACATTTCAATAAATTAGGCCTAATTTAAACTCCCAGACCCTAGTATAATTCTCAGATATAACCCGACACTGAATTCCGCTTATCCCCGAAATTGGCCAACACCCAAATGGGGGCCTGGGGGCGTAGCCCCCAGCGAGCCGAAGGCGAGTCTAATATACTATACAGCCGCATGTGGAAACCACTCACTCACTGATGGATGTATACAAAATTCTAACCTACTTCTAGAAGTGCTGGAAACTTGAAATTTGGCACGCGGGTTCCTTTTGCCCGTGTAAACCGACAGGAAAAGTCTGAAAAACCGGGAATTTTTACTTTTAACCCCCTCAAAAAAATTCCCAAACAATCGCGCATTCTTCACCCCTGCAGGCATTTTTTGTAAGCCCGATAGCGGGCGAAACCATTGGAGCTAGCTTCGATCTGACGAAAAATCGTTAGTCAGGAATGAAGTGAACTAAAAAAAGGTCCAGTGACTTTTTTTGCTCTATCTTCCATGGTTAAGCGACAAAACGCTTGAACATTTGACATTCCCAGAGATTTTTTCGCTTAAAATAAAGTTTCGAGCTCGATAGCGGCCGAACGGTAGGTTGTAGCTCAAAATCTGATTGACCCACCAAATTAGCAAATTTTGCGATCTACAGAAAAGGTACAGTAACTTTTTGCTCTATCTCCATTAGTTTGGTGTAAAAACGTGATTATGTGCAATTCTTTTATAATTTTCACGTGAAAACTTTTGTTTTTGGGGTCGATAGCGGCGAAACAAATTGGTCGGAGGTCAAAATAAAACATAGGTTAGATTTAGGAAATAATATGATCTACAAAAAAGGTCTAATGACTTTTTTACTATATCTCCATTAGTTTGACCGCAAAACGCGATTAAGTGAAAATATTTGGAATTTTTCGCCTACAAATTTACATTCCGGGCTTGAATAGCGGCTAAACGGTTGGTCGTAGCTCAAATCAGATTTTCACGTCGATGTAGAAAATTACGTGATCTACAAAAAACGTTCAGTAACATTTTGCCCTATCCTCAACGGTTTTGGCCGCATAACGCGTTTTAAAGTTTTGATTTTTTTGAGTTTTTACGTGAGATTTTGTTTTTCTGGGCTCTATTTCAGACAAAACCTTAGTTTCTAGCCCCAGACTAAAAATTTGATTTTAATACAAAATAATGCAATCTACACAAAAGGTCTAGTGACCTTTTACTCTATCTTCCATGATTTAGCCGTAAAACGTAATTATATTGTAAATTTCACTTAAAAACTTACTTTTCGTGCTCGATAGCGGCCGAACCGTTGGTCCTAGCTTAAATGTAAAAACTTTTTGTATGTAGCTATTTATAGGATCTACAAAAAAGGTCCAGTAGCTTTCTGTCGTTTATCTTTCCGTAAGCCTGGTAAATGCTCTAAAAGGCAAATTCTTTGTCGTCAATTTTAGGGGTTTTAAATCTTGCAACTATAATTAGTGCGATTCATGCTGGTTCCAGATTGACCTTGTATTAATACGTTAACGAGTGACTAAAACCCCACTCCACATCGGGATTTGGCTGAGCGTTAGTGAAGCTTCAAAAGTAGATAGGGACAGAGTTTTTTATTACGTTCAGAGACACAACACCCTCTAAAATAGGCCCACGTGTGCCATTAACCCCTTTTTAACATTAACCCCCCCGGGAATTTGTTCATTGACCAGGCAATATCCTTACTAAATTAAACCCCCTGATGTCTTAACCCCTTTTAACATTCTGCCTGATAGTGGTTGAACGGTAGGTCGTAGATAAAATCTGAGGGCAACAATCGAAAGATAAAATTAAATTTCCGACAGGAAAGGTCCAGTTACTTTTTCTCGTATCTCTAACGGTTAAGCCGTAAAACGCTCTCAAAGTCAAAAGGTGAATCCGGAAACTTAAACTATGATATACGCTGACTTTAGTTACCATCAAATTCTTCTTGTCTTCTAATTTCGCGAACACATAACTTAACTGTTCTGCGATGTCTATTGATTGTTATTATACACCACATATCAATTGGCTGAGCGTTAGCGAAGCGATATGACCCGTACGATTCTCGGAATCGGATAGAGCAGGGAACATGAAACCTCATGTACGAATTTTAACAATCACCAAATCTCTTAACCCCCCTTGGGAAGTTCCTGGTATGACCAGATAACCCCCCGATGTCCTTAACCCCTGGTAACATTAAAACCCCCTCCATGGAATTTCCTGGCTTGACCTCATGTCCAAATTTTAACAATCATCAAATCCCTCTTATCTCGAATATGCAAGCGTAAATTTAACCGCTCATCCCCGAATTTGCAAGCGTACATCATGGGGGCCTGGGGGCGTAGCCCCCAGCGAGCCGAAGGCGAGTATAATTATATACGTATATACTTATCAAGAATCTTCCCCAATCTGGGCAAAATTTCAATAGGCATTTACTTGTTAACTTCTGCCTCGCTTTTATAAATTGGCCTAATGACAGATTGTTTTAAGCTTTTGGGAAATATATCTCGATTCACTTATAGGTTAAGTTTTGATAACGGTTCTACAATATCATCCATGATTATTGTAATAATTATTTGATCTATTCCTGATGATTTCTCCAAATGCATTTTGTGCATAATAGTAATTATCTTTTTCAGGCATAGCTTTTGGTATGTAAAACTATAATTCCGACCTGCGTATTAAATTTCGTAATTATCTGTGTATTTACAATTAAAATTATACTTTAGACTCTAATCCTACAATAAAATACCTATCAAAGCTATTATTTAATATCTTATTGTTAATTTATATTCTTTTCCATAGCGCCTAGCGCTTATTATTCCATAGCATGTTGCCAATATTATGTTTATGCCCTCTGCCCAGTAGTTAGTTAACATTCTCCGAAACTTTTAGAGCATTTTTTTCAGGGTTTCCAAAATTCTTAGTAATTTCGTTGTAAGAGTTTTGCTAGCTTTAATTACAGTATGTAAACGGTTTCTTAGTTTTCTGTAAAAATTTATAGTCTACTGTTCAAAATCTATCACAGCTTCAAAATTCTATCTCAAGTATACAGATTTTTGAGTTAAGGCAAGTGGTCGCATTCATATTGGTCGCACCCTCCTGTCCGACAGTTTTAAAATAATAATGGCTTTGTGTGATTAACAGCCTGCTGCTGCCGATTATAATCAGCATGTCCCACGCCTTTTAACGCGTAAACTGTCACGCGTAATGTGTTTTTAAGAAATTATCAATGCTATTTATTACAGGTTAGTTACTTTTGAGGTTAGTGAGGGAAGAACCCTTTCCCAATTTTTCAGTTATGTATTTAGTAATATATAATCCTCTCCGAGCATTGCAGTTAGCGCACATAACGTTTCGTATGTCTGACTGAACGTAAAGCGCGTGGTCTGAGCTCCAAACTCTTGGAGCCTAATAGCCGGATAAATCACAACTATTCTGTCTTTCTGGTGTTTTGTTTTCGTTTATTCTCTTCAGTCATAGATAAGAAGATCATAAGATCGCCCTGAGAATTATTATTGCAAGATGCAGCGATGGATCAATAATTGATATTCACAAGCTCTCTAGATAATAAAAGCCTTAGAATACTCGTATTTACAAAGAACTTCCGTCTGGATTACCCTGATTTTGAAAGAAGCGACAATATTATTTCATAGCTTATAAAGATAAATATAACTATCGTTATTAATCATCACAACTTACAATATATGGCAGATTGACGTCATTTCAGAAGGTGGAGTGCAAAGAATAAATGCTTATTAGTTAACAATTTCTCTACAAGAACATTAACATCTTGTTTGAAGTCAAACAGCCAAAATATTATACTAAAATCTAACTCAAAATTGTAGCCGTTTTTTTTCTAACTATATTATTTTAAGGCAGATGGATTCTAATCCAAAGATATGTATACAGCTGCTTTGTTATAGTCAATTGCACAGTTTAAACGTACTTATATTCCCAAAACTCATTTCAACACAAAGGTTGTTTTGTGTCAAATACGAAGGTGAAACTGTGAACACTTCTTCATTAACGTGGTATGAAAAACAGGAATATGGTTAATATGTTTAAAGTTTTGATACCAGAAATGTTGACAAATTTCCAAAATATTCCTCATGTTCCTTCAAATCATACAACATCAATAACAAACTTCAAGGACGCGGAACACATTTTAGTGTAATCTTTTATCAAATATCGTTAAAGAAACATCCTAGACAACCTAGCCCAATCAGAAACTTACACTCTCTTATATGCTCTCTACCACATCCGGTTACCCAAACAGCTGATAAGCTTTCCTCTCCCCGCGCCGTTCCTGCAGAGTTCATGCAGTTCTTGCAGGGTGGAGACGAGAACGAGTCAAGAAAGAACCTGTGCCAATAGACGAACCCGGTGGTCTTCTTAACCCTAAGTATTTTAGATAAATATATTCTCTAGACAATATTTTCTCACGGCTGGCAACAGTTAAGATGAATTACATTATTTTTATTCAGTGGAACTTGGGGTCTGGGGGATGGGCAGGCGGCTGTATAGAGTGCTTGTTTCAAATCGGTCATGGGAGATATATACTATATTTTATAAATTTGCATACTTAATCGGCATACCTATTATTAGAATTCTTTTTAAATTCAAAATTTAATTTAAGCAAACAAGGATGGCACAAAAATCACAAAAAGCCTGATCCCGAGAACTCAGGGGATTCCGGGCGTTATCTAGTGGTTACGGACGGGATCGAACAAAACCACGAGATCTAAGCACAAAAATTGGAATATATTTAATAATCAAGAATACTCGCTAGCTACACCTTATCATGTCTCAGTTATATGAAAAATTAAAAATCACCAAAAATATGGAGAAAAGGTGTTCTGTAAAGAAATATATGTCTTCAAATAAACCCCGTTTTACTCCTTATGTACTAAAATTTAATTGGAAAGTATACACTTCATGTATTGAATCCTGTTCAAGACCTCGGTATCAAATTTATGACATGTTTTTGTATTACAGTCTAACAATGTGTGCAGTTACATAAAATGTTTGATTATGAAACAACTTTGAATCTCAGTCATCACAATTTTTCTCTCAATACGTAAATCGCTATTTTTGAAAAGTCTCTACTATCTGAGGTCGTCGTGTTATTCCTCAAGTGGTTTACCACTATCAGACCCTTATTGTCATTGAGATGTAAACTGTAAATTTTACATGAATTCAAAACGTAACCGTTTATTCCTTTTCATTGAATTTAAATAGATACGTGCGTTTGGTTTGTGTCAGTTTGGTCAAATAAATAGTATAGATTTAATGATATTCGTTTAACACTTTTAAATATTTTTACAAAAACACGTTGTGATATCAAATGAATCTTTACATTCCAGAATAAGTGTACATATTAAGGGCTTTGAAGTAGCAGTTATTTACTGGTTGTGCCACGTATGTTCAAAAATTATACTATTCCTTTACTAAAAATTATAAAAGTTCTTCTCCGAGCAGTGGCGTTGCCGGTGTTATGTATGATTTCAAAAATTCGGGAAATCCTGGGTTGCTGTATACCAAATACCCTAATGGCAGTAATATCAAGTATTTTCAGAAATTCAAAAAAGTAAAAGCCATGAACGGATGACGAGAAAACAGAAACCTTATTACGTGTAGGACATATACGTAAAGGAACTATTTAAGAGCATTTAAAAAGAAAACATAAAGGATTAAAACTTTCAAAAAAGGACTGGGCGAACAGTAAAAAAGATTGAAAGATAAAAAGATACACAACTTACAGATGTATTATGGACTAGTAATCAAAAATAGAAAATCAAAGTATTTAAATTGATCAAGTAAATCTTTAATCAATATAACTTAAGTGTGTTTATTATTTACATCATGTAAGTATTTTTTAAACTGTATGAGGTAATAACGTCCATAAATTTATAAAAATACTTAATATATCCGTAAAAATCCGTAAGATGTCCAACTGCTAAACGTCAACATCGCGGTGAGTGTCGGTAGTTCCTGTTCCGCCGCCATTCATTGCAGTGCAGAAGCAATTACAACTGTCACCTGCAGACCAAGTTTCCATATCAGCTGACAAACTGTTCGAATTGTAAACTGAAGGCGCTGTTGAAGTGTAAATATCATTCACGAAACAATATTATTTATTCACTAAAATGCACAAAATAGTTTATTGATTGTATGTAATCTCTTATCTACCAAGTTCAAGCGATATATCTTAATATTATGTGCTTGGCAAATCAGACAAAAACTAATGAAGCTATTGTGCTTGCAATTTAGGTATACCATTACAAATCACTTTAAATAGCAGTATAGTAATTTTTTATAAAATTATTAAGTAAAAATCAAAAGCACAGTCTATTAACGATATAATAAACTGAATTGTGCAACAAATGTTCTACAGACATCCACTCAACTTGACTTCAAAATTTTACAACAGGTTAGCAAAAGGTGTACAGCATGAGAGATTGAGCAAGACTTTTAAAACTTTGGATATATGTATATAATATGTGTGTGTGTGTGTGTGTGTGTGTGTGTGTCTTTGCACATTTAAAATTTTTACGTTGAGCCATGATTTTTTTTTTTTATTTTAGGGGCAGGGACAATTTTTGACACTAACCGCAACCTGCAGTTTTGACCCTGCAGATGTATTGTGAGTTTGCTTTTTCTAGCCGCGGTTACTAATATAGGATGTCCATATATTTATTTACCCTATATCCATATTATTTGGTACAAACCATATTAACGATAAGAAGATGTTATTTCTTCTAGAGGAGGAAGGGGGTAACTCATTTTGGGACTCATTGCCATGGTGAAATATAACAGTCCACAGAAAGCTACGTTACTTATAAGGTTTAATCCTAATGATATTGAGTTTAAATATTTTTAAACTTTAATTAGACAGGAAGAAGTATAACAATCTTAGTCTACACTAATACCCACCTTTGCCGGATTTAGACCTGTTCATCACACTTGTAGATTTTTTAATTGTTTAGGGTAATTTTTGTATCAATATCAATTGACACGTCAGTTTCAATGGGTAACCCCTATACATGTATAACCTATGGGAATAGCTAATTTCACAACACATAATTTTTAATTAACTCATATTTAAATTCTGTGAACTATTCTTTAAATTATCAATAAACTAAAGTTGTAGTAATATTTTATTTGTATTATGTTCATGCTAAATATTGCAGCAACGTTGTATTAAAGATATCTAAAACGTTAGATATCTTTAATACATGGTTGTGAAATAAAATATTCTTTATTTCAGACAGAATAATTAAGTCAAATTCGATTTAGCTGATTTTAACTTAAAGAAGTTTTATTTTTACTAAATTGCAATACAACACACTCGTGTATTATACTGATATATTATAAATAAAATAAGTGTTTCGATAACGTACTGATTTAGTAATATTCTAGTTATATTGGAGCAATAGCAATCCAGGAAATGAAGTGAATTTGGAAATGTAATAATTTTATTGAAACAAACAATTCAAGCGTAATCGAGTTGTGGAGTTGTTTTGATTTATCTCTTTTTCACATTGGCGTATATGAAAGGTAATTTCATTCAATTCGTTCTTTCCTCACAATTCCAAAATATAATTTATCATTTGCGTATTTAATGTATACACTAAAATATATATATATATATTGTAATGTATTTGTAATTGGTTATCAGCGAAAATCGATTTTATTTTACAATTAGGACATGACTTGTTTGAAAAATAATAAATTAATTTGTACTAATTTATGTGAATTGAATATTCCATATTATTATTTATTTAAAATAATGTTTTATATTCAAATGAAAAATTACGACTTATTCGACTTTATTTGAAGTACTCGTAAAAATCGTTCCTATTCAATAGCAATAAAAATCCTTGCCTTAACAAAAGAAATCAATTAATGTATGAATTGTACGAGCATTAATTTACAGACACTTATAAAATATAACAAAACAATCCGTACCGATGTATTATACTTTGGCAACTAAGACTCTTTAGACAATAGATAAAAATTTTAAAAAGTGAAAATATATTCCATTTTCACTGGTAATAATGTAATCAGGCAACCCAAAATTCAAATCCAAAAGTAAATTTTGTTATTAATATACCTACGTGTTTGATTTCTTCTCAGTTTTTTGCAATGCCAAAAACTGAGATAAAATATACTTTGTTCAGAAAATTATAGTTACGAAATATACGAGGATAGTAGAAAATGTGTGGGAGTAAAATGTGTTAAAAATACATTTACTTTAGGTTTCTATTAAAAGCTTTGGCATCTTTCAATCTGTGAAGAAGTTGAGAAAGATTTTAGCCAACCATAAAACATGTTTATCTTTAACTTTTAAGATTCTATTCGAAGAAACTGATTAATGTCAGTACGCCTGATCGGTGAAGATGTGCAAAATACACAAATTCTGTCATTAAACACACTATCCAAAAGAAATAATAAAATTCAAACGCTGTAATTGTTTTAGTGAAAATGGAGGCGTTAGTATCATCCACGAGGCGTTAATTGCACGTGAAATTGTGTTTATGGGAGACATAATTTAGATTATTTTCACGGGTCGTAATTGCTTTCTGATAAAAACTTCATCAAACCTTAAATTGTTTCTACATATATCACGGCGGTGATCGGCAACTCTGAGGATAGGTTATGAAACAATAGACACTGAAACAATAGGTACTCGTATAATAATAAATATTTATTATGTTGTTTTATAACGGTGTATTGGTTCATAAATATTTATACCATTTAGGTTGTAGTCATCTGTTCGACAAAGTAAAGTTATTGTATTATTAATTGTCTCGCTACAAAATTACAGATCTAATTAAAGCATCATTAGTACCAGCGTGAGCATAATCAAAGGTTAGAGATCACAAGGGAGTATTATTTCTCTGAAGAACAATTAAGAAGGATTCACAAAGTTTACGCCAAATAAAATAAATGAACTGTGCAAAAACGTTTGGCAAATTACATTCCATTCATTAGGTCTTTTATTACTTTCAATATTAATGATTTTTGCGTATAATTGAGCAATCTTTGTTCAAATTCAGAATTCAACACCTTTTAGTATAAAAATGTAAGTTTAATTGTAGAGATCACATTCCATATTGTACATTTTGTCATATCTACAACACTCATGTAAATCCTTTAATCACCATATCTATAATGATATATAGAGATTTCATATATTTGAGTCTACCAGGGCGTTTAATTCCCTCGATCCTGGGAGTTAGCTTGAAATTAAAATATTGAAAGTGTCTTGTTATAGAGTTTCTTCAGGTGCATGAGATATACATTTAGGCATTTGTAACTCTTAGTCCAGAAGCATAGGCATTATGAGGCAGTTATTTATTGCCCATTAACAAGAATTATGGTCCTGGGCAAAAACACACATATATATATGGGACTAAAGGCAATTACCAGTACAGTTGGAGTGAATATAAGCCTCAGAAAGATCTATAATCATGGATATAAGTAAAAGTATTGTTGAGAATATCAAATCCACGGAGAGCGTGTTTGGTGGAGCTGTGGGCGTCAAATACAGTTTACGGTGAGGAGATATTCATGATAGTCATGAGCGATACCTTGTCATTACCAATTCACTTTTGTACCCGATAGAGTGAATCATGCCTGTGTTCACGAATACCCATGTTTTCCTTCTGCCCCATACTGAGCGATCTTAACCATCCAGTACGCACTAGTACAAGTCTGCCGCAGTCAATGTCTATTACGTATTAATGTATTGTAAAAATGTGCATTTTAATTGAGGTTAAAATATTTTCATGAAATGTTTACTAAAGGATTATGGGTAAGTACAATATTTCTCTTTAGCTTTTCACTTCAACAATCCTTTTAATTTGCTAATTGCTTTAGGGCCAGATTATTTACTCAACACAGTAATGCTTACCTAAACATCTATGTTATTTTCATGTTATTTCCTTTTAATTCTATAACATATTGTATGCTCAAACTCGTAATATACTTCGTTTTTACACAAAATTAAAAAGAATTCAAATGTATACTTATAAAGTCGTCATTTTCCTAAAAATATTAAAGTTATCAATCTATGCAAAGCAAAATAGGGCAATACTAAACTCGTTAACTGTTTAAAAAGCGTAGGCGCCTAACTAACGAAAAATGAGTTCCATATTATTCATGGGTGGATTTTCGTATTTAATACCAGGAAAGGGTCTTATCGTTTAATTATTATAATATTAGTAACAACTGAATGTGAACTCACAATATTAAAAATAACTTTAATGAAATCCATTCTACCTTTTAGGGTTTGTTATGTAATTGCTTGTAACATAAAGTTATATTTTAGCGGGGAAAACTGGTTAAACCTACAATAGCAAAACCGTTATTGTATATTAACTAATCAAGCAGACGTCCACTTTACATTCTAAGAAATCTCGAATGTATTCAACAAGCGGCCTTTTTTGGAATACTACAGAATATATTATTATATATTTAGGATATTAATTGTTTTACTAGTAACTTTTACATAACATTCTCAGAACTGCAATAGACTAATGTACTAAAATGAAAAATTACATCATACATTTTTTTATTTATTTATTACATTTGGAATAAAAAACGTATCCATGTATATTTAACATTCATCATCATTCTTTTATTCCACAGCTACGACATTAAAATTGCAGATTGAGACGCAAATAACAAAAGACGAAAGTAAAAGGTAGACTTACGTGTTGTTGTTAATGTGCCCGGCTCAGACTCGACACGTTATACCCTCGTAAATAACACTTTACCTCGCGTTACTCTGGAATATTGCATTCTACAAGCGGCACTCCGCTGCTACCTTAGAGTTTTTCTGGTACCAACCGCTAGTGGGACCCTTGTATGGATAAAAATATATTCCTTTAACTACAATACAATGGGTAAATATAAATTTATACTATTTGCTATTTGAATTAAAGTGCATACTAAGGCTTAAATCTATCTTTAGAGGCCCAGGCAACCAATTAGACCACTTCTGTATGCATCGTTATTAATACAGGATGTTTCATAATAAAAACTACTGGTATTGTAAGATTTTAGTGTATAGTTCTTACATATAAGTAAAAAAAGTGAAATCGGTTAGACTTAGGCTCAACCAATATGTTCAAGATAATACCTATTCAGTCTAGCGCAATACTGGTACTGTTCTTAAAAAGTATTACATCATTTTAGTGAAGAGGTATTGTTTCTTGATCCATATACACAAAATAGCTATTTTTCCCTTTGGCTATATTATCTTAAGGTATTTTTTTGCACAAGCTCAATCTTTGGTTTACATTCCTGAAGAATTTACTGCGAATACATACATATTTTCCACGAATCAATAATCTCATTAACATCTTAATCTTGTTTTGCTCAAGCTCGTGAAATGTATCCTTATTTCATATTAATGAAGTTATTGCACGGAAGGGCAGATATTTTACACTACACGTAGCGGTGGTAAAGGGACGCCAAGTAATTGCCAATCTAGTGTAACAAAGGTAGATGATTGTCCGGATTGCTTTGAGCACTAACAGGCAACCCCTGCGGTCACCTGCAAATTGTCCGGCGCCGTTTTTGGTTCTGACCCTTTTGTTATTTCATCCCTTTGAACGAGTTAGTTCTCTTGAAGTTAATAGTCCAATTTTAAATCGGAAAATATTATGTTCGCTGTTATTTCCTTACTAAAAATTATTAAAAATTTAGTGCTTATCACAGTTTGTAGGAAAATATAAATAAAATATAATAAGCTATCGTCTAGTCCGATTAGATCACGTTAACGTACGCAATCTATAGAACTAATGAAAGAGCGATACTACGAAACTTATTGGCGGAAGGATGGTGTAGTATACTGATACTATATTGTAACTTTATACAAATTATAATTAGAGCATAACTAATAGAGAAATATAATAAAGAGGACATGACATTATATTAACCTACATTTTATACACCTTTATAAAATTTTCAGTAGTTCAGTAATTACTTTGAGATAAGATTCAGTTTATAAAATCTTGCTAAACCTTAGCTAATACCGAAGCATCTAAGAGAAGTGAATATTTATGTGATACAGATAGATAGTAAAATAGCGATGAGAACGCGACTCATTAAAAAAGAGGAAGGAAATGATATATTATGAGGGAGACAAATACGAGATAAAGAAGGTCAAAAGACGTGATATTTTTAGGGTCACGTAGTCAAAGAGTCAGCGAGAGATAATAAAGTCAGATAAAGGAATGTCAGATTTAAAATACACAATATTTAGGTAGATAATGAGTTATTTAGTGAATGAGTAAGATAAACTGAGAGTGAGAGAGCAGATGTAACTGAAGAAGTGAGTATTACTTTCTCATATATATATATATATGTGTGTGTGTGTGTGTGTGTGTGTGTGTGTGTGTGTGTGTGTGTGTGTGTGTGCGTGCGCGCGTGTGTGTGTTCCTGGTCTGTGGCATTGTTACGTTTAAAAGTTTGTAGAGATTATTGGTATTTAAAGAACACAATATTGGCCGCAATTGTACAATAGACTCAGCTCTAATGCATATCAATGACATTCAATGACATACATTTTAGGGTTTCCCAAAAGCTGTTACTGCTGATATATAAAATCTTGAAACGCCAAACTGAAGATAATTTGTTTTAATTTAACTGTCAATTTGTACAACACTGACGGTATTACAACTAGTTAATGGTAGGAATGTTAATATACTCGTAAAAATTTTGAAACCCTGTGGAATTAAAATCGTTAGATGACGCATACAAGTTGTTTTGTAAAGCGTGAACATAATTTTGTTACCATCACCTGAAAATTATATTTATAAACATACTTGCACCTAACCAAGACCTCCTGCAGATTGCGGTCGTATAGAGGCAACCCCCTTCTGAAGTTACATACAAAATACTCCTGAGATACATAATGGCAACTGAAATATATTATGATACATTCTAGAATAGTTGAATGTTAAATTTGGAGAGAGCTGTTTTGAGGCCCTGAAGTCAGAGTGAAACATATCGAACAGCAGACCGTAAGTTTCTTAGTGAAAGCACTAATGATACTTTCACATTTTTGTTTGTTGCATTGTTCAATATTAGGAATACATATTTCATTGTTAATTTTAAAGACGATCAGAGGTAAGCGAAATTGCGAGTGGCTCCTATTCAGGTTTTGCGCTTGTATCAGCATTTCTGGTTCTAATTAATTATATTTCCGACTCCAATTTTGGGTTTGTTTTATTTATTTACTTTTTAAAAGCTAAGGGCGAAGCCATTTACAATATGTAACTCCGAAAACAATATTTAAAGGCCAATAATATACATACTTTTGTACTAAGATTAAATTCAATACAGAACAGAAAATAATAAGAACATATTTTTATTTCCAGTCTACAAAAGTCGTAAACAAATAATTTCCCATCAGCTGCTATGTAAATATTTTATTGTGTCGGCGTATTGAAAATAGTAATAGAGATTGATCTTGAGTTTAGACCTAATTTTGAATTAATTCACATTTGTTATTATTTGATGAAAGATTATATTCACACAAGTGCGGATTTATTGTATTAATCCAGTTGTTTTAAATGTAACAAGTTTTCTCTAACTGATTTATGACTATACGCATTTTAAGAAACAGAAGATAATTTTTCAATTAGTAGAATATTAAATGTGCTACCGCGTTCATACTTCAAAGGGTTTTGCGTGTATAAAATTAAGTTGTGGGCACACAGATTTCAAGTAAGATGATTATTAAAGAACTATACAACAAATTCTTACTGCTAAAGCTCATAGTATACGTGTCTAGTGCCCATATTCAAGTTTTACTTGCTGAGAAATTTCCCCTAAGAAACTAATAGACCGTCAAACACGTTGTTTTAGTGGGGTCAAAATTGAGGGTATCGGAAAGGCGTCAATGACGTTTATCCCAACTCCACGGTGTGAACGACACCATCATCGAACTCTGTGTTGCCTTTATTCTATTGTAACTCTATTCATGCATAATTTTAAGTCTATAGTTGAGTTCGATTTCGTAATATCGTCTGGACCGACAAACAGAAAATAAAGTGTGTGTGTGTGTGTGTGTGTGTGTGTGTGTGTGCGTGTGCGTGCGCGCGCGCGCGTTTAATTCACTTTAATAGATACTAAATAGGATGTGACAACATACTTTTCTCTGTTAAATATTAGTGATACGATAACGGAGTATAACATTAATTAAAATTACTTCAAATAATATTTATTCCAAAACACACGTCCAGCTGATACCTGTCGGATTTATTTTTGGATTTTTTCACAATTTTGGTTTTCAATTCGTTTGATGGTTTACTTCTTATACCTTATACACTAGCTTAAATTTTTCTTTTAAACCATTTATATTTACTAATTTAATTGTAGTTGCAGTTCTACTAATATAGTTTTCCCATTTAATGATAGGAATTGTCTAGGTCAAGTTATAATAGCCTATAAGAAAGAAGCTTGTAACATGAGTTTTAAAACTTAAATCTATAATATCATATAAATGATGAAGATATGTTACATTGACAGTTCTGGTGACAGCTGGAGAACTTGTTAATAATATTTAATACGCGCCACAGTTGACACGCCTCTTGTGTGCGTAGGAATTGTCTAGGTCAAGTTATAATAGCCTATAGGAAAGAAGCTTGTAACACGAGTTTTAAAACTTAAATCTATAATATCATATAAATGATGAAGATATGTTACATTGACAGTTCTGGTGACAGCTGGAGAACTTGTTAATAATATTGAATACACGCCACAGTTGACACGCCTCTTGTGTGCGTAGGAATTGTCTAGGTCAAGTTATAATAGCCTATAGGAAAGAAGCTTGTAACATGAGTTTTAAAACTTAAATCTATAATATCATATAAATGATGAAGATATGTTACATTGACAGTTCTGGTGACAGCTGGAGAACTTGTTAATAATATTTAATACGCGCCACAGTTGACACGCCTCTTGTGTGCGTAGGAATTGTCCTAGGTCAAGTTATAATAGCCTATAAGAAAGAAGCTTGTAACACGAGTTTTAAAACTTAAATCTATAATATCATATAAATGATGAAGATATGTTACATTGACAGTTCTGGTGACAGCTGGAGAACTTGTTAATAATATTGAATACACGCCACAGTTGACACGCCTCTTGTGTGCGTAGGAATTGTCCAGGTCAAGTTATAATAGCCTATAGGAAAGAAGCTTGTAACATGAGTTTTAAAACTTAAATCTATAATATCATATAAATGATGAAGATATGTTACATTGACAGTTCTGGTGACAGCTGGAGAACTTGTTAATAATATTGAATACACGCCACAGTTGACACGCCTCATGTGTGCGTAGGAATTGTCTAGGTCAAAGTTATAATAGCCTATAGGAAAGAAGCTTGTAACACGAGTTTTAAAACTTAAATCTATAATATCATATAAATGATGAAGATATGTTACATTGACAGTTCTGGTGACAGCTGGAGAACTTGTTAATAATATTTAATACGCGCCACAGTTGACACGCCTCATGTGTGCGTAGGAATTGTCTAGGTCAAGTTATAATAGCCTATAGGAAAGAAGCTTGTAACACGAGTTTTAAAACTTAAATCTATAATATCATATAAATGATGAAGATATGTTACATTGACAGTTCTGGTGACAGCTGGAGAACTTGTTAATAATATTTAATACGCGCCACAGTTGACACGCCTCATGTGTGCGTAGGAATTGTCTAGGTCAAGTTATAATAGCCTATAGGAAAGAAGCTTGTAACATGTGTTTTAAAACTTAAATCTATAATATCATATAAATGATGAAGATATGTTACATTGACAGTTCTGGTGACAGCTGGAGAACTTGTTAATAATATTGAATACACGCCACAGTTGACACGCCTCTTGTGTGCACTGCTTCACGGTTCGGTGACGTTCGGATGTTTGTTTTGATACAATTATTACATTTCAAATACGTTCCATATCCACAAGCACTCCCTCCGAGAATAAAATTATCACTTTATTTTGTCATAGATTCAATACCAGTTATTTTTCATTTCCAAAAAGTAATCATTAAGAAGTGTCGCAAATTCTACATATTAAGTAGTATTTATGACTAAAATTTCATTGTATTGTATTTGTGCATGAGTGAAACTTACTACGACAATGCATTCAAAATGTGTTTTTTATCTGTATTCATGTTAGTAATTTTAATATAAATACAAATTACCAAAAAACCGTTGTTTATGTGTTGCAATCTCTCTTCCAAGAACGTTTTTTTTAACTTTTATGTTTTTGAAACTATTGTTACAACATTTTAACAAAATAAACTTCAACCAACATGCGTACAGTTAAAAAGTTGTCACACACCATTATTACATAAACTAATCAACTAATACAATATTTCCATTTTTTATATTTGGAGATGATAGACACACGCGAAATATACACTTCTTCTGACTGTATAAAATAGAACACTTTTGTCTATATTATCTTTTAAAATATGGTTTGTAGTGTGGGTAATAAACTCATGGTAATAAACACTAGTTGATTGTTATTGAAATAATATCTTCGCAATCCTACTTCCTTATTACTTTATTTACCTGATATTAAACTTTTGGTTTAGAACTTACAGTAGATTCTTTTTAGTAAAAACTGTAAGGACAGAAAAATTAAAGTTTTTAAATCACACATATTTCTAAATGCTTTTGACAGTGTAACGTAATTTCATATTAATAAATAACTACTCAGTATAAAGTGTATATAAGCTACCCACCAGTTTGAAGTAGCTTACGTGAAAACATTCATAGCTTTCTTTACTAATGTATATTTATATATATATATATATATATATATATATATACATATATATATATATATATACATATATATATATGTATATATATATATATATATATATACTATTAAGTGTTTTATTTAACTACTGTTACCCGCGGTTTCAGGCCCTTATACTATTTAGTTAAGGCACTTATGTTGCAATATGAAGGAAATTTTTCAAACGTAAGTAGGCGTATATGAGGTAAATACTATTTAAGTGTTCGTAGTTAAGAGTATCAAAGTATAACCTGACTTTTATATTATGCTTTACACGTTCAAGATCATTTCTGGTTCAAATTAATTTTTTTTCCAACGTCACAGCTGAGAATGCCTTGTTATTCCGACCAAGAAAATTCAAACACACAGGTCTCGGAAACCTACTTCGGTCAAGAATCGTTTAGCCCTTACCTTATACTTCCGGTCTAAGATACTTCCAGTACTATAGTGAAGTTTGGATTGTTTCGACGAACAAAAGTTATACAAATACGTACTACTGTAAAGCCTAATTCAGTTACAATGTACCTATTTTCGGCGTTTAAATTTACTTACGATACCACAGTTTTGTTTGCCTTATTTTCCCAGTACACTATGAACGCAAATATGCGTTATATGTGTATGTATCTCTCGCGAAGCTACTTCGGTCAAAAAGCGTTTAATTTAGACTTTTGTAATCGATATTCTGTTTACGATATCTCTAGTGTCATAGTTGAGTTTGACTTTTGGTTCCAATGAAAAAATATACATACGTAGGACTAAGAAGCCTTTTACAAACTGGGGAAAATCCTATCTACTTCTTATTTCTTTTCATTATAAGGGAGCAATTTTTATTATGCCACATTCCAAAGTAATCGTTTTAAATTATTTGCTTTGTAGAAGACTGTATTCTGGGAGAGAATTAATCGTTGAGGCATGTTAGAGTTCATTTCTCTATTTTTCTATAACCCACTGTAAGACTCCCACATCACAAAATCAAGGAAACCCACCAGCTTGGAGTAGCTTATGTGAAAACATTCATAGCTATCTTTATTAAGGTTGGTTTTATAACAATGTTTAAATAGTATTTAAACTGCATTAGATGTTTTAATTAGTCACTGGATTAAAATTTAGATATTAACTTTTTATTTGCTATTTTATTACACCACAGATCAAGAACTGTGTTCTTAGTATTTTATAAAATTTTAATGTAAACAGATGTTTCAGCCAATTTGTTGAACTTTAGTTGAAAGTGTCAACAGCTGTTTGATGTCTCTTGGATTAAGAAACATAAATACAAAACATTTACTGAATTTCAAAATATATTTCAGGTAACTTCTCTAATTTCCTATTCATATAAACTTTCCTAGGATTTCAATTGTTATTTTACAATAAGAATTAGCCACATTGTTCCAACTGTTCTCTAGATTAACGCTTTGCAACATATTTTGGGATTGATTGTTAATTATAAGATATCGATCTTGCAATTTTGATTACAATTACTAGTCTTAAAATTAATATCAACGTGTTATAGCATATTTTACTATACTTTATTTTGATGAGTAATAAGTAGAAACATAAACATTCGGCGAAAACTTGGAGCTTAAAATATATAAATTAAGACCCCTTTATTGAAATATGTACTGGCGAGCAAAACATAGTCGTGCAGTTGACAGCAATGATGGAGGATGATTGTTTTCCTGCTGCTCGGAAATGATGAGCGGAAACAGCTTATTCTGAGAGATGTTACGCTCTGACAGCTTCCAATATTTACACCGCAACAGACATCTTTCATTACTAGACGTACAGCATGGGATCCTCTTTCAGGAGTTTATTTACACCGCAACAGACATCTTTCATTACTAGACGTACAGCATGGGATCCTCTTTCAGGAGTTTATTTACACCGCAACAGACATCTTTCATTACTAGACGTACAGCATGGGATCCTCTTTCAGGAGTTTATTTACACCGCAACAGACATCTTTCATTACTAGACGTACAGGATGGGATCCTCTTTCAGGAGTTTATTTACACCGCAACAGACATCTTTCATTACTAGACGTACAGGATGGGATCCTCTTTCAGGAGTTTATTTACACCGCAACAGACATCTTTCATTACTAGACGTACAGGATGGGATCCTCTTTCAGGAGTTTATTTACACCGCAACAGACATCTTTCATTACTAGACGTACAGGATGGGATCCTCTTTCAGGAGTTTGGTGTACCACGCACATTTATTTATTGATATGAATTCAACCGTATAAGGGTGTAATTATCACAGTCGTGGATCCAGGGGATGTGTTATGACGCTCTTCGAGCTTTTGAAAAAAACATTTTTTATAAAAAAAGAACTTAAGTACTCGTATGTTGTAACAATAAGAAATTATTAAATCTCTTTCTAAACACTTTATCTTTGATTGTCGAAATGCAAACCACCTGTTATCTGTTACAGTAACGTAAATAGAAAATTATAACCAAGTTGGGCCTCTTCGAAAATCAGTACTGGATCCACCCTTGAAATATCACCCTTTTTTGGAATACTGACTGCAACCTTATTGGTTTAAATTTTAATGGAACAATAAATAAGATTAAAACTAGCTGTGTGTGTTCATACTAGTATGACCATCGAAATACATACTTATACGAAACAGTATTAATGAATGATCTGAATGAATATTGCATAAATATTGAATTTCAGTAATTATACACAGTTTATTTTAATTTGCAGATATACCAGTAATTAATCCAATAAGTTGAAAGCTTCACGGTAAATAATAACGGTAATAACCTAGTAAGTGATGTTATACAAAAATCCACTTGCGATGCTATGGCTAAGAGGAAACAACAATAGTTTGTTTTTTACCATCGAAGTAAACCAATTTAGACTACCACACATTCACAATTTATTGTCATTAAGTAAATTTACAAAATAAACTTATTGGTAAGAATTCTTCATTGCTGCCATTTATAGTAAAAATTAGATAGTACTATTTGTCTTTACAATTCATATTACACTACAACAGCAGACATGTTTTAATGAAAATATAAAATACCGGAACACGGCGTGTATCGTTTTCATTGTGTTCTGTGGCTCGACTAGTTGTCAATAATACTACCTATTTTACTAATTAAAATGTCGTGCAAAGACTGTTTGTGGATGGTATTTATGAATAATGATATGCATATGTTTCATTTTTATGTACAAAATAATTACAGGTCAAAATTTCAACCAAGTCTATCCGCTAGGATTTGAATGATTGAAAATCAAACGTCAAAACATTTTCACAAACTTCTGTGGCTGCTATTATACATCATTTCAAACAAAACATTTCTCTAAACAGATGAAAAATTACACGTTTAGGCGTATCCACTTTTATATTTTAAAAAAATCACTGGTACCTGTAAAGCTAGAGCTACCAAACTTTACGCCTAAGTTTCGACTAAATACTCTAAAAGACTATGGCTTGATTTGCTTTAATAGTAACAAAATGGCACCAGTTAAACATTTTCGAAGGTGAATAAAAAACACCATTTCAGTTTTAAAAATTGATAATATACCAATTATTTCCGAATGATACTTTTTTCAATACAGTCCGCCAATGCAAAAGCAATTTATACCACTTTAAATGTGTTTGCACAAGCCGGGAGCAAAAATATTTATTGTCAGTTACGAAGCATCAGCTGTTTTGACGTCTTTGTTATAACATAAAATAATGTTAATAAATTAATTTTTATTCTCGAATTCCTCTGAAGGTTAGACTCAATGTTTACAGCATTAAGTGTAATATTGACGTAATTTCGTTACATAATTCACCTCTAAGCCGGTGACAGAAGTTTTGTTAAGATAATGATGCTCTGCTATCTGTCGTGATGAGTCAGCAACAATATAGGGATATTTGTACCAGCGTATTATTAATGCAGTAAAATTACGAAATTGGTTACACAATGAAACTGCATTATCGTTAACAAACATTATGATGTATGTTCGTAAACAATAGAGATATGAACTAGCACAATTTTAGTAATTGTGTATTCTCCGAATTATAATTATTGCAATGAATAATTTACAATTCCAAATATTATCTATCACTTTATGCTAAATAATAATGATAAATAATAAGGTGAATTTAAATATAATGTTTATTGTTGTTACTTTCAACATACAAAACATTTAACTAACTATACAACATAAATTTCTAAAGAAGATACTTCAGTTTGTTTTCGTTCAACGTTTACCGGCAGTATTAACGTACTATATTTGCAATGAAAATTCTGTTGTTTGTTTTGTAAGATTGTGACTTATTTAAAGTAATTATTAACTCTATGAAGGATTGTCCACTCATGGCAGTAACATATCAACACTGATATCGCATATATATGAGCGTCAGTTGGAGGCTCACATCACTGTCAGACCGGCTTCAGATAGGCTTCATTAATATTGGCTGGAGGCATTTCACGAAGCATGGTTAAAATCTTATAATACGGGGCAAGCGGATACTGCAGGGGATGATAGTGTCGAACCTCTCACTTCTGAGCCCATCCCTCCAAGACTTGGATCTGCGCCACCGGTGCGTATCCTCCCTGTTATAGTAGCCCCTGCCCTTCCCACCACCGCACCGTCCCGAAACTTGCGTCAGCTGGTGCCAGCAGGGAGTCGGTTGTTACCCCTCAACAGTCTCCAAGACATCCACATGTCACTTACGCTGAAATACTCAGGGATCACCTATTCTAGACAGTGCTGGAAAATCTCTTCACTTAAAAAATATGGAAACTCTTGTCATTGGGATACCGGCCTAGGGGTGACTTCGGACCCAGATGCGAAACATTAAAAACCATCTTCAAAAAAACCCCCCGAGAAATTCAAAATTCTTAACCAAAAATTTTAACTGGTTCACCAGAATGCCCAAACTGTAATATCTGAGCACGGTTTCATCGACACGACTCATATTTTTTAAAATTCCATATTATGTATTGGCAAAATAATTCTGTCAAAACAAATGGAGCGGTGTTGCAATTTTAGTGAAAAATTTTCTAAATTCGAACCTTTCAAACTCAACAACATGTCTGAAATGAATTTTGAGGCCGAAGACATCGAAATCATATCAGATTGTTTGGGGGAAATAACCTTCATTGGGTTATACATATCACCAGCAATTCTTTTTTCGAGAACTTGGAACAACTTCTCAATAATCTTTTCTTAGAAGAAACTTTAAACATTAATGTAATGGACCTCACTGACCCTCTACCCAGAGGTTTCGCTATGTTTTGATTTCTTCCAATCTAAATTAGTCCGTAAATTCACCGACACCACTGATTGCCACAGCGAGTACTGCTATTTGACAATGTTGCTACTTACGTTCCTGATCTGACAGTCTCTGTTTTGAACACTGCAATCTCTGACCGCTTTGCGCAGGAAGTTGTTCATGGGTGCAACCTGGAAAGTCAAAATTCAAAGTTACTAGGGCAATCTGGCCCCACAAAACATTCCCCATTTGAACGAAATTTTAGAAGTGGACTCTTGGCAGTTTTTAAAGAACTTTGAAAGTATCGATGACATGTATGCATCATTCAGTTGTGGTTTCAACTATTATCTGGATGTTGCTTGTCCGTTCAGGAGGATTAATCGCAAACCATACAAAAGTTCGTGGGTGACTAAAGTAATTCTTGTACTCGAGAGAAGCGTTATTTTTTCACATAATTTTGATTGGAACCCATAATGAAAACTTCAAAACATTTTCCACAATACGAGCAGCCTTAGGTTATTGCAAAAGCTTCCCAAAAGCCTTAAACTACTTTTCTGGAGATACGTTTGAGTAAAAATACCAAATAAATTGCAATCAAAATTGAAGAAAAAATTTTTGAAAATCAACATCAAGTGGCAAACTAACGCTCAGAGCTCCATCCTCGCGCCTCTCTTGTGCCTACTTTGCGTCTGTAAATTGAAATCAATGATCCAGCATGGAATACTCGTTTAGTATGCTGACGACACTACTTTCTATATAAAAAACAAATCAATGAAAGATTTGTAAATCAATCTTTTCATGGAATTTAATACATGCATTCAGTACTTCGCCGAAATTAACCTGAAGACATATCAATCAAAAACAAGTGTCATAGGTTTTAGTCTTTGACAAAAACATCACGCAGCATGGCCTGCTGTGTTTTTGGATGATGTCTTTTTAGAGGAAACTAATTCCACAACGATTTTGGGAATGTTTCTAGAGAGAGGAAAGACCTTGGCCGATTATGTGGACAATGTATGTGCTAGAGTGGCAATTAGCAAGGTTCTGCTTCCTCATAGTTCTAAAAATGGCCTACTTTAGCTTAGTCCACACACACAAAATGGAAAGAGTTTTCAAGCTCCAAAAACAAGCAATCAGGATCAATGCGAAGCTGTATTATACAGAGTCGAGCAGAGAGTCTGTCAGGGAGATGATTCGTGGCGGTGACGTTCACCAACATGAGACAAGAGGTAAGGACAACTCTCGAACTCGGCAATACAGACTGGCTTTATCACAATACCTCCCGCAACAAGTTGCTGTCAGACTAATTAACACGTTCCCTAAGATTATGAAAAATTTCAACCATCAAAATTAATACAAAACTCGTCTCATAGACAAACTACAATGCCTTTTGGTATAAAAAGTGTTTTATTCTGTTAACGAATTCATGATGAGCCGCTGGGGTGTCTAAATTTGCAGTAGATCTGAAGTCAGTTTGAACCTGTTTGCTTTTGATCTGAAGTCAGTTTGAATGTGTTTGATCGAATGTATGAATTTGTAAGTTTGAATGTAGTGAGGCATGTCTAGTTAGTACTATAATTATTTTTTATACAATGTTACATTGTTAAAAAAATTAGATTATTATTATCGCTATAAGAAATTAATACAAAATACTAATATCATTACTTAATTTATAATCAACAATAGCTGTATAAATATTAAAATCACTCTATCTACAGAAGTAGAAACACATCATTTTAAAATGTGCACTATACCTGTCCTAGAATTTAGTTATGCCTGTAAAGTTTTTCAAATAAATCCATACTTATTATTATCTTAGTCAGAAATAAATAGCAAGTACAATGAAAAGTTTTAAATCAATCCAGAATATAAATGCTTAGCCTTGCATGTGCACAGCTGTGTAGTCTTGTGTCCTTACAGTTGACCGTCGAGATCCAACATCACAGTTGTACATCACACTACAAACTTTTATAAATCACGGGAATAGATAAATTCTCAGAAATTATCAAAGGCAATTCCTACCCATCCAGATTATTTTCCCAGTATTGACAGAAAGAATACTGGCCAGGACAGTACTGACAGAGATTTATCCTGCAGGACCTTCTATATGTGTTTGTTAGTAGACAGTCGGACGCCTAACCATTGCGGCAACCGGCTATATTATGTGAACAGAACTGTAAAAAAATGTTTCAAATTTTATTCTTTGTTTGAAGGTTATTTTTGACAATGGAAGGATTGTGAAGGAAACAGGATTTTTCCGGACATTTGCCATCGTTCAGTGAAACAAAAAATCATTAACACTACGTTTCGAGATATGCAATCTGATCTCTTCTTCAGGTAAAGAACTAAACTAATACATAATTACAAAGTAGGTTAAAATTACGTTTTTCACTGAACGGTGGCAAATGTCCGGAAAAAATCCTGTTTCCGTCAAATTTTATGTTGTTCTGTAATAATAATATCTATAAAATATTCTCTCGTTGCTGTTATTGTGTTCCTTTAATAAAAAAAAAAAAAACTATAAAAAGCAAAATCCACATTTATGAAACATAGAGTGACAACATTTCTACTTAAAGAAATGTTAATATTAATAAGCACCAAATTTTGAATTGTACAAACTGATACATACATTATTATACTATAACGTAAGTTATGAACTAAATTAGTGTCAGATAACTTTCAGATTTGTCAATACCGAGATTTATTGGAATAATTGTGCTCGAGTACCTGAAGTGCATTTGGAAATGTAATAATTTGACCGAACCGAACAATCCAAACGTAATCGAGTTGTGGAGTTGTTTTGATTTATCTGTGCTTTTATCGTAGCTGTCCATAAAGTAATTTAATAATATTATTGAGCCCAGTGTACACTGTAACGCAGAAATCAAATTTATCACTATCGTATTTAATGCCCCTGTTCTAAAATAATTGAAAGGCAGTCGCGGGACTGACTGATAGAAGTAGCTTCTTGTAATAAACGGGTTTTTAATATATATCTTCAACAAATACGTTTTATAGCTATTAAATAGTTATTTTTATGTTCTAAAATACTATGAGATATTAAATACTTTTACATAAACAAGTTTTATATTTTCAATTATTTATATACTTTTTTTTAAATAGTTCTTACATTTCATACATTACAATGATCACTAACTTCTAAATTTTAAAGATATAAATATTGATACATTCCCATTATTATTTGTATTTAGTTTATATAAGCTTCTATAATTCGATCAGTATCATTTTCAATACAATAATTTATTTTCAAAATATTACTTCATTTTCATTGAAGTACAACATTCTAAAAACAAAATTATGCTAGATATCTTATAAACACAGCATGTATTAAAAATCCATTTATAGGATTCGGCGTTTCTTCAGTAACATTTGTATTAAAATATGTTTTCCGGACATTTGCCATCGTTCAGTGAAACAAGAAATCAATAACACTACGTTTCGAGATCTGCAATCTGATCTCTTCTTCAGGTAAAGAACTAACCTAATACATAATGTCCGGAAAAATCCTGTTTCCTTCACAATCTTTCCATCGTCAAAAATAACCTTCAAACAAAGAAAATATGTTTTACGTAATTTATTTTTAAGAATATGTGGGTAAAGCCCAATGTAATTAAGTAAGGTTATAATTATAATTAAAAGAAAGACAAATTTTCTTCCAAGATTAAATTATACTACGGCTTTGTTAGCTGCAAAATATCTAATCAATTTATTTTTAATCCTTTTTTAAATTTCCGTCAGGACGAAACTATTGGTGAACAATATTAACTAAAATATGAATATGAATTAATATTAACCATGCTGAAATTCAATTTAGAATTCGATTAGTTTTAAACACTGCTATTAATTGATGCAGTAAGTTAACCAATTCTAAGTTGTTTTATTAATAAATAAATTAGTTCGTAGATATTCAAACCAGTATTTTACCATATATTTTCTTCTAACGAGAGCAACGACAACGATTGTTTTGCGTTGGAAGTGTTTAGGTGTGTTACAGTTTAAACCAAGGAAAGGCTGCAGAAGCAGGGATATATCAAGACATACGATATTTCTGACAATATTTACGTGAATAATAATATGAGTACTGATATAGACTAATAATATGAATTGATCAAACAGTTAGAAAACAAATCATTGTGAAACACTACTATTATTTCTTGAGAAGCATTTCGTTATTTTCCTTATCATATCTAATGTTGTATGTTAGTGTGGTTTATATATCCATTTTCATCTCTTCTGACAGATGTTTTATTAATGTCAATTTTTTATAGTTCAGATCAGATGTTTATATAAAGGTTTGTGTACGTTTTGGTAAAGCTGTCATTCTACTTTGAAAACATGTGGAAAACATAAACATGCATAATTTTCCGTGACGCGAAACGACAGTTTTCGCAAAATATACACCTTTAACCCGCAAAAGAAGTAGTCACTTCCAAATTATTTCTATCAAAAGTAAATTAAACAGTACTTCAACGTGGTGGCTGTCACTTTTACTCCGTAGCTACACATTCTACATTGTACATCCGATATGATGTCTAGACCAGTGTAACGACATGTTCGTATGGTAACTACTGATATCATTGCCACGTGATGTAAAAATTCAGATTATGTCCTTTAAAGGGTTGGTATTCCTGCAGCTCGTCAGAATTCATTGAATAAATTTGAGAGCAGCCAAAGTCCCATTTCTTTAATTATTTTTATTACAATAATGCTACGCGACAGTGTAGCGTCACATAACTTTTTGACCAGAGAACTTAAAGATATCGTTTTTCATTTTAAAACTAGATTCATTATTTAGTTTCGAGTTAAATATTAGATTGTGAAATTTAAAAATTTAAATTCTTTAATAATTACAAATATTTAACATGTTACACATGGTTCTTTTTTTTAATTCAGTCACATTTTTCTCAAATTACTGCTTTTTGAATGCGCAAAGTGCAAACGGTTTATGGCTTCAAGCTTGCTATATACTCCCTTTTTCAGGCAGTATGCCCCTTTCCCCTCACATGGAGTGTGTTAAAGGTTTTGGTAACAGTCATTAACTCGTTACATATCTGCTGATATTTTTTATTAGAGGAGATTAAAGAGGCTATTTAGACTGAGATCCCAGGGCCCCCAGACCTTACTTATTTTCTAACTCCCAAAATTATGAGAAATGTGTGGGGTAATGTATGCTTAAGCACCTATGCATACCCGCTAGCTTCATTAGCCGGCCCATTTACAGGTAATATGTAAGAAAGGTACATAAAAATAAAGCTTACCTTACTTAAATTCTAACAGCTGATTTTTGGATATGTTTCACAAAATATTGTAAGAAATCATAATCCAATATTGCCAGACACCTCTTGTGGGCGGTAACTCCCGCCAGACGCTTTAAATTTGCATAAAAAATTACTGCACTTTACTTATATTCTAACTTCCAATTTTTATATATAACATTCATGTGGCTATTTTAATACCTTTTGTAGGCAGCCAGACCAACCCCATGGGCCAATCATCCCCCCAGACGCATTAAAGCTATCCCGTAAGTGTAAGCGCGACAGCATTATCTATCCGCTTGAGTGCGAGTGAGATGTACTCTGTAGATTGCTTTCTCACTCTTAAACACATGGTCAATTTTTTGTGCACGAGCGCATGCTTGTACCATATGTTTTTGCGTTTGTTAGATTGAATTGCTATGTTATTTTTTTTGTTTTGATGAGTTTCGATATAATTATAAAATATTTTTATAAAAAATTAATTAATTATAAATTCAATGAAACCCAAATTATAAAAATTTGATCTCCTAACAAATCAAAAAATGTAAATTGGGAAAAAGGAATGCATTTTGTAATGCTTAAATGATACGCTTTTTAAAATAATATTTATATTAAACATTTTTTTTCATAGCTACTAATTTTATCAAATGGTATTTTATTTATTTTCTCTATGATAACAATATAAAAAATAATTATTATAACATCTTTTATTTTAGAGTATTTTTTATTTCAATATACAGTACTTTTATTATTTTAATATTCGGATTCAGCATCGTTAGAATTGTCGTCCTCATCATTATGCCAGTCGTTGAATTGTGTACTGAAGTCGGCGTTATCATCATCCTCATCGTTATCCATATCGTTACTTAATTCGTCTGTAAAAACAAATAAATGTATCTAGATTTGAGTATTTTGATTGTATAAAACTAATACAAGAATTGAATGTATAAAAATAATTTAAAATGAAAATATAATACCTTCTTCAGTTTGCAGCGATTCACTGACAAAGCTCGGCAACTGATCTCCATCAAACCAATGAAACTGATACTGATTGTCTTCTAATGTCCACCCGCAATTCTCAGGAGTGACAATGGTGGGAATTTTCATATGAGCGTTGTTCCAGACGCTAGCAATGTAATTTGCTCGACGAAATTGTTGCAGTAGTTCTGCCTTACACGGTGGTAAATTACTTGCATCAAAACTTTTCATTTTTTTACGGTTAAATTCTTCGTTGACGTCTAAAACCGTGTAATTATTTATGAAAAGTTGAAGCCTGGCAGCATCCACATCTAGTATTCCCGGAACATTGTATACATCACAGATGAATTTTTGTATGATGTCAAATATCTTTTGTTCTCCTTCGTTATCATAAAATAAGTCCAGCTCACCGAATTTTAGAAACGCGTCTTGGTATTCAACATTTCTTTTTAAAATATTGAAAGGTTGTTGTTTCCCTTTTTTAAAAAATGCAGGATTATAATCGCATCCAGTGATAGCATGAAATCCTGGTAAGCTTCTACACAAAGTCTGTCCCAATTGTTCATATATCTTGGACAAGTCCACATATCTCTGGTTATTTCCAGTGCCTGTAAATATCCAAACACGTGAATTTTCATTTTTTAAATCATGCATTTTACCCAGCATTATCGCTGCAATATCATTATCAGAGCATTTGATTACAATGTTTGCCTGATCATCAATATTACAGACGTGGTAAACAATTTTTGTGTCTGCTTCTTCATGTTCAGGGCATGACAGTTTTTCATCGATATTAGACACAATTTTATTATTATGGACCATAAAAGAATAGCATTCTTTACAATTACCATCTCATCAGATGCCCAGTGTGAACTAAAAAAGTCAACAAGCGCTTGTTTGAACTTTGAATTTTTCAATTCTTTTCCAAAGTCTGCAGGTCGTACTTGATCTGGACTATTTATGGTAAAATCTAGTTGTGTACACTCTTGCCGTAAAGATCTTTCGTAATTTTTTATTGATGGTGTAAAGTACTGGTCGAAAATAACGTCAAATCGCTTTGAATTCACTTGTGTTACCATTTGCAAAAATTTTTTTGAAATACATCCGAAAGTTTTTGGGACATTTTTCATTGTGTGAAGTAAGAAAAAACCATCAATTACTAAAACATCTATCCACGATGGTTCTTGGTGTTCAATATCCTTTTCTATGCATTTCATCAAAACAGATTTTTGGGTTTTACAAATTGCACCATCAAAATGACACATTGATAAAGGCATTGGAGTTATAGGATACGATAACATTTTTGCAATATCGACTTTATGATTAATTGATATCCCAAGCATGCGACCAAATAGATCTCTTTGAATGCGTACTTCTTGTACTTTACCACCTATTTTCATTTTTCTTTTTTTGGAATAATCAAGAGAAAAGTTTTCTAGTGCTATTCTTTTTATGCTCTTCTCAAATCTACTTATATCAGCTTCACATTCCGCGATAAAAGTTTTACGCCTGGAATCACCATTTTCTTCAATGTTAAGCAGGAATCTTTCAACTCGTTCTGAAGCTGCTTTGCCGGACGAAATATTAATTAAAAGATCTTTAGGTATTTCTGCGTCGAATGGGTTCATAAACAGATCAAAGGTGTCGATAAATTTGTGTAACTGGTTCACATTATTTTTGATATTATGACTCCTTAACTCAGCTGAAACATCCTGTTTTTTTTTGCAAACCTAATTCTTCGTGAACGTTACTAATTATGGTTGATCTAAAATCATGGCTTCGGGCCCATCGCTGGCGTGCTGAGATGGAATTTGTAAATTGCATTATTCCTGAAAATAAAAAAAATGGGAAATGTTAAATGTCTGATGTTTATTCTTATCGTCAATATTTTAAATTTATTTTCTAGTAAATTTAAGATTCTTTATGAACTATTAAAAATAATAATTAAAGAATTTATAATCTAACTTATTGATAAACTTATATTATTCCGATTCTTAACGCTTATTACCTGTAAGTCTATTGGCAGCATCTGCGTTTATGGTCTGCTCCAGAACCAAGTCAATTGGTTGTTGTGAAAATGATTTACTTGTTCGCTGAATGCCAAAACAACCTTGTTGAAATTCCTCAAATAATCCTGGATGAGTTTCGGTGACGTTTAGTAAATTAGCACAGTATTTAACTGTCCAACGAGCATAATTTAGCTGATTGCACATGAAAAATAAATTCGTGATTTTTGGTAATACAGATTGAAATAAGTCAAAATCTCCTGTACGGATGCTTCTTGATAAGGTTAAATAATAATGAACAAGATTGACGTACAGTAAATAAAACTTCGGTGTTTTACCAAACTCGCCGTTGAGAGTTTGCTGCTTGTAATTATTATAGTCTTTTAATAATTCATCAAGTTCTTCAAGTTCTATTTTAAATGTTGATTGCGAACATTTCTGAAGACGTATAATTTCTTCTATCATTAAATCTGTGATCACTGTATTTTTTTTAATCAAAAATGACTTGAAATGTAAAATTTCTATTCCCAGTGACATAAGAGGATGAAGTCTCTTACATCTGTTGAAGTGTTTTCCATCAAGAAATCCATTCAATGAGCCTGATGCTAGTAAATTACTGTGTACCATGATATTGGATAAGCCACAATCAATTACAACCTTGCCTATAGCTTTAAAATAAGCCATCATGATATGAAATGGCCCTAAATGTATAAATAAATTATCAAACATTGGAGCTTCGGTAGCTTGAATTTGCATGGCTACTTTTGCTATTGCAAGATCATAGGTAACTTGAATGGCAGATTGTTTCAATTCTTCACAAATTTGTTTACTTTGTTTCATGGTCTCCAAAACAACAGCTGTGTTAGTAGGTGATGAATTGATGGGAGTTAGATAAGAAATAACTTGTTTTGGATTATTATTATTTTTATTACTATTATTACTTATTATACTATTGTAGCCAATCCACATTGGAATATTTGGTAACCGTACAGCATGGCTAACCATCCAAATAGTATCAATTGCATTATATAATGGTAAATTAACAGATTGTAAATATTCTTCATGGACTGATAACTCCAGAACATCTACCATTTTTGGTTTTTTTGGATATGAAACTTCTTCTAAAGATACAGCCTCAAAAGTTCTACGCTTCCTTTTCTTCGAGTTTTCTTCACCATTGACAGAAGATATGTATAATAATTCAGATTCATCGGGAATATCCAAATCAAAATTTTGATATACAATCCCAACAGTATCATGCAGCGTATCCTTGCCACTCTTTGTTTCTACGAACCGATCAAAATTATCGTAGGCGACACCGGTGCATAGATTTGGAGATTTTTTAATTGTTTCAGGGCACAAACTGGATTTTTCAACTGAAGTGTACGTAGCTTCTGTTTCTAGCTCTTCAATTCCTGGATAGCTAATACAGTGTCCATATCTGTGGATAATATCAACAATTTTTCGACTGCTGGTCAAGCTTTTTAAAACTATTCCAAGCATTATATGTTTTGACATTTTAACCCTTCCATTATGTACACTGTATACAACATCTTCACAAAAAGATTGAACTTGACGAACACATCTTGGATTTTGTTTTTGTTTTTCATTATTTCCTGCTAATAATGTTGAATAAAATTGTAACAAATCCTCTGGCACTGATGCTTCCCCAGTCTTTAAATCTTTTGCTGATATATTTTTGGGTAATTTTTTTTTCTCAATCTTCAGAACTGATTTTCTTAACAGCAAAGCAGCTTTTAATAGAATGTCTTTATCTTTTAAATGTTTAACTGATTGTTCATCAATATTTATTAAATGTCTTGGAGCTAGTAATTTTTTATTTTGCAGGGAAAAAAATTTTATTTCTTGATCAAATACTTTCATTATTTTTATTTCTAAGCAATGGGGTGTAAAATTTACTGTCTGTCCTGCACCATTTTCTTCATCACTTTCTTCGAGCATCTGTATATAATGTTGATGAAGATAAGTCAAAAAATAACATCGTCCTTTTTCAATCACATTTTCTCTTATAAAATCACACATATTATCGAAAACTATTTTATGATGCTCGCGTACATCATGCCACGAACTTTTAGTTTTTTTTTTTTTATTTGGTGACATTTTATAAAAATAATCCAATTTACAAATATTATGATAAAAAACTTTTGAATGTGAAGAATTGTTTAATTTGTTAATTAGCTCATTAGAATTTTCAGTTTCTCCTTTTACTTTATCTAAAAACTTATTTTTGTCAGAGGAAAGTAACGATTGTCTTTTTGATTGATGTTTTTTAGTCTTTTGATCACAAATAATACATATGGCATTTTTTGTCTCAATATTTACATCACATTCAATCAAAACATTACATTCAGAGAGTGAATTTACATCATCTGACAGTAAATTTTTGTCATTAACAGTTAATGCAACTTTTTCTTCTAAATCACGTATACCAGCTGGCTCAATTGTGGATGATAAATTTGAAGATTCCGGTAAAGTAGATGTTGAAGTCGAAGGTTGTGGAGAAGATGGTTGTGATTCACTATACTGCGTAGGTAAATTGGGCATCGATGAAGATGTACCTATATTCTCTGCAACATTTGACAACTTGTCTGTAAAAGTATTAGATTCTGCTGTAGTTTTAGATTTTATCACAATATATTTTTTCATTAAGCCAGTGAATGATTTGTAGCAATATATGTGATAACCACTTTCAAATAATTCATCTGGCAAAATAACATTTTGGTACTTGAGGTTATGTTCCTTCCTACATTTTAAAATTTGTTGACACTTTTTTAATGTTTCTGTAGTAAACAATATTAAATTTACATCAGTTCCACCACAAAAAACACATTTTAATAATTCAGCCATGGTATTTTACTGAACACTGCAAATACATTTATTATATTCACTCACATTTTTCAAAACAATAACATAGCAATTCAATCTAACAATGCCTGCGCGAACACAAACACGAAAACATATGGTACAAGCATGCGTATACACAAAACAATTGACCATGTGTTTAAGAGTGAGAAAGCAATCTACAGAGTACATCTCACTCGCACTCAAGCGGATAGATAATGCTGTCGCGCTTACACTTACGGGATAGCTTTAATGCGTCTGGGGGGATGATTGGCCCATGGGGTTGGTCTGGCTGCCTACAAAAGGTATTAAAATAGCCACATGAATGTTATATATAAAAATTGGAAGTTAGAATATAAGTAAAGTGCAGTAATTTTTTATGCAAATTTAAAGCGTCTGGCGGGAGTTACCGCCCACAAGAGGTGTCTGGCAATATTGGATTATGATTTCTTACAATATTTTGTGAAACATATCCAAAAATCAGCTGTTAGAATTTAAGTAAGGTAAGCTTTATTTTTATGTACCTTTCTTACATATTACCTGTAAACGGGCCGGCTAATGAAGCTAGCGGGTATGCATAGGTGCTTAAGCATACATTACCCCACACATTTCTCATAATTTTGGGAGTTAGAAAATAAGTAAGGTCTGGGGGGCCTGGGATCTTGGACTATTATTCATCCTGCCTTCTCTGCTGCACGATATTTCTCTCTCCAAAACGTTGAGCAAATATAGGACTTACACCTATGCATATTTCACAGCAAAGACTTTGTGTTTCTGGCCTAACTGAACCCTGAATACGGTGGTCATTAATTATAACGTGCTCACCCATTATTTGAATTATGTATCGATTGATAATCATTATATAGCTTTCGTCACAATCGTACAGCCAGATATAATTATTGTATAAAAAATGTGCCCATGTTGAAACCTCATATTAAATTGGGCTGGAAAAATTTGTCTAGGACAAGTACACTTTCTGTTTCAAACAAAGTTTTATTTAACAACATTATAAATAACGTAAGTTATTTAATTTAATTTTTTTTACATTTTATTACATATTTATCTATACTTTGTACTAGCCCGTATTGTAATAGAACATTTGAAAGTCTAAACATGAATAATATCTACTATATTGCTCACATAGACATATAGAGGCTGAAACAGAGCTTACCCTTATTCAAAGGTGATATAGCTGAGATAGTATCTTAGATAGTATAGATACCACTAGTGTGAAGGTGGTACCAATCCTCTCCACCGTGAATATCCTGAAGTCCTGGAATAAACGTTTTATTTATTACTTTATTTCTACAGCTTGTTGAACGAGAGAGCAAATATATTTCCTATGCCAGCGTAAAAATTAGTTTATATCCATTATAAATACCTCAAGTCTACTATATCTGAGAGAAGAGTGAATAAAAACCTAAACCAAAGCAACACACATCTGAAGAGAAAAATCGTTGACTTGGATAATAAATAACTATTTACATTTACTTTTTCATAATTGCCTATTTAATTTGTTTTACGAGAATAATTTGTTATTTTTTGCAAAAAAGAATAGCAAAAATCTACTGCATATTATTCAACCAAAATGTATAAAATTTTTTAATATATTCATAAATACTTTTAAAAGTATAAATGACAAAATTCATTCTAGTTTCAAATATATAAATAAAACAAAAATAATTTTTTTCACAAACCTGTTACGTGCAATTAAAATTGTATTTTAATATGACTGTAATACAATGAGGCTTTTTTCAAATATCTCTTATAGTTTTTAAGAAAACTATTTACAATACAAAATTGACATAGGCGAGATACAACCTCGAGGTTCCCTCGTAAATCCGCATGAAATTTTTTCTACGTTAGACGATTAAAATTACTATTCTGGCCTATAATTGGTATTTGATATAACTCGCATTAAACCTGACATTTTTCTCATAAATCACGGCGAGGATAAGCGTACTTAAGATATGTAACTCTGGCAATAGTTATACATTTTTAAAAACACTGAAAATCCTATATTCATAGATTGTGCTCTTTTATAACAGTGTATTATTATAATATTGCTCATTGTATCGTTTATCTTTAGCAGAACTTATCTTTAATCGAATATAACTGTTATAATACTAAGGTTTTTGCTATAATATAGCAGAACTAGTTAAAGAACCTTAGTTCCAGACTGCATTCAAAGACAATTACATCATGAGAGAGTACTATTTCTGTACAGAACAATTAGTTACAGAGAATGTACAGAAGGTAAGCGTAATAAGATAAACTTTGAAATAACGTTTAATAAATTATATTTCATTAATTAAATCCTAAATGTTATTAATATCAATTTTTTGATTTTTATAAATGTGAATCTTTGCAGGAATGATCAAAGCTAATCATTAAGAAATTAAAAATTACTAAGTAACAAATTATTTTTAGGAGCTTTAATTTTCTTATATTTATTATAACATCAGTAAAAACACAATTATGTAGTACATCTCTAAACCTACAGTTGTGGATAATACGTGAAGAAATCTCCACGGATAGAGACTCTGGACAGAACATAATATCATATTTAGTTTCGCAGAACTTTGGCGCATTAATAACAAACGTTAGAGTGAGGTTAACAGGGTTATCTAAATAATGAAATAGTTATTTAATTCGTATCTAATACATAATAGTGTCTATCGATATTATGATTCGTTATTCAGAAAATAATCTTACGTCTGTCTACTTTGTCTTATAAACAATAAAAAGTAGAAACTTTATAAAGCTACTCAAAGAATGTGAACTAGTCTTAGAGTGTATTATTGATTATACTATCTGTTTTATATCTTCTTAATTCTACTACTAAAAAAGTCATTGATATTTTTCTCATAGGATAAAACGGAAACTTGCTTCACTGCAATATGCCTCGAATTACAATTAAGTCAAAGATTTAAGCAACTTGGAATTCAAACAGTAATAAACTGGTAGATCAACTGTGGGTTCATCTGAACTATATAACTGTAGGGTTAAGCTGTAGAGTCCACTAATCCACGAAAAGTAATGTTAAGTAATGTTAAAACCCTGTTACCTGTAAGTCGTTGGTTAATCAACTTTTTCTTTTTAGGAAATTCGATTGTGTTTACCATGCAATTTTATGTAGAAATAGTCATAAACTCAGATAGATTTGTCTTTCTCAGTTAATCGTTCAGAAAAATTAAAAATTTCATTAGGTTAAACTTGCAAAGAATATATTTTGTGGAATTTGAGCATGAAATTGTGATTCTGTATTTTTATAAAGATTACCGCGCATATATCACCTACTTGTTTGTTATTGTTTGGATGAAAATCCTATGTTTAATCTGCCACCAGTTCCTAAGGCAATAACTGTAACTCAGTATTAAGATTGCAGATTGAGATGCAAAGAATAGAGGTCGAAAGTAAAACGTAGACTTACGTGTTGTTGTTAATGTGCCCAGCTCAGACTAGACACGTTACACCCTCGTAAATAACACTTTACCTCGCGTTACTCTCGAATACTGCATTCTGTAAGCGGCACTCCGCTACCACCTTCCAGTGTTTGTACTACCAACCGTCATAGTGGGAGTAAAATTTTCTTTAACTTCAGTGCAATTGGTGAATACAAAAATTATATTCGTGCTATTTGAATTTAAGTGCGTACTGAGGCCGAAATCGATTGTTAGTGCCCACCAGTTAGAATACTGCTCTATGCTTCTTTTAATATTACCAACCGTCATAGTGAGACTTGATGGATAAAAGCTTTTCTTCCTAATTACATTAGGTTCATGACCTAACATCTTGGCATTCATGTATCAAAAACAGCTTTACAATCATCACTTTGTAGAGAGGAAAAGTAAAATAAATACTTTTGTAGAATTGATCAACTGAACGGACTGTCACGTGATCTGTTTTATGATGCCTTATCGTTGTTGTGCACTATTGAATGTCATGGCGTGAGTAGTGGATAGAATGATTTAACTATGGTGGAAAGGATCGACTCAATATGAATGTTTGATATAGCTCCTGTTCACCTTTTTTTAGTGCAGATTCCAGACCGCTTTCTGTAAGGCAGCTTAAGAAAAGTAGAAGGCAATCAAAGGGAAATTTCTTTGAGCGAGTTAATCGGCCCTTAGACATTCCAAGGATCTGCTCTGCAACTGTGACCTAGAGTAAGCTGAAAACTTATCATGCTCGACAGGAACAAGCTATGAGTTTTGACGGACTTATCGTCAAACAATTCTCATTGAGATGAAAACTCAGTGATCATCTGAAAACCTTGGTTGGAGAAAAGATGTTAAGGATGGGCAGCAAACATACCATCGTCAGGATAATATGATACTGCATTCAAATACAAGAAGCAAAATTCTTGTGTGGCATCAGAGAAATGTTATGCATCTTGACTCTGTTCAAACGTTCTGATTCCGCGAGGAGGCAGGACTACTAGACCTGAAAATGTTACCAGTAAAGTAGGCAGTACAATAGACCTGTTAGGCCGCATTACATCATTTACCGTAGAAACGATGCGATATCTTTATTTTTTTATCTAAAGAAGCAGAAATGTATATTTACACCTTGTGTATCTGTGCTGTTTTAAGGAAGATGATTTGATTTTACGTTCACTTGACATTGTACTCTTAACTCTAACTTATTTAATGCTTTACTCTTACTTTGCTCAAGCTCGTAAAATGTATTCTTATTCCATATTAATGAACTTATTATACAGAAGGACGGATATTTTACAGTACACATAACTGTGGTAAAGGGACGCCAAGTAATTGCCAATCTAGTGTAAGGTCAAAGGTAGATGATTGTCCGAATTGCTTTGAGCACTAACAGGCAACCCTTGCACTGCGGTCACCTCCAAATTGTCTGGCGTCGTTATGCCCTTTTGTTAGTGCATCCATTTTTGTACGTTAGTTCTTTTAAAGCCAGTAGTATAATTTTAAAATAGGTTTTATGTCCACTTATGTCTTAATACTAAGACAACATTTCTCCAAAATGAGCAAAAATAAAGTTAATACGATTAATAAACCAAACACAAATCTAGTTGTGTATGTGTAAAATTTTTCTGTTCATTCTCTCTTATTTTTATTACTTTGATAATGCATCTTTTGTAATACAACACCTCAGTTACTGTTCTTATGTGGTTAATAATATTATTGCGGTCACATGTGATGAAATGTCAAAAATCTAACGTTACTTTATATGTTTTTTTTATCTATTTCTGCGTGGTATGCTTGCATCATCTAACTATGTGGTTATAGTAATCATAACTTACTTTGAACAATTGTTTTATTACATTTATACATCTTACATTCCCTATAAAAGAGGCTTCTAAAATAGAACTAATCTTTATAACATTAAATTTATAATTTTATATCATTGGAATCCGGTTATTTAAAAAAGTAAATTCATAAATAGCACTTCTTGTATTTTTTTACTATACAAACTTAGTATTCAAATCAAATCAAATCAGATTTTTATTGCCGGAACATTATACAACGCATGGCAAATGTCACATTTTTGCTTTTTACTCTGCTAAAATTTTTGTCAAACACACCACAATAAATTCCATTCAAACATACAATTCTGCAAACGTACCTACATCCATTCATTCACCAATTATTCCCACTTCCAGCGACGAAGTATTCTATGTCAACATTTAACATGCAGTAAGTTTATACATTCTTATTTGATACATGTCAATAAATTATACTCTCTTCTTAATGTGACTATAATGTGTTTAATGAGAGTATAATGTGTTTAATGAGAGTATAATGTGTTTAATGAGAGTATAATGTGTTTAATGTGACTATAATGTGTTTAATGAGAGTATAATGTGCTTTTAGGTTTGTATAATTAATTTCTAGAAAACCCTAACATTGTTGTAATGAAATAAATTCAACACATTATATTTAAAATAACATAATTCTACCAAATCATCAATTTTTTTTACAAATCCATTTAAATAATTTTAGCTTGTATCGAATAATCCATCAATTTAAATAATTCCAGACTCTAAAACATGTTATTTCAATAAATTATTTGAAATTGTGGTACAATTTGCCATTTGAGGATCGTTGGTAAACGTTACGAGCTGGGGGCACTTTTCTACAAATCTCAAGACTTCTTTTAATAGTTTCAAGTGTGTTACTTTAAATGTTTGTTCAAGTATAATTACTTATAATTAATTGGATGTGTTCATATTTTTTTTCTTTTTTACCAGTATTAGATGTTACGAGTATAAGACTTCTCTTCTAATAAAAGTAAAATACACTTCAAATAAATGAAATGTTTACCGTATATTGTGCATATAGTTTCAAACCATACATTAGTATTATATAGTACAATAGACTAAACTTTTAATTTCTTTATTACCATTTACTAAATAATTAGATAAAAAAATTTTATATATTGGTTTAGAACAGTTGGCCCTTACTAATGGATCTATTATGTGGTATTACAAATCAAAAGAGTTTATTTTCTGTATTTTCCAATTTAATCTCATTCTCTTCTAGAAAAAACTGTATCATGAGTGATCCTATAAATAAATATACTACCTTTTTAATTTGGCTGCTTTGAACCACTGAAAATTTGAATTATACCAGTGACATATTTCATTTTTAGTCTATATAAATAAAATGTTATACATTGGAATATATAGTTTTGGTACGCATAATGTTTTACTTGATTATACATATAATAAATAATAAAGGAATAAAGCTTGTAACTGAAAAAATGACAGACCGGGAATGGATGAAGGAAGGGGTTGGTGGCACAGAGGAAACAGAGGAAGAATGCTGAGGAACGCCGATATCCGGCACAGAATACTGTTGTGATTTGTGGCGCTGCTGAATGTGCAACAACCAATATTTGTGGCAGAAAACAAATTATCAAATTGCTACTCTCTCTGTTTGTTTTTCGGCAATTTTCATGTGCGTAAATATGCCAATAATTTAATACAGCTAGAATAAGTTTATATTAAATTCTACTTTGTTTTAAATAACGCTATATACAAACTCTGTATAGAATAATAACTAATAAATTATTCAAGTAATATAAAATGTTGAAGAAGGTGTATTTCAATGAAAAATTGCTTTAGGTTGTTTAAACAAACTATTATCCATAATTATCCATAATTATCTTTATATTGAATAAAGGAAGTTAATTGTTGTTATATGCATACATAGTGGCTCATATAGAGTCCTTTCTCCGCTTAAACGTAAATTATTACAAATAACATTGAAATAAATTAAAAAAATTTAATAGAACAAAGTTATGTTTATGTTGCAACATTAATTAGCATGTGTTATTGTATTCAAAACCTACAAGTTACTATACGTTGTAGCAGATTACACTTTTCTCATAACGCTCCAATATTATGATTTATATTCCTAATTTGTTTATACCTCACATAGATTTTTTAATTTATATAATGGCAGTTTAATGTCTTTATTAACACAATTACAAAATTTTCACAAGCTTCTAATGCTAAAATCTTTAGTTATAAAAAAATTTAAAACAAACCCAAAACGTGTTAATAATGTATTATATTAAACTATTTAAACTCTACACTTTACTTCAAAATAGTCTTCTTAGTGTATTTTGTGAAACACTTGTTAAACTCCATTTGCTTGAAACATTTTATAGATAAAAAAAATATATAATGTTGTGAACAAAAATTCAGATTTATTACAGTCTTTAATAATTTAGAATATATAATTTAGTTTACAAATAATCAATTAAATTTCATAATGCAGATCTCACTGTTTGCAGCTGCAATAAGCTGTCACACCACGAGCGCAACATGTCACATCGGGATGTCGTTGTATCAAAAACAATCCTCGTTGTGACGTAAAATACTCTCTGCCAGCTGGCAACTATCGATTGTTCTCATTAACGTTCAAAAAATACATTAATTGGTTTAATATTTGATTTTTGAACGTAATATTGCCTACTAAAATCTTTAGTACTGAAATTTGAAACTAAAACCCTTTTAAACATTCATTATGATAGACAGTTTTTCGGCACTAAGCCGTCTTCAGAGTACAATTTAAAATATCTAAACAAAATAAGTTTGCCCCTACACAATTAAATATAAATTCACATATGTAACATAAACTTATTTTAAATTTAAAGTGACATAGTTGTTGTAGTAGTTTTGATCAGTTTCCCTATTTAATTTTTGTTAACTGGGTTTGTCTTTTTTTAATTTATATTCAGAATATTTTGAGGATCTATACTGTAATATTTATATAAATATTCAATAATTTTTTTTTTTTATTTTAGTCCTTCTCTTCCTATATTTACAAATTCCATGTTCCTTTTAATATTTTTGTAACTATGCCCAGTGCCAAATAAATGTTCAGGAAATTACATTTTATTGAAGTCATGTTAATTTTTCCCAATTATTGTATAGGTTCTTAAATTTTGTAATTAATTTTAATGGCTATCCTAGTCACTGCATTTGATTTTGTACACTTCAGATTTTTGGTATAATTATTGTTTATAACCACTTTGGTTTACGTTGTTTCCATTATTTAATTGTATTATTTCTTGTTTGTCAATTTATGGAAAATTTTTTAACCTTGTAAGGTTTTTAGAATATTTTTTACATTACTAATTTTAATTTTCAAATAACTTTAAAACGTGTGGTTAATAACTTAATATTAAAAAATATTTACAGCAGTATATAAAAAGTATGATTGATTATCTGAACCTTATTACATTCAATAAGAAACTAGTATATCAATAAGTATAGTAATTCAATTAAATCTCAATCACTTAATTATTAAATATTACTCATAACCAATAGATATACTGTTGGTTTCGATTTATCTCAACGCTATATTAGGCCATACCACTAAGCAGTTAAAGTACTGGTTTTCCCAATAACAGTCGACGGAAATGAAACTCAAGTGCAATTTAATGAACCCTGAATTCTTCTAAATCGCTGAAGCATTTATTCCTTAAGAGTCTGACAATATAAACGACATTATCTCTATTAGCCGACCTACACATACGGTTCTAGTCTCCTTGCCTATCGATATTGACTGTTGGTTGTGGACATCAACAGATATTACGATCAAATTTAGGGATGACATCAATGGGCCGAAATGTAGAACACATTACTCAACGCAGGGTTAACAATGTGATAGAACTAATTAATACCCGTAATCTTGTAATTTTTCAGTCTCTCATTACGTAATTACGATAATGTCAGCCGATTTTACGATCCAATTTGATTATGACATCAATGGGCCAAAATCAGAACACACATTACTCAACGCAGAGTTAAAAATAATTAAATAAATAGAACTAATCATCGCGAGTAATCTTGTAATTTGTCAGTATATCATTACATGCTATGATGTACCAGAATTATAGGTATATAATATACATCATATATTATAGTCAAGTGTATTAATATTTGTTACAAATACTTACAAATATTATCAGACACTTTAAAACGTTCTAATTGTAGGTACCATCTGCAAACGTGAGTTGAGTCTCCTTTACAATTAAGGTCAACCCTTTATCCTTGAGGTATAAGTAATAATAAATTCGTAAAAATTTACATATATACTGTCTGTAAAAAAACTTATAAAATAATAACTTTTATTCTAATTTTATAAAACGGAACATGATCAAATTCAGCATCAACACAAATAAATACTGTTATGATGTGGATGCCCTTGGCATCCCGATACTGGGAAACTACATCACGGCGCAAGCTCGGCACCTCTTTAACTCGGCTGGTTCCTCGGAGTGGGACCACATCTCAGGGCTCCCACTGCTCCACTGCACAACCGAGACGCCCCAGGGCGTTGCTGGACGACCCTCTCAAGAAGCTTCACTCATATAGACTTGCCGTCCATCCTCTAACTCCGCTGACCACGTACAACGTCTACATTGTTCACCTACATGTTATTGACTTAACTCCATTAATTACACTTCAGCACTGTAACATTTTCTGTAATACACTGATGCTTCTGCTTTCCAGCAGTTATTGGGATATTTGTTTCAGAAGCTGTTCTGAGGGGTTCAGTTCAGTTAACAACGTAATCCATGAAATAAATAATTAAACAGTTTAGTACATTATATAATAACACTAGAGAAGGCGATAGTTGAATAAACCTAGTGTCCGCATTGAATAACTTTCTCTCTATAAGAACAACTATTATTTTTCCTTGAAGTTTCCTAAAAGTGTTTATAGAATAATTTTTATTTCCTGTACTGTAATTAGAAACCAATAGAAACATTTGTTGGGACTGCTACCTCATATTTAGTTAGATTTGTAATTTTATGGAGTACGCGTTATTTTACATCGATTATTCATTTAATTAAGCCAATGAACCTTGACCTATCCCGTATTGTATCTTATGTTACGTTCGACGGGTTCTCTATAGGGCTTTCAGCTAAAACCCTGACATAAAACTTCCCTACTACAAACGAGGGTTGTCCTGGTCATTTAAAGAAATAGCAACCTCTGCACTCTAGTCTCTCCAGTATGACATGTTATATTTCACAAGTATACTCCCACTGGAAAGCCATTCAAAATTAAAGAAAATTTAAATTTTCCATATCATTACTATGTGAATGACTATGACTATGTGGATGACTTCAAAGAATAATAGTGTAACAAGACTCCTTGTTGCAGTACAATTATTTCAAATGAAAGTTTATTTAATTTTAATTAAACTTGTGCAGCATATTTATCGGACAGTCTTTCGCCTTTTCTGCTGCGTATCGTCCAGTACGTTTGTTCCTGGATACCACCGAACAGGTAGCAGTATCTAGGAATTAAACCCTTAGCATCCCTGAGGTAAATATTATTCAATGCTAGAAAACCCCAGCTCAGTAAAATATTCTGTCTCGTCACCTCACGTTACCTTCAAATCAAGGTCATCAAGAGGAACCCTCAAGTAAATAGGGAAATTGTACATATCATCTCTCAGGTAATTTAAATTTCTTTGGAAAATCCAAATCTCTGTACCCCATCCATGGTACACTTTACCTTACTCAACGCAAGTCCATATTATCCAAGAAGGGTTCACTTCTGACTGGGTTATACCTTCAAATGAAACCTACACAAAAAGGATGTGTTACTGGACAACCTAATTGATGCCCAGAAGTTGCATATCACTAACTGCAATTGGAGTGAAAAGGTCTGGTAAATTATAGGTCTAGTTTTACTGCAGATTATTATCGTCGGTGTATATGGAGATCTTTAAGGTCTAAAAATGAGGTATTACAGCTTTCCCCTCTTAAACGGGAAGAGATTGGAACAGAGCCTTTTTCCAAAGAGACATAGTGCCAGGTTTCCCTCCTAATGGCATCTCAACAGATGCCCTCAACTTTACTCATCCCTAATGTCATGTTACTCTGGAAGCAACAAAAAGCCCCTTTTAGGTCTAAGTGTAATAAGGGTATTTCCCATTAATTTAGTCTAATGAAAAAACATGTCTTTAGATTCCTCAATTTGTAATTCCTTATCCTTTTAATTTCTCAGTTCCTCAATCTTTCACTCACGCTAACTCGCGTTCTCAACCTCTCATTCCACGCTCTTAATGTTTCAGTTCCTCAATCATTCACTGCATAAGCTATGATTTAGATAACCTCTTCTTTATATATTCAAATACAATAATTTACTATCGAATAAATTGAGTTAAAATTAATTATTCAATAGTCAAAGATATTTTTAATCAACGGCTTAACTCAGTTTGAATACACAGTTGGTTGACCAGGGGATGGAAAAGTCAGCCTCAGTGCAATATTGGAGGAGATCGTCTGGCCCTGGCCATGCGAGCTTTATTACTTGGGCAGTCACTGAGATAATTAATTGCCTTGGGCTGCTTTGAAGCCAACAACCAGCGCGCTTGACCAGAGTCGCTATTGTTTACTCAGCTTTGAATACACAGTTGGTTGATCAGGGAATGGAAAAGTCAGCCTCAGTGCAATATTGGAGGAGATCGTCTGGCCCTGGCCATGCGAGCTTTATTACTTGGGCAGTCACTGAGATAATTGCCTTGGGCTGCTTTGAAGCCAACAACCAGCGCGCTTGACCAGAGTCGCTATTGTTTATTCAGCTTTTTCCCCAAACAAAATATTAGAAGTTTCCTTCAAAATGAATATTTAAAAATAGCATAACTGTTATGTTTAAATGGAGTATTTATGATAATACGTATCGGTAAAATTATTACATTACATTTCTAAGTTAATTTGTAAACTTATGTGTGTGAGAGCTATATACATTTCATTATTTGGGCTGCTACCACAAAAAATGAACCTAAAAATTGAAACAGTTTGAATTTTAGTGAGGAATTCGATTTCAAAATGTGTTCAATGGCACAACTATATTTTGGAAATTAAAAGCAGAAAGTTTATGTAACTATTTATTCAATAATTACTTTGTGGCTAAAACCGCAAAACAAATTTCTAATTTAAACCAAATCTACTACATTATAAAATAATAATTTGAACCTCGGAGGGAATTTATATAACGATGATGAGAGTGCTTGTGGATACGAAACGTATTTGAAATGTAATAATTGGATCAAAACAAATATCCGAACGTCACCGAACCGTGAAGCAGCGCTCACAAGAGGCGTGTCAACTGTGGCGTGTACTCAATATTATTAACAAGTACTGCAGCTGTCACCAGAACTGTTCATGTACATATATTTACCCTTTTTTATTGTTTTAAAACTTGTATGTCAAGGAAAGATATTGTTTTAAGCACATTTTCAACTTAAAAGGCCTGACTGAATCTCTCACTATCGCTGATCCTCACAGTCCCCTTATAACCTAAGTGGTTAATTAATATACACGGATATTATATAGATAAAGTATAACATTACAACTTAGGATTTTAGTACAATTATAAAATTATTTTCACTGATCTCAAGGATGAACAATTTGTAAGAGCATCTTTATTTGGAAGCAAATGTTATATGGATTTACATGGATTCTCTCTCTCATTGGTTTCCATAGAATCCATATACATGAAATTGTTCTAATAATGGTGATATTTTATCTTTTTCCCTTTGGTATAAAAACAGCGGAAAATTGAATTTTGATAATCTCAAATAAATTTTTTACTTAAAACTTTAGACGTTTCATTACTCAAGGTTCGCATTAAAAACTAGTGGGAGTAGTAAAATCTAATCTCAAACTATTTTAACCTAAAGTTCATGCGAAATGTTGATTAAGTGGTTGTTGACACCTATAAATTACAAGAAGATATTATAATATAAGATTTAGTCATAAATAAATTTGACTTTAAATTGTTGAGAAATATGTAAACTATAGAATGTTGAGAGGGATAATAATAGAAAATAGTGGGCTTATAATGCGGCAAGAGCAGAACAAAATATAATGGCAACAATTAGCAGGTGGCCGTAAGGCCTGACTGTTAGTCCACAAAGCCATCAGTGCAATCATCAGCCTTTGTTACACTAGATTGGCAATTACATAGGCTTACTCGGACTCTCTCTAACACTTTCACGTACTGCATCAAACAACTATCACACATAAAACAACATAGCAACTAGTTGTTTATGACTTTATTAACAAAAAGGGTAATATGGGGAGCTATATCTTTACGCTTATACCTATCTTGGAAAACAGTCTTATAAAATGAAAAGTGCTGTAAGTTTTGAAACAACATATTAAATTTGTTATTCTTTGGTTTACTCTCTCACGATATCCTACCTTAAAAATTATGTAAGGATTCATTCGATTACCTGTGATGGTCTGTTTACGCAACCGGATAAGGGGATCATCATTATCCTTTTTATCTGATAAGATAAGATAGATCCTTCATGCCTTTAGGACCCTGTTGAAACGTTGATAGTTTTGATAGTTAGAAGTACATTCTTTGGTTTTTCGATATTGTGCAGCAGGCAAGGTTTGTTTGGAGTTGGCTAATTGTTGAACTAAAGCAAGAGGCTTCCATTACTCACCACTTTCTGGAAAATAAGATTGCAAATTGATAAAGTATCTCTTGTGATCATAATTCTTCTGCTTCTACAGTAAAATATTAGTGTTATGGTTTATATTAATCGAACTTGATTTTTATACGTGAACATCCATAAGAAACAGTTCTTAAATGTAAACTCGGTGACATCTGTTATAATTTTTATATACGTTTCAACTTTTTTTGAAGTGTGCATGTAGACAAAAGCCATGAGAGAAAATAAATGATTAGCACTGAACTAAAAACAAACACAGGTTGACAAAAAAAAACAAGGGCGAATAAAACTTAAGAAAAGTTACTCAGTAGATTATGATCTTTTAACAGTTCCAAAAATAGTCTTACTAAATTAAAAAAATAATATATATATATATATAGCTTACTCTTGTGTGTGTGTGTGTGTGTGTGTGTGTGTGTGTGTGTGTGTGTGTGTGTGTGTGTGTGTGTGTGTGTGTGTGTGTGTGTGTGTGTGTGTGTGTGTGTGTGTGTGTGTGTGTGTGTGTTGTGTGTGTGTGTAAATGTTTTTTTGTGAGGAGTGTTTACCGCTTCCATCATCGAATAAGAAATGTTCAAAACGTCCTTCTTTAATTCACTATTAAGTTTGAACACTTGTACCTTTGCCAAATAAATAATGACTTGTTCTCGTCAACATTGTGTTGTACAATACTAAGTTATATCCCGGAAGCAAGTCGCCCACTGATAATACCTGTTTGAGGTGTCCATGGTTTAATTTTATGTCTCATCACTTAAGTTATTTATTTTCATACATTAAAGCATCGTTACTGGCCGTACGAGCTTTATCCCATATACAATCAGACTAGTTTTTGCGCATTAATCTAGCTTCGTTAAAGCAGACACATATATCTCATCTGCTGTAGTGATAATTTGAAACGGGTATACAATATCGGAATATTGGGCAGTAGTATTGCTCCTATTCCAAGTTGCAAATATTATGCCAAAATTGTTTTTTTTTTTCAGTCATTAATCAAGTAATAGTAAACAAATGTTTTACCTGTTCTGCCAAGCCCTTCTACAAAAATACGAATATTATCAGGCGCAGTTTTTTGCACTGCCTTAACTTATGTTTACAATTATACTTAACTGATCCGTCACCTGCTTGGTTTATGATAATGATAAGCATAGTGAAAATCACTTTGAATCGATTAAATTGAGATAGAGACCCCCATGCAAATTATGAGTTGTTAAGGCACTGCATAATCCATTAGTATTAATGGTAATATCAGTTTTTAATTGTTTTAATATACATATCCGTATATATTTCTTGCTTATTACAGTGCTGTATGTTTTTTTTTTTTACTGGAGGTTGATTTTCTTTTAGTTACAGATACATATATTAGTACCATTGAAAAGATATAACACCGTAGTGACCTCTAAGTTATTTGTGAAACGTGTCTAATGGTGGATCCACGTGCAATAAAGATTAATTGAAATCCTTTTGACGGATACCTCGGAAACTCGATTAACTAAACCACTAGTCTGTTTCAAATATATAGATAATAACTCCCAAGCACAATGACTCACGCGGGTGTAAAAAACCGAGTAACGTTATTATATGTTTACTGTCATTAAATACGTTTATATTTACTATTATTTTCGTTATATCTGTCTAATTAAGAATATAAACTATTTTTTCAAACACATTCAAAAATGTAATAAATATATTGTTTATAATTCAGAATAACGTAGATGTAATACAAATGTTCATATTTAATGTATAAACTATTTATTTTATTTTCCCAATTTCATAAAAATATAATTTAAAAAAATATTTTTAAACATTATGCACTACATTATTATTCTATTTAATGGAGCTGTCTACAAAATAGCACAATAATCCTTTCAAGCGTCGTATGAAACCCCAGACAATAAGTTACCGGCAGGTTTTACACATGCCACGATTAAATAACCAAATCTCTAGACTATTTTTATACCGGACAAGTAAAAAAAACTACCAAATTACGGTCATAAGCGTCAATATTTAAATCAAAACTATCCACAAGCATTTCAGACAATCCTATAATGCATTTTATTATTATATTATTATTTAATTTAACTTGTTATAGATCATATAATATAAGCAATTCGGTCCAGTAAATTTATGAATACATGCAGATACATATTAGGTCAGTAGGAAACTTCATAAATTTAGTTTAATAATATTGTCACACATCATGAGTTTTAAATCCGTCAATTAAAATATTTAGTGACAATAAATTGTGAAAGCAAAAATCTGCCGTGCAGTTGAACAATGATGGAGCATGATTGCTTTCCTGTCGTGTGAGTATGATAGGTGAAAACAGCTTATTCTGAGGTATGTTGTTATTTTACACAATGAAAATCTCCAATATTTAGTCCCGACACCAACATTTTTCATTACTTATCGCAGTGAACAGAGTCCACGCTTGAGGTTCCACTCAAATTAATGAGCATTTGCCCATCTCTTTTAATCACTTGAATTTATTTTTCGTATGTACATCACATTTCTACATAACTTTACAACATTTATGTTATGTATTGTATTTTACATTATATAAATATATAAGAATTTTTACAAAATGAATCTATTGATGTATAAACAAGACAACAAACTATTGGTTAACCGAAAAACAATACTATCAATTAATCACGTACTATTACATAGAATTTAATAAAAGGGATGTTATCTATTTCATTAAAAAAATGTATGGAAAGTCAAAGTTACTATTTAAGGGAATATAATTTCAATCGAAATTTGATTGGCTTACTGATGTTTATTTTAAATATAGTATACCAAAACTTAAAACTCTATTATTCTTACTCTTTTATTAAAACCTGCATTGGGTTTTGTGGACTGGGGTTTAGCTATTTTAGTTTCTATATTCATATTATAGTCAAATAAATTTATATAAACAATTTATAATTTTAGAATATTTGAGTATACTTTTTAATCAAAGTGTTGTATAATTATATTACATAAGTGCATTTAATATTTGTAATGTAATGGGTTTGCTATTGTTTCTATAGAAAGCTTCGGATAACCCTTGCACAACAAAAGGTTGATAAAAATAATGTTCTATAAAAATGTCTACGAACTTTAGACTTAGGAAATAAACAGGATACAATTGTTAAAATATCAGCGAAGATGTAACAAAATATATCTTGTCTCATTGAGTTCAATGATGGTCCAAAATAAACTGTTTGATAGACTTGAGATATTTATTGCATGACGACTTATTTCTATTAGGGCAACATCGAGTTCGATTAAGGTTTATGTCACTCCACACGATTTGGTTTAGTGTTAAAAAATATTTTTATGTTGGTCTGGTAACGATAAAAAAGCAGATTATAACAATATTGAAACAATCTGATACAATCATAATACAGTATAATGTTTTATTATGTGACAAAATAACACATGTAGTGAGCAAGATATCTTGAAGAAAATTGCATTGTGTAATTTTACATGAAATTTCATCGTATGTCTACGTAGACAAGAATGAGTTCGATGAGTGTACTTGTGCATTCATGGGATTTTGCTGAACGCCTCATTTGCCTGCCCGAGTGATGTTAGGTTTCTTTCGTATATTGTTGATTGTTTGTCTGTCCGCAGGTCATCTAGGAAATGAAATGAGTTATAGACTTAATACTGTATGCAACTTGTGGTCTGGGATACTTCTACCTTGTAAATGAATTCAATAACTCACCTTTAAAAGGGTAAACATGAATAATTAGATATTTCTCTCTGTGGCAGTGTTTATTTAATTTATTGTTAATGCAATAAATTTACAAAGATGTTTACATTATACAACTATATTAACGTTAACAAACATTACGAGGTAATTGTAAACAATAAATATAAAGACTATTAGCATTTCATTTATGCTTTATAATCATCTGTTTACATTGTACAACTATTAACGTTTACAAACATTACGAGGTAATTGTAAACAATAAAGATAAAACCTATTAGCATTTCAATTAATTCCACCTGTGCTTTATAATCATCATTATTTTATAATCTCACGAATTAATTTATCAGTAATGCTAAAACTTTTTTCAAATAAGTTTATTCGTAGTAGTTTTGAGTAACTACGATACTTATAACCCAACGAAATTGACGAAAATAGTAATTTAGTTCACATGAAGTTTTTTCCAACCTATGCAGGTCAGTGGTAATTAGTGTCTTCCTGTATAAGGGTTCTTCCAGTGTATTGAAATATTTATGTTAATTTCAATGAGCAACCAACTCTAAAAAGGATTATCATCTAACGTCAACAGCATATACTCCCAGTGGCGTAGCGACAGAGGAGCGAGTGGAGCGACCGCTCCAGGGCGGGGGCGACGGGCAGGCGCAGGGCCTAGTAACATGTTACTAGGCCCTGGGCGGGCGGACGATAATATGGCGTGAAGCAGCCCCTTCCACGCGCATCACGCCCGCGCAGTGTCTTTGTGTCAGTCAGTCTGTCATTGACCTTGGCTGAGACAAAAGGCATCCGTACAGACCCACCGAGTGATTGACTTACTTCAATTTACCTTTGCGTAGTGATTGCAGATTTAGCGTTAGTGCAAAGTATTGATTATATTATTTATTTTGTTGTGATGTGATTTGTGTGGTGTTGATTTATTACCTTTGGTATATAATGTCAAAAAAACTAAGTGGTGCTGAGTATCGGAAACGAAGGTTAGAGAAAAGTCACGCAGAAAATCTTGAACTTAAGAAGGTAAAGAAGTTATCTACCTACTTTTCGAGGGACACTTCAGTAGTTGCAGTTTCTCAAGAACCCACTTGTAGCTCACAAGTACCCACAAGCGATGAGGACTTGGAGCAAACAACTATAGGCTTACCTGAAGATGCAGAAGACCACTGCCTTCTTCAGGAACCTTTTTCTAAGGTAGGCCTAGTTAAAACTGAAGGTACCGATTGCGAGTTGAACCTTAAAGAAAATGTAACAGCTGTTATAAGTTCTTCTGATAAGGGTAATTTTGAAAACACTCTTACAGGTACAGCCGAACAAAAACGGCAAATAATAAAATTAGGCCCTCATCAGCCTAAAGGGCCATTTCCAAAAGAATCAGAAGGGAGAAATAAAAATAGGGGATTTGACGAGAAATGGTATTTTCAAAAGAATAAAGAAACCAATTGAGAATAAAACGTAATTGGTTATGCTATTCAAACATCCTCAATGTTTGCTATTGTCAGCCATACTGGCTTTTCAATATGGCATATACTGATGTGGGATTTTCGAAAGGTACGTCTGATTGGGCACATTTACGTCGAAACATAAAAGACCATGAAGAAGATTCGCAAAGTCATGCAATTTCGTGTGAAATATACTATCGCTGGCAGTTAGGCCTAACAGTTGATAGTGAGAATCTGGAGGAGATTAAAAAAACCACTGATTACTGGAGACAAGTTTTAAGGCGAGTGGTGGACGTCATTATTACGTTAGCTACAAACGACTTACCACTGAGAGAGCACAGATTGTGTAATGACGATGAAGATGCAACTAAATCGAAAGGAAATTTCCTTGAGATAATACATATGCTAGCAAGATATGACCAGGTCCTTGCACATTTAATTAAGTTACCAAAACGTGGTGTTAACTACCTTAGTCCTCAGATTCAAAATGAGCTGATCAACCTCATTTCCAAAGAGATAAAAAAAGAAATCAAGGAAGAAATGAAAAAAGCCCCTATGTGTCTATTATCTTTGATACAACTCAAGATATAGCGAAAACCGACCAGCTGAATACAGTGTTTCGTTATATACAGATAAAAACTGACGAAGGTGACAGGCCAGTACAACTAGTCATAGAAGAAGCGTTCGGGGGCTTTTTGGAAGTGGAAAGCCAGAAATCAGAATACTTATCAAATGTTGTTTTCAATATCATAGAAAAGTATTCAGATATATCTTAAGTTCGAGGGCAAGGCTACGATGGAGCCGCTAATATGAGTGGTATATATTTAGACATTCAAGCAAGAATAAAACAAAAAAATCCTGCAGCTAAGTATATTCACTGTTGTGCTCATGCCCTTAACTTGGTAATCAACGATTCAGTATCAAACATTCCTGAAATCAGAACCTTTTTTGATAATGTTCAAAGTCTTTATGTATTTTTTAAAACTATATCAAGATGGGCACTGTTGAGTAAGTCGGCTATGTTACAAAAAACCTTAAAGAAAGTGTGTCCAACAAGGTGGACTTCAAGAAATCAAGCCGTCGACGCTCTTCGATGTGGTTATTTTGACATAATGAAAGTACTGACTTTCCTGACGTTAGAAGGTAAAGACCAAGAAGAAGTAAACCAAGCTAAATCACTTTTGAAATATTTTGAGCAGTTTCCTACAGTAATATTGATAGTTTATTGAAAGTGTGTTGCTTGAAACTATGGACATAATTTCTAAAAAAACTTCAAAGTACCGAAGAAGACTTGGAACACGCAACTAAAATGCTCTTAAATCTCAAAACAAAAATTAACAAACTTAGGAATGAGTGGCAAACAGTTAAAGCAGATGCAACTAAGCTTAGTTTGCAATGGAAAGTTGTACCACATTTCATTGACTCAAGAACAAAAAAGAAGACAAGAATGTTTGACGAAGTGCAAGTTGATGACCCTATTAAAGACAATGAGAAACGTTTGAGGTGTTCAACCGTAGCCTTGACATAATCACAACACAGCTGACAGAGCATTTTGAGGTTGTTACTCACATTACTAGTAATTTCCAATGTCTGAAGCCTTCTTTTTTAGTTGGAGCAAGTGATGAAGAAATCTTAGAATCAAGCAAAATTTTGATATTAAACTACCAAGATGACATCTCTCTTAACTTAGGTCCACAGATTGTAAGGCTAAAAACTTGTTTTTTAAGTCACGTGGAAAAACTCAAAAGTATAAGGGATCTTGCAGATACTTTAATAGTGCGTGCTCAAGTTGGTTCCAGCTTTACAGATGTTGTGAATGCTTGTTTGATGTTTTTGACACTACCTGTTACAACTGAAAGTGCAGAGAGATCATTTTTAAAACTTAAACTGATAAAGAACTATCTTTGCAGCACCATGTCCCAAGAACGTCTGAGTGCCTTAGCAACTATATCTATAGAGCGCAGCAGAGCCAGGCACATCAACCTGGACGACACAATAACACAGTTTGCTAGCATGAAGTCACGAAAGAAGATTAGTTAAGATAGTAATATGCGAGTTGGTTTTGTAACTACTTAACTACTATGTTCACGTTTTAGATAATGTACTCAAATTTAAACTAGGGTTTTCAATACATATTTATTAAATATATTGAAATTTGTACTTTCATTCCAAACTCTATGGAATTGAATTGAGATTTAAATACATATTGCTATACACGTAAACTAGGTCTCTTACAAGGAACAAAACTTTATAAAGAATAGTAGACTGTAAGTTATTATAAAATAAATGATGTTTGGTCAAAGACGCCTTACATTGCTGATGAAATGATGGCCAAGAAACGTTTGTTACGGTAGTGAGGTGAACTGTCGGCACTGATTGATCATGTAGGTAAAAAAGTTGGGGAAGGGGCGCAAGGGAGTGAGTCGCTCCATGGCGCCAAAATCCTCACTACGCGACTGTATACTCCTACAACAGCGTCAGCGCTAGGACAAGTATGTTGAAGATACTGCCGAAGTGTGCGACTTTATCCCCGAAAATATACCAAAATGTATACAGTGTGGGTAAAAGTTATAAATACACTCTGTTTAGTTTTTTATGGATAATGATGGAGGGGTGGAACTCGGGATACCTTTCTAGGAAATAAATGATCTTTTTAGTCACTGTTAAAAATTTACCCATTTTCCCAAATGCTTTTGATAAAATAAAACAGTGGAAACTAGAGCTTTTTATCTGAATCAAGTAAAAACGGTATCTCATTAAAATTAATTAAAAATTAATTGAGGCAAAACATGAACATCCACATTCAGAAGGTAATTAACTTCAAAAGGCAACCACTTTCCTTACAAACTCAACCCTGTTTTACAGTCATTACCTGCTGCAGGGCAGGCCTCCCTTATCTTATCAGTTTTGAAGAAGTCCAGTGTCATGTTCGGTTTCTGGTTGAAATTAACAAAGTTAAGACGTGTTTTTGTTATACTTTACGTTGCAATGCAGTGTTTAGATGAAAAAGAGCGTATTATGATGCGAGGCTACCGAGACCGGTTCAGATCTTATGATAAAGTAAGGAATTTATTTAATGACACTTATCCCAATCGAAACCCTGTATCTAAACAAAAAACAACCCCACGCTTCCAGAAAACAGGCAGCTATAAAGACCGCCCCAAACCTGTCACTTAACGTTTTACAGTCTCTTGTAGAAGATCCTCATGCCTCAACAAGAAACGTTTCTCAAATATTAGGTTTATCTCATACATCAGTTTGTAAGTTTTAAATTACAGTGGTTATAAAGTGGACAAAATTAGTTAAGTTCATGAGCTAAGTGAGGACAAATTTGATCGTCGTGTAGAGTTTTGTGAAATAATGGGACATAAGAAAGTTAATAATAATCAGCAAACGTATTTGTGGTCTTAAATGATAATGGGCATATGAAAACAACGGTGAAAGCAATTTCATAATTTGTTTGCACCACAAATATAGGAAGTTGTCGCACATTCAGCAGGATCACAAATCACAACAGTATCCGGCTGCTGCGTATCGGTTCAGTTCCTCACTTCTCTCTTTTACAAGAGTAAAATGGTGATAAAATATACCACGGGAAAGTATTTTCTGTTTTAACGATGAACACAGTTTTTAAGTACTGTTAAATCACTCTTTATTTACAATTTTTGTATATAGATATACTTGCGCAATTACTAAATACTTTATTAACTAATAATTGTAATATTTTAAATATTGAGAAATGATGTGTTTGGAACGTCTCGAAACTGTTGCACTGAGAATGGATTTTCAAAGCCATCGAATGTCGAAGTAGAGAAGGTACCAGCTTTCCCATTTGTGATGTATTCCACAACAACCGTGTCTCAGGATAATGGAGCAGAGAGAGTTCTGTGACGAGCATAGCTGAATGGTGAACATTCTTAAGTCCATCAAGAATCTGTATAGGAAAGATCTGAACATCTTGATATGTGTGCATAAGATGCTGGATTAGTACTTTTCTGTGTATCCGTTGTCTCCTTGATGCATAACGTAAAAAAGGGTATACAATCTGCGTGTTAAGTGATTCCGTCATCTATCAAGAATATAACGACAAAGTTTAAAAATGCATATATTTTAATATATCGCCTAAAAATTTTAATGAAATTCTGACACGCAATTCTACTTAAACATTATATAACAATAGCTTATTTTATTGATTAAATTTATCGTACCAAACCAATGTATGGTAAATTCAGTAAAGCATTTAAATATTTTGGTGTAATAAAACAAAATAAATGTCACTGGTAGTAAATATTATCCTAGGATGTTAATAATTCTCATTTGCACTGGGAGCAGTCAAACTGACAACTGTAAAATGTGCTTTCAACTTCGTAAACACAGTTTACTCGTTCTCATCCGAGTCCATTACGGAATGTGGTATTTCTAGCGTCAATTGCAAATTTATTTTACTCTCCGTTACATTATTATCTATGAGTGTGGTTGTACCGTAGCTTGCAACAAAGTATTAGTAGTTTTGCCCCAGATGTTTAGCAGCTATTAGAAAAAACACTGTTAAAATGTTTAGTAAATTTATCAATGGTGGATTTTCCAATATGCCCGGGCCTCAAGGCCACTGGTCCAGAGGGACCAACAACTTTTATATTCTAGCCCTAAAAGTAAAAACAAATGATTTTCTCATCGTTTTATACTAACAAAATAATAATTTCCATATAAAAATAACAGTATGTTTCATAAATTTACTTAAGACTAAATTAGTTATTGTTTTACATTCCCCAAAATATGCATAATACTATTACAGGTAAAACTAAAAACAAGTAACCTAATTAGTTTCAGTCCACTCACTGACTGTGTATCGATAAATTTCGAGTTAACGGTTCCAGACATCGAATTTGAATTCATTTCATGTTTGCTTCATAACATTTTATGCAGTTAAATAATATGTTTTAATTTTAAAACATGTTTTTTGGCAAAATAATATTTAAGAAAATTATGTTACATATATAAAATAACACCTCATTCTATCTTGTCATTTTTCTTGTAGGTACTGTAAAAATTTAAATCTTAAACCGTCTCTTTGGGTCTGATTATAAGATGCCACTTAATATCTCTTCAAATGCGTAAAATGATTCTAGAATATTTAAATAATTTCTTTTTCTAAAATTTTAATAGGTTTTTTAAATGACTGTGGCCATATAATAACAATTAAAAGCTGTGAATCAAGTTTCGTTTTACATCCCGACCGATCATGAAATACACCACTTCAATGTTCCTGAAGTGAACATATATTTTCACCGTTTCTAATTGGCGAGCACGTACATATCTTACCTACGATTGATAAAGGTGTTATATAAATATAAAGTTCTTGAAAGTTATTGAGGTACAGCATTCTAATTTGGAGTCATTATAAGCCATTAAAGGATATTAAACGTTAATGCGAGGTGTATAAGTTTGGAAATGAATAAATTTCGTTTAACAAGAGTAAAGCGGCAATTTTTGTTTAGTACAACTGTGGTGTTGAAGTTTACTTGTATCTGTATCATATAATTACCGTTACAACGAAATAAGATGCAGAAATTAAATAAAGCTACAGCAGTATATAAACATCAGATGTCCGTGAAAACTTATGGAAATTCCGAGTGTCGAGTGTCGAATGTGATTCCGTCCCGTCATTCACTGCAGTGCCGAAGCCATTACAACTGTCACTTGCAGACCAAGTTTTCATAGCAGCAGAGTGAAAAACTGTCGGAATTCACACTGAAGAAGTTAAATTGTCATTCTCATTCCTTGTCGAGACAGGAAGGTTTTTATTTTAATATTTCAGTAACAATTCACAAACATATAGACCTGATAATGCTAGCCTAAAACTAATTTCATAATAAATTAGTTTGATTATTTTATATTTATTAATATAATTAACTCTCATATTTAATTAAAATCAGATTTAAGCAGATAGAGCTTTAATTTGTTGTTTTGCATTATTATTACTGTTTATACAAGTTATACTATATTATTTTTAAGTACAATCATAGTATAACTTAAAAATAATAATGATTATAAGTAAAAGTAATAATAAGTACAATCAATAAGCTCGTTTCAGCACATGTTTGGAGATAGTTATTTTAACGTGTTTCATAGAATACTTATTCAAAGATTTAAACTGCTGTATTTAATAAAAACTGTTTTTTACAGGGCTGTGTTACACGCTGTAGTGACAGTGATTGACACACGCGCTCTGTCCCTGGTCGATACAATTACTGGATACAATCAAAGTAAACAGCGACACCTGCGCCACAGTCCAATAGCTTTTACAGTGTCGCTCAGTATAAATAGCCTTGATGTAAAGTGCATTTGTTCCCAGGTTTTTCAAGTTGCCAAATAACAGCTCTTTGTTTGTACTGAAGTTGGTTTATAAAGTGATTGTTTTCCCTTCCCTTATAACAGATATCTAAAAGTAAGCACAATCTTTAAGGTTTTTTAGTGTGCTGACCTCAAACTTTGTTATTGTTTCAGTAGAAAAAATCCTAAAAACACAGCTGTATATTATATAAACATAAAAGCATTTATATGGTGAGTAATTATGTAATGAAAATTAAAGAAAACGTGTAAATTTGAATTTTGCACCCATCACGATAAAAATCAGTCAAGAACATGGAGCTTAGTCGTATTTCCAACCTCGGCTTCGCTTCGTTTGTAAAACACGATTTCAGACGAATAACAACCCACTTTTGCTCGTTCGTGATATAAACTTTCATTACAGACTCACTCAGTAGAAAGTGTGTTGAGGTAAAGTCCACTGTTTCCAAGTTAAGCTGTCAAATATATCGTTGCCATATTATACTGAGCGCTTTAACTACAATTTGGTACTTTCCGATTAGACTAGTGATCAAAGTAGGCTGACTAGATTGTAAAGTGTCATTTAAAAATTAAAATTTGTTTTATTTAATTAAAAGTCATCATGACATTTAATTTACATTTGCGACGAGACCTATAACAGGAGTAACAGAAATTATGTAAAATCATGTTAATTTTTCTTTAATTAACCAGTTATAAGTTTCCTTTTTTTACAATCTGTTGTTGGCCTAATAAAACGAAACAACTACAGGAAATCAAAGCTGATTATGTATATATATATATATATATATATATATATATATATATATATATATATGCCATTACTAACTATATTGAAAATGGTATTTTAAAGTTACAACACAGTTTGGTTAGGGTTAGAAATAGTATTGATAGGTAATAACATAAAACAGAGAAAATATCAAAACATTGTTTTAAAAATTGGAAATAAAAATTAAATATATATATATATATATATATAAATCTGCTTTATAAAAGCTTAAATTTAAACCCATTATTAGACTGGTCCTGCTGATTTTAATCAGACTTGTACTAATCCATACTTATTCATTACGTACACATGATTTGATTTAATATTTTACTCCAACTTTTCTTTGAACCATTTCTATTAAGTGTGATCAAATCTATAATACGTATTTGAACTTAGTGCCATATTAACTAAACGAAACATAATTTAGCAGTTTGCAGACTAAATTATAAGATGGAATGAACGTTTACAGCAGTGCTACAACATGCAATAGCCTTTAACTAAATATTCTAACATTGTAGGAACAAAACACACAGCCATGAACTGCTTGCAACAAAATACGTACAAACCGTCTCTATGCAAAGATTGACATCTGCATATCCCATTTTCACAGAATATATATCTTAACTCAATGTGCAGGTTTTCTGTTTCTTTTCTGAAAACGTTATAACTGCTTTTAAGTTATTATTCTCTATTATATGTGACGATATGAAATTAACAAATGAATCGGCCTCATACGACCTTAAATTGTTTTGGGATTAAGTAAATTAGAATCCCTTGATATGGTCAAAATTTTAAAGGTTTATTACTTCTACGTTTGGTAAAAACCGATACCTTTAACAAACTCTAGTTTTAACATAAAATATGCATGTTTTACCATTTACAAGCAAACTATTCAAGTTGGAGTGCAATATTTCAATGTACTGTTAGACAGTTGTTGAAGTTCCACAAATACTTCATTTTATACAAAACAAATACTCCAAATTAAAGTTTAAGTATTTATTTATGACGACTTAATTAGGACTTAAAGTAGGCTTTTAAAGAGACCTCCTCCACTGTATTTGCACATTTCTTCCACCGAAGCATACCTACCTGTGCACAGTTCGTACTTAAAGTGTCCCCACAGGAACAATCTAGAAGAGTTAGCTCTGAGAACCTTGCTGTTCAAGGTCCATTTCCGTTTGAGACCAATTTTTTCGAGTAACCATCAAAACCGCTTCGTACAACTCTGGCTTTTTATCATGAAGGTATGACGTGTAGGCTATGTAATATTTATCATAGTACATAAAGAACTACATATATTTATTTTCAATCCTTATTACTCCAGTTACTAAGACAAAATGTTATAGCTTTTTATTTTGGTAAAAAAGAATGTCCTTTATTAAGATCAAAATTTAGTCTATCGCTGTAGGCAATTAAACAATTTGGTCTACGTACATTAGAGCTGATTATAGATATGTAAGAGATTTGGAGATTAGCCATTTAAAATTTTGTTTTTTATCGATGCTAATAAATTATGTTTATTGAAAGGTAGACCAGCTCTGCAGTATGATTCATGTTTTGTCGAATCATACTAAGAAATCCGTTTCTCTCTTTGAAGAACGGTGCTTAAAAATATTTCTGTAAAATTTCCTCGGTCTAATAATATGAGGTACATTTTTCAGGCAACAAGACTTCAACAGTTCTAGAGATATAATGACATTATCTTCCATTTGTGTAGCATTGACACTCCAACTACAAGAATTCTCTATAATATCGTATCACATGCTGATAGCTTCTGAAGCAACAGTTTGTAAAGAACGTATGTTTCTTCTGTCGAAACATGTACTTTAAGGAATGTACTGACATACATTTTTTGGCACTATCCACTATATCTCAGTAACTAATATTTTTATCCCTTCACTGCATTATTTTGGTGTGACCAAAACTAGTTCCTTCACTTATCTTTAAATTTTTTTATCTTCTTTGTCTTTTAGGGGCCTCAGCGTTACAAACATTAATGTTTCGTGAAGTTAATATTTCAATATTTTCCCTTATATCCATCACTTACGGATGTACTTCCCTTATCATATTATCATGATTTCTAAGAAAAGTGCTATATTTGTTCGTTTCTTAACATATTTCTGGAATTATGAATGCATTAAAAATATTGATTATAGGAACTACTGGTGATTTAGAATTTTAATAATTATTACTTTTAAACTACTATGAAATAATAATGTGAACTTCACTGGCAACTGAGTCTTAATAAAGTAGAAATCAATTAAATAAATGACATGATCGATATTGAAAAATCGTCATGTACGGCCAACTCACAAAACTGACTGTTACATTCACAGGTTTGTATTCATGCAGGATTGGAACGTGTGTAAAAGCAAAGCAAACATTGACCAGTATGATAAGAGGCTTTCCTGGTATAGTTAAACAACTGCTGTTAACCGCTCACAACCAGCTGTGTACAAAATTTAATTTTGCTATACCATCTAACCAGCACGCCTCCAAACCTTCATTAGGTTTTTAATTTACGGATGAAATGAATTTGACGTAAAACTTTATAATCAGCAATTTTTACTGATACTCGAAATTACAATATTTTAAATTCAATATTTATTTGGTTTTTTATGTTAAATATTACCAACTATATTGCAAATGGTATTTTAAAGTAATAAAACACATTTTGGTTAGGGTTAAAAATAATAGTATTGATAGTTAATAACATAAAACAGAGAAAATATCAAAACATTGTTTAAAAAATGTAAATAAAAATTTCAGATAAAAACATTGGGGCTGAAGGGAGAAAAAGAAAGAAGTTAATAATAAATTAAAGCCTCTCTGAACTCATTGAAACGTACAGCGTAGTGGTACTCTCCTAGTTCCAGTACCAGTACAGGCATTGCTTTCGTGAAAGATCCATTTGAAACCTTTACTTTTACGTCGATGCAATAAGGTAATTTCAGTTGCAACGACTCATCTCTACCACGTATTTTTCAGATATCCAGAAAGCAAATCTCATCTTAGATTTTAAATACTGTATGAACACTCATTTCCACACAGGAAAGAAGTAACTGTATGATCGTGGATCAAACTACAACTATTTACAATCTGCTGGGAACGAAAGATTGTACCGTCTGTATTTGTCTATATGCCTGTCTGTGCGCAAGGCATGTCTAAATGAAAAGAGCTATAGACTCAAAATAAAATATGGAACCTCAGCGAAGTCTTTTACGCATTTCATGATACGGCGTATTCCTAGTTTTAATAAATGGACTGGTGTATAATGAAATGAAAAATGTCTTTATTGAATACAACGAAAGAGCATACTCAATTGGCGAGGTTAGGACTATTAAGTCCTCTCTTACACCTAACCACAAATTAATAAACTGTACTATTAGTGTAAAACAAGAGCCACAATATAGTCTACATTACTATTTTACATTCAAAAATGATGATCAATATTTATATAAAATAATAAAATTAAAAGAAGGTTCTTTAAGAAACTAAAAATAAATAAATAAAGTAGAACTTACAAAGAAATTAACAGACATTCACCCATCACCATTCATACACATCCATCGTCCCTTAAGCACCCACCGAAACCGCTCCCGACTACGAATACCTCTGATATAATCCGGGAGATTATTCCAGAGTCGACAAGCGGAGACTGTGAATGATTTACTGTAAATAGAATAGAATAGAAAACTCTCTTTATTGCAAGAATATACAAACTCATTTTCTTTCAAATGAAATGAAACAAATAATATATGATTAAAACAGTTCATAATAATATACAATAATTACTACTAAAATATGTACTATAAATCTGTAAATTCCCGCAAAAGGTAGCCCTTACAGGCATGAATCCCAATTATAAGGGAACCCTATACTAAGGTTTACCTCCCTGGTAAAATGACAAATAAAATAAATTCTTATATTAAATTGAAAGAACAACGACTTTTAAAAGAGATTAAATCTCTATGTAAAAGAGTCTGCCAAGATAAAAATAATAATGGTAAAATTAACATAAACGTATTACTTTTTCATTAAAAAATATATACATATATTACAATATAGTACTTAATTTTATAATAACAATGTATATAAATATACCACTATATTGTATTCTAAATATACTAGAGCTAAAAAATAATAAAAAAAACATTACCACATTTATAAGGTTTGCGAAATAATATTAAAAAATTTTCTCTTAAAATCCATAGTTTTTAAAGAATATATCTAAACTATCGACAACATTGTTTAGCTAGCAAATTAAATGCCGCCAACATTGGCGAAGTGGCGTGCCCCACCGTTCTAGCATACTGGACGTATAGCAGCAACCTACTTGCTCGGCCTCCATGTCTCGGCACTTACAACGGCACACCCACCAGCAGCTCGGAGAATCTAAATATGCACACACTATATATATATATATATATATATATATATATATATATATATATATATATATATACATTTATATTAATTCACTTTCAAATTAATTAAATATTTGAATGATCTAAATTACGTTAAGGGTATAATTACATATAGAGATTAAAGTATATGGCTCTAAAACGGGCTAAGTAGTATATGGTTGAAATGTAGTTCAGAATGCTGGAATTTAAAAATCCCGTGGAATTACAATGATTTCACTAACAACCCTGTTGTGATAAAAGTGAGATATGAGAAGTTATGCAGGTTGACTTTATGACGATAAATATATTAGGACTCATGCTGAATCATTGTCAATTTAAAAATTTTTTTTAGAAATCAAAAGTGAATATCCAGGACATCTCTATTATTGTAATGTACTGTATGTTGGCTAAGCAGACGAAATTTACGGTAGATACTTTATGAACCTCGTAAAAGTATTGACATATTCATGATTTAACAGGTTAACAAGCCTGTAGAAGGGGTTTTATATAACGCTAGCTTTAGATTCTTGCATTTGTAGTATATGTTTCCACTCTTCCGTAAAACTTTTTTTTCAATCCAAACGATTTATTTAATTTATGTTCTAAGCTTGCTCTCATTGAAAATCCGTTACGAAGGACGATTTGTAACTACTAAGAAGTTTGCCAGTAAAACTCACGTGCTTCTCCCAACACATCATGTAGTTGATACCATTTTGAAACTATAAGTTCAACTCTCTGTACAGCCTTCGATGTTATCTTAACAGCCGAAAAAATAAAGCTTTTAAATGCTAAAAGTTAACTAATTAGTTAAAATTGAAAATTGCACCACTACAACCTCAACTAGATTTTCTTTAAACTGTTGCAAAGGAAAGGAATTATACAAGAATTGCAGATCTTATATTTTACAGATTTAAAACGTATTTCTTAGTCTATTTTTATTATTTCATTGCATTGATTGATAACTTATTAGTAGTCATTAATCAGCAAATTTTTACACATCAACGTTTTACATTATTCCTAAAGTTTTTTTTTATGACTGCAAAACACTTTTTAAAGTTCGTTCAGTTGTTGTAACAAAAGAGTTATATGTGTGAATCAATATCAACATCAATCAATATCGAGTTATTGAGCAAACATTTCTTGATCTATTTTTTGCACCAGGAATGTCAAAGCTCGAGCCAAGATGGACTAACACTGTTGCCCAAAAGCAACTATACACATCTTTCACATCATAGACAAGAAATGCAATGAATGGCATAATATAAAATGTAAGAAATCTTTTGTTAACAACTGTAAATAATATTAAGCTTAGTAAATAAAATAATATATTTTGGAAGAAAGTACTTGTCGTTTTCTTTTAAATTTAGTTATTCTGTATTTTTCAGTTCTTAGTAATTATATATCTACATATTAGTATAATTTCAATAAACATTGAATCACAAAAAGTACTTGCTCCGCCGGGAGGCGAACCCGGATCTCTCACTTGCCGGGTGAATGTGAGCACAGTTTAATGTACATATTAGTATAGATATAGAACCATCTTGTCTTTTAATAAAATACATGTAAATTAATGGTTTGGCACTTGAACGAAAATGTTAGGATATTCATGGACTCCTTCCAGATTTTTTGGATAATTTACGATGTTTTCTTTTTATTTTGTTTCTTGATTGCTCAATAATAATTATCCATATTTATCTATGTATATGATATGAATATGATATTTTAAAACAAGTAATATTGTCTTTTCAAATAATTTATAATTTTTGTTTTATAATGGCGTTGCGTATGCTTTGGTTATTTTTCGGTACCCTGATGTTTTGAATGTCTAATGCGTTCTTGGGCTCCCATAGATGAGGACAACTCTACAATTTTTTGCTTCTTCTATATTGACTGAACCATAGCTACATAGATCGTAATTTCCAGGCGTACAAAGTCTAGTCACATGTTGCTTTAAACTTATTTATGGAAAACGATAAATATATTTCACAGAAAGGAGCGCATAAGAACAGGAATGGGTTCACTGCTACATGACGTTCGGCTAGTTTAAGCGCACGGTTAGGACGGCATAGACAAATACTATTGAATCCAACACATTAAATCAAAATATAAAGGCCATAATTCTTCTTTGTACGCCTGGGGTCTAAGAAACTGAATTTAGTGAGGAGATATAACGGAAAAAATAGAATTATCTACTCCTTGTTAAAATTATAATCGTATCTAATATTTATCTATTCAAGAAATGTACCTAGCTAGTATTATACGTTAGGCTTACGTAAATGAGCTTATTGAACAGTTGGAAATATAAAGCCAGAAAAATGTTACATATACGTGGAGTGTGTAACATCACAGATCAGTCAGAGCGTGATCAGGAGATTTAACACTCCATTTACTCCACATCTCTGGCCTCATAACACTCTAGCTTTAAACCCATAATGTATAGGTTGGAGGTTTCGTAAATTGGATTATATTACTCTTGAGCATATACCTATTTTTAATTTTATTCTTTACGACGGTGAGAAAATAAAAATCATGAACCACTTTAAAACTTTTCCACGTATTGACGTACAATTAAAAAGTGTAATTGTACACTTTTTAATCGAACTATAAGAATAACTTATTCAGTGTTGCATCTGTTAGAATTGGTAAGTTTGTTTTTTTAGGTTACCTACTACTAGACAGGTGTACACCACACCAAGTGTTGTGTAACAGGCTTCACTAAGGTTGCGTGCAAAATTTGTAATTTATTGTTCATTCCATTAGCCTACATATGTCACACGTGAACATTTCACATGTTTATTGTATTCAGTTCATGTATAAATGTATTTTTTTTCTGCAACATTGCGTTGCCAACATTGTTTACCCATAAGAACAATGTAAACATTGCAGCCAATGCTCAGTCAAATTTCCTGCAGTACAATGCACCATCATTTAACTCAATATTTTTTATATAGAAATGAAGTTACATAGAAAATTTCGAGCCTATAAGTCAGTTTGTTTTCGAGATATTATCGTTCGGACAGACATATACAAATATATATTATATAGACATTGACAAATAGAAAGAAAAAAAACCCCAGCCCCTCGCTGAAACTGAGCCAATAATGTTTGAAACTATCTGCATCTTTGCACTTGATAATCTCTGCCACGTATAAATCAAATTCCAGTCGTTCTGAATGAAATGAATATGTTATTTTGTGGTAAATTTTAGAAAACGCAGTGAAGTGAAAATGAAATGTTTGAAGATTTATTGATTCAAGACTTTCATAGTGTTGAATAGAACGATTTCCAAAGACATCATAAAGCCACCAAAAATTTAGTATCGTGTTCAAATTAATCTGCAGTTTTAATTTTTACAACAGAGGATAACGAATTATTACACAATCCACAATATTTCAAACAATTTAATAAATATTTAAAACATAAATGTGTTTTACACATAGCACAACATAAATTATATTCCTCGTATAAAAAATTATGGTTGCCTGTAAAGTCGGTTTTACGGGCGAAGATTTTACGTGACAACGTCTTTTTCTCGGTAGAATATTTATTGATATGAATATTATTAAATTGCACAATAGGAACAAGGAATTGAATGAAAATAAGAATTGCACAAATTTTAACTATAGAAATATATTTTGTTTACTAAAACATTGTACATAATTTGAAATTAATTAAAATTTGTTATTGTAAATGGTAAAGTTGAATAAAACATTTACTAAAATTGGAATTTGAAATTCTTGCTAAACACAGTTAAATTCTAACTCCGCGCGTGGTGATTGGTCGGTTTAGTTCGTTTGTTTGGTCGCACTGTTATGACAGGTTAGAGGTTATAATTTGTTATTTTAAATGTTTGACTAGCAATACGCTGTTTCTTCTCAATCGACTGAATTACGATTGATTGCAGAGTGATTTAAACTAATAATTTACTTAACACTATCAACATTTGTCAATAGTATGACATAACCTATAAACTCAGTTTCTCAACTTTTGTGTCAATCTAACAATTAATCAATCAATCATAGTTTACGATAATGAAATATCAGTGTACAATTATTTACCTTTATTGTTGTAGTTGTTGTAAATGACGAATCTAAGCACTCCACATTTTCACGAATAAACATAGTTATCTGCTTTATCCCGTGCGGCGGACCCACAGTTATCTGCTTTATCCCGTGCGGATCCCGTGCGGCGGACCCACTGGACGGGCATCGTAACGTTACCGGGCGTTACACTTTTTCATGAGTGACTCCGAGCCGCAACCTAATTTAAGACGTTGTCACGTCAAAATATTTATAAAGTTGCATAAAACGTGTAGACTCCCGAAGGCTCGATACGGTACGCACTTCACCTCCCTACATGTAGAGGAGGAGCTATCACCAACAAAATGGTACTTTAGGTAAATTTTCAACAGTAGCCATTACCCTTTCCCGAAGATTTTATTAATAATTTGAAATCAAGTTTTACCGTTTTAAATTACCGTTTCAAACGTGGTAGTATCTTTGCAGATAAAAAAGTGGTACAAGAGTATTACATAAAACACATGTTTTGTTTAATTTTTCAAATATATCTTGTCAACAATTGTTTGTGAGCTCTTTATCGATTTAAAATGTATCAATAAACTTAATCAGCTATTCACACTAGCAAATATAGTATTTTAGTGTTCTACATGTTTTACCAAACATGTTTATGTTTACTAATATTAATATATAATAAGTTTTCTTTTGGCAGTATTTCATAGATTTGCTTATCACAGACTCACGCAGTTTGTTTTGTTAAAAATATTCCTCCAACGAGCTGTTAAAGAAACAGTGACATTCTTTAAACAGAAAATAAACTTGATACAAGATATTATAAAGATGTTATAAAGGAGGAAGTAACAGACATGGCGGATATTAACCTCATGGATAATGGAGCTCTTACAGCTCGGAGTTTCCGTTTTCTGATTGCTTACATTGTGTTTATATAGTTTTTAGACAGTTTTTTATATTTTTAAAGATAATTTGCATTTTGTGTCTCGAGACAAGAATCAACATTCTATAACTTATTCTAAAATCATCGTATTACATTAAAACAATATTTTGTGATAAACACGTATGTGTAAAACAAAAAAATATAAAACGTTTAACGACACTACGTGTGGCGTAACAGACTACGCTGATGTTAAATGCAACATTTCAATCTATAGTTCACTACATTCTAGATGTCCTAAAGACAGATACTCACACAGACAAACATATAAAATAGGAGTTTTACATTCACATTTTTTTACTAACTTAAGTTACATATCGGTGTCCAAATAATAAAAGTCCAGTGAAATGGGTAATTTCCACGGAAGAACAAGCTTAAACCAACTCTTGTCACCAACTTTTAATATTTTCTTTCCGCTTAAATTTTTTTTTTATTCTATAAATAAAAATTCGGACATTAAAAGTCGTATGATTCTACTCATTTTGTTTACATTTATACTCGTTGCCATCCTGGCACCCATAAGGCAATGTAAAATTATTTGCTAACACAGCAAAATCCTTTAGAGTGACATCCGCCAGTTTAATGATTACGTTCCTTTTTGTCTATATAGAAATAAAGTTTTATTCCATTTTTCTAGTTTTTAGATCAGTTAGATTTTAAAATATCAGGCAGACAGGCAGATAGACAAACAGACATACAGAGATTAAATGTTCCACTTGTCAACTGCATTTATTGCATTAAAATATTATTTTATAATATACACGTGTGTATAAGTAAAATATCATGTATTTTATTATATTGCCTGTATAACCTGTCATGAATTGAAAATAGTATCATACTTTCTGTTAGTAGCGTTTAATTGCTTAGTTCATTATATTTATTTCCTATTATGACATCCTTTTATATAATCCTCCCGGAACGCAAGATTTATTTTGAGTTTTAGGAAAGGTTGTGCAAATTAAAAATTAAATACACTGAGAACTGTGACTTGTGGATTCACTTCAATTGTATTGGCAATTTGAGAGATGGTTGTTTATTTAAGAAAGTATTAAAAATCGTGGTGTTAGAACAATAGTTCTAACTAAAGTGGGTCTACCCGGGATTTTATCACATATTTATGTGTGTTATTGAAATAAAGCAAGTCCGTATGTTCTAATGGAAGAATCCGCTTGATTTAATTACTATACATTTTTGTACCTATACATATATATATAAATAAAAAAGTGTATGTATATTGAAAATTGAAGAAATAAGAAATGAATTTTTGAACTTCTATTCATTAAGAATTGTCATTCCTCTTCTAGAAGTATTTCATGTAACTAGATTTAGCACAAGTCTTTCTTTGGATCAATGTGAGAGCTTCCACGTTTATGTCACCTTCCACTTGACTTAGCTCGGAAATAGGATACAGCAGGCCCTTGGCGATCCCACTTATTCGTCTTCTCTGAACACCGTTACTAAAATATGTAGCTTATCTATCCGTTGATGTCGATGCTTACATCCTAGTTCTTCTCAGTTGCGTTATATTATTATATTTCAAGGTTGCCAAATATCTCTAGAGTCATTTATACATCTCGAAACTATACTCTTAGATTTATGTTATACACACTTCCTATAAATTTATTAATATTAGTTTCATTTGCTATAAAAAGAACTAAAGTACTAATTCAATATTTTTAATCCATAAGTCAATTTGAATATTCATTAAGCTCTGTAGCGAAAAGTTCAGTTATCCTCCTAAAAGTGAATTTCAAGTGTAGTTTCAATCTTTAAATTATATATTTGTAGATTGCACTCACTTGCAATAACAAACCTATTCATCTTCAACTATACATCAGTTAGTACAGCTTTGTTGCTATAGCTCTTTAATGATTGGCAATCTCATATATAATTTTATAACCTCTTAAGTCCCATATTTCATAGTTTACAAAATACTGATATCTGCTAGCAACTTTACAGGGTTTATACTATTTTTACAATTCCAGTAGTACTTCTTTCAATGAAATCCGTCTACACATAGGTTAGCACGCCATATTAAAGGAATTTTAAACAGTTGACGCCTTTCATTTTACAAAATGAGTTTAAATGTTTAAAATTCACAAAATATTCTAGTTTTAAAAAGAAATATATAAACCTAAAATCCATCAACCATCCAACGCTAAGTTGATATATTTATTAATACTATATCACGAGCCAAGAACCACAAACCATGAGAGCTTTAAGCCACAGAGATCTGAGAAAAAGACCCAAAATTGGTAATGCAGTATATTTCTATACAATTTACATGTTGTCAAACTCAAAATATATTTGGGTGTCGAGAAGACATTTTCCAGACCAAACGGCAATTTGTTTAGTTTATTTGTATTGTGTTTATTTTATATTTGCATTACAAATATATTAAGCAATATCGGTAATTTTGGTGAATTCAATGTTCCCCAGAAACTTTTCCATTCTACCACCACTATCAGAAAATACGTATCAATTTACCACATTTTCCAAATAAATTTCAACTCCCAAATTTAAAAAAATGCAACTGGTAAATTAAGTGCCGATAAGTCTGACGTCTCAAACCGTTTCGCATGCCAAATATTTAAATACTTTATATGGATGTTATTAAATCTGTCTTCTGAGCTTCTTCATCAAAAGTTGGGTCAAATTGTTGTCAAATCTGCAGTTCTACCGTTGTTAATGGAATCAACTCTACATTGTTGCTAACAGATAACTTCCAAACAACCAAGTAACTTCTTCATTTAATGCCTTATTCAATTACTTGTAATTCAGTTGAGTTTGGGTGTAATTAACTAGAACAAGAAACTTTTCAACTAAGTCAGACTTTCTTCTCTTGCAACACGTTCTTCTTTCTAATAGATATGAGAAACTTGTTCATATAAATGTTTTCCCAAGCTGCTTCATCACAAGTTGAGTCAAAGTGTTGTCAAATCTGTAGCTCTACCGTTGTTAATGGAATCAACTCTACATTGTTGCTAGCAGATAACTTCCAAACAACCAAGTAACTTCTTCATTTAATTCCTTATTCAATTACTTGTAATTCAATTAAGTTTGGGATGTAATTAACTAGAACAAGAAACTTTTCAACTATGTCAGACTTAAACACTTTGTTTTTTCTAATGGATTTGAGAAACTCTGCATATATTTATTTGTGCAGTACCATAGTTTTACTTCAGTTGATTAACTGATAAAAATACCCCCTTAGTGAAAACGTATTGAATTTTAATCGATGTGACAACTAACATATCGCATGCATTTCCTAGTAGCAAGGCTAAAAACATGCATTATTATTTTAAAACAACATCTCAGCATTTAAGAATTTAATTTTCTGTATATAACATAACTCCATATCCGGAGCTACATCGAATCGTTGAATGCCAAACTTGAAATGCCTGTAGGTGTAATATATTGTAGTAGATTTCTGTTTTATTTCAGCAAACGTAAATCATGGTTTAATGCAAATAATGAACTCAGCATTCGACTTTTGGTTAATTTTTAATTATAGCTATGCATAGTAATAACGATATGCTTTATAGAAAACGCTTAACTATTTTAAAAATAAACCACGAATATTAAAAACCACCTGCAGGTATTTTTTTTGAAAATGTGAAACCCTGGCCTATTACATTACTACACGAGTATTCCTTAAAGAATATATCGTTTCAGATGATAGACTTGAGTATTTATTTAAATGATGTATTAAAAATTATTTCAAGCATAATACAAACTGAACATTTTCCCCCTGGTCTTTAATTTGTCCAATTCTGAACAAAAAGACATTTATAAACATTGAATGCCAATGCATCTTACTTTATTCCATAACGATGAAATTGACGTAGAAAAGTAAAATCATTAATTAAACTGTCTGCTGGTGAAAATCTCCAACGCTCCCAATCACGATGACTTTGCTGTCGGTATAATTAAAACTGTAAAAGTCCCAGTTGTCTGTCTAGCTCACAACTCGTCCTGTCGTAGAATCCCATTGAACACACTTTTGAAGCACTTGACTCGGGTTACCGCAGTTTTAGACTGTTGGGGTTCATCATTTACTGAAAAAAATATTATCTACATTAAGTTTTTTATCTATGTTATTTGTTGTTATAAACATTACATTTCTTGTGGTTTTCTGTTTTATTAATTATATTTGACGTATAAATAAGTACCAGCCATTCAGTGCAGCTTTTAACAACGCTTCAAAATTGTCTGAAATTATATATATATATATATATATATATATATATATATATATATATATATATATATATAAAGAGAACAGTTTTTTATTGATTTTCAATATAAAATATAATTTGCAATAAATATTTGATTTTGATTTTTCCTAAACGATACTCAATAATTTCCTTTTTTATATAAATAACTATCAAAACATTATATTAATGAAAAGTCTCAATATTCATTACTTTTTAACAAAAACGTGAAGAGCCAAATAAAAGTTCGTTTTGAGAATTTCCATGTAAGCAGGATTATTAAGACCTTCATGCTGTATATACTCATATTCCAATCGTTTTGGTTATACTTGATTTCTCCTAATTTTGTTTCTGTGTTTCACTTAACTTAATCTCCATATCCAATTAGCCTTTTCTTTATTGCTAAAACGTAAGACTTCCCTAATTCAAGTCTCAACACTTACAGTGTACAAACCCATGTTTCATCTATTCAGCCATATAATGTTTTATTAACACCATATAATATCGTTTCAACATTCGTTTGTATTTTGTGTCTTATGATAACAATCTTTTTGTAATTCGAATAACAAAGGTCTAATTGCTAACATTGGAGCTCCAGGAATTTGGACAATTTTCATAGTAATCATAGCTTACGCATTTTCGCCTTTATTTACTTGAACTGAAAATATCATCCATATCCTTAAAGACATAAACTGTGGTCAGAATTTTCCCTTGAAGGAGATACGAAAATACACAAATACTCAAATACCCAAATTCCTTCTTTCATTGTTTTTTGAGTATGAGTGTTACATAAGCGCATAAGTTTACGATAATATGGTATGAAATTACTACAAACAATGAATAATAATAGAATTTGACTATAGGCCCGGTGAAGATATTCCACCACGGCATTAGATCTGCAGAGAAGTGACTCAAGTTCGAGATTGTTAAATTTACTCAAAGTATGGTTGGTACCTTCATGCAACCAATGCTCCGATAAACAGACAATGTCCAATCTTACTCCCGCTGACTAAAAATAAATTAAAAGAATCAATTTTAGGGGCTGACTCAATCCTTGTATTTTAGAATGAATAAAAATGGATTTCTTCTGAGATATCATTGCCAAGAGTGAGACATCCCTCGAAACACGTCCTTTCTGAAACAAAATTATCTGCATCACTATGATCCGTTAAACCTCCAATACAATTTCTTGCTGTACACATAAAAAGACGAGCTAGTATTTAGAGAATAGCCGGAGTCCAGGTATACAACTACTTATAAACATTAAACTATTACAAACTTGTAAATAATAATATGTTAAGTTTGATAATACCATTGACGTTACTATACACTGTTATAGATTTCTCAAAATATTCTGGTGCTTTTTGCAAGAATTGTGTAATTCATTTTACATTTCTACTGTCATTATTTCAAATTATTACAATGTAACAGAATAATGTGATTGCATAAACAATAATTTTCCCTACCTAACAAGCCATAATGTTTATTAATACAGTAATTATTTGTACATTCGCAGATGTACACAAGAGCGTCGCTGGACAGAGCGACATAATAATACCCCGCTGACAAGAACCACAATAAGGTTTTAATTAATTATCCGTCACCGAAGCTCTATTACACTGCTGAAAGTGTCAACCCCTTTTTTCTCTATTTAAACTTTAATCATTTTAAGGTGAAGCAAGAGGGTTAATTATTAGTTTTAAATGCAGTATTTGTCCAATGGTAATTTTATACAGTGACCTTGTTATCGACTGATGATAGAATTTCACGCTTGGCCCAATTTTCCGTTCACTAATCAGGATAAAACACCGTTATTTCATTGTTTCGACATTTTTTCATACAATGAGTAAAATTTAAACCCATTAAATTTAAACCTATTATCTAGTATCCAGTATTATTTTGCATTCTTTTAAGTCACGGCACTTAAAAGACAAAAGTTACACAATTTCCGTCATGAACAAACGCAAATATTTCTTGTCTGGTTCAATAACAGCATAAATGCTGATTGCAATATTTGAATAGTTTTGAAATAGACTTTAATTTTATCAACGTGGACGTGGTAGTTCTATAAAACAATTTTAGGAATATATATATATATATATATATATATATATATATATATATATATATATATATATATATATATGGTTGTGTGTGAAGTAAGACAGATAATTCGCGTACAGTTATTTAATATTTGAAGTTATTTGTTGCTCCTCGGAACAACTATGAAAAATAATTAGATATTTTCAAATATACTAACTCTTTTCACTGATAATGCGAATAGATTATATGTATAAATCATTATATAAATAACTATCAAAACATTATATTAATGAAAAGTCTCAATATTCATTACTTTTTAACAAAAACGTGAAGAGCCAAATAAAAGTTCGTTTTGAGAATTTCCATGTAAGCAGGATTATTAAGACCTTCATGCTGTATATACTCATATTCCAATCGTTTTGGTTATACTTGATTTCTCCTAATTTTGTTTCTGTGTTTCACTTAACTTAATCTCCATATCCAATTAACCTTTTCTTTATTGCTAAAACGTAAGACTTCCCTAATTCAAGTCTCAACACTTACAGTGTACAAACCCATGTTTCATCTATTCAGCCATATAATGTTTTATTAACACCATATAATATCGTTTCAACATTCGTTTGTATTTTGTGTCTTATGATAACAATCTTTTTGTAATTCGAATAACAAAGGTCTAATTGCTAACATTGGAGCTCCAGGAATTTGGACAATTTTCATAGTAATCATAGCTTACGCATTTTCGCCTTTATTTACTTGAACTGAAAATATCATCCATATCCTTAAAGACATAAACTGTGGTCAGAATTTTCCCTTGAAGGAGATACGAAAATACACAAATACTCAAATACCCAAATTCCTTCTTTCATTGTTTTTTGAGTATGAGTGTTACATAAGCGCATAAGTTTACGATAATATGGTATGAAATTACTGCAAACAATGAATAATAATAGAATTTGACTATAGGCCCGGTGAAGATATTCCACCACGGCATTAGATCTGCAGAGAAGTGACTCAAGTTCGAGATTGTTAAATTTACTCAAAGTATGGTTGGTACCTTCATGCAACCAATGCTCCGATAAACAGACAATGTCCAATCTTACTCCCGCTGACTAAAAATAAATTAAAAGAATCAATTTTAGGGGCTGACTCAATCCTTGTATTTTAGAATGAATAAAAATGGATTTCTTCTGAGATATCATTGCCAAGAGTGAGACATCCCTCGAAACACGTCCTTTCTGAAACAAAATTATCTGCATCACTATGATCCGTTAAACCTCCAATACAATTTCTTGCTGTACACATAAAAAGACGAGCTAGTATTTAGAGAATAGCCGGAGTCCAGGTATACAACTACTTATAAACATTAAACTATTACAAACTTGTAAATAATAATATGTTAAGTTTGATAATACCATTGACGTTACTATACACTGTTATAGATTTCTCAAAATATTCTGGTGCTTTTTGCAAGAATTGTGTAATTCATTTTACATTTCTACTGTCATTATTTCAAATTATTACAATGTAACAGAATAATGTGATTGCATAAACAATAATTTTCCCTACCTAACAAGCCATAATGTTTATTAATACAGTAATTATTTGTACATTCGCAGATGTACACAAGAGCGTCGCTGGACAGAGCGACATAATAATACCCCGCTGACAAGAACCACAATAAGGTTTTAATTAATTATCCGTCACCGAAGCTCTATTACACTGCTGAAAGTGTCAACCCCTTTTTTCTCTATTTAAACTTTAATCATTTTAAGGTGAAGCAAGAGGGTTAATTATTAGTTTTAAATGCAGTATTTGTCCAATGGTAATTTTATACAGTGACCTTGTTATCGACTGATGATAGAATTTCACGCTTGGCCCAATTTTCCGTTCACTAATCAGGATAAAACACCGTTATTTCATTGTTTCGACATTTTTTCATACAATGAGTAAAATTTAAACCCATTAAATTTAAACCTATTATCTAGTATCCAGTATTATTTTGCATTCTTTTAAGTCACGGCACTTAAAAGACAAAAGTTACACAATTTCCGTCATGAACAAACGCAAATATTTCTTGTCTGGTTCAATAACAGCATAAATGCTGATTGCAATATTTGAATAGTTTTGAAATAGACTTTAATTTTATCAACGTGGACGTGGTAGTTCTATAAAACAATTTTAGGAATATATATATATATATATATATATATATATATATATATATATATATATATATATGGTTGTGTGTGAAGTAAGACAGATAATTCGCGTACAGTTATTTAATATTTGAAGTTATTTGTTGCTCCTCGGAACAACTATGAAAAATAATTAGATATTTTCAAATATACTAACTCTTTTCACTGATAATGCGAATAGATTATATGTATAAATCATTATATAAATAACTATCAAAACATTATATTAATGAAAAGTCTCAATATTCATTACTTTTTAACAAAAACGTGAAGAGCCAAATAAAAGTTCGTTTTGAGAATTTCCATGTAAGCAGGATTATTAAGACCTTCATGCTGTATATACTCATATTCCAATCGTTTTGGTTATACTTGATTTCTCCTAATTTTGTTTCTGTGTTTCACTTAACTTAATCTCCATATCCAATTAACCTTTTCTTTATTGCTAAAACGTAAGACTTCCCTAATTCAAGTCTCAACACTTACAGTGTACAAACCCATGTTTCATCTATTCAGCCATATAATGTTTTATTAACACCATATAATATCGTTTCAACATTCGTTTGTATTTTGTGTCTTATGATAACAATCTTTTTGTAATTCGAATAACAAAGGTCTAATTGCTAACATTGGAGCTCCAGGAATTTGGACAATTTTCATAGTAATCATAGCTTACGCATTTTCGCCTTTATTTACTTGAACTGAAAATATCATCCATATCCTTAAAGACATAAACTGTGGTCAGAATTTTCCCTTGAAGGAGATACGAAAATACACAAATACTCAAATACCCAAATTCCTTCTTTCATTGTTTTATGAGTATGAGTTACAAAAGCGCATAAGTTTACGATAATATGGTATGAAATTACTACAAACAATGAATAATAATAGAATTTGACTATAGGCCCGGTGAAGATATTCCAAAAAATATATATATATATATATATATATATATATATATATATATATATATATATATATATATATAAATCCTCTAGTTCTGTTAATTTGACTCGAGTGCGAATAGCGACATAACTAACTATATACTCTGCTGTAAAGGTTTTGAACAAGAAAATAAAATTACACATGACATTTAATAATTTCTTCGGAGTCGGGAATGGCCACCGAAGGCTTAAAAATATTAATAACTACATTATTTCCAGGTTTGGAAAAGTAACTTTTAAATCATTCACTTTTAGGACCGGACACTTAAATTCTTATTCCAATGTAAAATATTAACAAATGGTTTAGTGTGGAATGTGTTTGCTCAGTCTTTTCTGTGAGTGCCGTAATGTACAAACACGTCGGTCCTACTGCAAATGACTGTTCGCACGCTCACCACATCATTTGGAGCCATTGATGTTTACGGTGAAAGCGCGAGTCTGGTACAAAATCTAGATTAAAAGTCACTTTGTTGTTATTGAACTGAAATACATGAAAATGTATTTGTCAAGTCCTGTTTATACCTGTTTATACTATTAAGAACAGAGCCACAATTACTACTAATCGCTACAATTCATTGCCTGAATTTAATCTCGTATTTTAACACAATTATTGTGTTAAACTATGAGAATATATCAATTCGAATGCCCAGGATGTTCCACCTTTATAACTGTATCATCGTTTGTTAATAATCTTTGTAATACAATAATTTTTGTCATCTTTGACCAAGCCCTCACTACTTAATGACAACTACGTAAGCTAATTCAAGAGGGAGGGGGTTGTAATAACTTAAAGGATTCATTAACGAATACTTGTCACAAAGACACGGGTTTAATGAATGTTCACTGACAGGATCTGATGGCCTGAACACAAAGGAACCCCTAACTGCCCGAGGCTCCAGGAGCTGGACAATTACCTTTGTGGCCGCCACAGCTCCCGACAGAGAGGCGACACTCGTCATTATTACTCAAGCTTCTTGGTGTTTCTTTAGTATGATAAAATTACTAGTAGTTTGTTACCTTAATATACGTTTAAATTTAACCAAAACGTAAACTTAGGCTTTTCCCAATTCGCATATTTATGAAAACCAAAAATTTCACGTCGTTAAAACTAACAGAATATATTGTACATAACCTAAGTAATTCAGTTTTGGTTGATACTTTATAAATGTACAACATTGTATTATATAAATGCGTCTTTGTCTTTGTATGTGTAGTACCGATATAATAATACAGCATTGTAGTGGTATAAGTTAACTTCAATCTTTACATTCAGGAAAATATCATTTTAATTTATAATTAAATCAAGAATTATTAAGTACAAAATTCAAAATTTCGTGGCTGAGAGCCCAAAATACTGTTTGAGTTCAGTTCTCAAAACTAATTTCCCGTGGCATAACTTAAGAAATGTTTATTTATTTGCTTTAATAAAGCAGCTTCTGTTTGGAACGTTAGTTGTTATACCACACGTGGCTGTGGTAAAGTGAGATCGGGTAATTGCCAATCTAGTGTAACAAAGGCCGATGATTGTATGACTGGCTTTGATCACTAATAGGCGACCCTTGCGGTTACCGCCAAATTGTTCTCCGTCGTTTTTGGTTCTGTCTTAACAAAATGTTGGTCCTTCAGTTTGAGCTGCATAGCTTTTTTTGAACCAATAAAACAATTTTTAAACAGTAATTGAATATTTTAGTATTAATAAATAATGAACCTGCATATATACAGATACTCTGTTGTCTATTTATTCATACACATGTTATAAATTTAAACTTAATGTTTAATGTAAAGATTTTAACATGTTTTTATTATTCGCCCCATTAAAACCCTAAACCCTCTATATTATTACACGCTTCTTTTGTTTTTACTTCAAAACTAGGCATATTTATATAACATTAAACATTCTAAGTAATGTAATTTTTCTAAATCTACAAAATAACAGTTTTAAATCGATAAAAAATTTAGAAACGGGTTTGCACTAAATATTACTATATCTATGGAATTCAATACATTTTGAAACTGAATACCTGAATTCATTTTAACAATACGTAGTCTCATTTGTAGTAAGCTTTCATATTATATTTTAATTAATGTTAAGCTTATTGTTCTCGGAGTTTTGTTATTGTTTTCATCTCTTAGGGCATGAAGCTGATAAATTGCATTTAATCCTAATAGGACCTTTGCGCTGCTTCCAGAGTGACACGATTCTGGATGGGTAAGGTTGGGGTAGGGGTCGCCTCCCTTCGAGTTCCATGAGGAAGGATTTTGGGCATTAATCTCATTCATGTATTCTTGGAAGAGAGGAAAGCCAGCTCTGTACCAGCCTCTCCGATCAAAGGATTGCACACCCTGATGTCTAGGCTAGCAAGAGCCCTTAACAGTTGAAACCTCACAAACAGTAACAATCATCTCCCGCAGTAGAATATACCTATCACCCGAACATATCGTCATTTGTGGTTTAGCGATTTGCTGTTCTTGGACATCCATAAGGATGCCCAGATTTAAGTGACACATTTAGTTTTTGCTATACCCAATGTTGGTTCAACTTGAAGACATAAATTAGCAAGAAGTATAAACTAGGAATGTTCATGAAGTTGTTTATCATCGGGTAGGATCAATAGTCTAAAAAGTGTCGTTTCTATAAAAACTATGTTTTATGTAATGTTTTGTATTTATTTGCTAAGACCAGAAGTGGCTGGCTCATTCCATTTAGACATGCTTTATCTAATGTTTCTTTTTGTAGTATCACAATAGGTTGAATATATATGTTATGAACATTTTACATGGTGAACTGTGTGATATTCCGATTAGATTTTTGTATCTTTGTGATAATTTTCCAACTAAAAAATTTTGAATAGCGACAAATTTTATACAATAAATAATGCTTGGACCACTTGAGGCAATTAGCGTATATATATGGTCAATTTTAATCAACAGCAGAACAAAAAATAACTATTGTCCCAGTTACAATCATAAGCCTAGAGACTTGCTCCTCTGTGGGATCCTGATGCAAGAGATTAACGCATAGACAACCCTTGTAGTTATGTTGGTTTATCTAATTATCTAATCTGGTTTGGTATTAGCTGTTATTTTGTTGTATTTAATAAGCTCAAAAAATAATGTATATTTATACTATAATAAAACTAGAGTAATAAAATTTTATCATCACCATAACTGCAAAATTTAAATAAAAGCTATGTACGTTTTAAAACGAACTAAAAGTGTACAATAATTTCTCCAACGTTTAATCAAATCCATAGTCCAATTCACATTAGATTAAAAATGTGTAATACTTTTAAAAATTAAATCAACTTTAGGGGCATGTTGTAGGGACACATTGGCGAATGTATCGTTATCTGTTTTTTAAATTATTGAATACGGTACAATAAGTTTTTGAAAAGAAAGCTCTATAACATAGTACATTTCTGTGAGATTAATTACTAGAGTCTTATACAATTTTAAAAAGGTTTTTATTGTTTTTACTATAAAAATTTGTTAATTGTGTCTTTTTAAATTCGTTATTTTAAATTCGATAAAATTGGTGGAGAGTGACAAAAAGTTTATTAACATAATTACTGAATTAATATTATGTCAAGTTTCTACCCTGCTTGAAATACATAATTTAAGAGAACTATATCAGTTAGATGGAAATAATATGACTCGTAGGCTGATTCTACTCTTATTAAGTTGATTGCAAACAAACTCGATCATGACGAACGTTCAGTTTTATTGTCTGTTGCCAAGGCAACCGATATATATACTATCAGCAGCCACTCAGCAGGTGTGAATTCCATCTTTTGATATTGAATTGGCTATTGTTCTAGGGCACCTGATAGTTATTCTTCAGAATTGAATGAACCATAATGGGGTTTTTATTTCAATGACTTCCATTTCAAGAGATTTCAAGATCCGTTATCTGACAACTCCTTCAAGTGAGAGAAACATGGGGGAAAATTAGCGTCTAGTTGAATTTTAATAGGAAGAGTTCAGAATGTAGAATTTGAACCGAATACAACAGCCTCTTTTAACTAGATTACACTCTTGAGAGCTATAAAATAGGTAACGTTTTTCATCTCTGTTACTATCAGCGCTTCTGTGTGCATAGAAATACACTATCTTAATTATTAGTGGTGTTCATCTTTTAAAACATGTTAAGGATTGACGTGATATCAGTTAAACTTAGATTCTTTTTATAAGAAGTTACTCCAGCTATATCCATTGCAAATTTGAAATTCAATATATTGGCACAAACATTTTTTAAACACACAAATCCTGCAGGTTAAGCCACTTAGAAAACAATGAATTCAGGTAAACATGTTGGCACTGAAACACTAAGGTCAAAACTACTATATATATATATATATATATATATATATATATATATATATATATATATATATATATATATATCGCTAGGATACGCACATTTATTACAAAACATTGTTCACCCTGAATTTAAATTAGTACAACACATAGTACCACAACGTAACACAAACTAACTTCCTTTGGTTGCGAAGCATTACTGATATCCAGAGTACTAGAAAATGTTAGGAAACATCAGAACACCAGAATATTCAGATAAGTTGAAATAATACTATATTTCATCATTTAACTATTGATGATACTCTGTTTTTACTAACTAATCAAGAATTTCTTTTTAAAAGATTCCATAATTTAGATATGATATCAAACAGGTATATCAATGCCAAGGTATTACAAATGTCTACAAGTATTCCAGATTTCTTATATGTGTGCAGATCAATAAATTTTGATGCATATTGATATATTTCAGGTTCTTTTTAATTGATCAGGTAAATTTGGGAGCTAATAACATATATCTGGATATGTTTGTACAACATTTATCATTTAAAATCAGAACAAGATTCTATACTCAGTAAAATATCTGTATGAAACCTCCTATATTACAAATTATTATTTCGTCGTCAACGTGAAAAATTTAATAAAAAATAAGTATATATCGTAATTTTCTATATTGAACTTTATAAAACTTGGATAATCGTAATTTTTCAATTAATTTATACCAAGTAATACTTTTTTGTAAACTCTAAGAAATATTCGAAGAGCTACTTGAAAATTAATACACATTAAAAGTTGGAATCTGCAAGAAAAGTTGATGAAGTTAGAAACCAATACGTCACGAACAGAAATTGGTTGTATGGACAAAATATAAACTGAAGGATTCCACCGAGAATGACAGAATGACTGGACCGGAAAGACTACCGAGTGGTGAGTGATGGCGGAATGTATCTGTCAATACAGCGAGAGGTACAAGCAGTTACCATGGCAACGGTAAATAACAGCATTCTCTACATGGTGTTTTATTTTAGATTTTAAAACTGCCTGTACCTCTGGTTTTTTAATAGTGTTTAATATTTTATGTTATTAAAATCAAGATTGGGCTAGGAGATTCACTAGTAATGAGTTATAAATATTATTTAGGAGAGTTATTGTAGGGCCTAAGGGTGCTTCCCGGTTTAGAGAAAGGTCAAAGGGTTGTCTCCTTTCCCTCAAAGTTGAAAAGTTGACAACAAGCGTAAGAAGTGGAAGATATTACGAATAAACTGCTATAAAGTATGCGTGCAAAGTTCAGTTTCAATTCTTATAATTTTAGAGTCATATCTATTATAGTTAAATAATAGTTAATAGCTATTATAATAGTCATGTGGTGTTTTAATAAAATGTCTATACATAATAATATTATATATGCGAAATTGCCTTTGTTTGTTATGCTTACACGCATAAACTTGTACCAAATAGATGAAAGGTTGGAGATCTCTGAGATTGCAGTAATAAATACTCGGTATTGTAAAGTTTACTTATAAATTTTATTTTGCAAAACAAAACTTACAATCACCACTTTTAGATGTTAAATAAAAAAACAAGACTTTACCACGTTTTGTCTAAATAGAGAACGTTAATGATATATTGGGGATGGACCTAGTGGTTCCAATGTTCTTTGGAATTTTGCCTACGAACGTCATCATCTAATAAAACCGTAAAAGATTGACTTCACTTCACGTTGCTGTCGACTAACACACCGCGGTGTCAGCATCTTGGCTCGACATTGCAGCTGTAGTCTCAAAAAAGGATATTAGAAGGCTAAAACAATATCACGGCGGTATTAGCCATTTATTGACACAACTTATAATCACGACAACGTGATCTCGTCAGAAGGACATAACCACAACTATATCTGTATTAATCTGGCAAATAAAACATTATTACGAGTAACTTACTTTAATATTTACAAATCTAATGTATACTACTTTCAAATTAGATGTATCGCATAAAAGGGTTAATTTATTATAATAATGTGAACTTTTCTTACAGTCGACGTGTTCCTCGGTAGCAAGATCTTCAGCTACAAATTTCAAGAGAGAAAAAATTACTACGCTTGCCAATTAATTGGGTTATTATTTCGCCAAGAATTCAGTTCCAGGAACATCGGAGAAAATAATACTAGCCAGGAATGAGTAACAGAGTTGCGAAAATATTTATGAAAATTTTTAAAACTAGAGGAGGATATGAGAACTATCAAAACACGTATCAAGGACCAAAGGGGGAAAATCCTGGAGTTAGAATGTTTCATGGGATAGAGAATGGATATTGAATCCATTGAGTGAAATATCTCAATGAAGTAAACTTTATTAATGAGGCTGGGAGAAAAGGTTGGTTACATTCGTAATTTAATCAGATTTATTTCAGTTATAACAATCATTTCTGTTTAAAGGGATTATACAATATATTATTCCACCCATACGGTTGTTCCTACATACTGAATACTTCGTTTTATCATAAAACTAAGCTTTAAAAATACTAGAAGACATGGAAATAAAATGGTATAATCGTAAAATAAATTAATATAACATCTATTAATATAATAAATATACATGTTTTATGTGAATATAAAATACTACCATCATAAGAATCTTTTTTATTCAGAACTATACGTTCTGAAATATTACATGCGAATTTTAAGCTAATTTATATTTTCATGTTGCTCAGTTTAAATCTCTTTATACAAACTCACAATAAATTATACAAAAACTTAGAATATAGTTATATATTAAAAACCAAGTTGAAAGGATTTTAGTTCACCCAAATCTTATGTAACAAAATAAGTATTTGTTATAATAAGAAAAAGAAAGGGCGTGATATGAATAGAATGTGTTCAGTTTCTATTTACGACAACGTTTCCAACTGGTGACATTTAAACATATTCCCAAATTTACAGTTCAACAGAGACTGTGATTAACAAAGGTGTCCTCTGACTGGTTGATACAGTTACTGGACACAATCAATGTAAACAGTGACACCTGCGTCACAGTACAACGACAGCTTTCACAATTTCGACCAATGCAGTTTTAATTTGGTGTAAAGTGTGCTATCACCATGTTGTACTACTAATACAAAGTAGGAGTATGTCAGACTTAACGTTGCGTAATAGATTTCGCTGAATTTCAGTGGCATTAGCTTATATCAAAGTTATAATATAAAGTACGGTATGACCACGTTGTCCTACTTTTACAAGGTAGGTTGTCAGACTTAACGTTGTGTAGTGGGTATCACTGAGTGTCGAATACATTAGTGTTCACAATTCGACACCCTGGTCAGATATGGTTCATACCAGTCCCAAAAACTGCTGTTACCTAGGACCCTTCGCAGCTTGAAAGCAATGGACGCATCGTATCCTTGACAGCATCTTGGTGAAATACGGCACATCCCTTGGAAAAACATTTCTATCGAACTCAATCTTACCTACGTATTAATGAAGCTTCATCCAAATTTTAAGATTACGATTTACTTCATACTCGATATATCCCTTCAAAAGAATGGAAAACCAATTCCTCTTCCTAAAGGACTTCACTAACGCCGTACTATCATCAAATTCAATGCTGTCATGTAGAAAAATAATTTACGTAAACATTTAACTTATTTCTCATTTGTTCTAGAGATATGCTGCTGAACACAGACAAACAGGTACATAGGCCGCAGAAGAGACATTTTTCAGTCCCTTGAGTTATAGGCCACTCAACAGTGTCGTCTTGCACTGTTAGTGTTTAACTAAAGCACTCTGTTGGCGTTTTGTGCTAACTATACAATCAACGAGATGTATTATCCGTGACTGTATAAAAAGTGTTACTGTAATCGAAACACATTACAGATTACACATTACATTTGAAATACATTAGCTTCCTGAGAATGGTTAATATAATTACTGAACACAATAAAACATATATAAAACTCACTGCTACACAAACTTGTGGCGTTTACAACCTCACCTACCATAGTTACTATTGGTGTAAATAGCACTGTTACCAAGTTGTGTTGTTAATTACATACTCATTAGTGCTGTACGTTACAGAGCCTACAAACTGCAATATCAGTGGCTATCCAACGGGTTCCGTGACTGGTTGACAATTGATTTGAATCATAATAGAATCATAAACCATTTCCAAATTTTTAATATCAACACATTGTTACAAATAAAATTCAAACTAAATAAAAACTTTCATAAATGTTGCAACAAATCTTAATGTAGTAATCATAAGTTTAGATAAAATGTAATTATGGAATCAATCTATATAAGTAGTTGTACATCCATTAATGTTCACAGTTAAATTAAATTGAAATTTTGAAATCTACAAACTACTAACAAAAATTAATATGAAAATTACCTACGAAATAAGTCTACATGACAGAATAGCATGTGCGTAGGTTTGAGTTGCTTCAATGAAATTTTGGACGGATTGTACTTGTTGGTTATTATTACAAGACATTGTGATTCTGGACGTAATTACGGAAACAGCGACACTTTCATCACACTCACAGAGCTTATACAGTATATTTAAGCACAGCCAATGGTGTAAATTACACTATTGCAACATTGTGTTATCTATATCATTATGAGACATTATACACAATATCAGAACAGTTATTGGATACTTTGAATATAGCACGAGACACACTATTGCAGCCTCCTTTATAGACTCGTAAATTATTTGACCGATCATTATAAAAATTTGTATGTATATGTATTTTTCCAAGGAGAAGATTTATATGCTATGCCAAATGACGTAAATAGCCACCAGGCGGCGCTGCAAAAGATACTTAAAAAAGTTCTTAAAGTGCCTGCAGATTAGAAACTGCAATTAGGAAACAGTTACGTATATTAAATAGCCAAACAGTATTTCAAGGAGCAAAGTTATTATGTTTATTTTAATTTTAATAAATTGCTGGTTGAACTTAAACCTTGAGTGCTAGACCACTTTAGAATAAAGTGCATGTACGTTTATAATGGCTATAAACGTACGTTTTTGACAGATTTTCTTGATCGTGGCAACAAGGAAAAAAACTCTATATCGGCGTTGGAAATATAACTTAATCAAAACCAGAAGTGCTCATGCCGGGCAAAGCTTACGAAAAGCGTGCGAAGTCATGGGAATCAGCCAGTGATTAATAAAGCGAAACGGCCAAGCTTGTAGTGAAATGTCATGTTGTACTATAGTACTGCGATGATGCATACCATTACTGAATGCAATTAACGTAAACAAAGATACTTGCGTAGCGGCCCTTCCACCTATTGTATGTTCTGGCGACATTTAGTGTTAATGTAAAGTTCGCTATACACATGTTTTGCGGACAGCAATAGTTTCACCGCTGACATGTTCCTCTGGACAGTATTCACGAACATCAGTGACGGTGATTGACAAACTCGCTGTGTGACTAGTCGATACAGTTAGTCTACTGAATACATTCAGTGTAAACATCACCTGAGTCATACCACTGGAGCTTTTACAGCCGCAACAACAGTTGGTGTTGATGTAAAGTATAGCCACGTCGTGCTTGCAGTTATATTACTCACCGCTGACATGTTCCTCTGGACAGTATTCACGAACATCAGTGACAGTGATTGACAAACTTAAATTTTAAACAACTTTTATGAAACATGTTACCATTTACTAATAAGTTGTTTACAATGTTATTTATGATTGAAATGTTACAACCGTGTTTTTTAAAAGTTGAGATTGGTGCATTACAATGTTAAAATTTGTAAATAATTTTAATTTGATACGGATTAATAATGTTAACGAAAAAACTAATGTAACAGGAATAATTTTGACCAAGTAAATGTATACAATATATTCCTTTGTATCAATTAAAATCAGATGAAATTGGTATTGTAAGTTTGTATTGTTTAACATTCATTTAATCTAATATAGCCTACATTACGGCTTGTAGCGTTACTCATTTTCCAGTAATTTAAGTAGACAAAAAGTAGCAAAGACAATATATGAATTGAGCTATTACAAATAAATGCTAAAACAATAAAAAGAGAAGGTTAACAACGAATTTACTGTGCAACAGCCTAGTTAAGTTAGATGTTCTTCTGAGGTTATGGAGGAAGATTCCGAACTGATGTTGGTGCTATTAATTTTTCATACCAGCAACTATGCATTGAATTAATTGCAATACCATCCTCAAGTCAAATGCAAAGTACGATGTGAAAATTTTGTATTGCATACCTTAGGATAATTAATTAGATTTTGTACATCTTTATTTAAACAATAAGAGGAGTATAATATAAATAAATAGTTTGCTTTTTTCTAAACTACTAATAATTTCAGTGAAATTGATTTGAATATTCTTGTCTAATAAAGTCCAATTTTAAAATGGTAAACGTACCGCTGTGATTTACAGTAAAAGCTTTTCATTGAAAAAAGAGGAATACAAGTAACTCAGATTAGTGTTTAAATATTTTAAATTTACATATGCAACAATGTGCGTTTTAATCAGAAAAAAATGCTACAAGTAGTTAAAAGAAATTTCTTAACTGGTAATAAATTTTACTTACTGTTAATGTTAAATTGTTAACGTCTAGTTTATCAATTAACTTAGCAATTTTTAATTATATTTTACTTGTATGTAATAAAATCGTTAACAAATAGTGATAAACTAATAGTTTTTATAACTCTAAGATTGTTTTTAGCACATTTTTATTGCACTTTCGCATGTTTTTAATGGAAATAATTCAAGGATTATTTATACTACCAGTTTTAAAGTGCGATAAATTTGGTGAAGGATTTTCGCACATGAATTAAATAATCAGTGAAGTTGATTGCAAAGAAAACATAGGCCGTAACGAAGGCTCAGTCTGTTCCCATGACAACTATTCCCTCTCCGTCTGTCACTGTGCAGTCACTGGAGTGTTTCATTTACTGATGTTCGTCAACAGAGACCCGCGTACAGTTCCATTCCTAGCTCCAAGATTCTCTAAACTTTTAAATTATTTTTTTAACTCATATTTAATTGAGACTGTCCTGTTAAATGTATTGCTGACAATCAGTTTTCCTACTATAAGCACATTTCATATTCAGCCTTCCATTAGATTTCTTGAAAAATCAAAGTCCAAAACAGCCCTAGTAGGGCATAAGCTAGGATTACGAAAAGTATAGAGCCACACTTAAAGCAAACTGAGTCAGTATTTCGTAGAGTCTCATACCATTCGCAGAAACAAGTAAAAAACTGTTAATAAAAATATAAGTTATTAATATATTGTTATGACATTACAATTAATTATTGGGTCGCATACTTTTAAATAAAGACAAATAAACGGATCTCTTAGACAAGGACAAAGTATACATAAAAAACCAATATTTTTTCCCGCATTTGGTGAACTACAAGTTGTCCACCGCTAATAGGGTCCTAATTTAGAATTCGTGTCTTTAGGTGCACAATAATATGGTTATATTAATTGTATACTGTAATAAAATTGTAATTAATAATAAAAATATATTAATTCATTAAATTTAGTTTATTCTTGTTTTGTTTTTGTAATTTACAATATCATACAACTATGTTTAAAGTGGTTTAAGTGAAAAAAAACATTTAAGTGAATACTCACAGCTCTACTTAAGATTTATTTCAACTACTTCTATAGCTTTTTTCAAAACTGAAAGAAATAAAACTAACTTAATAAAGTCAATGTTCTATTATTACGAAAATAAAATTTGTATTTAAAAAATTATCATAATCACATTTAAGATTCGCCTAAAGACAAACATTCTAATTAATATTGTCCTAGTCTTTTCAATGTGCCAACTAAACGTATGAACTATATAAAAATTTCTTCAATCGTTATACTAACATATTCCAAGAAAATCTGTAATGAATTTTTCGTAAATGAGTAAAATGCAACTACTCACACTACTGTTTTAGTATAACATTAGTTTTATTAATGATTTCTATCGTTGCCACGACTCACTGAAATCTGAATAACTATGAAACTATCAAGAATTGGATAGCCACATGAGGGATTCCTATGAACTCAAAGTTGGAGCAGAATTAAACTTTGTAATAATAGCTCACAAAAAAATTTAAATCTAAGGAATTAAGAGTTGCCATATCAGCTCATCTAAAATCTAAGCAACGACATTGATTTTTATATTCTATAAATTATTATATTCCACTTAGGTAACTTATGTATATGAGTTGATTTATGTATCCACTTAAATAACTTTCATTAAGGTACTTATGTAAAAATTTACCAAAATATTAAATTGTATTATATTATTTTTATTTAGATACATATCTAAAATAAAAAATACATTTACAATTTTACATTTAATTTAAATTTTTACATTTACATTTAATTTTTTTTAAATTTTAAATTTACATTTAAATTTTACATTTACATTTAATTTTTTTTCTATACACATTTATGAAAAACGTCAATAACTTTTAATTCTTTATATAACATTCCACCATTGGACATCACATTCATTCAGTAAACTAATTTTGTTAAGTATGTTTCAGATCCCAATGGATATTCCAATGTAGTAAATTTAACTTATAAGATATCCCATGTTAGCTTCTATAACACTCTTTAGGCCCGGAAACCCTAAGAACCTCAATAACTACATTCGGTTAGTAGTTGTTTCGTAAAACGCCAGTACTACTTTATATTAATTCCATTCAATATCCATAATATTGAAAGTATTCTTATAGTAAACTGTTTTAGTGTTCGATCTCCAACACTGCTACAATTGTGCCCAAATATTTTCATCGGCTAACATTTGTTCCACAAAATGTTCTTGACAATGTTAAAATCGTGACTAAAAGTTCTTGAATTCTATACTAAGTTCAGTGAAGTTAGAAATCCTTAGTTACGGTTTAATAGGTATTAAGCTTATATAACATATCACCAAATTAAGCGATTTTGTTAAGGCTAATAGTTTATATAATACATTATTTTAGCAGTAAATATGAACGTTACTTACTACTTCATTCTAAAAATTGCATTAAAAATACATTCTATAGATACAATTTTTTTTGTTTTTTACGGAAACATATTTCATTGGTTTTCGTCGTTTATTATACATGTAAAGAATAACCTTTCAAATTATATATATATATATATATATATATATATATATATATATATATATCGTATGGGGGACAAAGGCAGCTGTCCATAAATATATATGGGGGGTGAAGTTGTTCGCGTCCGTAGCTTGCTACACGTGCTCCCTGGGTAACGCTAAACGAACAGCAATTTTTGGTAGCTGGACCGTCACTCTTGTGATCTCCCAGTTATGGCAGCTATCGAAGACCTTTCAAATTAAGAAATAATGTCTCTTTCACTGTTTGTACCTTTAAAACTATAATATTCAATGCATTGTCCATTCTATTACATTTGGTTTTACGAAAACTTTCCGCACTGTTGGCGAATTAAAAACATCCCTCGAGATATATTTATCTGATACCATATCAAAATATCTACATCTAATCATGAATCCTCCGGTAATCAATGCAGCACCTTATAGTAACAGTGGTGGATTATTTAGTTAAATATCAAATAAACGTCATGTTTAATTAGGAGTAATAAACTTTTGCCTTAAACATGGAAGAAATTTTACATTAAAATGCAAGAAAAATCCAAACCAAAAATAGCCGATGATTATAACATTAATAATTGTGAATTAAAAAGTATAAATATTTAAAGTACTTTGATGATAATTATATCTCTTTATTAAAACGATAAAAAGTGTGAAAAATACGTTGCTGCTAAACAGAACAGGGTTATAAAAAAGTTTAATGTATTAATGTAATTTATGTAATTATATATTCAATAAATATAAGCGATCAAACTCTATGAGGAAACTCTCGTAGAAACCTTAATCTGCACGAAATAATATTATTACTACTCTCCTGAAATTGTATATTTTCAAGTGTTTCTCTCGGTTCCAATTTTTATTTGTATTTACTGAAGTTAAATAGAGTTTAATAAACTTAAAGGCAGTATTTGAATGAAATGTTGAGTGGATATGAGAGATTCCATTGCTATTACCGTGTACTTGTTATTAAATTACATTACTAATAATGTACTTAAACTACTAATAAATTCATTTACATGCAAGCACTTTGATGAATAAATTTGTTACTTAATTGGTGTTGCAGCTTTTAAACAAACATTAGATACATTCGTTTTTAATTCAAACAGTAATATTTTCGTTGAGTGCAAAATATACATGTGAATGTTAGGTTTTAAATATAAATTTAATTTTTTTAACACGTAAACGGCAAAATTTACATCTTAACAGTTAGATTTCAATTCTAACTTGATGAATATTGTATCAAAAAAGCTTTGTGTACTATATAAAAGCTCATAAATATTTGCATTTCCATATTATACCCAATAATAACATAACCCGACTAAAATAAAATATAATCAAGTAACTAAAAAATAATTTGTATTTAAGAAACTCAAAGCCACAAGTTTTAATGCTGCGCCAACCAAATGTTACACGTTGTAATAAATGCATGAATTCCAAAATTATACATTATACATTTTCACCTTATTGCAGTCCCTTTAAATGTAATTCAATAACAATAAAAGGTAACATTCACAAGGTTTAATATTCTCTGTCTGCATAATAACTAAAAAAACAAACTGACCTATGGACTTGATATTGTGTATGAAGCTTCATTTCTTACTGACGAACACTGAATTCTATTATGGTACATATCACTCCATATGATTTGTCTGAGTGTTTGCAAATATTAAAACAATAGTCTTGTGGTTAACCATAATGGCAACGAGAAGTTATCAGTATAATTAAACCATAGAGTACATTCATAAGATATTGTAATTTGTGACATATTAACACATGTAGCCTGATTATCACAACTTTATTTTAAAGGTGAATTGGTTTGTAAATTGTATAATTTAAAACTAAGTTTAATTAACAAAAATGTGAACGTACATGTGGCAAGATATCTCTAGAAAGATTTCCTCTGTAAATTTTAAATTCTCCATGATACCTCATTTCTACTTAGACCAGAATAAGTTTCAAGCATGGAGTTTGGCTAAGTGCCCTTGAACCCTAATGTGTATTAGGTTGATATAATTTCTTTAATCTAGAGATGTGTAAACTTCTTTTCCGTATGATTTTCAGACGTTTTTTCTGTCAATATTATAATTAGGTATAGACGAACTTTTGCGTGCAACCTAACGTAGATACTTATTTTGAAAACGGTAATTGTCCCAAAAATTCCAAACAATATGAATATTTGAACAAAACTTTATTCTATAAATGTCACGAATTAATTTGTTTCCCAAATTGGCGTTACATTCTACATAATTTGGCAGTCTTTCAAACTTAAAAATCTTTCAACTCCGTTATATATTAAATTAGAGAAAAAAATTATTATATTATAGAAAAATTATAGAGAAAATGTTACAAACATTCCAGTTTTCATAGAACATTTTCAAAACGTTTTGTTACAAGCAATTTTTAAATATCCACCGGTTTTCAAAATATAGAATACATGGAAATATTAATAATATTTCAGTTGTCTCAAAATGTACCTAATTCTTAGAGCCGGGAGGACTATAAATTAATATTTTGGAAATACGGAAATTCCATGTCAAAAAAGATTTGTATATTCACAATTTAACAAATTTGTACTAAACTAAATAAATAAATGTGCGTACACACAAATTTCATTACAAGTTGTAATTTGTTTTCATGATAAAATATATATCCAGTTTCCACACACTAATTTATTTTTAGTGAGAATATTTTTAATCGCCATCATCTATAATATATTTATTTAATCTGTAATTAGATATTAGATCATAGAAAGCAATAAAACGTAAATTTTATGTTAGGTGCAAGTACATTGCTCAAACACTACAGATGTAACAGTCTTAATACATTGACTGTGACAGACGCCTTTGGGCGCTCGCTGTCTTATGAGAATAGTCACACTTGGTAGACCAGCAATAAAGGTGTTAATCGAAACTTCATAATTAGCATAGTACTACACACATTTTCACGTTATTACTTTTTACTAGCAACAATACTTAATGTATCATCTATATAACTCTTTTTTATTAAAATTTAATTTATTTAGTTTTTATTTATAATACTATAATTTTCCACGTGTTTTAATCACCAAGTATATTCTAAAGGAAAATTACGTGTAGAATGTATTTTTATGTCATTATAGGTTACACTTGAAAAGGATTTTATCGATTTAACGAGAGGATTTGGTGTGAAATATATATAGCAAATTAAATAGTAATAAGTACGAGTCAGCATTAGTATTTTTATATATATTTTTATAGTATTTTAAATATATATATTTATTTCCAATTCCGGCAGAGAGAAAACAATCAGCATTCCATCAAGCCTGCCAACTACACACACTGGCTAGATTTCGTTCCAGTTAAATAGTTTTAATTGTTTTGCTGTTTTTGTTATTTCTGTGTCAATAACACGAAATTTACGTCGCTAAATGAGCTTGAGCTGTTTTATGTGTCATTTTATTGTGTGTTTTTAGTACTCTATTAATCCCCCAAATTATAAGAATGGATAGGATAGGATTAGAATTTTCGTTGTATGATTTTTATTTCTTCAAATTTTTCTGTATTTTTGAAACGTAATATACTGGCTTTTATTATGAGTATATAAACAAAAGCACACAAACTGTTAGAAACCTGATTAGAATGTGGAAAATAAATCAAGATCAGATCTAAATAACGTCTTTCATTACATGAACTACTTAGATACTTACAATATGATCTTTATGATTTTCTAATTACTAAGAAAACATTTGAATCTAGACTAAACCATTATGTAAAGCAAATAAAAACATATCAATGTACATGATGGTATTGAATTAGTGGTGGTATGGTAAATTTAATAATAAGGTTTTTTCAAAGAACATATTAATATTTGAACGTGTTTCCTAAATGTAACAGTGCAGCCACCTTACAAATCCATTGCTGACTTCCAACATTTTCAACAATACTTATACATTGATTTCCATTTGCCGTTTTATACTCAATTAAGTCTCTTCCAAACAAGTCAGAATTGAAAATACCCATTACAACCACGATTCAGATACTCTTAAATATTTGTTGAGTGTGGGACAAGTGACCTAGGAAGAGACCTTCCACCAACAGGTCAAATCACAATTACCTTTGGCGAAGAAATATAGCATTAAAATGAATCGAAAAATACCTGGAACAAGAACAAAGCATGTATTTCTGAAAGAGAGCCAAACTACATCACTCGTGCTCGTTAGATCTTTACTAATGAGTGGTAAGTGTTTTCAGATGAAAATGAGATTAAGTTATGTATCTTTAAATAAGGCGAGTGATGTAGTTTGGCTCTCTTTCAGAATTGCATAGCGTTACATTTTGTTATATAATCTAAAATATTAAATTATAAACTTATTAAACCTACACACTCTAATAAATGCACTGGTATTACAGTCATTTCTAAACTTCAGAGACTATTTATTATCAATTAAACATTTTTAACGAATAGTTGTTATTGATCTACACATCTAAAAACAACCACATTATTAACATTAACTATTTTTTAACTATACTAAGTTCCTTGTTAATTTTAATGATAGTGGAAATGAAATATAGAATTAAAATATAGCTTTTTATCTGCCATTTTAATATTATCAACAATATTTAATATTTTAGTATTATTTAAGTTATCCTACAACATAATTCTTTAGTAACAACATTTTGATATCTACCAACATTACATTTGAAGTTATTGGTCATAATACAATGATCGCCTTATTTAAAGATACATAACTTAATCTCATTTTCATCTGAAAACACTTACCACTCATTAGTAAAGATCTAACGAGCACGAGTGCCAGAAGATGGTGAATATAGCACCAGGGGTGCTCTTTAAGGACATTATGATTTCAATTAATCTTTATTTGACAAAAGATATTTGTGGATTTCTTGAAACGAATATAATTTGAAACTATATTTGACACAATAGAACCATTAAATTTATTTTAGGTTAATTGGTTATTCATTTTTGTGCATACAACAGATAAGAATGAGAACTTCTTCACTACATTTGCAAATAGGAAATCTTCCTCAAGAAATAATAAAAAAGTGAAACTGTATTGTTTTTCCATTTTTTACTTAAGCCTATTTCTTCGTCTTTTAAAACAATCTAAATTATTACATGTTAACATTAAATACTTCAAATAATAAACCTTACAACCTGAACTTGGTTTGAATTATAAAAACTTGAAGACGCATCCCCGTCTTTTACGATACAAATAATCAAAAGGTTCGTCTTAGCTTTCTTCAGCCCGCGCGCGATTCGTTTTGGTTGAATCGTGTTACTTCAGCCGTGTCAGTGGCGATGTAAATGTTCATATCTTTAGCGGTTGAAGACATATTGTAATGTAGGTAGAAACTAACAAAGTTTCCTGTCATAACAATGCCACATACAGTATCAGACTACGTGTAAAGGTAGAGTGGCTTCGGCAATCATTAGATGATGAAATAAAGTAAAAATCATTTTCATTATCAAACATGATTTTAACGCAAAGTTTCCGTTACAAAGGTATGTTTGTAAATCATTGTTTTAAGAGGAAATTTTTAGTTTCTTATTTCAGAAAATCTCCAATGTTATTTTTTTGTGTACAAAATCTAGTAATCGCCGGAAAAATCCGGTCATATCGCAACCCTTCATGTCTAATTAATTATTTTAAATTTTTCTCTAATCTTTTTTAAATCTTTTAAGTGTTATTTAAGAAGTTTGAAGCACTATCACCGACAAAAGAGATAATAAAGGCCGAATTATTGTTACAAATTAACTGGTAAATATTATCATAACTCTAACTGGAGGTGAAAACTTCCAAATTTCTAATGTTTAAAATTAGTGAGTCGCTATAACTAGACATATTAATTAACATAATTATTTACTCAACATTATTAATTAACTTATTCGTCTCATGATTTCAGTGATCTCCAAAACGTGTAAGCTTTATAAATCTATCTATCAGTTCCCATTTCATGAGGTAACTGCAGTTAGTTTCTTAAATTGGATTTTGACTTTCATGCTTTATTTTCTAGTCTGCACTCAGTTATACAGATATCACTTTCCCTTCCTGCTCCAGATATTACTGAACAGTTACAATGCTAATACTACAACCTCTGACACTGCATACCTGTTACTTCACTCGGCATAACGAGACAGTTATCACATAACAGTATTACTTGAGAAATCAGTTGCCAAAGTGTATCCCTGCAGCTTTATATACCTGGCTCATGGGTATTCAACGCAGATCCCATCTACCTCATCATGAATTACCTTGTAGGTATAAAGTTATAACTTACATATTCTTGTCTTTTCCTTTTATATAATTATTGTTTTTCTTATATTTACTTATTTAGATTATGTCGAAGAAAAGTATTTAAAATTTAGTTTATGACATGTATTCTTCAGGCTGGCACATTCTTCAGATAACCTATTGTTGTAGTATATTTACAATACACTTCCTATTAAATGAATAACGAGAGTAGTGTTTATCGTAAATAATAATCTAATAAATTCTGGTCACATTAATACTATACAGAACTAATATAATTTTATACTATAACAGTACCATGTTTCAAATGTTTATGTTCACGAAACAAAAGCTCTCTCTGGTTAAAGAATTACTAATTAACTTCTCAAGAAACATTATTTCTTAAATAGCACCATCTTTTCCAAAGTTTTATTAAGAATTGTCTAAATTAGATTTTAGGTGACAAATTTTTAGTCTAAAGGTAAAATTGCAATCAACGGTATTAAAAAAGTTGTATGTTTATTTATCAAACAAAAGTATTTATAACTGCACATCAATAAGTTTACTAATGATTTAATTTTGTGTTATAGTGGTTAGCAATAACCATGACCACGATGTTAAGGATTAAGTGTTATTTTGTAATAAACAAGAGTTTTTTATACTTGTTTACGGTCACACTAATCGATTTCCAGCAATATCCTCGATTTTGAAATGGGCATTGCAAATTAAGAGCTCTCACACACAACTCTCTGACAAAAGGTAAAAATCTTATTGGATCTTATCTATAGACGTGTGTATTATTTTCAGAAGGTATTTGCTGTCCTTTGGGCAAGTGCATGTGCTGCTCATCTACGACTCCAAGATGATAATGAAGCAATGAGCAACCTCAAAATCAAGAGATCATCCACAGCGGCTTCCCAGCAAGGATGGGCGCCCCAAGGTTACAGCGGTCCTCTCGCCATGCCAGAGGTCCGTCCAGACGGCACTCTCGTGGATACTTCAGAAGTGATCGCAGCTAGAGCTGCTCATCTAGCCGCACTGGAGGCTGCTAGAGCCAATAACCCAGATATGGACAACGGAGAGTATGATCCTCACAAGTACGGCGACCATAAGTACGGGGTTGTCTCTCATGTGGAGGATCTGATGAAGACCGCTCTCTTGTACAAATCCCAAGTAAAGGGCGACTACTCGGGGACGAAGGCAGTGGCTGAAGCTGGCCATGATGTTTGGAAGACAAAAAATGGAGCAGCTCTATCCACCACAGGTGCCGTCTACGGATCTCCTCAGGAGCAAAACAAACCCTACTCTGGACCTCTAGCCATGCTGCAGGTGTTGGATTCTGGCTACTTGGCTGATACACCCGAAGTCAATACTGCAAAGAAAATCCATCTTAAAGCCCTAGCCGAGGCCTTGGCTGCAAAGAATCACAAAGCATGGAAGAAAAAGAACACTCATCACCAATCTTGGAACTGAATTGATATCCATAAATAAGAAAATAAACTTTTTTAAATATAAAACTCTAGATTTTTAATAGTTTTAAACTCTTTTAGATGTGTTTTTAGTTTTTTTTATAGATTGTTCCTGAAAAATTTAAATTTAAATTAACAGGATACAAAATTTTAAATTCTATTAAAACGACTTTCAAATACTTAATTGTTTAGCAAATAGTATATGATTTATTATATATACATTATATTTATGTGATATATTTATAGTATATGATTTATTTACTGTGTATATTAGTATACACAGTAAATATTTTATATTATCAATGTAAATCAAAAGTAAACATGTTTACATATTATTAAGTTTACAACATTTACAAGAGAAAAATAGAATATTTAGAAATAGTGTGTATGTAAATAAATTTAATAACAAATTATTTTGTAGACAAACTCCTTGGAATCATTTGCACCGTTAACCGAAATAGTCATACACATTCCATTGAGCATGGGCTTGTAAAATGAAGACGTGAAAGAAAATGAAATTAGTAAGTTTAATAATAAAACAATACGTAGTCAGGTGTTTCCTCAGGCAGGATATTCCTCTTCTATATTCTGTGCAAATTCAGAGTAGACTCCATCATTGTATTAGTGTACAGATTTATTTAATGTCTGTTCAAGTTAAGTAACAGTTTGTCAGAAAACTATGCCAATACTGATTTATCTGTAATCTGACTTTTAGAGCTCAAACACTAATAATGCATTAATTATTATTTCTGTTAAAACAGCCAGTTATTAGTTACAATCCTAGCGTTGGTTTTAGTGCTATTCCTCTTCAATTAATCTTCTACTGAAACCCAGTAGGATACATATTGAAATCACTGTATAAAATATAACTATTTCAATTAAAACATATTTATAATGTTATTTTTTAAGAGTTTAGCTTATTATTAGTAGGCTAGTAATTTATAAAAGTATTGCGATTTCTATGTTTACACCATCATTCGTTTCATACGCACCATAAGTTATTTTTATTTCGGAATAGACATTACCCGGGACTTCACTCACAATTTACAAAATTCAAGGTTGTAGCATTCTTAAAGAAACCATTTAGGATGTAATATGACGTACCCCTATGAGCTTTGTAAACAAACTTTGGCTACACATCTAACAAACAAACATATTATTTAAGTATCAATGGTTAGGAGACTCGAAAAATGAATACATTTTTATTTGTTTTTATCTTAGGCATTGCATGCATTAATCTGAACTTTGAGTTTAGCTTCAGCTCAACTTCCATTTAGTGCAGCATTGCGACGCGCTCATACACTTTTAACTACTGGAATCTGGAATTATTTTCGCCTTTAGAGATCAAAAAGCGTAGCGACGAAGAAACTCAAAACGAACTGTTTACATCGTTTGACACCTAACTATAAAATATTAAAATATAGTGTAATCTAAATGTGTAAAGAGGTGTTCTCATTATCTCATCAGGTGCACAGTTGAGTGCACTACGATGTTTTTGATACGATCACTAAGCGCAGTGGAGCAACCGAGTTTTCTATACATAACATTATGGTAAGAATGGTTGATTCAGTGTGAATGTTTAGTATAGCTCCATTTCACCTTCCTTTCAGTGCACCGTCTGGAATATTACGCTGTCAAAGACTTAACAGGTGTGAAATCCAATTGATGCGAACCAGAAACTTTTTTTACAGAACCTGAAGAAATTTTTCTCCGCGCGCTAAAGCTAAAATAAGAACAGTTTTCTTTAATTTTAAACCTCTTAACCATGAACACTGAAATAATATATGCTTTCTATTTCCGATTCAAAGCTGTCATAGAACTATATCGTATTTCATTATAAGTTCTTTCACTAATATTAATATGCACATTGTACCCTTCCAAACGATCAAGTATTACTGGGATCGTTGGAGCTATTCGACCTAATATTATGGAATTTTGTGGTGAAATTTGCATATTTTGATGGACAACATAAATATTGTTTTACTTTCCAAGTTCATGGGTCCAAAATATGTTTTATACATAAAGCCTATTAATCTGAAATGGATCAGGAGATTGAAATATCTTCCAGTGACCACCGCTTATCTCAGAGGCGTTTTATAACATTTAAAACAGATTAGTCTAAGACGTTCCTGTATTCAATAGGAATGGTGTACAAAGACGCGAGTAGTTGCTAGTCTACTTATAGTTTAAGTGCAAATAGTTTCGTTTTTCTTCTTCCCAATGAACAAAATATATATGAATATTACATACGAATGTTACTGCGGTCAAAAGTGTCTGTTTCGACAGTTTAAATTCACTTCCAGTCTAATTTATGATATTTACGGTGGCAAAGTTGAATTTACATTGTTGCTCTAAGAAAGATAATGTATTGCTTTTTTTATTGGTTTAAATGTATGTTAGCTTTATCAAAAACTATGATAAAGCTAGAAAGTGGCTTCGTCTTAAATAGAGAATTTATAATAAATTTTAAATCTTAGATTCAAAACATAACTTAGAAGCCATAATCGGTTTACATTTTACACAGAGATTAGATAGACTACAAAAACTCATCTCCTTTATAAAATTTGTAGCAAGAGAACAAATATTAAGTATTATCTTTAGTGTGTATGTATTAGTATACTTGATAATATATCCACATATATCAAGCACACATATAATAATTAATTTCAATCAACTGGAAACTACACACAAAGTAATCAATGTAACAGGTCGAAGTCAAGACTCCAGGCAGCCGCAGTTCCTAGAACTGTTACAGCTCACAGTTAACTTATAATTCGCAGCTTGACTTTGTGGCTGTCCGTTTGTTATAAACTTACCAAAGAGCTGATAGCACAACTTGATCCACAATGGTCAGCCACTTAAAAAAGTTTGCTGAATAGGGGTTTTACCAAGATTGTAAAATATTTTTAATTTTTGCTTTAAAAAGTATACAGTTGACAGAATTTTATATTGACATTTTACAACCCTATGCACCAAGAAGCTCTTAATAACTTACCTTGGAGATCGATCATTTTCAGCATGATCCTCCTTCTAGTTTAGATTCCCCTTGCCAATACTAATTACTTTTGACGATAAAGAACATTTGTTTGTATTTGGTTGGACCATGCCAACTCCTCCTTCTAGAACTCTTTAGCCCATTATGGTGTTTTTTCTTATAACTGAAAGACACAGTCATTAAATCTATAAATATAAATAATGAGTCAGAAATCTTCAGAGGTTTATTTACTATTACTAATTACTAAATTATTTTACTATTCTTTCGAAACGCTTAAACAACTCTAAAACTATATAGCTATCCACACAGATAAAAGGGGATGTTCTAATTTATAAAAATAAAACACTTGTTCATAATGTTAATTTTAACCTGTAGAATAGAATATTAAACATGTAGGTATTTCCATAACACAACTTTAATTACTTGTCAAACCTAATAAGTTTCCTAATATCACGCTGGACTTTTTATTTAAAAATAACCTGACTAAATATTGTTTCAGATTGTGACATCGAAATCATTATGTTAAAAAGTATTATTTACTACTTAATCAAAATAATACTGTCTTTTACTTAAATTTTAAGTGACCATATTCTTGTACCACGCGGTAAAATGTATATCGGCTTCTGACAGATCGTGACTACAATCTATATAAGAAAGTCTACTATAGTATTACATACTGATATTTAGTACTATATTTACCCAACTCTAAAGAGCCTCAGCTCCGAAACGACGCGTTTTGGAAAATAATGTTTGAATAAGTACTTACCTGTAAAATACACACTGGAAATCTATTGTATGGGAAATCTATTCAGGGAAATAGGTCAGTCCTGATTATAGAAATTAATCACCAACAAGGTCTCAATTACACACACTATTTATTCACAAAGCTAACATAGTACATTTGAAAATATATGAAGTTTAACAATAATTTAGTTTTTAAAAATCAAAAAGACTATTTTAAATAATGTGATATTTATCAGTAAAAACCTATCTCTGTTGTATCAAAGAAAGGCAAAGGAAGACAATGGATAGATCTTTGAGAGGTATTGGAGGGGAGAAACGCAGTAAATGGACTGGCAAATGTGTCTGATCGCGTCTCAGCTGATCCCTCCATCAGCTGGCAAATGTGACGTCACCGTCTCATCACATCACTGTTTATCCATTCTATTCTTGAAGCATTACACTTTTTATTACTATACAAAGATAAAATGTAAATTGACTTTGAAGTTTTTTTAAGCATGAGTTACTAACATTTCAACAAACAGGCTATACAAATTTGTATTAAAAAGTATCTCTATAAAATGTTTGGAGTACATCTCTCTTAAAAGTATTACTCGTAAAATTAACATTACAATTAGGTATGTAATTCAAAACCTCTTTTTGGTCTTTTTTAACTGTACTTGTAAATAAAACTTACATTGTAAATAGCTTTATTTTCACTTAAACTTAAATACTACACACAGCACGTACATGTAATGACAATGTTGAAAAATTTCGTTGAATTGTCATTTTTTCAGCATTTTAAATATGCCTTAATGGTAACTCTATGTTAGGAACATTATAGTTGTGAAAAGCTACTTTTATTCATTTAACATTGGTATAAAATTCTATAATTTAATCATATCCCTCCATCCTAACAATACAATCATGTCATGTGTAGTGGTTGCAATGATATATACATGTATATATCATATATATAGTTGTTAGTACAAAAATTCAAAATTTTTAGAAATATTCTTTTACAATGTTATTTACAATTTATTCGTTTAAATATTACTTGAAATTAAATGTGTCTGTTTTACTTACAATTTTAATGAATGCAAGTATAAGCTTCAATCGATGATTTAATAATAGGTAGTAGGAAAGTTAATCATGAGTATAAGTTCTGCCTTTTACAAATCTCTAACTTCATTTAATTTCAAACTAGATTAAACTTAGGTATAACAGTAGTTTTACCAATTTCGGTCAACAAACACCCCACTAAGTCAGTTAACTGCTTTCACACAATGCTGTGAAGGGATAGCTGTATTGTTTTACTAGAATGAAGATGTAGCCAGGCAGACAATGCAGTAGATATTTCCCACTTAACCGACCTATGTACTATTATGCTACACAACTTGTTTTTGCCACGCCAACAGAGCGCTGTTAACTGCGTAACGTCGTTAGTTCACTTGTTTATGGAGTCTTTTCCAAGTCTACTATTGGCTGTGTGTTGTGGTATTTAATCATAACGTAAGTATTTTTGAAGTGAAAACTTCTTTAGGCGCGTTGAGCGTTTTGGTAGAGGGTAAAATCCATGGTTCGCGTCGCCGACATGCTAATGATAATACTCTATGTAAAACAGCTGATCCCTATCAAAAGACAAACTGGTTGTTGTTCCAGGCTTGTGCAAGCCTACCTTTAACGTGGTTGTGTTTACTTGGATTGACGGAATTCAATGAAACAAGTACCGTTGGAATTGTAATGTAATTTTTCATTTAATTGGTGTCTAGTAAGTTTTTTATAACTGTACTGGTTTTTTCTAATTTGACTTTAAAATTTTAACCGTAGACTTAAAATTTTATTGCAATTATATACTTTATCCGTAGCAATAACTGTATTATTTACAACGGTTTTAACTCACTTGTATTCTATGTTTAACTAACTATTAATATTGAGCAATTACAACAAGTATAATGATTGCATTGAACTTTTTTGCATTAAAATAATATTCTTTAATACCTACAGTACATTTTTACAATGGAGCGGCGAGTTCCTCCACATCACTGGCGTCACTATCCTCTTCACTATCGCTGGTCTCAGAATCACCGATGTTTATTATAAAACTTTCACTAATACATCGACTATTTCTGACTGTATTATGTGCGCGTTGGACGCTTTTTGGATAAGGATAATTTTGTGAGTCACGTCAACAATACGTTATAGTAGCAGTACATCTGTATAATTTTTGCATATAGTTTTAATTACTCTCAACTTAATAGTTCCGTTTTCACTTCTATCGGCAGTCCCACGACTGCTACTGTTTTTGTTTACTGAATTTCTTCATTTTTCAATTCAATTACATTTCAAATAAGGCAAGTGACCTTGTGTAGACCATAGGTGACAATTGGAGAAAGAATGGTGAAATGATTATTGGAAGAGCTTAGGACCGCAAACTTTATTAAAACATGGCAATTACACAGTGGCCTACTAAACTATTCACGTTGTACTGTGTTGACAGTTTTCCTTAATATGTTTGATAATTTCTTTCAGAAATGGGATGAGGTTAAAGAGAATATATGGTTTTGCATTCTGTCAAAATATTAACAATTTATTCTCAAAGTTGGTGTTCCAGACACAAATATTAGTTACCAATTCGTAGCATATTTTAATAATGATGTAAATCTCAAGTCCTTTAAGTATTATACCTTTGCCTAAACTTCAGATGTACAAGATAATCAACATTTCTCAATTTAAATAGCATTTTTATTTCGTATAGAACTTAGTAGATATATCTTACTCAAAGAATCACTATAAAGTAGGATGGAAAGACATTTTGCCAGTTAAAACGATTTTCTTTGAGGGTGAAACGATCTACGAACTCATACAACCATTATGCTTTTTTTGAATACCCAAATGAAATAAAGTCTCTTGAAAATTTTGCGTAGCTTTACTTCAAAAACGTTAGTACAAATATTAACAATGTTAAGCAATATTGCCATGAGTTAAAATAAATTACAGACAGTAATACGCTATATTTGGCAAGTACTGATGACACTAGTTATTATTTTGGTTTTTTTAATACTGCTAATCTAAATTAAAATAAATAATGAACGTGGAAAAATTTATTTACGTGTTTTGTTATAAAAGTAAGAATTTTTAAGCGAATTAATGGGTCGATAAACCATTCTAGAGAAGTCTGGAATATCTATGCCTAATTAATACTCGAACGCTAAAAAAACTATTCTAAAACACATTTGTAATTTTGGTTTTCATAAAAATGAAAGTAATTAAATTAATATTTAATGTAATGTCATGAATTCTAAGATCAAATACTAATGTTTAATCTTGGTTGACTTCTTCACTAAAATTGTAAACTTATGTTGAGGGCCAATTAAAATAATAAAACACGGAGTTTTAAAACAGCAGCAGAGGTATTGGGCTGTTCGAATACCATCGGTAGAGAAAAGTATTTACTTGGAAAAAATAAAAAATAAATAATATTCATTCAATATTATTTTATTTGCCGTAAACCTAAACCAATGCATTAAAAATAAAAACATACACATAATGAACGTTTATTCAGTCACACAACAGCAGTAACTTACTATGCTCTGTGTTGGATCTTATGTTTCACATCTCTTGTTGGTATGTTTAATTATCATCATTCTGATTCGATACCTTTGTCTTCCCTTCAAAAACATACACATAATGAACGTTTATTCAGTCACACAACAGCAGTCACTTACTATGCTCTGTGTTGGATCTTATGTTTCACATCTCTTGTTGGTATGTTTAGTTATCATCATTCTGATTCGATACCTTTGTCTTCCCTTCAAAAACATACACATAATGAACGTTTATTCAGTCACACAACAGCAGTCACTTACTATGCTCTGTGTTGGATCTTATGTTTCACATCTCTTGTTGGTATGTTTAGTTATCATCATTCTGATTCGATACCTTTGTCTTCCCTTCAAATACATACACATAATGAACGTTTATTCAGTCACACAACAGCAGTCACTTACTAGGCTCTGTGTTGGATCTTATGTTTCCCATCTCTTGTTGATTTTTTTTCTGATTCGATACCTTTGTCTTCCCTTCAAACACATTAGTAACTGTGATCATGTCATGTGTGAAGCAAATGAATTGCTGTAATCAACTGACGTGTCACTGACACCTGAGTCAGTTGCTGAGCTTTAATTTCACGTAATTACCATCATTTTGACTCTATGCCTTTGTCGTTCTGTCAATAATTACACAACCTTAATCCCACACCATTCTTATTGGAAGTTTACCTTAATTACTGTGTACCGAAACTTAAAATAATAAATGCTTTAGCTAATCGACTTTAGCTCATCATAATTTTAATATAAGGTCCCTGTATTCTTGAAGGATGCTGTTCTATTCTGCAAAAGTAGAAATCATTCCGAATGATGAATGACACTTATTATATTAAAAGTTATTTCCAGTAATCATTAAACCCAGTTTGATGTTATAGCTTGGAATCATAACAACATTATAAATGCGAAAGTAGCTTTGTTGTATGCATTAAACCCAGTTTGATATTATAGCTTGGAATCATAACAACATTATAAATGCGAAAGTAGCTTTGTTGTATGCGTTGCTTTCTAGCGTAAAATGACTGTGCTGAAATTTTACATGGACATTCTTACGATCCCTAAAATGAATATAAGCCTATTCTTATTTCGAAAGACCTTCCGTGCTACGCCCGACTGGTCTTTAAAGTAGCCAAATATCCCATCTTGGTCTTCAAAGTTGTGAAATATTGACAGAAAGAGCCTGTTAAATGTCATCAATAGTTCTTATTAACAGCACAAACACTTGTGTACATTTTGTTTGCACTTCATATGTCAAGTGATCTAATCTTGATCATTTATTTTCGTTTTTGGTGTTAATTATTGTGATTCATTACTTTAACTTTTAACTTCACAGTCAAACTGTTAATGAGAGATAAACTGTGAGTTTATTTGGGTCTTTATGGATTTTGTCTTATTTTCAGTTGGACGCTTAATGAGAGGTTAGGTTATAGTGGTCAAACGATTTAGAGATTTTTAAAGAATTACTTCAATTTCTGAACTCAATTAAGAAATTTATTTAAAACAAAGTAACTATCTGCATATTGGTAACTTAAATGTAATCTGGATAAGGTGCTTCAACCTAGGAACCCTGATGGACCCTTAGCGAGAAGATAACCCAGATCCTTACAAGACTCCTACGTCAAGAAACAAATAGTACATTGAGGCGGCATGGGATTTCCCGAAGCCTACTAGCCTAGATAGTGCAGTCATTGAAGCGAAAAATACGGTCTTACCTCCAAATTTTTTTACTGTGAACCGATTTGCATGAAATTTTGGAATTAGGCTCATCTTACCCTTAACTTCAAAAGTGAAAATGATCTGAACTCCGCCTATTATTTTTAAGGGGTGTAAACAACCCCTTAATGGAAAAATCGACATTGAGCCATTTTATCGCTAGAAAACATGTTTAATAGTAAGTGGTGAAATTTTAAAGTGTTTTCTAACACAATTACCTCACATTAAAATCATTTTCAACCCCTTGAACATCTTACAACCCTTGCAAACAACCCCTAAATTGAAAAAATCACAAAAAATACTTTGGTATGATATAAAAAGATGTAAGTATAGAGTTAGTAATATTTTATATTTTCTATAATAATTATCAAATTTTTAACCCTCTTTCAACCCTTGAAAACTACCCCTTGATAAAAAAATAGTTAAAATTTTTTTTAATAAAATGAAAAGTATTTAAATATTATTCCACACTCTCGAAAATGATTATCATATTCTTAAGCTTTTCTACCCTTAAAACTACCCCTAAATTAAAACAGTAAATATATATGATGACATATTACTTAAAAATAATTTAATTTAGAGTAAAAATTGCCATTTATTGGATAAAATATTTACAAATTATACAAAATTCACTCAAATGTGTTATATATACAATAAGAAAGTTGGTATGTATTCATGCCTACGTTTCCAAAGTATATGAGCCATATTATGTATATATATATATACACATTACAATAGTTTTGGGTCTCTATTATACTGCGTACTTTCACATTGCTCCAAATATTCACAATCCGAAATTTTCAGTTACTAAGTAGAAAAAAATATGATAAGTTTTTTGACCATTTCTCCTTCAATTTTCATGCTATCACAATTTATAAAAAACCATTGTAAAGGTAATTAAGAGAGCTACAACATCCTTTATTGCAATATATAGTAAAAAACCTTTTTCTCAAACGGTGAAGGGTTAAAGGGCTTAAGAGAGGCTGTGATTGCGCTGCCACGCGCTCTTTAAACAATCATATTTCCGTCAATTTTTGTTTTACAGAAAAATAAAAAAATCCAAATTGTTTGTCAGAAATATATACCTACACTTTTATTCGTATATGTCGTCATTTTTGAGATATTATGAAAAAGGTGGTTTTTTAAAAATTTGAAATTTTTTCTAATTGTGACTTTTTTGAAAAATATGTGTCCTGAAGCAGCCAAACTGATGCAATCTATTAAACTCTTCATAATAAAGTTGATTCTAGGCGAAATACGATTAATTTTAATTTTGGTGGAAATGGCACTTATGAAACCCATTGATTTAACAGAAAAAACATTAGATGCTCCTCTTATTTGCAATAGAGCTCACTTATTTTACGTGCAAAAGACTTTTAATAGTGCTCATTTTAAAGCTTATTTCAAGCACTATAAAACTTCTTTTTATTAGAATGCCTAAAATGCATCTGCTCGCCGCTAGATGGCATTAACCACATCGATTAAATTTCAGACAAAATAAAAAACGGCTTTGATTTTTAATATCTAGCTTAATATTGCACTTAGAATACTTTATAAAAAACAAAATTGTTCATTGTTTTACCTGCTACAATTGTGTTCTTTATAAAATTTTCGAGAAAACGTATATTTTTGGAGATATTTGCAAAAAACCGATGAAAAACGTGAAACAATTGCGAATTTTCCATTGTCAATAACTTAAAAAGTATTGGATTTTTTGAAAAACGGTATAGATGATTTTTTGCTTAAAATTAAGCCTTCTATCGATATCCGAGGTTATTTTGAAAAAAATAAATTCACTCCCGAGAAGGGGTGGCAACCACCCCCAGGGTGGTTGCGGAGTTCAAATCATTTTCACTTTTGAAGTTAAGGGTAAGATGAACCTAATTCCAAAATTTTATGCAATTCGGTTCACAGTAAAAAAATTCGGACCAACAATGCTTCAATGACTGCACTAAGAGCTAACAATTAGAGAAGAAAAATATAGCACAAACATATGTTTAATTAATTTAAATACTATTTTCAATTTGTTTACAGCTATTGTTTGTAAATTCTCTAAGGAGTAACAAAAACCCATTACTTTTCATGTCGTTTTATATTTCAGCGATTAGGGAAAGTACTCATCTACCTTAAAAAATGTCCTAATACATAAAATTGTCAGAATATGACACCGAAGACTCCCTTTGAAGCAGTCAGTAAGAAGTATGCTTGATGAAAGTTCGCTGAATTGTGCTTTTAATTTTAAACTAATGTAGCAATTCCAGCTCTAATAATATCCTAAAATATTAAAAATATTTTACAGTGAATAAAAAATCAAACACTAAATAGTGTAATTTTTAATGTCAATTGACTGTAAATTTTGATCAAATATTTAGTATTAGATTTAAGTTACTGTCTAATATTTACTAATGTATATTGATATATATATATATATATATATATATTATATATAGTATAATACTATATTATATATATATATATATATATATATATATATATATATAGTTCCATAGTATATATATATATATATACTATGGAACAAAAAATATACTACTGTACCCGTTAGTAAACTACAATGGCCATAAAGAGACACGTTTTAACATATTTTCTTTATATAGGAGAGAAGGCAAACTCAACATTACCTTCAAAAATATAATTCTCTCGAACCAGAAGTGCTCATACAGGTGTAAAACCTACGAAATTGGTTGCGAAGCCGGGGATAACTACTGGTATATAAATCTTATCCACTTAAAATTTTCCTATCAATAACATTCCTCAAAAAATAGACAATTATTAACAAAGTAAGCAGGCATGACTGTTCTAACTATTCCCTTACATTAATATTTTCTTTTACTAACTGATTCGTCTCCACAATATCTCAAGATGTTTTAAGGATCGTTGGCGTATTATATATTTAATATTCATTTACCGATGATACATTTTATAGAATAAATGACCTCAGTCTAGTTGTCTGTTGACTCTATGCTAAAATACTTTGTTATTGCCATCTCAAATCTTAAACAAACAGCAAACCCTTCCCTGCTTCCTCCAGTCAAACGTTTCGTTATAATACGCATTTCTGTAATACATATTCACGATGATCCTGTACTGGATTGTCTCCACACTTATGTTCGTCAGTAAGGAGCAAACAATAGGGCCCTTATAATCTATTATTAGCTGTTCATGTTTTACTCGTAAAATTCCCCAAACTAAATGGAATGGAATGAAATTTAAAGTTTTCCTTTTAATTTAAGACGACAATTTGATATGTTATTATGGCTTTATACATATTTTATTTTTATAGTGCATTTAAGCTCTGACTGCTCCAAATTTTACTCGCACATCGTTCTGAAAATATCTAGTTTCTAAAATAATGAAAAAACCTTTATTGAAACCTAAACTTGATAATCAGAGATATACTTTTTTCAACGCCTTCCAAGTTACAGTGAGAATTTAGATAAACATATTTCGATGTTTTACGTATATACCCAAAGGTAATAGGTAATAATTCATTCATTACAATCAATTTTAATGAAAATTAATTAATTTCTTGTCAAAAATAAATATCTTTCTAACAATTCTTCTACTTTTAAGCCATATAATTATAATGATATATTTGGAAAAAACCAACTTTAGTTCAACCATTATTAGTGAAATTTATATATGATTTAAATAAAAAAAGTCCATTTTCTTATTTATTATAATACTGTAATAATTAATGGGTTACTAAACATTTCTTTTATTTCATAGATTTTGTGTCGCGAAAATTGAATGTTGTTACATTGATTTTTATTAAAATTGACATGTATATTTTGAACGATCTGATATACAATATTGATATTCTGTAAATTTTACGTTATAATATTATAAATAATCATGTTAAATTGGAAATATATAATTTAAAAAGTTTCAGAGTTGTGATTTAAATAATTTATGCACACAACAAATAGAGGGACAGCCGTAAAACCAAGCAAGATAGTCTTTAAAATAAATCATTGACGTTTCTCTTATGAATTTACTTGAGCAAATCTTCTCTTGAAGTTTTAATGAGTAATTTCAGAGTACCTTCAAAGAAACATTATTTTTGTTTTTAGTCAAATAAATCTTGTTCATATTCAGCTTATATTTTAGCATAACAAATTACTTCACAGTTCGCCAGTCTTTTTTAGCTAATATCTTACTTTTGTACTTATTAGTATAACTAAGCTCTTGATATTTAAAGCACTTATATTCCTTTGGTAATTTCAGTATTTACATTTTCTTTACACAAACTAAACACAATTTTCTCTATTTCTGTAGTAATGTATTACTGCAACATTGGCATTTTTTACACAGAAAACAGGAGATAATATCTGATTGGAAAGGGTCCAGGAGATATGGCGGATATTAATCTCATTAATATAATGCTCTGACAACTTAGAGCTTTCGTCTTGCTTCTGATCGCTCATTTTGTATAGTCATTAATATTCACCTTTTACGAGAGATTGTAGTTCACTTGTAGTCACTTGTAATGCAGTTTCTATTTATTTCCACGGTGTTCAAATACAGTGAACTTAGTTTGATGTAACCTACTACACAAAATATAAAAGGAAATGTTACATTAGACTAATTGACTGGAATATCTAACGCTGTTCCCTTAAACGTATTTTTATATCTAGAATTTTGTATTTTGAAGTTTTATTGGTTGATGGTTTAGAAGAGTCTCATCCATCAGTTGGTGGCGATATCGATTTGTCTTTGTGTGTATCCGTCTACATTATGCATACACGATAACTTTCAAGAGTTCATTTGGTGTTTAATTGAGTTGAACTTTGGTGAGGAACCATCTCTAAAACTCTCTATCGAAATTGAAAATAGTAAACATCCCGGTCCATTAACACGATCAATCCCGGTGACGTCACGGTGGCGTCGATTATAACTGAGTTTTTAAGCCACCAAATGTTTCACTATTTCTTAATAAATCGTAATTATTGCTATATTAAATGTTTATTTCGATGTCTAAGAACACTGTCGACCTTGGTTTCCGGAAATCAGTCTTCAACGTAGTAACTACTGTTCTATGTTTAAAACTTGGGTTTCAGCTGATTTCTAGTCAGCTATTGTGATTCCCGCCAATTTCTCACATGTTTCTATTGCTATCAGCTGACTTGGATTCCCTCTATTTTCTCACCACTATTATTTGGGAGTTTAGTGAGTTTCAGATTACGAAATGTGTTCTGTGTTATGTGTTTCACATGTAATTCATTTTACATTTCCTGAAAACATGGATCCTTCACCGTCACAACGGTGTGTAAAGTCAACAAAGAAGACCATTTCTGATAATACTCTAAACAGTTTATTAAATCGTAGCCTAAGCTCTCAGAGTGAGTGACTTCAACATTGACTTTCCCGACGAGCACTTTCGTACGTCGACACCGGTGCCGGACGACGATGTTGGGTTTGATATTTCAAGGTCACCATCACTACAAACTAGGTCTGCTACGTCTGTGAGTACTGTAGCCTCTATTTCCGGTTTACAAAGTGTAACCCCCAATCACAACTCAATAATAGAGAACAGTCTGCTGCTTCACAGCCACATGATTTGCCAAGACCACAAAATATTGCACGTAGGCCTACTAGGCGCGTGGTTGCCCCTGATGTTCACTGGACAAATTACAGTTTCTCAATGAAGAACTTTGATTATATTTCTAAACAAGCCCTAAAAATACAAATGCCACAAAATGCTGAACCTTTCGACTTTTTAAAACTGTTTGTAAATGACGAGTTTCTTGACTTGCTTACAACTGAAATAAATGCTCAAGCTCTCGGTATATAATAGCAACTACCAATAAAAGACCTCACTCTTCAATAAACCTTAAGAGTAAAGCAACCCACGAGGAAGTAAAAATATTTTTGGGTCTATTGTTACATATGGGTGCTGTTCAGTGCCCCAGAATGAGATACTAATGGAAAACTCATAGGCTTTACGATATTCCATGTTTCAAGCAGTAATGAGCCGAAACCGATGGCGTCATAGTACTTTTTATATAAAAAGTAACATTTCATTTAGAAAAATAAACTTATCAACCAATGTCATTACTATATAAAAGGCTGTATGTTTAATATAAGCAGTGTCAACGCAAATATTTAGGCAGTGTGACCTATGTCTACAACGTTAGAACTGATGACGCCACGGTGGCGTCAGAGTAATTTTAATCTAAAAAAACAGTTCTTTCCATAAAAGTGCTTATATTCCGTAATTACAAAGCTAAATGAAGGCATTAAGCTAAAAACTAGGTTTGGGATTTCGGGTACTATACCCCAAAATAGGGCTGGGGTTAAACGTGTTAAGAGTCGCTTCGCATTTATCCCACGCTAACCCGAAATTTGACGTGCGTCTACCTTGTATGTAAATGCAAAACAATTAGAAAAGCTGTATTTGCAGAGCAAGTTTCCTTACATTGGGGTATGAATACATATACTACAATATGAATAATTAAAAATACGTATTTAAAGTCAATAAAATATTAATTTTTTATAACCATTACAATAACATCATTTCTTCTTTCATGTTTTGGGTTATCAAAAATGCCTGAGAGATCTTTAGCAATCTTCAAGAACCGGGAAAAATATATTAACTGTTTGAAAGTCATCGCAAACATCCAAATCAAATGTTTTTGTAACAGATATGTAGTTTTCTGAAAATAAATTAGGTCTGTGATTTCAATGTAACTCGATTTAAAACAACTTCCACAAGTCGTGTTTTGCATAACAAAGGTACATCTTTTTAATTTTTTATAGATTCGGAAGACTAGAGGATCAGAAATTTTCCTCTTCAATCATCACTATAAAATAGGGATAAATTTACAATAATATTCTAATATATTGACTTATTAACTAATTTTATTGGAGATGGACGTCCCTATCTTGCCTATGTTAAATTGGTAATATAAATGCCCCATTATCTCAGGAAGTATATAAGGTAGATAGCTAAGATTTTAACCTAGTATTGCAGGCCTAATTATACATACACCCTACCAATTTTATCTAAATCACTCAAAAACTTACTGTAAAAAAAATTTTTCCTACAAAAAATTCAAATTTTTTTAAAGAAATCATTTTATATTTTAAAAGTTTATTATTATATTTCAATAAAAGTGGTAGGGGTTGTGTATTACGTCATAAAATACATGCTGTAAACATTTCATTACTGTAGCTCTACTAGTTTCTGAGATAATGGGTCATTTATAACAAAAATTGCGTTTTTTGGGAAACTCACGGAAACTGTAAAAATTCAACAAAAAAACAAGCTGATTATGAAAAATGAGTTTAATTTACCTTAAAACATCCCAGGGTTGTAGTCTGTGTCATCCTGGTTTACTTCTTCATCTTGCTTTTTCTTCTTTAACATCCTAGCATGTTTCCTTGCCATTTTCTTGACGGGCTCGTTTGCTTTCTCTGCTTTTAAAACACGCTGGAAATCTAGCTTACTAAGGATGTCAGTGCAGTTTTTCCCAGGATTTATACCCAATTTCTCTAATACCTTAACCCTAGCCTTATTTCCTTCATTGTAAGTCATCATAGCATCATATGTGCCACACTCTAGAGTTTTCAACCCTACAAAATTTGCCTTCGGAATTCTCGTCCATAAAACTGAATTGAAACTCTCGTTGACATTTTGAGTCTTCCCATGAAGACATTTCTTCATAAGTTGAGGGTTAGCTAAATGCTGATAAGTTGGCTTGATAACATCAATCACTGCTGGGTCCAAGGAATTGCTGTGGTCATAGGTTAGGTTAGGTACATCAAGTGATTGCAAATACTTACACCACGATTTATCACAGAGGTTGTGTTGCGGTTTTGCATTTGTAGAAGCTTTATGGAAGAATGTCGCCCACACATCTCTTTTCATGCTATCTAAATTGTTTTTATTCCTTTGTTAATGCTTGTCCATAGTAATTTTGTAAAGATTCAATTGCAGAATCATTCAACCTACCTTTCCTTCCACCCAAAGCTTTACCATCTTCAAGTTTTTTCCCAGATAATCACGTCGCAATTTTCTCAGCCAAGACCCCATCCTCTTTTGGACATGGCCAACGCATTCCAATTTTCCAATTATAAAATCATCACCATAAGGCTTTGATTCTAAGACTTTATGAAACCCCTTCGAATCACCGTCCCCCAAGTAATATTTATATCGGACATTCCTCGAGGCCTCAGATCGGGCGAAAACTTTGAGGGCACCTGCTACTTCCATGCTTCCACTCGCTCCAGTAAAATTCTTACATTTATGGGGAGATTTACTTTTTGTAGCACATGAATGACAGTATTTTGTAAGTACTTCTACATCTATTATCTTACTGGTATCTATACTTGAAACAGAAATAACTCCATTGAGTGACGTATGTCCCCTTTTTTGCCACGTTCCGTCAATCCCTACGCTAAGATCACGACTAGGTAGGCCTACTTCATCTTCATTTTCTGTGCAAAGATTTAGGCTTACAGACTCCTCAGTTGCTGAAATCATTGTTTCAGTGGCTACTTCTTTTAGAGGTTTCAGTAGTACATCATTGTATCTTGAAAATTTTTCTGGTGGGTTAGGTAGATTTAGCAGCCCGAACAACGGTTCACTACTAACACTCCCTTTGCCTATAGCTCTGAGGCCGTATACACATCTAATGTTTATGTCAAAGAATTTATTTGTACTGTCTGGAGTGTAAAAAGGAAACTTAGAGCCACAAAAATTACAAGAGATAACTAAATTGCATGCCAGACCCTTCCTAAGAGAAATATTTTCTTCCACGTAAAGTGTTTCTGAATTTTTACAATTTTTGCAGACACAACATTGCATTATAGCAGAAGACAAAAGGTTTATACTTACTATAACATTACTATCACCCTCACTATCATCTAAAACAGTCTCTGCAAGTTTCCGTTTAGATACTGAAATAGGATTGCTAACTAGGCCTACTTCACTGTCTAATTTAGAGCAATTAGCATCTGCAGAAACTCTGTCACTGTCACTAGTACTAGGTCTAGGATTATCACTTGTGCTACACAATCTAAGCCTACAACACGGTTTGATTTTGAAAACTGGTTGCCACGGAAACTTCGTTTTCTCCACAGTTTCTTACTTTTGGTCATCTTGAATTAGCTATAACTTACTAACTTTCAAAAATAACCAAAACAAACAAACAATGTAAATGAATCACCAAAACAAAGTTTATTTGGTCTGCTAATAACAACTACAGAAAAAAGTCACAGACCTACAAAATATAAATGCTGTTACAACAGAATTGTGTACTATAACCAGTGAATCAACTTTGGTTTGCAAGGACCAAGATCCGATCAAATTGTCTTGTAGTGAGTTATTTTATGCACGATTTTGGATTCAAAATAAATACATACATACACAATTAGCATACCAAATTGTTCAGAAAACTCCAAATAATAATATGCAATAAAAAAATTATATTTTTTTTTTTTTTTTTTGACGTCCATCTCCCCTTGTTAGTTGTCCAGTTTGTAAGTTGTCTTTTTCAAAGTTACCTATTAGCCAATTGATAAGTTAACTGTTAACTAGCCACACTCTTAAAAGCGAATCACTTCTCATTAGTTTAAAAAAAGACCATTTAAATGTTTCTCTCAAGCTGCTGCGTTACAAGTTGAGTTAAACTGTTATTCAATCTGTATCTGTACCGTTGTTAATAGAATTAACTTTACATTGTTACTGACTGATAAGTTCTCAACAACTGCATTACTTCTCCATGTACTTTTATATAATTACTTTCAATTCAATGGAGTTTGGCATGTAATTAACTACAGCAAGAAACTTTTGTCAATATCAAAGTGATCTTAAACAGTTTCTCCTTTTTAATGTTGTAAATAAACTCAGAATTACACTTTTTGTGAAATATATCAGCTATATTAAGATTAATTTACTATTTTATAGTTATTATATATTATAGTTTATAAATGTTATACAGGTATAATGCATAACGTTTACGTCATTTATTAACTTTTAAAAATGTCCTAATATTACAAGGTAGGAGTATGCCACACCACGTGTCGGGTAGGAAGCTTAGCCGAGGTTGCTTGCCAAATTTCATATTACAGCTCATTTAATTCTCGACATGTCCTGCGGGCGGATATGCAAATGGAACATCATACGAAGAAATTTTAACATTCCCCGGCAGACAGTAGAGAAATTATGTCATCTACTGAGGTTTTAAGTAATAAAGTTCATTCAAAATCTCAACTCTACATATATCTCTCGAGATATCATGAAACATTTCATATTTTTGTTCATTAGTTAGATTTCATAGCAGTATTCAAATAACAATTGTTCCGACAGCTTAGGTGGGATACTTCAACGCAAGAGAGCACTAGTATCAAATCCTATCCATAGTTTTTTTAACATCGCTCATTTTTACAAATTCTCTTTTCTGCTATTTTCTCAAAATCATGTGTACCCGTATACCGATGTTAAAATATTCTCTAACGCTCAGCCAAGTTCTATAGAGTGACATGCACCATCATCAAACTCAGTGTTGTCTATAAATAAATGAAGCTTCGTGGAAACTGTCTATAAGTCTATAAGACAGAGAAACGAACAAACAAAAATGAAATTTCTCCAGTCCCTCAAGTGATAGGGTTCGCTAATGTTCAGCCAATTATTGTATAAACTTATGCTGACATGTTTTGTGTATTTATCTGCTGAACAATAAATTAATTTCAATCTGAATACTGTAAATTCTATGCATTCCCGTGTAAAGGGGTTAATACAGGGACGTTATAGATTAACCCTTTTTAACGCCAATCCAAACCAGATGAGACGTTATTTTTATTAGGAGATGTTCCCATATCTGGACCCACTTCACATTGTTAAATCTCTATGCTTTAAACTCCAGTGGGGTGTTTACATTGTTGTTGTTGTTTTCTAACGTACACCGATTTCGGTTTCAAGCGAAGTGTAATAACAATGTCGAATTGCAGATTTCCAGATTCACTATACTTGTTTTTAGGATGCAAGCGGGTAACATGTTTATATAAAAGGTCCATGTTTATATAACTTGTTTAACAGTACGCCAACATTGGTGAGCACCTACAGTGTTTCAAAATGTATTCCCCTCCTGTAGTTGTACTTCAAAAGATATATCGCACTAGATGACCGATTTGAATATCACACAAGATTAAAAACATAAATCTTATCTGACTCCATCCTTATAAATTTCATGAACACGCATAAAGCAAATATACTCGTGTAGTTTCAAATTCATATTATATCGATTTATTTCTATCTTGTCACTCGTGAGTAGGTAACTGCTTTTAGTGATCTTCACAAAACATAATAATCGTAAATACTAAACAGATGCCATTATGAATCGAAATTGAAAATAAGCTTATGCTTTATTCGTCTCCCCCCCCCATGCAGTCACTAATTTCTAGGTCGAAAATTATGGTATTTTTTAACATGATATACCACACGTTTGAGTTCATAATAAATAGTTCAAATCTTAAACATAAACTATAGGCTACATACACCATTGAGAACAGTGTTCCCACGACATTCTAAACATATGAAATATCTCAATGGTTGTTCATAAGTTTTTTTAACATAAACAAATATAGATATACTTCATTTATAATTTCTCCAGTATAGAACAAACTGTATGGCATGTAAAGTTGTCAGTAAAGGTTGTTTGTATATTCACAGTTGTTCAAGAAGCTAGAGCTTGACTGAGCAGAGAGATGTAATAATACCCCGCTGACAAGAGCGACAATAAGCTTTAATTAAATATCCGTCACCAAAGCTCTATTACTCTAATGATAATGTCAACCCCTATTTGCTTTATTAAAACATAGTCTATACACATTGAGATATACCAAAATAAGTTTATATTTGTAAATGTGCTTTCGAATTGTGAAAGAATTTCGATATTTTGGTCCGAATTATAGACATAAAAACTTGTAAGACGCACAATAATATTATTATAGTAAGTACATTTTTATGTGATACTCCTACTTTGATATAAGTATTCACTGTGACAAGTGTCTTTGCTCTTAAGGGTTTCACATGACATAGCGGTTAGACTTATTAAAGGTGTGTCATTACATGCATAACAGGAATATACCAGTTAAAAATAATTAAAAGTAGTATTGTGCATCCGTTAAACCTAAGTTATTTGGCAATATTCTGCTTAGAACATTTGCACGCACTCTCTTTAAAGTTTCAATACAACGAAAATGCTGATTCCAGATATATCGAACAGAACTGTATGGTTATCATGATTATATTTACTATAAACTTTAATTGTATAAATGTAGTGATTCTCTAAGTAATTAAATATAAAAATTTTAAAATGTTAGCGTGTTTAAATCTTAATTTTTACCCATTATACAAAATTGTTTTAACTAAATTTTTTTGTTTACTTTTTGTACTTCCTAAACAGCTATGTAAATTTAATTAATCTTCAAATAAACGTTGAATATTCGGATTTATATAAATCTCGATATCTTTGCTATCTTGAATCGCACTTTAATCTTTACTCAAGATCAAGCAATATCCACGAAAACACCTTAAAGCTTCTGACTAAAACAATAAATATCAGTCGTGTATCAGTCGTGTAAAATTGCCTTCAGGGAGCTTGGATTTCTAACCTTACCCAGCCTCTATATTCTCGACGTCACCCTCTACTGCCGATTCAAATGTGAACTGGTTCGAAGCAGGGACGTCCATCTGTACGAGACCAGAGGCAGGAACAACTTCAGAAATGAACAGCATAGAACGGCTATGTTCGAACACTTGCTGTCTCAAATGGGTGTCAAGTTAATCAATAAGCTCCCTGGAGATATCAAACGAATTAATGAACCCAAACAATTCAAATCTCGATTAAGACACTTTTTGTTGTCAAAGGCATTTTACTCCGTTGATGAGTTTACGATGAGCCGCTAGGATGAAAATTAGCATTTTATTATTATTATTTTATTTATCCTTTTCTGATATCCAAAACATGCAAAATACAATATATTGTTCACTAATTAGTATGTGGAATTGACTGTGCCTATGATAAGATAGGTTTTTAGTTTATAGATCTTTTTAAATCAATATGTAGAAATGACGCTTGCAATGCAATTTTGTTAATTGTTTTACTGCAATAAAAAATTATTATTATTATTAGTATTATCACACAACAAAAATGTTGTCCTCACAACATAGAGTACACTGACTACGTAGGTTAAAAAATTGCTAGTTATTTCAAGTAACGAAGACGTTGAAGTTTTGTACAATAATGGTATGTATTTGATTTAAATGTTTCTGTCATGGAAATCGTTTATACATTTTTCACGGCCAGATGGAAATACACTTAATTTTTCCTCTCCAAAAGTAAGACTTCACCTCGGCCGTTTGGTCTGGTCTGCGTGGTACTCGTATATAATACGTCTGGTATCCTTATCAGATATGCATTAACTACGACACCTGTAAATAGGCAAAGCTTGAGTCTAGTAGGAAGTCAATAGAATTAAAACATATGGAACAGAAGAACAAAAATATACATAGATCAGTTAATAACATGCATTGTCTGCATTTAAACTCAGATTGTATAAATATAGTTATTTATTAATGTTTCTTCATCTAGTTATGTCAAGTAACGAAGATGTTGAAGTTTTGTACAATAATTGTATGTATTTGATTTAAATGTTTTGTAATGTTTTTCTTTTTATCTCTGATCAAGCCTCACTAATGACAAGTGCTCATACCAAGGGAAGATTGCACTATTTAAGAGATTATTTGATGGTTACTTGTCACAAAGAACAGGTTTAATGAATGTTCGCTGACAGGATCTGATGGTCTGAACACAAAGGAACCCTAACTGCCCGAGACTGCAGGAGCTGGACAATTACCTTTGTGACCGCCACAGCTCCCGACAGAGAGGCGACGCTCAGTGTTAGGATTACTCCTTCTCTTGCTTTGCTTCTTTTATATGACGATAAACCAGAATTCCATTTTCCCTCTATATGTCTATGTAAAGTGATCAAAAGTGTCAGCCATGAACTTAATTCACAGACATGGTTATGAAAATCAAACAGACATTGTCGTTAGTATAACTAAGAGGGTTCACTAAAACATATATTTGGTTATAAAGAAGTTACTGGTAGAAAATTTAAACATTTCATACCACTGCTCTGTAGCTGTGGTAAAGAGAGATCGGGTAATTGCCAATCTAGTGTAACAAAGGTCTATGACTGTATGGTTGGCTTTGATCACTAATAGGCGACCCTTGTGGTTACCGCCAAATTGTTCGCCACCGTTTTGTAACTGTTGTAACCCTTTTGTAGGTCCATCAATTTGTACTGTTTTGGGGCATTTAGTGCCAATAAGTGTTCTGTATTATACTTTTGAAATAATACCCTACTCCATATAAAAACATATATCAAAATAATAAATATATAGCATATAACTCTCAGGATGAAATTTAGATTTCAATGGTAATACAATGTGTTTTTATTGCGTCTGTATAGAACCCAATATTACATTCCTTTTTTGTTATATTTCACAATATCTAGTTGTAATGTACAATAGATATTTCATGTGTATATATCAATCGAAACATTTATTGAACATTATGCTACAAAACATTCAGGCCGATTAAAACCACAGGAACGGGGTTTAGATTAAATAAGAACTTCATAACATACTTTATATTAACATATATCATAATAAAAATCTTTTATACCTTTAGTACTTTATTGTACTACTATATTTCTGTGAAATGTACACACTTTTGAAGTAATAATATGAGTAAATAATAATATAACAATTAAAATGATCAAAACATGAAATCAAATCAGTTTTATTGCAGCGACAATGTACAATATATAGTAGAACTATATTAATTTCTATCTAAAAAATTAGCAGTGTATTGTGGTCAACGTTTTCCAATGCGGCCAATGCTAGCCAATGAACAGGTCTGAGAACACAATCATTATGTGGTTCCAACATTCTACAATCCCCCTCTACAACCATATCGACAAGACTCAAGACTGCATTTGTTTGTTTCAAATGGCCCTTTCTCAATCCACAAATCGTTCATTTGACAGCTGACTGTATTAACATAATGATAAGAAATTGAAATTTTAGTTGTAACAGTTGCTGAAGAATACAAAGTAATTACACTTATTGTTACTTGTGCCATAAATACTCGTAGATTGTGTTCTTAACATACAAATAAACCGGAACTAACTTAGAAAGTGCACTACATTGGCCATAAGTGGTCGCTATTTGACCGAAGCAGACTTTTCTTTCTTGATCGGGGCATTAATGCAAACGCATCTAAGGTGCAGAATATTTATTTTACCTAAAGTAGATTAAAATGACAAGAAATGTATGCTTTCTTATTTCTGTTATTAAAATATATGTTTACTTTACTAGGCTCACAGACCCATATATGTACTTATTTTCTTGATTGGGGTGATAACGCCCATACTGCACCGAAAATACCTTACACTAGAAGTAAATTACAATGACCGGAAGTAGACTCTTTTTAATGAGTCCGATCTATGATCGGTTTGTATGTCTTTTTATCTATAATAATTACGAAAACTAATTACTAAATAAACAAAAACGTGAGGAACCTTTCATCTCTATGCTATCGGAATTGGGGAAATTATTTAGCTAAATATAAACATATTCTGAATTGTTATTAGAACTTTGCACATAAATTAATTGTAACAGAAATACCTTTTTCAAAAGTACGATAATTACTATTCAATATAAGTATAAAAATATTAACTTGTTACAGACGTAATTAGATATTTCGAATGTTGTTGTTAAACCAAGAAAGAATCAAAAGGCACGAAATTAATATCGACCACAATTTGATGTGTAATAGTTGGCAAATCAGCCGGAACAAGATCAGGACATTTTACACTCCATTTACTCCACATCCCCAGCCCTATCACGTTCTCGCTACAAACCAAATGCGATATGAAAATACGTTCAAGTATATCGAATTTTATCACGTCCTGGTCTTTAACGTATAGAATGTAATCCGAATTATATCCATTATTACTTCCTTACTGTGATGAATATTTTACGGATAAGGAGATTCAGTACTACATTCGATGTACTTCTTTCTAAAACTGAACCACAGTTATTAGCAACTGTTCTACGGTTATGATTAATTGTCCCTTTCCAAAGATATTTCTTGCGTTCAAATAATCTTTTCATTCATAATTTTTAGTTACTATTAATTAATAAAAATAATAAAATCAATCAAATAATGAGCGTCTAAAATATTTTAAGTTTATATTATATTTTAAAAACATATCCTTGAAGTTATATATTTTTAAGGTGGTTAATTTTTGCTATTTTGTCCTAGGTGGCAACGAATTGTTTGTCATGAGCGAGTAGATGGGTACATATCCTATAACAGTATGCATAATTTTAACAAAACGTATAGGAAATTTAACATGTTATTCAATTAAATAAATGAACCGAAACCAATAAAACTTAAACTTAGTATCTGGTAGAAAGTGTACATATAATACGTATATATACTTATCCTGTCTTCTAATATCACGTTGAACACAATTTATTAATTTAATTGGATGAAAAATATTTACATCCAAATTATTAAGGAACATAACTTCTTATAATAGTATATGAAGTACATCACATACGAAATAGGCTGTTTTGAAGAATGTTAATCATTTTAAATCATATTTCTTATTTACGTAGAGAATATTAACTTCAAAGTGCATTTTCACTCAAGTTACACAGATATTTAATGTGTGGCAGTACAGCAACTTATTACCTCTCAGCCACATCAGGCTGTAACAGTTTGAGAACTGTCACATTAACAACATTTTTAGGTTTTACACATATTTTAGATTGTTTACGAGCCATATATGCATTAGATAAATAAATTTCAATGTATATTCTTTTTCTTCAAGCATTCTAGGACAAAAGTATTGTACTAATGTTTCAAAACATCTCATTATTTATATGGCATATGGATCGGTGCTGGGCAGTCCACCGATCTCATTCCAAAGGAACGTCAGTCAGGCCTTAACGTACAAAAATATGAATCTGGTTTTTTAGGGCCCCCATCTACCAGCGCCGGTCTAAATTGACTGAGGCAACCCATGGAAGACGGACAATGTCAAAATTTCAAAATCAAAATTCAATACGACTGCTTCATCAAAACGCACAATCTGCCACAAACAAATTGGATGAAATTCAACTCATGTGTGAGGATCTACAGACAGACGTACTTGTAGTTACTGAAAATGGCTTCAACAGCAAAAACATTGACCGTTGTAAAATCCCAAATTTCAAGCTAGCGAACTCATATTGTAGACAACTATCCAAAGGAGGAGGAGTCGCAATTTCCGTGAGACAAAATTCCAACTTTGGCACTTTTTCAGTTAGGGAAACAATTGAAAAAGATTTTGAAGCAGTCGGAATCAAACTTCACACAAACAAGTCAAAATTGATTGTCATCGGAATTTACAGGTCACCCAGCGGAAACGAAGACAATTTTTTTTTCCAAATTCGAAGCCGTGCTGACTGACCTGACCAACCAAAAACAGGATTATGTCCTCATGGGTGATTTCAACATTGACGCGCTGGACAAAAATCACCCGGACAACACGGTTTCTCGATTTGTTAAGGTCTTTTGGCCTTGCGTTGTCAGTCAAAACACCAACGCGAGTGACGGCAACAACACAGACAGCAATTGATAACGTCATCACCAACATTTCAGGTGTCGCGGTATCCGTGGTAAACACAGCCATCTCAGACCACTACGGCCAAGAGGCTGTAATTAGTGGCGAAAAAATACAAAGGGAGCCCAAATCTACTAAAACTATAAGAGACATAAGGCCAGGTAACATTGCTTTCCTCAACGCTTCCCTTTCCAAAGAAAATTGGGATTTCTTAAATCTACCACAGTCAGTAGAGCAGCACTTTAAATTGTTCTCTAAAAATTTTAATTAACATCTAAATTTATGCTGTCCTACTAAAACAATCAAAGTTTGCCCGAAAAAGGTAAACAACAAATGGATCACAAAAGGAATATTGGTTTCGAGAGAAAAACTTAAATTTTTCTCCGAAATTCAAAAAACGACTTCAAACGAAGATTTCAAAATTTTTTTTCGGAATTACAAAAGAATTTACAGAAAAGTGATCCAAGCTGCGGAAGCATATGATGTCTCTAAATCAATCATCTCGTCAAAAAATGTTTCTAAAACCGTTTGGGGCATCATAAACAATAAAAATGAATCACAGACCCAAATCAAAATCAAAATAGGGGATATGCTAGTGGAGGATGCGACTGAGGCTGCGAACGAGTTTAACAGATTTTTCGCGTCTGTTGCTAGTGAGCAAGGTCCTTGTCCATCTCCTCCGCAAGTAAACCCCACGCGAAGACAGAGCCCAGTGTCATCATTGGCTTTGGGTCCTGTAATTGAGGATGAGCTCGAAAGAATTATTCAACAGCTCCCGGCAAAACAATGAGCGCTCCAATGGATTAGTTCATTTTTAGGCCACAGAACACAAATCGTCCAAATCTCAAACAAATTCTCTGAACCAATCCAGCTGAGCTATGGGGTCCCTCAGGGATGAATACTCAGTCCGATTCTTTTCCTCAGCTATGTCAATGACATGGAGTCATCACTAATGCATGGAAGACTTGTGCAGTACGCTGATGACACGACACTTTGTTTCACCAACAAATCAAAAACTATTCTATAACAGCAAATCTTTCTTGACACCAACACTTGTGTCCAACACTTCAACAGCCTCAACCTCAAAGCGAATTCTTCAAAATCAAATTTCTTGACTTTCGCGTTGCGATCAGGAAACTCCAATGACGGGCCAGCCGTTTTATTGGATGACTCTTTCCTGGAGGAAGTCGACTGTTCAAAATTCCTCGGAATATTCCTGGACCGGGGATTGATTTGGAATTATCACATTGATCATGTTTGCTCAAAACTGGCCTCGGGCATCTATGTGTTGAGGTCTTTAGCCAAGTACTGCCCCATTCAGGTAATGAAGACGGCTTATTATGGCTTGATCTACCCCCACCTCACCTACGGTTTGGTGCTGTGGGGAGCCAGCGCAAACTATCAATTTTTCAGAGCATTCAAATTGCAGAAGCAAGCGATTCGCATAATCGCACAGTTAAGGTTCATAGAAACATGCTAGGAAGCTTTTAAAAAATTGCAACTGTTGACTCTCTGCCGTGTCTCTACATTCTAGAGACAATCTTTTTTGTATGTCTAAATGTGCCATGACACGTGGTCGAGACATACATTCGTATGGGACAAGAGGCAGAGATACCTACCGAACTGGAACTCATAGGACGGGGGTTTACGAACACTTGCCTTCGCAGGCAGGAGTTCGTTTTCTCAACAAGTTGCCAAATTCAATAAAAATTGCCCCAACGCCCAAGGCGTTAAAAGCTCGTTTAAAACGCTTTTTAGCGTCTCAAGCATTTTATAGTGCTGACGAGTTTATGGCATTCGACTGGGTGACCGCACAATTGGAACACTGACAGCCGGCGTTGGAAAATGGGAAAATTGGCATGAGTGAATGTGGTGCGACTGAAATTTCTGTATGTCTGACTGGTCTCAATGTGGAGTGATTGTTCCAAATTATAGAAAAATTACTATTGCTATACATTTTTGTAATGTTCTGTCAAAATAAAAATGATTTGATTTGATGGCCTTTTAGAATAACTATAATCATATCATGAATTTGTTTGATGATAATGGCATTATTTGTTACTATTTCTATTTTGTATTATTTAGAAATATATTTATAAGTTATACACCACGTAAAAACAATGTATAATAGGGAACATGTATTTCTGTTTTTTCCTATTGGAATAATATTTCCCCTGTGTCTGAATTTACATTCGTAAAGCTTCTGCATAACTTTCCTAGTCTTGACTGAATTGCAATGATTTTTAAGCAGTTTGCTGGTGAGGTTCCTTTTAGTTCATTTAATAAATTACACCAACGCTCACTGAATTCTGTTGTTATTCTCCCACCCACCACTCGATGAGGCACAAGGGCGATGGGGAATTATCTAATCCACTTATACTTCTCTGACTGGTGACTAACAAGAGGTTCACACCTCGTAATTTTTATGGCTTGGAAGTAGTTTTTTAATGGTTCTTACAATAATCACTCAGAGCTCTCATGGGCGTCTAAAGTTCCGATGTTAGTTTTATGAGAGTATATTTGTTTACTTTAAAACCGCTGATCAATAAAATACTCATGTTCAATTTATTCAACACTTAACCAACTTTACATCAGCGTTAATATTACGTATATAAAAGTTTTAAATACCTAAAATCACAGTAAAAACCTTTTTGATCTTTTAATAACTAAAATATTGAACTGTCCAACACAATCCTCTTTTTATCGTTTTATTAAAAGTATTCCTTTAAGAAACAAGAACGGTAACCTCACAGTCTTTACGCACTCACAAACTTGAGATAACATCTTATAAAGGAGGAAGTAACAGACGTGGCGGATATTAACCTCATGGAGAGTGGAGCTCTGACAGCTTGAAGCTTCCGTTTTCTGATTGCTTACATTGTGTTTATATGGCTTTCACTTTTAGTTACTCTTTCAACGAGGAATATCTTTTGAAGAGTAATCATTTTTGCTTCCTAATTTCATTTTTAGTATATTAATTTAATTTACTGGATGCTTTACTGGTGATACGCCAAATTAAGTTTCACAGCTCATTGATAAAACCAAATCGTAAAAAAGCAAGGACATGTGAAATGAAATTATCGTATGTTAGTATTGACGTACTTAGAATAATTACTATGCACTTGTTGCAATCTATTTGTGATATAATGAGTGTAGTTAATATTAAAACATGCATACGTATAAGTCGAAGCTCTTATGTCTATAAAATATCTTGATAAATTGTTATATCATTCGTAAGCATAATTAAAATAACTATTTTGCACAATGGAGCTTGGTGTTGGAATCCAACTTACATTTATTTCTGGTGATGAAGTGATTTTTAGGTTTTCACCTATTAAAAAGTATGTATAAGGATGTATGCTTCTGATATAAGGGGAAGAGTGTATTATCAATTTCATTTTCTTTGCAGTAAACATGCCACGCATAATGTCAAGGGAGCTAACCAGATTCGATTACCTATGTACAAACATTTTCAGATTTGTACGATGAGGTAGCTTTTATAACAGCGTTTTAATAGCATTTCCATTGCATTAGATGATTTATTTATCATTGGTGCAATCTAAACTTTAAATTAGATAATAACTTAGTCTTTGCAATCTGAATTCACTACTGATCAAGCACTTCACAATAATTGAACATTTTCTCAAATTTAAATGTAAATATATTTTTCTGCCTCAAATGAACTTCAGCTGAAAGTGTTAACAATTGTTAAGTATCAGTTCACTTTGTATTACGTGTCACAAAGCAGTCTTCCGGTTCCAATAGAAAACATTCCAAAAGCAACAACAGTTTATAAATGAAAAATGAATTAAATAAGCAATTTAAATTGGTCCGTAACTCGTAAACCTATACCAGTCTCGAATTCACCTGAAGAAACATACAAACTTTTATTAAAACCGGTCCAGCCGTGTAGGAGGAGTTCAGTCACATACACATGTTAAACGCTATCAGTTAAAGGAAGTGTTCTTGAGTGGAGACTATCAGTACAATATTTACATTAACTTTTAAAATCATCCTCTTTTAAGAAGCCCAACGTTACTCAGTACTTTACACTTTATGATATTACAGATACAATATATCTTTGGTATTAATTCTGGTGTACAACACCAACACTATTTATCACTCCATGTTTATATGACACTGCTTTAATAACTAAAACAACAGAATTCATTAAACATTAATTACGACCAATTCATGTTTGTCTGCAACGAATTAATCAATTGCCTAAACAAAAGAGATTCATACTGACCGCCAATAATTACAACATTTGATATATAGTACATGCACTGTGTTCTTGAGTGGAGACTATCAGTACAATATTTACATTAACTTTTAAAATCATCCTCTTTTAAGAAGCCCAACGTTACTCAGTACTTTACACTTTATGATATTACAGATACAATATATCTTTGGTATTAATTCTGGTGTACAACACCAACACTATTTATCACTCCATGTTTATATGACACTGCTTTAATAACTAAAACAACAGAATTCATTAAACATTAATTACGACCAATTCATGTTTGTCTGCAACGAATTAATCAATTGCCTAAACAAAAGAGATTCATACTGTAATTTAAATGTAAATATATTTTTCTGCCTCAAATGAACTTCAGCTGAAAGTGTTAACAATTGTTAAGTATCAGTTCACTTTGTATTCATAATCCACCTCTGCAATAATCAGGATTATGCTAGACCTATTGTCTCATGTAATATTTGTTGTGTAGTCAAAAATCTGTATTGTTGTAGGCATTTAAGTCTCTTGACCTTGTTACCTATTTGTGAACCGCCAGCCTTTTACAGCACTACATGTATGTTCATAACTTACAACATTAATATTAAGACCTTTATCTATAGATTATTTATCATTGCTACAGTAAATAAATCTGAAAGTACATTATTTCGTTTAAAGAAAGAGCTATCAAATAACAGAACATATAAAATAAGTTGCATTTTCTTGTTTTGATTTATCAATATCTAACCATTTATCAACAAATATTTCTTTTAGTTATTATTCAATGAATGCCAAATCACTTATATCAATAGTACAAGAATTGAACTCAACTTTTCGTTCAGTTACGATATCATTGTTTGCTAAAACTTAAAGCATCAACATAAACCTTAACATTAACAATTTGTCCTTAACTTGAAACTTTATTTTTACTGTCTTATGGTTTTTTTTAAGTATTGCCAATAATTTTCTCCATTCATAGTATTGTAGAGGCCGTTGAGTCATACACAATACTCATAAGCAAGTAAATATTGCGTCATATAATACCCGATAGACACACTCTTTAAGTACATTATAATGAAAGAACATTTAACTAGTACGTTTTGATAAAAACCCAAATATTATCTAGCCAAACGTAAGTTTTCTCAAAATCATTATCAGTATGCTAAAAAGAATAGTATATAAAATTGGACTGAAGTAGGATTAATATAGAATTAACCACGATTAAACTTAAATGTAGGAGTTTTATGGAGGACATACATTGATCATGAGCTCAATAATACGTATCTCTTTCCCATGTAGGCTAATGTAGATGTTACCATCTCGACATCATGTGCAGCGTATATTTCAGCATGCAATCAACTTTAGTAGCCTGGGGTCGTTCGTAAGGTTTCATAATGGTCCATTCATACCATGATCTTGTAATGTAAAAATGAATTTGAGGAATATTATTTGTAAGTTAAAAAGTTAAATCAGTTGTTTGGTAGTACCCAAATTTCTTGAGCAATTCAGTAAAAATATTTTTTACCAAGTAAAATCTTGCACAATATGAAAACAAATCCGTACCTAACTCCAATTAAAAGTTGTAAATACAATGTTAAAAGGTATTAGAATGTCTACCATGTTTAGAAAGAAGCTATTTATTCATTGTGAATGGTTGATTACTGAGCTCGTTTTTCACTTCCTCGAATTGTAGTTTCGGAGCGAATAGTTTGTTAAATCATCTACATCCCATTTTGAGAGAGGTTATGAAAGGCTTGGAACACGTAGAAAATATAAGAAGTAAAGTTGTAGCTATTATTCTTGAATGACTTAATAAGGTTACTTCATAGACTAACAAATCTTCTCCGTTTGTCAAACTCTGGAATATTAAGTTAAACATGCAAGATAATTAAACATCACGTTGGATTTCACCAGTGGCACACATATAGAAATATAAAACTTATATTTCAGATCATATTATACCTGAAATTCAACAAAGAAAGTGAAACACAAACAAAACACGATAGTACAACACAGACCTCTATGACGTACTTTAGGTAAGTTTAAAAGGTTTATAATTTATTTATTGCACACTACTTTTAGTAATATATTTATGTATGCATCATTTTGATTCTAATACAATTCTTAACTGATCTTTTCAAAATACGGCACAGACAATCGTTTTAAGATAGAAAATAGGAGACTAATTTTCATTAATATACCATGGTACTTATCTCAAATTTTCGTTAGTCAAGTTATTTTTAATACCATAAAACCATATATTATAATCCTAATAACATCGAGGGGGTACCCAAAAGTAACCGGAATTGTATTGCTGGCAGCCGGCAGCGTGTAGTACACATTCCTGCCGCTAGGCGTGTGTCGCGCAACCCATTGCGAGCTCAGTGACCCCAGTTCCGTTGTCCTAGTGCATTCTGTTCGTTCGTAGTGACTGTTTTCGCTAACCCTGTTTTGTTCTTGTTTCGTTTTTTGTCATGGCAAGTTTAAGTGAACAACGTGCAGCTGTGAAATTTTGTTTTTAATTTAATTTTTAGTTTTTTGGTTATTATTTCACACACCATAGTAGAATTCTCCTTCCTGCCTCGGTTATTATATATATATATATATATATATATATATATATATATATATATATACACTCCTATACTCGGTTTAGGAAGTTGACTTTAGTGAAAAAGCTTCTATCTTATAAACATCTTCCGATCTGTTACTCTTGGTTCGATCAGGTTCGAGTCCCGGCGGAGCAAGTACTTTTTTGATTCAATGTTTATTAAAAAATATACATATATAATCGTTAAGTTGTTACCAAGATAAATTATATTCTATACCTTATGTATAATTCGTTATGTATTTTATATTATATAACTAGTATATACCCGAGGCTTCGCAAGCTATTTCTATGCAACATTCTATGTAGTAGACTAATCTAGAGGAAATCCAATGTCAAAGTTCATAGTTTTCGTAGTTAAAACACTTGTGATGTAATACGATAGGTTCCTAGGATATTTTGTTACGAAATTAGTTATATTATGGAATAAAGTATCCATTTTCAGTGTTAATGATTAAGACAACCACAGGTAAAGCAAAATTGCGAGTTAATATTTCAGGTTTTGCACTTCAAATTAATTATATTTCTAACGCCAAACTGGAGTTTACTATATATATATTTATAATACCCCGAGAAATCATAAACGTATATAGATATAATTTTGTAATCAGGTTAGATTCTAAACAGTACAGTTTTGTACATCGTATGGATATAAATATTGATATTGAAAATGAAAAACAAAAATCAACAACAATAATACTAACACTTCTTAATATTTACAATTATGGCAGTTGTCATCCAAATGTAAAAATGATACGTGATACAGTACGGATCTTGCTTCCCAATCCATGTTTTCTATATCATACTATTTCCTTAGTACAGTCTAAGAATTATATCAGTATTTACATAGCTAATCAGTACCGTATACCTCATCAATAAGAAATGGATGCGATGTCCATCGATCATTTTTTGTCATAAAAATTGCATTTAGTTTCATGTGTATTGCTTTGTGATTCCCCTTGCTATATAATCACGGGCTCAATGAGTTCGATTGTCTCTTCCTCAAATATGGTTATGGAACGAGTAGTTTGACGAATCGTGCTAATATCTAGTTCCTTCGTTTTTGTTCCTTCAGCTACTGTACATATGCCGTTCCACAATGTCTAAGGAAACCTAATGTAACCTTACTTGTACACATTAACAATTTTGTTGAAATGTAACAAATTAAAATAGTGGACAAATAAATTAAAGATATGATCCTGATGTAATAAAACAATGTTTCAATAGAACAGTTCATTACATTTAACGGAATATTTAAATTAATATTTAGCAACTTTAAAGACCAGTGGGGCATAACCCGGAGGAATTTTTGAAATAAGAATAGATCTATATTCATCTCAGGAAACCCTAAGAATTTCCATGTAAAATTCTGTAAAGTTAAATATTTTATGCGTAAAAGCAAAACAAATAAACAAATGCACTTTCGCATGTACGAGGGGGTACCCAAAAAAAACCGGAATTATTTTTTTAAAAATTATATATTATCAAATTTTTTCCGATACGACCTTATCTCCTTCAAAGTAATCTCCATTACAACTAACACACTTGTCCCAACGGTATTTCCATTGATCAAAACATTTTTTGTAGTCATCTTTAGAAATGGCTGCAAGCTCGAGCTTCGTTTTTTTCTTAACCTCTTCAACGCTGTCAAATCGTTGACCTTTCAAGCCTCTTTTCATGTGTGGAAATAAAAAAAAGGCGCATGGAGCGAGGTCAGGCGAGTAAGGTGCGTGGGGCATCGGAAACATGCTGTTTTTGGCTAAAAACTGCCTAACTGAGATGGCTGTGTGTGCCGGTGCGTTGTCGTGTTGGAAGAACCAGTCTCCAGTTTGCCACAAATCGGGTCTTTTCTGGGGAACACTGATGCGCAATCTTCTTAAAATCTCCAAATAAAATGTTTGGTTGACAGTCTGACCTGGAGGAACAAACTCAGAATGAACAATGCCTTTAGCATTAAAAAAGCAAATCAACATGGTTTTGATGTTTGATTTGACTTGCCGACATTTTTTTGGACGAGGTGAAGATGGCGACTTCCATTGGCTTGACTGTTGCTTCGTTTCTGGGTCATAACCATAGCACCATGACTCATCACCAGTAATTACCTTTTCCAGAAAATCGGGATCATTTTCGAGATGTTCTTTCAGAAGGCGGCAAGTTTCAACTCGATGTGCCTTTTGATGGTCAGTCAGAAGTCGAGGAACAAATTTGGCAGCAACCCTTTTCAGTCCTAAATCTCCTGTTAAAATTCGCTGAACCGAGCTCCAAGGTAACCCACTACTTTCTGATAGTTCCTCAATTGTCTGTCGACGGTCGGTGAGCACAAGTTCGCGAATTTTCTCAACATTTTCGTCCGTTCGAGAGGTTGATTGACGTCCAGAACGAGATTTGTCTCCAATCGACATGTCGCCATTTTTAAATCGAGCGAACCACTCGTAGACCTGAGTTTTCCCCATAGCATCATCTTTGTAAGCTGTATTCAACATTAAAATAGTTTCTGCAGCATTTTTACCAAGTAAAAATAAAAAATAAATAATTGATGAAAACAAAAAAATATTCTTTACGCGCTAATCCTAAAATAAGATTATCCTAAAGATAATCCTAAAAACGTTTTTTACGTTTGTATCTCTTAACAATTAATTATGAAACAGTATGTACCTTAAACATGTACATTTCAAATACAGGTTAAATAACATCGTAAGTACTTTGACTAAGATTTATACGGATATAGTATTCTGGCCTAGAATAGTTCAAGTGTTACTGAAATTTTTGGAGGTATTCTTTCAAATGTTATAGAATGATTCATCGGTATTCATAATAACTTTTTCACTCTTCGGTTTTTGGGCTCCAATACATCGTTCTTTAAACTTTAAACACATTTAATTAAAAAAAGGATATACCTATGACGTACCAATTGGAAATCGCGTGCAAAGGCGTGGGTAACTTTTACTCTATCTATAGATTTCCATCCAGATATCAACGACTTACTGTGTCATACACGGAATATACTTATAATATACTTGAAAAAAGTTCTAGTTATTGTTTAATTTTACCAAAACTAAACATAAATATAATTTATCAACATTAACGCAATGTAAGCCATCCATCAATATCATTTATTTATCTTTTTTTTCATAAATCTGTTGAAATTGCAAATCTTGCTTGATTCCATAATGCTGGATTAGCCGCCGCGTCGAGGTAATTAAAACTGTAAAAGTCCGTGCAGTCTGTCTATCTGTCTAGCGCTCATCTCGTCTCGGAGTAAAATCGTATTCAATGAAACTGTTGGAGCACTTGATTCCGACGTCTATTCATTAAATTTCTCGACCATACTGTGGAAAGCTATCATTCAAGAGGCAAACGAGTAGAATAATGAATACATCCATCTTACTCTCACATGAAGTTTCGGTTAGTTTTTAAAACAAAACTTTTATTTTTCCACGACAATTTTGTTATCTTCAACTCACATGTACTCGTATGTGTTCACAACGGTAACGTAATTTGAAAGTTTTGCTTGAAATAAAACTATATTTAAAAGTTATTCAATGTAAAAAGAAAAACAATTGTGTGTTGCTACTATGGTTACTCACAGTAAATGTAAAACCAAAAGTTGGCTATGACGACATATGACATGACTACAGTCTGGCCTTTACTAAAAAGAAGTACTGACACTTAAAGAGAATCCCAACTTAGATGCTATTTTATGCCTAATTGTAAACACAAACGTTTCTAGGTTTATAACAGACCTTTCAGGTTCCATACAAGGGCAAATAAATGATTGAGGCATAAATGTTCATTTTAAGGACGTTGTGCAGCGTAATAATGAAACTTATAACAAAACAATTGCTTTATGTAAATCATTAAATTACTTTTTGGCAATTGCCCGTCAGGTTAATTTGCAACCTCTCATTTGTTCAGGATCGGGTGCCAAGTGAAAAACTAAACTTAAGTTATTTATTAGTCATGATTATTTTTCATGAATTAAAATTGTTAAAATTTTAATGTGAATAAACCATACAGATATATATGTCCATCACTCAACTTTAACGTTCTTTAAAGCTAACATAATCTGTATCGAACAAAATCTAAATTATAATCCTTGTGTTATATTCAGAACATTAAACAGAGTTACATATTCAAAAACCACTACATATAAACCGGTCATTCATAATTCTCATTTATCTTTAATAACGTAAGTTTATTTTTTACATGCATGTCTCATTGAAATATTAGTTAAATGTTTTGAATGACGTCTACACAATGGGCGAATACAAGAGTACTCATATTGCTTGCTATTCGAATTGAAGTGCATACTGAGGCTGAAATCGATTGTCAGAACCCAGCCAACCAATTAGACCACTCCTGTATGCACCATTAATACTTCACATGTATAACCCCGGCTTACAATACGTAAGCTCGCCGGCCGCTACTTACATCGTAATATAATCCGATAACTGTACACCGGTGCTATTGCCATATCGTGTACCATTAATACTTCACATGTATAACCCCGGCTTACAATACGTAAGCTCGCCAGGCCGCTACTTACATCGTAATATAATCCGATAACTGTACACCGGTGCTATTGCCATATCGTGTACCATTAATACTTCACATGTATAACCCCGGCTTACAATACGTAAGCTCCCCGGCCGCTACTTACATCGTAATATAATCCGATAACTGTACACCGGTGCTATTGCCATATCGTGTACCATTAATACTTCACATGTATAACCCCGGCTTACAATACGTAAGCTCGCCCGGCCGCTACTTACATCGTAATATAATCCGATAACTGTACACCGGTGCTATTGCCATATCGTGTACCATTAATACTTCACATGTATAACCCCGGCTTACAATACGTAAGCTCGCCAGGCCGCTACTTACATCGTAATATAATCCGATAACTGTAGACCACTACCATTGCCATATCGTGTACAGTTCGGATTTTAACTTATTTCAGCGCTTAAGCAAAACACTTATTTATTAAATAAAACCGAGTGTTTACTTATTCCATTTACGAGTTTGTTAAAGTATTTCGTCTGGTGAATACGAAAAAATATTCTATTACCGTAAGGAAACCTACACACTAAAATTTTGAGAGATAATGTAATTTCTGGAGTGAAGACGAAATTAAGTAGTGTGAGCTGGCAAAATTAGTTTGGCTGATTTTTGAAAGTTATAAAGAAATGTATTGTCCAGATTAATATAGTTTTAAACATTTTCTAGATTAAACTTATTTAGGTGGGTATTTAATTTGAAAAAGCACTCTTTAACTGGGTTTCTGTTACAGCAATACGATTTTATTGTTTAGAAAATCTGGGAACCTTAAAAAAAGGAACCTGTCATCGCTAAATGGAATTTCTATATTCTATGGTCGTTATATTTTAGTATCTTGCCTACAGTATCTTTGACTTCATCAAAATTTTGGCTTTTGCTAAGATGCGGGCTTCCAAATTACATTCTTCTTCCACCGAAAGAACTTAGGACGCTACATTCTACTCTGGATAGCCTGCAGTTTAGAAATAAGTGTTGGAATTCCATTCAGTGTTGATGCTTGGTTAGCTGAAATTCGTCCTTCCTTTACTTCTTGCATGACCTATGGAGATTCTAAGGATTCTAATATATATTTAAATCTTATATATAAAAGTTTTATTATTCTCATTTTCAGGAACAATATTCTTTTTAACAGCATATATGAGTCTGAAAATGAAACCGAAATTAAATATTAAATTAAACTATTTAAACGGCATAGTTTGATTGTTACCTATGCTAATTCCAACTCTAGCCCCTGGTCATTTATTGGAAATAGATCGATGACATGTTATGTATTTATGTATATATATATATATATATATATATATATATATATATATATATATATCAAATTTAATTTCGTTAAGTCATAAATGCCTTTGTGTAATTTTTTAAAGTTATATTTAAATTTAAATGTATAGTTTCTCTAATTCATAAATAGACAAAAACATGTCACTTCCTAAATCTATAACTTATTTACATAACGTATGAAGTACCCATTTTTATCTTAACAGTTTTTACCTCAGGTTGATTAAAAAATTGCCCAAAACTACTACTGTAAACGTCTGTAACTTTACGAGCAGTTTTCCTCATTTTGTGTGCAAGTTATATTACAGAGCTATGCATCTAACATAGAATAAAACATATGCTTTCCCTCCAGAGTGCACTGAGAGTTAGTTATGATGTAGACAATGACCAGGAGACATTTTAAGTTTGGATGTGATTAGTTAGGTCGCGCTGTTCTCTTATTACGATTTTTAATGCAAAATTAACTTTTGAGATAGTCATTCACTGCTCTCGCCTTTGGTACTAAACCCCGATTATAAGTACTAAATATATTTCTAACAACAACAAAAAATACCAATATATTTTATTAAACTTTTACGATTTTTCTATTGATTTACTCAACATAAATGTATTATTAAGTATAAAAATGATTCAAATAAACATTTTATTAGAAGTATTAAGAGAAATTTAACGGATTTTGTTTTTTATCTTCGCTTTTTTAGCTTGGAAACATTTAGAGCCAGTATAGAGGACGGAGCAATCAGGTCAAATAGAAAATCATTTCGTATATGTTTTAACCGTTGATTTCACTGTTGATAGGTTTAATAAACTGTCACACTCCATGAGCACAACATGTCACATCGGGATGAGCACTGCACACGAGAGGCTTGTTCGGTCGTTGTACCAAAAACAATCCTCGTTATGGCGTAACATACTCTGTGCCAGCTGGTAACTATGGATTGTTGTTATCGTTACGTAAAACACAGTTTTTCATGCACTGTAGGAGTTCATACTGATTTGTCAAAAATCATTGTAATTATAAAAATAATAGCACTGGCTTCTTACAATGAATCTTACTATATAAAGAATATTATACAATTTTGATTACACCTTTAATTGATAATTGTATGAAATTTAAAGTCTTTATAAGTAAACATTGTTTAGATCATTGTTAGTAGACCAACAGCATTAACAAAAAGTGTGTGGGTAAAATGTAAAATATTGTCTTTTAATCGATTGAAACAACCAAATCCTGCTAAGAGATGTTATGTAACCAAATTTTAATCATTTATATAGGACTTGTGGATTTGTTTCAATACATCTATTTTTGTTCCAGTTTTCAATAAATTATTAATTTGGATAAAATAGAAATTACTTAGTGAAAAAGTGTTTAAATCCACTTTGTTTCTTTATATGGCTTCTTATGTAATTCTCTGTATCTTTACAGATAAAATTATAAACCCAAACACTTTTTTAATTAGAGAGCTGTAATTTGGAAAAAATCTTATTTTATTCTAACCCTATAAACGGAAGAAAATTTAATAACTAAAATACATACATCACACATAACGTAGCCATGGAGGGAAGGATTGATTCCATGTTCCATGATTGATACATAACATATATCGTTTTACAAACTAAAAATTAAACAGCAAATATTTTCAACATTTTCTTGTATTTTGTACTATTAGAACCTTTGTAATTGTAAATATTAAAATATTTTAAGGACGTTTTTACAATCTCAAAATTATAGAATAAAAAATGATATTACTGGTTCGTTTTAGATATAATAAGAAACTTAATTAAAGTGAACAAACTAATGCCTAACTGTTATAATTATTTATTATTTGTTTTTTTTTTTTATTTATGAATATACATCCAACAGATATTGTTTTAAATATACTCAATGTCAACTACCAACGTCAGTCAAGCTGAAGTACTGGATTCCCCAATAACAGTCGACATAACTCAAACTCAAGTGCAATTTAATTACCCCTGAATTGAGCTCAACTGCTGAAGTGTTCATTTATCATTTCTCAAGTGCCTGACAATGTAAACTTCATTATCTCTACTAGATCTGTCCATATGAACTAATATAACTAAATCTGTCCTGCTTTCATTACCAATCGATATCGATTGTATCGATATCATACGAGTATCGGCCGATATCATAACCCAATTGTAATGTGAAGTAAACTGGCCAGCAACAAGAATTAACAATGAGATACGAATCACTACGTACAATCCAAGATTTTTTAATCTTTTATCTTGCAACGTTATTTGTCAATATTCACGAGGGCCACGTGAATACTGTCTCGTAAAGCTAAATCCGAATTTTTCCTGGGATCAGTTCTATGACGTCATTATGATGGCCTGGTATATAAAACTCATCCAGTCTCTTAACGCTGTATAAAGTCATTTTTTTCACCACTATTATGTGTCGTCCTACATTAAAATATCAATCATAAATTTTAAATATAAATCGGTATAGATAAACATTTGATTAAATCCTATCCAAATTATATCAATCCTGATGTCAACCACTAACTCCAAATAACATAGTTTTGTTGATTTTGCGATTTGACGATCGATTGATAAAGGTCCGTCTTTTTTATCAAACTATTGCACAATTCGTCTGTAATTAGAAGGAAATATAGTATAAATCAAGCTACATTAAACTTAATTTTTTTAATAAAATTCGGATTTAGTAGTTTAATAAATACGTGTATATAATTATTTAGTGTGTATGAATGGTAAAGTTAAATCTATATCAATTGAAAGATAAAAGTTGAATGAAGAACATGCGTTATTTTGACTTTTCAGACTACATTGGTTTATACGTATGAACCTTTTATATAAACTGATCACTCTGCTAAAGTGTTGTTGCCTTTATTGTATTCCATCTTGAATAGAATAATATAATCTTGTTATATTCAATTAAAAGTTTATCAGATATAATAGAACGCATATAATGCATGCCATATCTATAGACGAGATTTCAGTCAATTGTACAAATCCGGTCATTGTATTTTGTACGGATTATCAACTAATGCTATTAACTGTAACAGTTTACAAATAGTGTGGAGAAATACTATCTAGATTCTCTAAAAAAGTCTGTCTATAAAAATTGTCCTCATGGTAGCACTTCCGAATAAGACTTAAATGACATTGACAATGATGATCCTCAGAACTAAAAACTATCCCCATTTGAAATGCGGTAGTCGTTCAACGTTTTAAAAAATCTAAAACTTCATAAAGTAAAACGTATTTTGGAATGCACGTAACATTTCCTAAACGTTATGTCGTAAACACTTTTTTATTTCAAATGGTTTTCGAGATCCAATTACACACACATATATATATATATATATATATATATATATATATATATATATATCACATAAGAAATTTTCATACAAAAACTGACTAAATAAATACAGGAATAAATTCAAACTTTGCACTAACTTAAATCTTATAAATACCTCAGTTAAGTTCACTGGCCAGCTTGATACAATATTCCGTTCCAATATAGCAGTCATTCTAACTTTTTTCATTAAAAATTTCGTTATTTATATACCTAGAGAAAAATTAATTTTTAGCAAATTTAGCTAGAATTCTGTACCTATAAAATAAACAACATTAATATTTCAGTTGACATTACATCAGATTCTACATACTTCTTACTGAGCTGAACGAACTATTTATTTATTTCTCTTTAGATATAACTGAAAAAGCTAACTAAATTCAACATTAAAATGGGACTTGTATATGCTAAAAGGAGTGTAACACATATAAAATGTACACATGTATTCATTATTTCCTCCCCTTCATTCTATCTTTCTATTTTTTTCATACAATCTCTCATTCATTAATTCAACATCACAACTTCTCATTTTTTCACACTATCACAAAATGTCTTCAATCGCTCTCTAATAAACACAATTTATTGACCTCTTATTCCTCACTATCTTAATCTCTTATTTTATTTCTTTTTTCATTAGGTAACTCAATCTCTCTTTTTTCTTGTATTTATTATAGTAAAAGACGTAGATTCTTGTTTAAGATGGTAACATTTTATAAGAAATTGAGTTGACTGTTGGTTGTGCTACTGAGCTGCTTTGTCTTGCTAACTTTAAAGACTATTGACATTTGTAATGCACCCAATTGTTTTGGAAAGTGATTTAGATTTAGGTTTCTTAAGCAAAATGTAAAATTAGTTTTGAGTATTTTGATAGAATAGAAATTAATAAGAATGGAATTTTAGAGAATAATAATGAATAAAAAATTAAACGGTATTTGCTCAAGCCTGTCTTAAAATGAGTAACTCTGTTGATACCATTGCATGATAATTATCTATCAAAATAGTAATGTAAGTTTAGTGGGTATGGTCTGCCTTATTACAAATACAAAATGTATTTGGTCTTCATGCTTTAGGCAATTATATAACTCTGCCACAATCTTTACTTAAATAAATCCTCCAGGACCCTTATTTCAACTGTATTCAACTTTGTTTGAAGGGTTACTGGAAAAAATCATTCGTAAACCTTAAAATATATTCTGTTTACTAATTCTGATTTATCGTTACCAAACACTACCTATAAGACCAATGTAACCGGAGTATTTTGTGGACTAACACAAAATGATACTCTCAATGGGCTATATTGGCAAAAATGTGATCATTTACAATACCCATGTACAAGTAGTAGTGTCATCCTGAATTGTATATTTCTAAATCAACTTGCTCGATGTGTGAACAGACAGAAATTCAATTCGTTATCATCTACTGGTGGGGGAGGCTTTGCTGTATAATCAAGCCGTTGCCAATAAATACGAGAATTCAGGACTTGTTATTATATTTCCTTAACGGGTAGATATTCTTTCAATGTTAGTAGCTTGATTGCACAGGTCTAAAAATGTAAAGCAATATCCTTGTTTCACTCTGAAAAATTATTATTCACTGTTAACATATACTACTACATAATACAATCAGTAATATATACTCGTATCAAGTATATATATATATATATATATATATATATATATATATATATATATAAAATCATAGTTACTCTTACGATTGAGATCAATTGAAAGCTGTAGAATAATTTTACAAAAGTGTGGACAAATAAAAGCCAGAATAGTACCAAATAGCTGCGATCAATTTTCCTGTAACCGCAAGGGCTGACTGTTAGTCCGCAAAGCCATCAGAGCAATCATCAGCCTTTGTTACACTAGATTGGCAATTACATAGGCTTACTCGCACTCTCTATAACACTTTCATTTATTACACAAAACAGCTTCGAAAAATTGCATTGTTGTTGCATGTAGCTAAATTGTTGTTATTTATGCAGATTTTTATAATAATGTATAAATATGAACATAGGTATGTGTGTGACTGTACACCGAAAATAGAGTTGAAGTTGCAGAAAACATGTTTGTAATCACTTCATTTATTCTCTCATAATAATCCTCCTTCAACACCGTGATGATATTTTTTTTTCTCTACGACGGCGTGATCACATGGTATGGGGTTGTCCTCATCATCCATATTGTCTGATAATATAAGACTGATCCTTCACTTCGCCAGGACCCATTATCGAAGGAACTTTTGTTCGTGTATATTTTTATATCAATGCTTAGATTTTTCGTTTTCTTGATATTGATCTCAGGCAGAGACTATCTGATGTTCGTTACTTAAAAAGATCTTTCCCATTACGTTCTGGGAAAAAATGGAACTCAAGTTTTTATTTTGTATTACATATTTTAGAATTACTACAAGATCTTGTGCTAATATTTCTGATGTGAGTTGTTCTAAAATAGAGCAAAATAATTAAACCTTGACTATTGACTTTATAACACGTTAACTCGTATTTTGCAAAACGTATGGCACTAAGTTTAGAGTATCAAAATCTATCCTCTTCCGCATATATAAGTACATGAACGTGATCGTACAATTTATTTAAGTGTAGCAATGAACCTTGCGTTTTAAGTGCAGTTTTTGTATTAGATTGTATTACAGCTGAGGAAGAGGGTAGATTTCAATCCTCGAAACGTAAAGTTATATTTTTAACGATAGCAAAAATTATGTTGTTCCCAAACATTCAAAGTCAATAGCAAACCTTAAACAAAGAAATTAACCATTTAACTGTAAAATTTACGGAAGGGGTGAACATATTCTACACTGGCAGATCTGCGTATAAAGGTACTCGTTAATACGGGTAATACCGAATACACGCCACAGTTGACACAACTCCTGTGTGCGCTGCTCCACGGTTCAGTGAAATTTGAATATTGAGTTGGTTCAATTATTAAATTTGAAATCCAAAAGCAATCTCAACATATATATATTCTCTCTCGGTATCTCAAATCATTATTTTATAACTTCATTAATTCAATGTAAATAAAATTATCGATGATTTTGTGGATTTGCCGAGAAGTAAAACATATTAATAGACCCTGGTAATGATATTTTTCATAGTGTTTAAAATTAAGACCGTAAATTAAGACAAAATTAAGACCGTAGGATGGAAATATGTTTTGGAAAGCCAAAACCTGTCGTGCAGTTGGCAGCAATGATAGAGGATGATTGCTTTCCTGCCTTTCGGGAATGATGAGTGGAAACAGCTTATTCGGAAGGATGTTGTTATTTTACACACTGACAGCCTCCAATATTTTACAACGGACATTTTCCATTACTCGATGTAGTAAATGGGCTTCTTGTTTCATGAGTTAAATTTTACCTCTAAAATTTATACGAATTCGACAGTCTTATTTAGTTACTTGTATTTATTTTTATAAGTGCTACTAATTCGACCTCCGAAAAAAGATGAATTGAATTAAAGAATATATAAAATAATTCATGTGTTTGATTAGCCAATAAATAATTTAACAGTGCCTTTTGCCTAACACTTTTACAACTTTATTACATGAAAAACTATTTTTACATAAATTTAAGTAGAAAAGGATTAACGGTAAAGACCTTACTGGACATAGGACTATTTATAAATTGAAATCACTTGGAATTAATTCAAACAGGCCATTCATATAGTAAATACAAAAGTAAACTATACTTTAACCAAGTTTCAAATTAAATCTGTTACAGTTATCAGTTTAATGATTCCTTATATTCTTTATTGGTTACATTTATTAGGTTTCAATTTTGAAAGTTTAAATGGTTTAAATGGAAAGTTCATAAGGTTTAAACCGTTATGAAGATATAAATTTTTCAGTTTTACCGTTTATGTTTTAATATTTGAAATATCTAAGAAATATGGATAGACACGAGGATTTAATCTTTTATTTCT